>NW_027363117.1:0-1200000 GCF_046119375.1 Phyllobates terribilis
TCATACTCTGCTAACAAAACTGTTCACAACGCTGTGGTTGCCCTGTATCCGTGATCCCGTGCAAATTCATCAGACTTTTCCGATTTTAAGAAAACTTACTCGCATTTGCGATCACGAATCCGAATGTGCCATATTCATGCCGAATATAAAGCTTTAAAACATTCGCCGGACAAATTACCTCAACACTACTTATAGTATAGTGTAAAAGAGTCACTTATTATCATCTGATGTCTGCAGGCAGAATATCATACACCAGTCATGTATTCTCCTATATACTGGATGTAATATACTGTGTGCACAAACATTAGATATGTGTAGGGAGGAGATAGGGAAGGGAGGAGATGAGCACTAGTCAATCTCCACTGAACTCTAAAGACAAAAAGGCTTTTAGTCGACTCCAGAAAAATGTGCACACATCCTCAAACACCAGAGAGGAAAAGTTACTGCTTTTACTGAGGACTTCACTAGGAGTAATGAATATCGCCGGCAACTCCCTCTGAAACACAGCATGGGTCCTAGAGACAGTCTCAAGAAGATGTCTGTAATGCCAAATGTAGATGTGGCGCCCCTGAGGGTTCAGTCGCCACAGACTTACTGCACCTCACCCAGAGGTGTGGTGTCTCCTTCTCTCAGGTAAGGAGGGAGTGCTGCCCGGAACCCCAACACCTACATTCAACACTACACTGCTCCAGGCCGGCTGGAAGGGCAAGAAGCATGTGCACAGTGCTGAGCTCTGTCCCTGGCTGGAGTGGGGGGAACCAAAGGTAGGGGGAACCAGTAGTGGGTGTGTGTGGAGGAAGCAGTTTAAGGGAGCACCATTGTAGGAGATATATAATGGGAAGCCATCTTTGGGTGGCAGTTCAGAACCGTAGGAGAAGTTGGTCAGTCAGGGAGCAGAGTCTGCTCCACAAGTGGGGTCTAGTGCTAGAGGCCCAGGAGGGGAGTAGAGGAGGAAGGCTCCATTCTAGTAAAGGGATCCCAGGGGGTACGGCGAGGGCAGGACGGCACCCGTACGCCCCGAATCTGTCAGAGGACAGAGGGATCAGGCCGCAAGAAGGGGACCGGCCCCTGGACCAGCCGTGTTACTTCAGGTATCGGCTGGAAAAAACGGAGGCTTCTGGCTTTTATTGTTCAGTTGCCAAAGCCTCATTCTAGTCACCGTGAGGGTCAAGCAGGTCCGGAAACTCTAGGTTGACAGAAGGACTTCAGAGCACCCGATCGGGACTGTGAGTGGGGAAGCGCAGGGCAGGAGGGAGAAGACCCAGCGTGAAGTCGGTATAGAGAGGAACACAAGAAAGCGGAGTTCCGTCAAGTGCTCCTAACCTACCTGAGGAAGAGATGAATCCCCGCGACGTGGGGGGCTGTAAGCTGGACAGTGCAACCTGAGGAACTTAACAATTGTGAGTAAACTCGGAAGACTTCACCCCAGTGTCTCTGTGATTATTGTCTGCGCCATCACCCCCTGCACTACAACGCCCAGCGCAACCATCATCATCCACACTGCCCTGGAGCTAGCTCTTCCTGTGGAGAGCCACACCATCCCTGCTGCAGTAATATCAGCTTCAGAGGACTGCTCTGCAGCGGCGGCTCCCTTTGGCCGCATTCCACAGGTGGCGTCACAAACTCTATAAATCCGATATAAATAATCAACCCCCTTTTTATTGACCGCCCTGGGTCACGGACCGGGCCAGCCACCGTGATATCCCCCACCAGCGTCCATAGGCCCGGCTGCCGAGTACCCCCACGGCCCAGGGGGCGCGTCATAGAGATCTCCTGAAACTAACTGCAGGGCAACTGTCTGTCACCTCTGACACACCCGTGACACCCAGGAAGTGCCGACGAGTTCAGAGATTCATTTGTATTTGAGTCTTAAAGACACAAATATAAATGAATGCGGCACTCTTCATTCCTCATCCAAAAAAATGTTGGTTCTGTTAACGAGTCTGGAGGAGGGAAATTTAATCCCTAAGTGACCGAGCCAATTTTAACATTATTGACTAGGCCATAGAATTGAAATCTGACCAGTGTCACTTCATGTGGTAATAACTCTGGAATACTTCAACGTATTCCAGTGATTCTGAGGTTTGTTTTTTTCATGACACATTTTACTTTGTTAGTTGTAAATTTAGATTGATAGGTTTTGGGTTTATTTGTGAAAATATCATAATTTGTAAGAACTTTCAATGTTTATATGCTCAAAGCTTAGTCATACTGTACATCATTTCCTATATGTTGCTTTAACCACAATTTTTTTTCTTTAAAAGGAATAGTACAAGAAAACGGACTCCACAATTTGTTACCTAGTTTCTTCTGAGCACACTGATATCCCACATGTGGTCAGAAGCCCCTGTTTGGAGAAAGGGCCAGGCTTGGAAGGGAAGAAGCACCATTTGAATATTGGAACACAAATTTGACTGAAATAGATTGTGGGCATCATCTTGCATTTCCATGGCCCCTAGGGTGCCCAAACAGCAGAAAACTCCTAGAAGTGACCCCATTTTGGAAACTATACCTATCAAGGATTTTATCCAGGGGTATGGTGAGCATTTTGAATCCACAACTACTACACAGCATTTGATAACATTTGGTCTCCACATTGAAAATTTTCATATTTTTTTTCACGAAAATGTTGCTTTAGCCCCAAATTTTTACTTTTGCAAGGGGTAACATAAAAAAGGTGACAGCACGGTTTGTTATCTAATTTATTCTGAGCAAGGCGATACCCCACATGTAGTCAAAAAGTTCTGTTTGACACACGACAGGGTTTGGAAGAAGCGACATTTGGTATTTTGAATGTAAATTTGACAACAATGTCTCATTTGCAGAGCCCCGGAGGTACCAAAACAGCAGAAAGCCCCACAAGTGGCTCCACTTTGGAAACTAGATCCATCAAGGAATTCATCTAGGGGTTTGTTGAGCTTGGTGAACCAATTGGGTGCTTCACATAACTTTTTAAAATGTGGATGAAAATTACTTTTTTCTGCTAAAATATGGTTTTATCCCCACCCCAAATTTGAAATTTTCAGAGTGGATAATAGGAGAAAACAGAACCCTAAATTTGTTATGCAATTTCTTCTGAACATGAAGATACTGTCACGCAAGATGGATGAGCACTAACAACTAAAGACAACAAGGGAAACAAACACGAGGAAAAGTAACTTAGCTTGAGCCGACTTCAGAGAGATTATTCCTAACGTCCTCCAAGAACAAAAGAGAAAGTAAGCAGACTGCAACAGCTCCAAGCCTTCTCAAGAGAACAAGTGAATATCAGCGGCACCTCCCTCTATCAAACAGCAAGTATTTAAACAGCCAGGCCTGGGTGTCAATTAGCTGGAGGGAGGTAGCCGCTGGGTCCTAGAGTGAGACAGCTAAGAAGGTGTCTGTAATGCCAAACAAAGAGATCTTCTGCAAACAACTCCAGGGCGACTGTCTGTCACATCTGACACACACGACACATACCCCATATGTGACAAAAACTGGCACATAGCATGGCTCGGAAAGGAAAGAGCGCTATGTGATTTTTGAAGCATTAATTTGTCTGGAATAGATTGTTAATGCCAAGTCGCATTTGCAGAGCCCCTGACAGGTCAAACAGCTGAAACCTCTATAAGTGAACCCATTTTGGAAATTAAACCCCTCAAGGAATTGATAAAGGGGTGTATTGATCATTTTTAACCTACAGGCGATTCACAAAACTATAATATTTAGATGTGAAAACAAAAAATTAAAATTTTTCCACTAAAATACTGTTTTAGTGCCAAATATATAATTTACACGTGAGATAATATGAGAAAATGGACCCCATTATATGTTATGCAATTCTTACTGAACATGGCAGCGCCCCATATGTGGTTGTACAGTCATGGCCAAAAGTATTGAGAATGAGACAAATAGTAATTTTTCCAAAGTTTACTGCTTCATTTTTTGTAATGGCAATTTGCATATACCTCTGAATGTCAAAGAGTGATAAGCTTAACAGCAATTACTGTACTTGCAAAGTCAATATTTGCCCAGAAAATGAACTTTAACCCCCAAAACACATTTCAACATCATTGCAGTCCTGCCTTAAAAGGAGCAGCTAACATCGTTTTAGTGATTGATCCATTAACACAGGTGTGGGTGTTGATGAGGACAGGACTGGCGATCAATCAGTCATGATTAAGTAAGAATGACATCACTGAACACTTTAAAAGGAGGCTGGTTCTTGGTATCATTGTTTCTCTTCAGTTAACCATGGTTATCTCTAAAGAAACACGTGCAGCCATCATTGCACTGCACAAAAATGGCCTAACAGGGAAAAGTATCGCAGCTACAAAGATTGCACCTCAGTCAACAATCTATCGCATCTTCAAGAACTTCAAGGAGAGAGCTTCCATTGTTGTCAAAAAGGCTCCAGAGCGCCCAAGAAAGACCAGCAAGCGCCAGGACCGTATCTTAAAACTGTTTCAGCTGCGGGATCGGACTACCAGCAGAGCCGAGCTTGCTCAGGAATGGCAGCAGGCTGGTGTGAGTGCTCCTGCACGCACTGTGAGGCGGAGACTCTTTGAGCAAGGGCTGGTTTCAAGGAGGGCAGCAAAGAAGCCACTTCTCTCCAGAAAAAACATCAGGGACCGACTGATATTCTGCAAAAGGTACAGGAAGTGGACTGCTGAGGACTGGGGCAAAGTCATTTTCTCTGATGAATCTCCTTTTCGATTGTTTGGGACATCTGGAAAACAGCTTATTCGGAGAAGAAGAGGTGAGCGCTACCACCAGTCTTGTCTCATGCCAACTGTAAAGCATCCTGAAACCATTCATGTGTGGGGTTGCTTCTCAGCCAAGGGAATCGGCTCACTCACAGTCTTGCCTAAAAACACAGCCATGAATAAAGATTGGTACCAGAATGTCCTCCAAGAGCAACTTCTCCCAACCGTCCAAAAGCAGTTTGGCGCCCAACAATGCCTTTTCCAGCATGATGGAGCACCTTGCCATAAAGCAAAGGTGATAACTAAATGGCTCATGGAACAAAACATAGAGATTTTGGGTCCATGGCCTGGAAACTCCCCAGATCTTAATCCCGTTGAGAACTTGTGGTCAATCATCAAGAGACGGGTGGACAAACAAAAACCAACAAATTCTGGCAAAATGCAAGCATTGATTATGCAAGAATGGACTGCTATCAGTCAGGATTTGGTCCAAAAGTTGATTGAGAGCATGCCAGGGAGAATTACAGAGGTCTTGAAGAAGAAGGGGCAACACTGCAAATATTGACTTGCTGCATTAACTCATTCTAACTGTCAATATAACCTATTGGTACTCATAATATGATTGCAATTATATTTCTGTATGTGATATAAACATCAGACAAACACTAATAAAAAACAGAGGCCAGCAGATCATGTGAAAATATAATTTTGGTGTCATTCTCAAAACTTTTGGCCATGACTGTACACTACTGTTTGAGCACACGGCAGGGATCAGATGGGAAGGAGCGCTACTTGACTTTTAGAATGCTGATTGTTTGAATAGCACAGTAGCTCAGTGGTTAGCACTGCAGCCTTGCAGCGCTGGGGTCCTGGGTTCAAATCCCACCAAGGACAACATCTGCTGGAGTTTGTATGTTCTCTCAGTGTTTGTGTGGGTTTCCTCCCACATTCCAAAGACATACTGATAGGGAATTTAGATTGTGAACCCCAATGGGGACAGCGATGATAATGTATGTAAAGCGCTGCGGAATATGTTAGTGCTATATAAAAATAAAGATTATTATTATAGATTGTGGGTCCATGAGACAAGCCCCTGAGGTGCCAGATCAGCAGAAACCCACCCAGGAGACCCCATAATGGAAACTTCACTGTCTAAGGGATTCATCTAGGGGTGTAGTGAGTATTTTGAACTGACAGGTGCCTCGCAGAATTTTATAACATTGGGATATGTAAATATAACATTTTTGTATTTGCTGCAAATTTGTCAGTTACACAAGGGTTAATAGGTAAAAATGGAACCCACAATTTATTGTGCAATTTCTACCGAATTCGGTAATACCCTACATGTTGTCGGAAACTATTATTTCCTTCAACTGATCCAAGATGTTGGCCCCAAAATATAGAGATGCCATCAACAGACCAGAGATCAAGGATAAGTTCCAACGCTTCCAAAATAACATGTATGAACTTAACGCAGAAGGCGTACACCTAGCAGTAAGGGACCTTAACAACATACTCTATGCCATGGCAGAAATGTCCAACTCAAAAAGATGCAGCAACAAGAGGTTGATTAAAGAAAATCCCAAAAACTGGTTTGACAAGGAATGTAAAGCTATAAGGAAGGTCCTAAGAACGACCTCAAATAAAAAACAAACACAGAGACCCAAACAACCCCACTCTGAGAGAAGCTTACCACACCATACAACAAAATTAGAAATCCATCCTCAAAAGGAAAAAGAAAAACCACATTTCCACAAAACTCCTCCAACTCCAAGATGCCCTTGAAGACAACAGCTTTTGGGAACTATGGAACCACCTAGGATCCAACTGAAAAAGCTACAACCTCCATATCCAGACCAGGAACATATGGCTCCAGTACTTCAAGGACCTTTACAAAGACATCCCAAGTGATGACCTGAACGTGGCACACAAAGAGTTTGTGAAGGATATGGAGAAAAAATTCAAAGACTTCCAAAACCCTCTGAACACACCAATTACATTGCCAGAAATAACAGAAAGGATCACACTGATGAAAGGTAAAAAAAAAAGCCAGCGGCCCAGATGGGATACTCCCAGAAATGATGAAATACAGCCTCCCAGACATCCAGGGTGCGATAGCAAAACTATTCAATATTGTACTGCAGACTGGCTACTTTCCCAAAAACTGGAACCGAGGACTCATAACCCCGATACAGCGGGATGGCAGCACGCATCGCTGTATCCTTCCGTTGAATAAGTGGAGTAATTCTTTCCAGTAAATGTATGAAGGATTCCTCTGACATCCGCAGATAGTTGTGGAAATCATGAGGATTCTTCTCCTGAAGCTCTCTTACAAGTTGCATGTGGGACAAATCGGACCTCTTCTGCAGCCACTCTCTGGTCCACATGCGACGCTTTCATTTGGAATGCCTCTCTAGCATCCGTGACTCATCTTGATGCCGAGCTTCCTCAACCAGCAATGCAGCAAACACAACAGCACACTGTGCATTGTTCATGCCAGAATACCAGAACCTACAGAAGGGATACAAACTGGCCCCATAGCTAGAGAAACTAGCAAACCCCAAAGAGCGACAGATCTTGATCCAGTACAGACTGAGCGCCCACAGTCTATTCAACGAATCCGGGAGGCACTGACAGAACTACATGCCGGAAGAGCGCAGACTCTGCCAGCAGTGCCCCCAGGAGGTCATGGAGAATGAGGTCCACTTCTTGCTGAGGTGCCCCAAATACTCAGCAGTGAGGGACACTCACTTCAGGACACTGTCTGATCTCCTCCCAGACTTCACCTCCATTGAGGAGGAAGAGAAAATGCCTATACTGCTGGGGAAGAGGAAAGTGCAGCGGCCACAGCAGTGCAATATGTCAGTGCCTGCCACAAACTTGGGAACCCCCTATAGTTCCAGTGACAGATGACTGACCTGAGTGGAGGTTGGCATTGTGCAGGATAGTTAGGGTTTTTATTGGTAACATTTTGGGGTACATAACATTTTTGGTCGCTTTCAGTGTAAGGAGGGATCACATTCTTGTGTTCTACGCTGAGCACTTAAGTTGGTGTTTCCGTGTAAATCCCGCAAAAAAGCGATATAAACTAAATCCCCCACGGAACCACTCACTGTAATGAGGCAGATGGAGACACTTTGGACTCATCTGTTTCATGGTATCCGTCTTTAGACGTGCACAGAACTGTGGTCGACCACATGTGTGCGCTAAAAAGACACTTAAAATGATAAGACGTTGCCGAAACAGAGACCAGACTGAGTATAAAGTGACTCCATCTGCCTTATAAGTGTGTAGCTCTGTCGGGCATTCTATCTGAATCACATTTTTTGGGGGGGATTTGCCCTTCATAACCTTGGACTTATCCATAAGTCAAGGAAGGGAAGGGCGGTTGCAGACAACTTAATTTTAATGGAACGCAACCGACCCCGGGGTCCGCGATGCAGCCTGGAGGACTGCTGCCGAACACTTTCCGGGTGGAAAGGCAAGCGACAACTTAAATGTTAAACCCTTCCGTGTTTCTTCACACAGGAACGGGTAAAGCGGTACGCTCTATCTCCGTTAGCTGCACGGAGGGAGAGCGACCGGCGACGCACCTATCAACTATCTTAGTCCTTCGTGTTAATGCACACGGAAGGGTAAGACGGTTCGCACAATCTCCAAGAACCGCAGGAAGATGTGAGACCGTGGGAGAAGCAGTAGCCCTGTCTTTGATACAGGCGCTACGCTATGGGGTTTGGCGCTAGTATAACGATTCACACAATCTCCAAGAACCGCTGGGAGACGTGTGACCGTGGGAGAAGCAGTAGCCCTATCTTCGATACAGGCGCTACGCTATAGGAGTTGGCGCTAGCGTGCAGGTGTGATTCCCGCCGGGTATTCGAGCACTCAGCCGGCATGCTACCGGACTGAGCAAACCCGCTCTATATAGCTCACAGGCGGAACAGGGAGAACGGCTACTACAGACGGCTTGGGGTGAAAGGCAAACCCCCTGGTCAGAGCCAGTCTGCAAGACAAAGCTGCCTGCCTACTTTTTCTAACCTGCCTAACTAAAGCTATGGCTCTACGAGGAGCCCAAGAGCAAGCGTGCACACCACAAACAGCCAGCTCAAATGATCTGAGCGCGTCGCCATCTTGGTGGGTGGGCCTTTTAAAGACTAAGCCCTGCCCACCGACGCGCCATTGGTGACGTTACCCGTGGACCAATCAGGCGGTGCCAGGTCACCGGGTCAGGTGGGTGCCAACCCACCAATCATGATCCGCCAGGTCACGGACATGCTCAGTGCGGCAAATCCTGGACTTAGATTCCACAAGCCCTGTCTCCCTCTGCAACCTAGGCTTAACATTGCTAGGCACAACTGCCTGGGAGACAAACAGTGCTCGTGGACCAGCTAGGCGTTGGGGCTGATGGTGATGCTTAGTAGAATTATCCCTGGCTGGACTGATATGGGAGACCACAGAAGGTCTTGGACCCATTTCAAATCCAGCACCAGACTAACACCTAACACTATGTCCTGAAGATTCTGCACACACAGGAGTTGTGTGTGTGCGATTGCCACCAGGTGTTCATCTGACATAACAGTTGACACCTGGTTCTTATTGCTAGGAGCAGTGTCTAGACTCTCACAGCTTGTCTCATTTCTCTTGTATTGAGAGAACTTAGTCAACATATGCAAATAGCATACATGTGGTCACATGACCGCCCGAACCCACTGTTGAAATTGGGGGCTCATGACAGCAGGTGCACCGCACCCTGTCATGATTTGCCCGTCTGCAGTCACATAGAGTGACTGCAGATTTTTATCCCAAGCCCGCACAACCCCTTTAATAACTTTATACAAATAATAAGCTGCTTATTATGAAATTATTATTAAAGGGATTGTCTAGTCTGAAGCTACAAGTCTGCTGTGACTATGTGACCGCAGACTTGTGAATCCTCACATTGCATGCACAGCACACTGTCTAGGCTCTCTAGTTCGGGGAGCGGGTTGTCATGTGACCTCAAGTATGCGATTTGCATACACCTGGCCACATTCCAACTAGACTGCTTCCGGTCTCGCTCAATACAAGTGTTGTAACGGACGTATTGCTGCGGTGGAAAAAGGGGAATTACCTGTACCTATTCAGGATTTTTGGAGAGTTTTTTCTGAGGAGCAGTCACAAATTTTGCCTCCCCATAGAGACTATGATTGTACCATTGAATTTGTCCCTGGAGCGACTCTTCCTAAAAGTCGTTTATTTAATCTTACTATTCCTGAGAGAAAGGCTTTGGAGGAATACATACAAACAAGCTTGGCCGCCGGTCACATTAGGCCTTCCAAGTCTCCTGTGGCTGTTGGATTTTTTTTTGTAAAAAAAAAAGATGGCGGTTTACGTCCTTGTCTGGACTTTCGTGAGATTAATAAAATTACTGTACGCAATCCTTACCCACTGCCATTGATTCCTGATTTATTTAACCAGTTAGTGGGGGCCAAGTGGTTCTCTAAAATTGATCTCCGGGGGGCATACAATTTGTTGCGCATGAAGGAGGGTGATGAATGGAAGACTGCTTTTAACACTCCTGTGGGTCATTTTGAGAATCTGGTGATGCCTTTTGGTCTTACCAATGCTCCAGCATTTTTTCAGAATCTTATTAATGACATCCTTAGACCTTTAATCGGCAAAAATGTGGTTGTGTATTTGGATGACATTCTGATTTATTCGCCTGATCTGGAGTCTCATTGGCGGAGCGTACGTGAGGTATTACAGTTATTAATGGACAATTCGCTTTTTGCTAAGCTGGAGAAATGTGAGTTCGCTGTACAGAGAATTAGTTTTTTGGGCTACATTATCTCCAGTGAAGGTTTTGAGATGGACCCGGTTAAAGTTCAAGCTGTGCAGGAATGGCCTAGGCCTATTGGTTTGAAATCGATACAGAGGTTTTTGGGTTTCGCCAATTATTACAGAAAATTCATAAAAAAAATTTCTATTATTGTCAAACCGCTGACCGATCTCACCAGGAAAGGTGCTAATGCGGTTCAGTGGACTTCTGAGGCCATTGAAGCTTTTGTGTTTCTAAAGGAGAGGTTCACCTCTGCTCCCATCCTTATGCAGCCTGATGTGACTAAGCCGTTTTTGGTTGAGGTTGATGCTTCTTCGGTGGGGATTGGTGCGGTGTTGTCTCAGGAAAACAAGGATGGAGTACATCCCTGTGCCTTTTTTTCAAAAAAATTTTCTGAGACTGAACTTAATTACGATATTGGTAATCGGGAATTGCTGGCGATTAAACTCGCATTTGAACACTGGCGTCACCTCTTGGAAGGTGCTGAATTTCCCATTCAGGTTTTCACTGATCATAAAAATCTGATCTATCTTGATGCTGCCAAGCGCTTGAATGCCCGTCAGGCTAGGTGGGCACTTTTTTTCTCGCGGTTTAATTTTTCCGTTACTTACATCCCGGGTACCAAGAATGTTAAAGCGGATGCTTTGTCTCGCAGCTTTTCTCCCATGGTCGGTGTTGAGGAGGAAGAGGAGAGCATTTTACAAGAAGGTGTTGTGATTGCTGCTTTGGACTCCGTTTTGGAGGATGAGATTCTTAAAGCTCAGGAGAATGCCCCATCTAACACTCCCCATGGGAGGTTGTTTGTGCCTAGGACGTTTAGGAGAGATTTGTTTGTTGAGTGTCATGAGTCTCGGTTGGCAGGTCATCCAGGAATTTCTGAGACCAAGAGACTTGTGGGTCGCAGTTTTTGGTGGCCTGGATGGCAGAAGGAAGTCATTAAGTGGGTGCGCCAATGTACTGTGTGTGCTAGATCCAAGTCTTCGCATGCTCCTGCTGCGGGGTTGCTTTGCCCTCTGGAGGTTCCTAGTGCACCTTGGACACATCTGGCTATGGACTTTATTACTGACCTTCCCCCCTCTGAAGGTTTCACGGTCATCTGGGTGGTCGTGGACCGTTTTAGCAAGATGTGTCACTTGGTTCCCTTCATCAAACTGCCTTGCGCTAAGACACTCGCTAAGGCCTTTGTCAAGGAAATTGTCAGACTACATGGTGTTCCTACTGACATTGTTTCTGATAGGGGACCTCAGTTCGTGGCTCGTTTTTGGCGTGCCTTTTGTGACAGGTTGGGAGTTCATTTGTCGTTTTCATCCGGATATCATCCTGAGTCTAATGGCCAGACAGAAAGGAAGAACCAGGATGTTGAGCAGTTCTTGCGTTGTTTTGTGGCAGACAATCAAGAGGGGTGGTCTGAGTTTCTGCCACTTGCTGAATTTGCTCTTAACAACCATACATCCTCTTCTGCTGGGTGTTCGCCTTTTTTTTTGTTGTTCTGGGAGACATCCGTCTTTTGGGTCATTCTCCAAATTGGTTTCGGCTGTGCCTGAGGAGGAGAGTTTTTCCGGTGATTTGGAGAGAGTTTGGACGGATGTGCGTGGTAATTTTCAGGAGGCTAACAAAAAATCTAAGAGGTACTTTGATAGGAAACGGCAAGAGGTTTTGTTTGCTGTTGGTGACATGGTTTGGTTGTCCTCTAAGAATCTGCGATTGAGGATTCCTTCTAAAAAATTGGGTCCCAAGTTCGTAGGGCCCTTTAAGGTGCTTCAGATAGTTAACCAATCTGCTGTTAGGTTGGAGGTTCCTACGTCCTGGAAGATTAACCCGGTGTTTCATGTTTCTCTGTTGAAAAAAGCTGATGTGTCGGATGGTGACGCCTCTGCCACTGTTCCTCCGGTGGTGGAGGACGGGGAATATGAAATTTCCCGCATCCTACATTCTAGACGGTGTAGAGGGAGTTTGCAGTATCTCATCGCTTGGAAGGGTTTCGTACCTGAGGATAACTCATGGGTGAGGGCGGATGATGTTTCTGCTTCCAGACTTGTCAGAGCTTTTCACAGGAGGTTTCCTGGTAAGCCTGGGCCTAGGGGATCCGGAGGATCCTCTTAGAAGAGGGGGTACTGTTAGAACTCTCCTGTTAGGTTTTTTTTAGTTTGCTGGTCACATGACCATTTTTGCCTATTTAATCCGGCTCCGCCCTCCTGGCCTTGCTGGACTTCATTGTATTTACTACTCTTGAGCTAGCTTGGTGCTCTGTTGCCGTTCTCTGTTAGTTTTGCTAGGTCTTCTGACCTCTATGCTTTTTGTTGTGTGTTTGTCTTTGACTGCTACTATTTCTGCTAGGAGGTGTCCAAACTTATCCCAGTCCCTAGTTCTTGTAGGGATCCCTCCCTCACATCTATAGGTCTTCGTACAGACTAGCCGAGGACTTTAGCGGGTCTGATCGCAGGATCAGGTTCCCCGTTACATCGTAGGGATCTAGTTTAGTTCTATTGTAGGGACAGATCTCCTGTCTTTCCTTAGTCCCTGTAGCAGATCATAACAGGTTACTGTATGGGGGATTGTTATACTATCAGGCAGGGGCTTATAATAAGACCTAAACTGTAAATACTGTATAATAAGGCCAGTTTCACACGTCCGTATATTTCCGGTACCGGAAAAAATGGTAATGGAGATATCAGTTTCTCGCATGCCGGTGTGTGTTATACATGGTGCATCCGTGTGCGGCCCGCGTGCCGCATCAGGATTGCACGTACGGGCGCCTGGGAATCAGTGTACAGGTTGCGCTGCCGAACGCTGCCCTCATCATGGTTCCCTGCCATCGCTGCGATCATCACCAACAGTGACAATGATGAGGGTAGTAGTAGTGTCTGCTCCTGCAGTGTCCCTGTGTAAAAATAAGAATAATATAATAAAATCCGTGTGGTACGTTTTGCGGACCGTGCATCTGCAAAAACACGGACATGTCAGTGTGTGGAGCACACGGACACACGGTCGGTGAAAACACACTGACATTTGCTCAGACCCATAGATTTGAATGGGTCTGCGTGTGTCAGTGTCTCCGGTACGTGTGGAAACTGTCACCACTCGTACCGGAGATCCTGACATGTGACAGAGCCCTAAGTCCCCTACCTCCCTATCTCCACCCTCTGCAAACAGCAGCTATAACATGAGATTGCACATAGTCTCAGAACACCAGCGCCACCCCCCACCCCCACTACCCCAATTCAGCTCCCCCTCTTCCCCTCACATTCACCCCACTATCTCCCACAGTAACATCATATGCTGTCATTTATTTTAAAACTAAAAAAACTAGTTCCAGCAGCACTTCCATATGAAGGTGATGGTGACTGGTCCGGGCCAGGCCCTGTCTTGGCACAAGTTGCACAACCTAACGGCAGCAGCTCACTAGGACCCAGGGTCCAGCGTGGACCAATCAGAGCACTGATGGTGTTGGGTTAACCGCAGCGCTGCCAGCCTGTAGAAGATCAGGTTAGCAGCACTTCAGCCCTCACCGTGCACTGCACTGAGACTCTGCATTTGGCTGCTGTGCTGTGCAGCCTGCAGAGTCTCAGCTCAGAAAGAGAACAGCAGCGTCACCTCAGAGAGCCGCGTTCGCCTTCTGCTTAACAGGGTGGGCCCCTCAACGTGACGCCCCCTTTACCCCCCAGTAGGTACGCCACTGATGGGGCCCATTCTCTATGGAGCATTATATGAGCCCCATTCTCCATGGAGCACTATATGGGGCCCATACTGCAGTATTATATGGGGCCCATTATTCTGTATGGAGCATTATATAGGGCCATTATACTGTATGCAGTATTATATGGGGCCCATTATACTATATGGAGCAATATATGGGGCTCATTATTCTGCATGGAGCACTATATGGTGCCCATTTTTTCTGTATGGAGCATTATATGGGGTCCATTATACTGTATGGAGCATTATATGGGGCCCATACTGTATTGAGCATTATATGGGGCCCATTATACTGTATGGAGCAATATATCGGGCTCGTTATACTGTATGAGGCATTATATGGACGCCCTTATTCTGTATGGAGCATTATATAGGGCCCATTATTCTGCATGGAGCACTATATGGTGCCCATTATTCTGTATGGAGCATTATATGGGGTCCATTATTCTGTATGGAGCATTATATGGGGTCCACTATTCTGCATGAAGCAATATATAGGGCCCATAATACTGTATGAGGACTATGTGGTGCCCATAATACTGTATGGAGGAATATGTGGTGCCCATAATACTGTATGGAGGAATATGTGGTGCCCATAATACTGTATGAGGACTATGTGGTGCCCATAATACTGTATGGAGGAATATGTGGTGCCCATAATACTGTATGGGTGACTATGTGGTGCCCATAATACTGTATGGAGGAATATGTGGTGCCCATAATACTGTTTGAGGACTATGTGGTGCCCGTAATACTGTATGGAGGAATATGTGGTACCCATAATACTGTATTGAGGATTATGTGGTGCCCATAATACTGTATGGAGGGATATGTGGTGCCCATAATACTGTATGGAGGACTATACTGTCTGGTCTAAAATGAAGACTTTAGAATCCCCCCAGGTCACGCACTGTGCGCTGCGGGAATTCACCAGTTTCTGAGCTATTTACAATAGATCTCACTCATGTAATGTAAGAAATAAGTGAAATCTTTGGCATTGTACTATACCTACAGTATATTTCTCTGCTGTATCTCTGCATCATGTACCATGGTATGTGTAAAAGGGGCCCATGAGACTCTTTCACCCAGGGCCCACGAAAAACTGGAGCCAGCCATGGGTATCGGAGTACTCTGGAAAAATTGCACAACAAATTTTGGGGTACATTTTATCCTGTTACCATTGTGAAAATATAAAATGTGGGGCTCAAGTAACATTTTTGTGAAAAAAAGTAAAGTGTTAATTTTTTTCTTCCACGTTGCTTTAATTCCTGTGAAGCAACTGAATGGTTAATAAACTTCTTGAATGTGGTTTTGAGGACTTTCAGGCTATGTGCCCACGATCAGGCTATAGTAGTGCTTTTGGCGCAACGTATTTTCGGTGCATCCAAAAAGCTGGGACAGATCACGCAGGTGTTCATTAAACACATGCGGTTTTACCGCATCCAATACATTCTATTGGGGAAATTTCTGTTGCAGAAACGCTGAGATGCTGCGGCTCGTAAAACGGCGCCACGGGTGAGTTTACGCGGCATCAAATAGAAGCACAGTGGGCATGGGATTTCTATAAATCCCACCACTGTGCTTCCAATATGGAACAAAGCGTTTTGGACGCAGCACTGCTATTACGGATCGTGGGCACGTACCCTGAGGGGTTCAGTTTTTAGAATGGTGTCACTTTTGGGTATTTTCTGTCATATAGGCCCCCCAAAGTCACTTCAAGTGTGATGTGGTCCCTAAAAAGTGGTTTTGTAAATTTTGTTTCAAAAAAAAAGTTTCAAAAAATTGTGCTGATGTAAAGTAGACATGTGGGAAATGTTATTTATTAACTATTTTGTGTGACATAACTCTCTGTAATAAGGGCATAAAAATGAAAAGTTTGCAATTGCAAAATTTCAGATTTTTTCACAAATAAACGCAAGTCATATTGAACAAATTTTACCACTGGCATGAAGTACAATAAGTTAGCAAAATAAAATTTCAGAATCACCGGGATCCCGTTGAAGCGTTCCAGAGTTATTACCAGATAAACGGACGCTGGTCAGAATTGTAAAATTTGGCCTGGTCAGGAAGGTGAAAACAGGCTTTTGGGGGTTAACGGGTTAAACGGAAACCCCAATGTAAGCGGTCAATGGAGAGTGCAGGATAAATGTGACCCGAGTTATATTCTGATTTTTGGTAGGTAGAATGAACAAAAAAATAGCAGTACAATAGTCCTTATTTTTGCTCGGTTCCTAGTGCGGTATAAAAGATAAGGTGGATTTATTCTTGGGTCGGTACAATTACAGCAAAACCAGCGTTATATATATTTTTTATGTTTTGCTGCCATCACAGGGTAAAATGCTTTTTTATAAAAAATATTTTTTTCATCACCAAATTCTGAGAGCTGTATTTTTTTATTGTTTGGTGAACAGAGCTGCATGAGGGCTTATTTTTTGCGCGAAGCCTCATTTTGGGCACATAACATTTTTTTGATCACTTTTTATTCAAATTCTTTAGATGCAGAATGAAGAAAAAACAGCAATTTTAATTTATTTTTGCGTGGTTGATGTTATATAGTTTTTATGCTTTGCTACTTTTATACACTAAAAACAATATTTTACAAAAATGCATTTGTTTTTGCACCGCCATATTATGAGAGCTATAAGTTTTATTTTTTTCTAGAGTAAGTTATATTAGGGCTTGCTTTTTGCGGGACAATTTTGAGTTTTCTTTTATACCATTTTTCTTTATATATGTGACGCGCCCCCTGGGCCGTGGGGGCACCCGGAGCCGGGCCTTGTAGACACTGGGGGTTGTAGTCACCGTGGCCGGCGACCCGGTTCATGACCCAGGGCGGTCAAACCAGGGTAGTCTAAGTGTATAGTTCGACTACGCCACCTGTGCAATGCGGTTATTAGGAACCGCCACTGCGGGGCAGTCCTCTGAAGCTGGTGGTGTGCCCAGCAGGGTGATGTAACTCCCCACAGGTAGAGTGTAGCTTCAGGGCAGCATGAGTGGATGATGGTGGTGATAGTACCTGGATCAGTAATAACAACACAGAGTCTTTGCAGTGCGATCCTGGGGTCTTTCTGGTGGTAATTATATAGGCCTCAATGGGAGTACTTGCTAGGGATGAGGGCCTGGTCAGTCTGGGAGCAATCCTAGAATTCCCCTGGCCAGATGGAGTTGTAGGCCTGCCGTACTGACTGTACTCTTCTGGCTATCCCGCTTATAGTCGTGTTGTAGCCCACGTCCCTGAGTGTGACGTGCTGCTCACCCGTATGGCTGGCGACTCGGATCCCGTGTATTCCTCGCTCCTCTGTGGCGGTACTGGTCCTTTCGTGTGACTGAGCCTCCGGGCTTCTGTAGGCCAGGAGACCTGCAATCTCCTGCCTTGCGGTATCTGCTGCTGGGCTTGAAGGGTCCCACAGCCTCGGACTCCGGTGTCCGGTTCTCTGTATCTACTCCGGCTAGGACGAGCTCTGCAAGCTCCAGTCCTCAGCTCCTTGCTCCTTAGTGTCCTCAACTCGACTACAGCCCTGTCTCAGACTCAACTGACTAACTCCGCCTCCAGATCCAGTTATATAGGGCAGGATCCTCCCCTTTTCTGGTCTGGAGCAGGAGGTGTTGCATGTAGTGTGTTCCCTGACCAGGAAACTCCTGTTTTGCTCCTAGACATGGTATTACTACCACTGTGGCAACCAGACCCCCTGGGGTGCCACATATGTATTTTTTATAACTTTTTATTCCATTTTTTGTGTGTCAGTATGATGAAAAAGCGACATTTTTGGTGTTATTTGTTTTTACTGTGTTCACCATACGGATTAAATAATGTGACAATTTTATAGATCTGGTCGTTTCAGATGCGACAATTCCAATTATGTGTACGATTTTTTGTTTATTTTTGTTTCAACGCAAATGCTGCATGTTTAGTGGCAAAACGGCTTTTTGTGATTTGTGTGTGCTTCTTTTAGCGTTTTTACAGACATCATCTTCCTCTGCTGCCAGAAGATCCAGAGATGGCCAGAACCCTTAAGGCTATGTGCCCACGTAGCGTTTTTCAAGCGTATATGCTGCGGAATTTCCGCAGCGTAAACGCTTGTGAAACACTAGGTAATCCGCTCCCCATGGTCCCCAAGGGGATTCCGCAAGTTCTATGTACATGCTGCGGATTTTTCCGCAGCGTTTATGCTGCGCTCAAAAATCCACAGCAGGTCCATTAATTTTGCGTTTCCGCAAGCGGAATTGCCTTTGGCAATGCAATAAAAAACGCAAGGCAATTCCGCATGTGGAAAACGCGCGATAAACGCGTGCGGAATTCCGCATGCGTTTTTCTGGGAGAGGACTTGCAGAAATTTTCTGCTTCATTTCTGCAACGTGGGCAGATAGCCTAAATCTAAAATGGCGGCCCAAAACAGGATAGTATGTTGCAAGATGGAGGCGCTGTGTGGTGAATGGCTGTGATAAGAGCAGGCAATAGACCTTGCACATTCCCTGCCTAACCAGCCCTACTGTTATTGAGTGAAAAAAAGGTTTAGCAATCATTTCTATTGTCTCTGTTTCCTATGCTAATGAGGCTTTGGCTAGTTCCCCAGACTAGTAAGCCCTCTTTGTTGGTGTGATTACATAATTTGCACGAGCAGCATCATCGCCAGCTGATGCAAACCCTGCACATGCGCCGCTTATTCTGGCAGCGTCACTGCTTCTCCGAGGCCGGGTGGACACTCCCCCGCATCAGAGGCGCACTACGCATGTCCGGTGGTTCAGAAGATGGTTTCCGGACATGCCCAGTGCGCCTTTGTAGCCGAGAATCGTCCACCCGGACTCAGAGAAGCAGTGACACTGCCGGAATGAGCGGCGCATGTGCAAGATTTGCATCAGCTGGCGATGATGCCGCTCGTGCTAATTATGTAATCACACCAACAGGGTGTGATAACATGGAAAGAGGGCTGACTAGTCTGGGGAAGGAACACCCTATCAACTAGTCAAACCTTCATTAGCATAGGTAATGGGGAACTTGTAAATGCTTTTTAAACCTTGTTTTCACTCATTAACATTATACGGGGCTGGTTAGGCAGGGATTTTGCTGATACATAGGTGAATCCTGCTGTGTTGGAGGGCATAGAGGACCTGACAGGCTCCCTTTAAAGGGAATCTATCACCCCCTGGCACTTTTCAGACCGCTAATATGGGCCATACAGGTAAGTATAGATTCACATTTCTGTAACGTGTATACCCATATTAGCGGTCTGAAAAGTCCCAGGGGGTGAGAGATTCCCTTTAAGCGTATTCACATAAGGGCAGCATGCTGCATTGTATTTTATTAATGTATTTTTTTCTGTCGTGAAACCTGTAAAAAGACAGAAAAAGATAAATTGCTGAATAAGAAACCTACCGTACTTCGGGATCGTGCTTGGGCCTCTGATCTTTTCTGACCTTAAAACGCACCTGTCAGCAGGATTGTGCTTAGTAAACCACATACACTGTCAGGTGGGCGCCATTACACTGAATAATATGATACCTTGGTTGATTAAATCCGTCCAGTGGTTCTTGTTTAACCCCTTCATGACCAAACCATTTTTCATTTTTGTGTTTTCGTTTTCTGCTCTACCTTCTTCCCAGAGACATAACTTTTTTTTATTTTTTGGTCAATATGGCTATGTGAGGACTTATTTTTTTGAGAGACGAGTTGTACTTACCATGTTTGCTGAATGCTAAAACTGACCTACCATTATTATTTTCCATGTCATTACGAGTTCGAAGACACCAAACATGTATAGGTTCTTTTTTTATTTAAGTGGTGAAAAAAAATCCAAAGTTTGCTAAAAAAAATACTGCCATTTTCCAGGACCCGTAGCGTCTCCATTTTGTGGGATCTTGGGCCGGGTGAGGGCTTGTTTTTTGCGCGCCAAGCTGACATTTTTATTGATGCCATTTTGGGGTAGATCCGATGTTTTAATCAAGGTTATTGCATTTTATTGCAATGTTGCGACGACCAAAAAAGTAATTCTAGGTTTTTTAATTTTTTTCTCGTTACACTGTTTATCGTTCGGATTAATTATTTTTTTATATTGATAGATCAAGTGATTCTGAACGCGGATATGTGTATGTGTGATTTTTTTATTGTTTTATTTGAATGGGGCAAAAGGGGGGCGATTTAAACTTTTATATATTTTTTAATTTTTTTAAAATATTTTTTAACTTTTTTTACTTTTTGCATGCTTCAATATTCACAATGGGAGACTAGAAGCTGCAGTTTTCTGATCGCCTTTGCTACACACAGGCGATGATCAGATCACATGTGTGTAGCAGAAATGCTCACCGGCTATGAGCGCTGACTGCTGGGCGGCGCTCATAGCAATCTGGCAATGACAATGGCTACAGTTTCCTGCAGACCCGGGTTGTCATGCCAACCCATCAGCAACCCGCGATCATTCACGTGGTTGCCGATGGGCGGATCCAACGATGCTCTTCCAGGAAACGCAAGTTAAATGCCGCTTTCAGAGATTGACAGCGACATTTAGCTAGTTAATAGCCGCGGGTGTATCGCAATTCCACCCGCAGCTGTTGCGGGCACATGTCAGCCGTATATATCAGCTGTCGTGTACCTGGAAAACTGCGGGCTCAGTGCTGGAGCCTGCATCAAATAGGGGGTTCTGACGTTTGTCTTACTATTACCGCACACGTCGGAAAGGGGTTAATTTTTACTTTTAGTTTGGAGATAATGATATGCTCGTGCTCCGGGACGGCCTGTGGGGTGGGCTCTATCTGGTGCTCTGCTTATACAGTCAGCTATATGCTCTTATGACAGCTCACTGATCTTTCAATTATCTGCCAATTTTACATAGTATATACATTATGTGGGGGATAGAAAAAAAAATGACATCACGCAAAATGGTGCCCGCACAGGCGCAGTAGCATCTATCGCTTGGTCATACATACTACTGCGCACGTGCCATTTTGTTGGAGCAAAAGAAAAATTTGTCTCCAGCAAAATGGCCACGTCGCATGCACAGTTGCATCTATCAACAAGCGATGCTCTTAATCTACGCAAGCCCAGCCCACTGGCGGCTGGCGCTTGAAGCAGATTGAGAGCATCGCTTGGCGATAGATACTACTGCACTCGCGACGCTGTCATTTTGTTGGCGCAAAAAATCTGGCTCCAGCAAAATAGCCATGGCACATGCGCAGTTGCATCTATCGGCAAGCGATGCTCTTACTCTGCGGAGGCTTTGCCTACTGGTGGGCGCCGCTTGCGCAGAATAAGAGGATCGCTTGCCAATAGATGCTACTGCACAAGCGCCGTGGCCATTTTGCTGGAGAATAATTTTTTTACTCCGACAAAATATCCGTGGCACGTGCGCAGCAGCATCTATAAGCATGAGATAGATGGTATTGTGCAGGCACCGGCGCCATTTTGCTTGATGTCATTTTTTTTCCCCACATAATGTATACACTATGTAAAATAGAAATAGGAGGCAGGTGAATAGATGAATATGTAAGCAGAGCACCAGATAGAGCCCACCTCACAGACTGCGCCGGAGCACGAGCATATCATTATCTCCAAACTGAATGTAAAGAACCACAGGACGAATTTCATCAACCAAGGTATCATTTTAATCTGTAACAGCGCCAATATGATGCTGTATGTAGTTTACTTAGCACATTCCTGCTGACAGGTTCATTTTCAAGGCGTTGTCCGTTGTAAATCGATAAGTCTGCAGTCACTCTGTGTGCCTGCAGACTTCTGAATCCCCACAGAGCACAAAGTTTAAAAAATATTTATATTGTCCCCCTTTCCTATGCTAATGAGGGCTTCGACTAGTGAGTGTTAGTTACCCGAGAAGAGTCAGCCTCCTTTCCATGTTATCACTACAAATTTCAAGAAGAGAAAGGGGACATGCACCTAGGCAGTGATCACCAGAAAAAATAACTAATCAAAAAAATGATTTGGATATAAATTACATCAATTTATTTTTAATATCTCCTGACACATATACAAATAATGGACATACCAAAAAAATATTAAAACACCATTAAAAATAGTGGAAAGGTCCACTACATGAGGACCCCACTACTTAAGAAACCTTCCTGTATTATAATGATATAAAGTGCACAAATGTGCAGACAAATAAGTAAGCCCACACAGGCTATGTGGATGTCTGTAATGGTCAATATTGCACAAACCCAAACTATTCTATATAGATAGAAAGTACAAAAGAAAATATATACGTAAAGTGCAGCAACAGGTACCTATGTGCGAGTTAATATGGTATCCCTGTGTATAGGGTGATGGGTCAATAAGACAATATAGTTGTAAATTTGCTGTTACAGATACACCCTTTACCTCACACTGAAGATAACCACTGCATAATCAATCATATATTCAGTTACGGTGACCAATGCTGCCCCTCACAAAAATAGAGAACCAATTATGCAGCATGACCATAGATAGAAAATACCCAGTCAAATCAGCCTGTTAATAGGAAGGTGTAGATGGGACCTCAGTGCCCAACGCGTGTCGCCACTCACGGTGGCTTCATCAGGGACATTAAAGGTACATTTCCCTGTGTCACTATGTATATAGCCCAAGATCAAATAATTACCGAAAGATCAGCTGTATTCCGGAAGACGCCGGAGCTCCGGGCATCGCAGAGTGGAAATGCAGAACACATTCTATTGAAAAAGACACATTCCTTAATGTAATCACATATAGCTCACAAGATTGTGTAAATGAACGCCACCCCCATATCCAAAGGAGGAGGCAGCCTCCCTGAGATCACAGGGGAAAGTTAGACTATCCCCTGGTTTCAAGTGTCCCTTTATATCTACTTTGTGTCCATTGACACAGGTCTGTTATACATTTTTTTTACAACAGGCAACCAAATCCCTCAAAAAAAATCTGTGGTAAAAATAGAAGTATACATACATCTACCCCATCATAGACTCTGTGTACACAATACATCAATCACATGCCCAAAATAATAATAAAGGCCCATATCACCAGCACATGAAAATTATGGAGGGATACATTCAGTTGACCGATCCTCAATGAAATGTACAGGCCCACAAGATATAGTGGCATGGGTGCCCAAAACACTTCACAAGGATAATTAGATGTCATAATTCTGTCGGGCCGATACAGCCGCTCTCGGCATTGTCATCATTGTTTATCACCACAGGCATATCCCAGGGATCTAACGAGATGACCCATATCCCTTTACCTAGTCGAAGATTATGGAGAGGGGGATTTTTGGGACCACATTAGTAATATCTCTAGAGGAATCCATTGATGCAATGGAATACAAAAAGGGTGCTTATTGTTCACAAGATTGTGGACATGTGCGTCCAAACCCCTCCGATATCAAAACTCTGTATAGCTGTTATATATTCCGGAAGCTTCTAGGAATCTCCCTGATTCCCCAGCAGATCCATGAAGCTGAAGGATATAGGTATCATGTATTGTGTAGGAAATTACAACCCCCCCACCACCACGCCGTAACCCAGCCACAAGGCATATTCAATAAACATATGTTCACTGGAGATAAATATACCAATTTTTATTAATCGTCAATGCAATGCACTGACCTGCATGTGACATGGCGGGGTGAACACCTGGGTCATCTCACAAAGGAGACTTAACAGATGATGATATAAGGCAACGTTATGCTTGACCGCTATGTATACGCTCCAAGCAATGTCATCGCTATTGGCCACCACAGACATATCCAGAAAACAGAGGCACAAGCCGGAGGCAGCAGCAGAGATGAGACAGGTTTCCCACTAAATGAATAAAAAATGTGAAAATACGGAATGATCACCCAATTAATTTTCTATAAAGTCTGCAAGACCATCGTATTTGTCCTATTGGTCTTTCTCATTCCAATTTGTCTTAAATTCCGGATGAATCCTGTGAAGTGGCGACCATTTTTGGTTCAATTTTTCCAAACTTTTGGTCCACAGTCCAATGTAGTGCTGATTAAATGAGCACTCCTTATCCCTTCTTTTCTCTCCTTTTGGTCACACCATAGCTGTATGTCACACAATCAGTAAACTTCCTCCCTTCATCCATCACAGGTCCACTTTTCTGTTCATCCAATATATGCCACAAGGTGAATGTTGGTTTTGACCCAATGGGCACCAACCCATACTGCTCGAAACGTAAACCTTAAGGGAGAGAGGATACAAAAGGGATGAGGGTGTGTACCAAATCATCTCACAGCTGTTTATAGAAACCTGTGAATAGGAGTTCGCCATTTAAAACCTCAGGAGCCAAACTTTGCAGATTGAAGATCCATTTAGATTCACACCTCAAAAGGGCATTTGTGCGGTCTCCTCCCCTTATGTTCGTTCTTATCTGTTCTAATCCAATTACCTGTAATCCGGCCAAGCAGCCATTATGAACGTCCAAGAAGTGTGCCTCCATGGACGTTATTGTTTTGTCCTTGTCACGGGTCCTCCTAGCCGTAGAAATGTTTGAGATGTGATGTTGAATCCTTTTCCTGAGTTCTTGTGATGTCTGTCCGACATATATCTTTGAGCAACCGCAAATCAGGGCGTAGACCGGGTTTCGTGATCTACAATTAAAGTAAGCCTTTGGTTGGATCTGGTAAGGAAAAATGGAAAGTGTTATACCATCCTGTGCCACTGCATATTGGCACATGTTACAGCCACCATAAGGGTAGGTACCAGAAATCCCCCCCCCCCTCTATCAAGTCTGGTAGAAGGTCGCGTGTAATGGCTCCGACACAGTTTGTCCTTTAGGTTCCTTGCTCTGCGAGCTACTATATTGGGGGTCATTGAGATATGTTTGATCAATTTCGGCTCACTAAGAAGAATTCCCCAATTATTTGTGAGGATATTCCGAATATCAAACCACTGGTTATTAAATGTGGTGATCAAACTCAAGGGCCTAGAAGATCTAACCTCTTGTGTCCGTAATAAATCATCGCGATTCCTACCTCTTGCATTCTGGAATGCGCCAGAAATGACACGTCATGGGTAGCCCCTCTTTTGAAATCGTCGCGAGAGATCCTTGGATTGTAGCTGGAACTCCTCAACCGTGGTGCAGTTCCTCCATGCTCGGAGAAATTGTCCCTTCGTGATCCCGTTCCGTAAATGCAATGAGAGGAAACTTGTATAATGCAATAAATTATTTGTGGCAGTGGTTTTTCTGAAAAGAGTAGTACAAATTTGGTTACCCGTCTTTATTAACTTTAGATCCAAATAGTCTATCTCCACACTGGAGAGATTCGACGTAAGTCTAATGTTGAATGCATTGTTGTTTAAATCATTAATAAAAGCCTCACATTCAGTTCGGGTGCCCGACCATAACAGAAACACATTGTCAATGTATCTTAGCCATGTGAAAACCTTGTTTTGGAAGGCCTCATGTCCATACACTACCGTTTCCTCCCACCACCCTAAGTACAAATTTGCATATGAGGGCGCACACCTCGGGCCCATAGCGGTGCCTGCAATCTGTCGATAGAATTTTCTATCGAAGACAAAATAATTTTTGTCAAAAATGAAATACAGCAAATCCAAAATAAATGAGTCGTGTTTTCGGTCCCCCCGTGGAACGATGGTCCAAAAAGTACATAACTGCTCTCATACCCAAGTCATGTGCAATACTTGTGTAGAGGAACTCTACATCCAATAAAACCAAGATGGTGTTGTCGGGGATGACCAGTCCATTGAGATGTTGGATGAGGTGGGAGGAGTCCCTGACATAGGACTTCAGAGATAAGGCCAGTGGTTGTAAGAAATGGTTTAAATATATACACGGGCATTCGAAAAGGCCGCCAATGCCTGACACAATTGGTCTACCGGGCAGCTCAATCAAGGATTTATGCACTTTGGGTAACAGATAGAAAGTCGGCACTATTGGGTGGGGGGTGGTAAGGAAATCCATCTCTTTTTTGTTAAGAATGTTGTTGTGTCCAGCTTTCCCAATCAAGGTGTCTAATTTATCCTTAAAAAACATGGTTGGGTCTCACGGTAACATGTGATAGCAGGTGGTGTTAGATAGTTGCCGACTGGCTTCTTTAATATATAATGCATTGGGCCATAACACAATATTGCCACCCTTATCCGCTTCCCGGATGATGAACTCTTGATTTGTTGTCAATTTAGTGAGTGCCTGTCTCTCTACCCTGCTTAAATTGTTATTTCTATGTGGGTCAATTTTTAAAGTTTGGATGTCCCTGCACATATTGTCAAAAAAGATTTGTACCACTGGAAACATGGAGAAAGATGGTGTGGCCTGTGAGGGAATTCTACCTGTGAATCTGTTGCGTGATCGAGGTTCTTCGTTTTCCTGCAGTAAGTCTAAGAGATCTTGAAATGTCCATTTTTCATCAGATGGTAGATCATCAATGAGTGAAGGCTGATGGTACAAGAGTTTGAAAGTCAGTTGTCGACAAAATAAATGCACATCCTTAACCAGTTCAAACTTATTTAGGGTATTCATGGGTGAGAAAGACTAACCCCTTGTTAAAACAGACCTCTCAACCTCGGTAAGTGTATAAGTTGATAAATTAATAATTTGTAAATTACCTTCATTGTTTTTGGGATGACCATTTGTATTTAAGTCTAGCGTCTTCTGTTGCGGGTTTCCCGTTAGTATGACGGGGACCAGGCTCTGTAACCCCTGTTCCTCTTCCCTTTTGTCGCAGGAGTAGCTTCTTGTTCTCCTTGTTCTTCTTCTTGTTCAAATCGTGTATTTACATCCACCTGAGGTCTGGCCTCCACTGTACCCCGACGTCTATTTCCCCTATGGCCCCACTTGAAGGTCCTTCCATTGTCAAAGTTAATTTTGTCTCTGTGGAACTACTGTTTCTTTCCATTTATAATATCTTTTTCAAATTGGTCAATGGACACCTTGAGGTGTTCCTTGAAAGGTGCAACAAGGGTGTCATTATCAAAATCCTTCAATTTATTTTCTCGCCCCCTGATGTCCTCTTTAAGCTTATTGAGTAGCACCTGACCGTGCTCAATCAACATGTCCATTAAAATGGTGGAGCATTTGAGGAGACCTATTTCCCAGGTCTTTTGAAAGACATCATCCGCTTCCCATGCTGGGAAGATCTGTACACGGAGGCCCCAGGGCACCAGACCCAGTCTCTTATACTCCTCTAAACTTCTCACATTCCACCAAACTTTAGTCAAAGATTTATGTAAATTGGTTAAATCTTTGGTTAGTGATTGGAAATCCGAATCACTGGCAGCACCCTCGGTTCCCTGTCGCGATTCCGTTTCAAAAACACCCAGTGCCCGATTACTCCAGGCTATCTCCCTAGCTGAAATATCCATATTTCACGGGGCCAAATGTGCCAACACTCCAGAAAATTAGAAGGTAAATGGTCCAAGGAAGGACCACTTCCAAAATATAACTATACAACTACCATTTTAGGAGGGCACCATCCAATAACCGGGATCTACCTGCAACATGTCATAAGTTAACAATACAAATTTCAAGAAGAGAAAGAGGACATGCCCCTAGGCAGTGATCACCAGAAAAAAATAAATAATCAAAAAAATTATTTGGATATAAATTACATCAATTTATTTTTAATATCTCCTGACACATATACAAATAATGGACATACCAAAAAAATATTAAAACACCATTAAAAATAGTGGAAAGGTCCACTACATGAGGAACCCACTACTTAAGAAACCTTCCTGTATTATAATGGTATAAAGTGCACAAATGTGCAGACAAATAAGTAAGCCCACACAGGCTATGTTGGCGTGATAACATAATTTGCACGAGCGACATCATTGCCACTCCTGCAAATCTTGAACATGCGCTGCTCAATCCAGCAGCGTCACTGCGTCTCTGAAGCCAGGTTTACTTCTGGAAGTTTAGAAGATGGATTATGAACATGCGTAGTGCGCCTCTGTAGCCGGGAAGCGCACACATGGCCTCAGAGAAGAAGTGACGGTGCTGGAATGAGCGGTGCATGTGCATGATTTGCATGAGCGTCGATGACGCTGTTCGTGCAGATTATGTAATCATGCCAACAGGGGCGTGACAACATGGAAAGAGAGCTGACTAGTCTGGGGAACTAACGCCCCTTCGACTAGCCAAATCCCTCATTAGCATAGGAAATGGGGACTATGTGAATGTTTTTTAAAGCTTGTTTTTACTCAGTAACGTTATACGGGGCTAGTTAAGCACAGAAGTTGCTGATACATAGGTGAATGCTGCTGGGTTGGACTGCATGGGGAACCTGACAGGATCCTTTAAGCGTATTCACATAAGGGCAGCGCACTGGATTGTATTTTAGAAATGTAATTTTCTTTGTCGTAAAACCTGTAAAAACAAGCTGAAAAAATAAATTGCTGAATAAGAAACATACTTCAGGATCGTGCTTGGGTCTCTGATCTTTTCTGAATTTAACCGGTTCCCGACCGCCCACTGTAGATAAACGTCGGCGCTTGCCGGGCTCTGTGCAGCGCCGACGTTTAAAAACGGTGGGTGGTCTCGCAGCGCTCAGGACCCCCAGGGTCCTGCAAGCGCTGCGATTCCGGTGCAGAGCGTTAGCTCTGACAGGGAACATCATCGGGACCTGATTAGATCAGGTCCCAGTGATGTTAACCCTTAGCTGTCTTCTATATGCTGTGATCTATAGTGATCGCGGCATATAGGAGACAGCAGGAGGAGAGGGGGTCGTCAACTTACCTCTCCGAAGACCTCAGAGTCCTTCCAGGACCTGGGGTTGCTATGGCAGCTGGAGGTCACATGACCGCCTCCAGCTCTGCCATATATGGTGTCCTGTCTGGCTCAGCTGCAGCTGTAGCCAGACAGGAGACTCTGACTGAAACAGTCAGGGAAGATCTCATGTAATGTAATATATGTCTATTACATTACATGAGATCAGAGATCAGAAAAATAAAAATTAATGTCCCATACAGGGACTAAGAAAAAATGTGAAAAAAAGTAAAAAAAAAGTTTTTAAACTATTAATAAAAAAAACACAAAATAAATAAAAATAAATAAATAAAATATTAAACCAATAAATCCGTATATTTTTACAAAACCAAAAAAAGTACACATATTTGGTATCGCCGCGTCCGAAACAACCCGAGCTATAAAACTGTCACACTAATTAACTCCTTCTGTGCACACCGTAATAAAAATAAATAAAAAACGGAGCAAAAAAATATGCTTTTTCATCATATTGCCAAACAAAAAGTGGAAAAAAATGCGATCAAAAAACAAAATAGAAATAAAAATGGTACCACTGAAAACGTCATCTTGTTACGCAAAAAAAAAGCCGCCATACAGCTCCATCAGCCGAAAAATAAAAAAGTTATAGCGCTCAGAATAAAGCAATGCAAAAAAAATATTTTTTTCTATAAAATAGTTTTATTGTGTAAAAGCGCCAAAACATAAAAAAAATACAGTAAGTGTAGTATCGCTGTAAACGTACTGACCCGAAGAATAACGCTGCCTGATCACTTTTACCACACGCAGAACGGCATAAAAAAAAAACTCAAAAAACAATTCCTGAATTGTTTGTTTTTGTTAATTTTACCTCCCAAAAAACGGAATAGAAAGCGATCAAAAAATGTCACGTCCCCAAAAATGGTACCAATAAAAATGTCAACTCGTCCCGCAAAAAACAAGCCATCACATGACTCTGTCGGCCGAAATATGGAAACATTATAGCTCTCAAAATATGGTGATGCAAAAACTAGATTTTGCAAAAAAAGCGTCTTTTAGTGTGTGACAGCTGTCAGTCATAAAAACCCGATATCAATCTGGTATCTCTGTAATCACACCGACCCGAAGAATAAAGTAATCTAATCAGTTATATCACACTAGGAACGGCGTAAAAAATAAATAAAACCAATTCTTCACCTGCTACTGATTTGTTTATTATGTCCCCAAAGATCCCAGTAAGGCTCTGCCCACATTTATCCTGTGCTCTGCGCTGAGCACTTACACCAGAGTTTCCGTGTAAATCTCTGAAATACATGATTCAGCCGGAACCCATGACGGAAGATTCCCTGTAATGAGACAGATATAGGCCACTGTGGACGCCGTCTAGCCTGGGATCCCACGGTGTCATTTGTTTTAGGCGTGCATAAAAGTGCGGTTGGCCACAGTTTTGTGCACTTCTGAAAAAAAGGACACCGCTACACAGAGGCCAGACGGTGTCCAGAGTAACTCTGCTGCCTCATTACAGTGAATGGATCCTGCAGGGGTTTCATCTGAATTACATCACTTGGAAATTTAGATGGAAACCCCGATGTAAGTGCTCAGCCTAGAGCGCCGGATAAATGTTACGTAAAATGTTCCCAATAAAAGCTTCAACTCAGTCCTCAAAAAAAGCTAGTCCCCACTCAGGTCCGTCATCTGTTAAAAATATAAGGGACTTCCAAGTTACTGGTAGCAGAAAGGCTCTGGAAAAGCAAAATGACCCTTGCCCCCCAAAAGAAATTCAGAAAATTTTGTGCTCCCAAATCCAAATGCCTATTCTACAATAATTTGTTCTCCAATTGTCAAATAGCACTCCGTCCCCCCCAGATCTCACCGTATGGCTAAGCGGTACGATACAGCCACATATGGGGTATTGACACTTTTAGAAGAAATTGTGTGACACATTTCGGCACCATTTTTACCCATTGCCCTGTGTGAAAATGTAAAATCTGAGGGTAAAACATTTTTTTGTGGTAAAAATATAATTATGATTTTTTCACTGCCCAATGGTATAAATTTAAAAATTAAAAAATACTCACTACTTCCCTAGATGAATTCCTTGAGAGGTGTAGTTTACAAAATGGGGTCATTTGTGGAGGTTTCTGCTGTTTTGGCATGTCAGCGACTCTTCAAATGTGACATGGTGTCTGCTGCCTATCCCAGCCAACATAGCGCTCCTTTCTCTTCCGAACCCTGCCGTACACCAAAGCAGTGGTTTTCCCCCACATATGGGGTATCGGCGTACTCAGGAGAAATTGTACAACAAATTTCATGGTGCAATTTCTCCGGTTATCCTTATGATAATGCAAAATTAGGGGATGAAAAACATTTTTTATGGGAAAAATGTGAAAATTTTATTTTCACGGCTCAATATTATAAACTTCTGTGAAGCAGCTGGGGGTGCAAGGTGCTCACCACACATCTAGATAAGTTCCCTAAGGGGTCTAGTTTCCAAAATGGTGGCACTTGTGGGGGGGTTTCCGCTGTTTAGACACATTAGGGGCTCCACAAATGTGACATGGCGTCCGCTAATTATTCAAACAAATTTTACATTCAAAAAGTCAAATGGCGCTCCTTCCCTTTCAAACCCTGCCGTGCGCCCAAACAGTGGTTTTCCCTCACATATGGGGTATCGGCGTGTTCAGGAGAAATTGCACAACAAACTTCATGGTGCAATTTATCCTGTTACCCTTATGATAATACAAAATTAGAGAATGAAAAAGATTTTTTGTGGGAAAAATGTGAAAATTTTATTTTCACGGCTCAATATTATAAACTTCTGTGAAGCAGCTGGGGGTGCGAGGTGCTCACCACACATCTAGATAAGTTCCCTAAGGGGTCTAGTTTCCAAAATGGTGGCACTTGTGGGGGGTTTCCACTGTTTAGTCACATTAGGGGCTCCCCAAATGCGACATGGCGTCTGCTAATTATTCAAACAAATTTTACATTCAAAAAGTCAAATGGCGCTCCTTCCCTTTCAAACCCTGCCATGCGCCCAAACAGTAATTTGCCTCCACATATGGGGTATCAGCGTGTTCAGGAGAAATTGTACAACAAATTTCATGGTGCAATTTATCCTATTACCCTTATGATAATGCAAAATTAAGGGATGAAAAACGGTTTTGTGGGAAAAATGTGAAAATTTCATTTTTACGGCTCAATATTATAAACTTCTGTGAAGCAGCTGGGGGTGCGAGGTGCTCACCACACATCTAGATAAGTTCCCTAAGGGGTCTAGTTTCCAAAATGGTGGCACTTGTGGGGGGTTTCCACTGTTTAGTCACATTAGGGGCTCCGCAAATGCGACATGGCGTCTGCTAATTATTCAAACAAATTTTACATTCAAAAAGTCAAATGGCGCTCCTTCCCTTTCAAACCCTGCCATGCGCCCAAACAGTAATTTGCCTCCACATATGGGGTATCAGCGTGTTCAGGAGAAATTGCACAACAAATTTCATGGTGCAATTTATCCTATTACCCTTATGATAATGCAAAATTAAGGGATGAAAAACGGTTTTGTGGGAAAAATGTGAAAATTTTATTTTTACAGCTCAATATTATAAACTTCTGTGAAGCACCTTGGGGTTCAAGGTGCTCACCACACATCTAGATAAGTTCCCTAAGGGGTCTAGTTTCCAAAATGGTGTAACTTGTGGGGGGTTTCCACTGTTTAGGCACATCAGGAGCTCTCCAAACGCAACATGGCGTCTGCTAATTATTCAGACAAATTTTACATTCAAAAAGTCTAATGGCGCTCCTTCCCTTCCGAACCCTGCAGTGCGCCCAAACAGTGGTTTTCCCTCACATATGGGGTATCAGCACGCTCAAGAGAAATTGCACAAAAAAATTTGGGGTCCATTTTTTCCTGTTACCCCTGTGAAAATAAAAAAAATTAGGTCTAAAGTAACATTTTTGTGAAAAAAGTTAAATGTTAATTTTTTTTTTCCACATTCCAAAAATTCCTGTGAAGCACCTGAAGGGTTAATAAAGTTCTTGAATGTGGTTTTGAGCACCTTGAGGGGTGCAGTTTTTAGAATGGTGTCACTTTTGGGTATTTTCTGTCATAAAGACCCCTCAAAGTGACTTCAAATATGATGTGGTCCCTAAAAAAATGTTTTTGTAAATTTTGTTGGAAAAATGAGAAATCGCTGGTCAACTTTTAACCCTTATAGCTCCCTAACAAAAAAAAATTTTGGTTCCAAAATTGTGCTGATGTAAAGTAGACATGTGGGAAATGATATTTATTAACTATTTTGTGTGACATATCTCTCTGATTTAAGGGCATGAAAATTCAAAGTTTGAAAATTGCAAAATTTTCTAAATTTTCGCCAAATTTCCGATTTTTTCACAAATAAACGCAAGTTATATGGAAGAAATTTTACCACTATCATGAAGTACAATATGTCATGAAAAAACAGTCTCAGAATCAGGGGAATACGTTGAAGCATTCCAGAGTAATTACCTCATAAAGTGACAGTGGTCAGAATTGAAAAAATTGGCCCGGTCACGAAGGCAAAAACAGGCTCTGGCGCGAAGTGGTTAAAGCGCACCTGTCAGCAGGATTGTGTTCAGTAAAGTAAATACACTGTCAGGTGGGCGCCATTACACTAATTAAAATGATACCTTGTTTGACGCTTGGTAATAGATAATACTGTGCATGCGCTGCGGCCTTTTTGTTGGAGCCAAAAAAAATAGTCTCCAGCAAAATGGCCGCCCTGTGTGTACAGTTGCATCTATCAACAAGCGATGCTTTTAATATGCGCAAGGTGGACGGCGCTTGCCCAGATTGAGAGCATCTCTTGGCGATAGATACTACTGCACACGCGCCGCTGCCAACTTGTGACTAGTGACGCGACTGTCCAGTGGACGTGGCCTCTATGTAAAGTTGGTCTGAGATCAGTGGCCCAAAGTCATTTAACCCTTAAAAAACACCAGTTACTTATTCAAATCTGTGAAAGGTGGCTATTTGCCCCATTTGATTTGATGCCAGTTCTCATGCCAAGAGCACATTTTAAACAGGCTAGAGTGACCTGAACTTGATGCGTACATTACTATGTATGTAATGGTGGTGTAAGATCAGTGGCCCAAAGTCATTTAACCCTTGTAAAACACCAGTTACTTATTCAAATATGTGAAAATTGGTTATATCCCCACTTTGATGTCCGTTTTGATGCCCAAAACTTATTTTGGCCAGGTCTGAGGGAATTGTATTTGATGCGGGCAACCACTATGTAATGGTGGCGTGAGATCAGTGGCCCAAAAAAATTTAACCCTTTCAATAAAGTCCTTCATTGCCCACTTTGATGCCCATTTTTATGCCATTTTTATAACATTTGCAGCTGCTTTTAATCATATTCACATCAGGGCACCTTGCTGCATTGTATTTTATTAATGCATTTTTTTTTGTCAAAGCGCACCTGTCATCAGGATTGTGCTCAATAAACCACATACACTGTTAGGTGGGTGACATTAAACTAATTAAAATGATACCTTGGTTGATGAAATCCGTCCTGTGGTTCTTGTGTAATCTTTACTTTCAGTTTGGAGATAATAATATGTTCGTGCTCCGGGGCGGCCTGTGGAGCCTCCTATTTTACATAACGCATCTAGTAGTGCGGGGCTAGGTAAAATAGGAGGCAGGTCAGTGAAGGCACAGTGACCTGTAATGAGAGCATACAGATGAATATGTAAGCAGAGCACCAGATAGAGCGCCCCCCACAGGCCGCCTCAAAGCGCAAGCATATAATTTTCTCCAAACTGAAAGTAAAGATTACACATTTTAATCAGTTTAATGTCGCCTACCTAACAGTGTATGTGGTTAAGGCTGTGTGCCCATGATGCCTCCCAGCCTGTGGCCCCGATGCTGCGGAGGAGCCACATGCGGATATGCAAATGAGCGGCACTTTTTTTTTTTTTTTTGTTTTTAACTTACGGACTTTCCCCATAGAGGTTAGGTCTATGGGGAAAGCTTGCAAGCGGTCTCGCAAGTGAACTTGACATGCTGCGTTCTGTTTCTGCGGGTGAGCCACAGACGCGTAGTGGATATGGGATTTCTAGAAATCCCATCCACTATGCTGTAACATCTGGCCGCTGCGGATTTGACGCTGCATAAGTCCGCAGAGTCAAACCTGCAGTGGCTCTGGATCGTGGGCACACAGCCTACTGAGGACAGTCCTGTTGACAGGTGCGCTTTAAATCTGTAGAAAACAGAAAAAAATAAATTGCCGAATAAGAAACCAACTGCAGCATCATGCTTCACACAGCTTCATACTACTATATGATGGTATATAGTATAGTGCTATGTATACATTACATGTTATGTAGTGTGAACTCCCCCCTATATATTATATACACATGCACAGCTTCACACTGCGAGATATCTATTATATGTTGGTATATGGTATAGTGATATGTATATGTGGCGCCCTGCTGCGCATTGGTGCCACAGATCCCAGAAGGTTGCATGGATGGACTTCTCCACAAGAGGCCCTCACTACATTCATACACCTCCACCTTCCACCTCAGACCAGCAGAGGTAGCCTGTTAGGGATATATAAAGGGAGGGTGGAGCCAGGTAGCTCAGGTGAGTTCGTTCAGTCAGTCAGTCAGCTCAGAGTGAGCAGAGAGCGTGCCGACGCTCAGAGAGTGGTGAAGAAGCAGCACGCCAACTGCCGAGTAGTGAGGGCCCCGAGTGTGGTCGATGGCGAGGAGGAAAAGAGAGTGGAGTCAGAGGAGCAAAGTAAGCTCACCCCATTATACAAACCGGACACCGGGTCTGAGCCTACAGGGACCCTTTACACCCAGTAGGGATAACCCGGAATCCCAGGAGGACTACAAGTCCCTGGCAAACCTGAAGCTAGACACCTACAGGACCAGGAACCACGAAGGCCCCGACGTCCATGGAAAGTGGTTACCAACCAGAGGTCCTACTTCTGAGCAACAGGTGAAGTAAAAGCAGGACACATAGTCTAGGCTCAGTTGCAGGCTGGCCAGGAACAAACACAGAGACAGACACGGATCAGGAGGCCCTATACCCGCTCACTGGGGCGAAGTCCAAAAGTGCGCCCTTCACCTGGAGAACCAGTAAAGGTAATGAAGCAAATCCCCTGTCTCTGTCCGTTACTTCTGCTGCACCATCGCTCCCCCTGCACCACAACGCCAAGCGCAACCTGCATCGTTTACACTGCCCTGAGGCCTGCTCCACCTGTGGGGAGTCGTTCCATCCCAAGCTGCCCTAACACCTGCCTCAGTGGACTGTCGCAGCGCTAGTGATCCTCACCAGACACCACAGGTGGCGTCACGACAAATCCCCTATAAATATCCCCTTTTTGCACTGACTGCCCTGGGTCACGGACCGGGCCAGCCACCGTGATCTCCCCCAAAAGCAGCCATAAGGCCCGGCTGCCGAGTACCCCACGGCCCTGGGGGCGAGTCATATACACTCTACAGTGGATACGGAAAGTATTCAGACCCTTAAAATTATTCACTCGTTGTTTCATTGCAGCCATTTGGTAAATTCTAAAAAGTTCATTTTTTTTCTCATTAAAGTACACTCTGCACCCCATCTTGACTGAAAAAAAACAGAAATGTAGACACTTTTGCAAATTTATTAAAAAAGAAACACTAAAATATCACATGGTCATAAGTATTCAGACCCTTTGCTCAGTATTGAGTAGAAGCACCCTTTTGAGCTAGTACAGCCATGAGTCTTCTTGGGAAAGATGCAACAAATTTTTCACACCTGGATTTGGGGATCTTCTGCCATTCTTACTTGCAGATCTTCTCCAGTTCCGTCAGGTTGGATTGTGAATGTTGGTGGACAGCCATTTTCAGGTCTCTACAGAGATGCTCAATTGGGTTTAGGTCAGGGTTCTGGCTGGGCCAGTCAAGAATGGTCACAGAGTTGTTCTGAAGCCACTCCTTTGCTGGCTGTATGCTTAGGGTCATTGTCTTGTTGGAAGGTGAACCTTCGGCCAAGTCTGAGGTCCAGAGCACTCTGGAAGAGGTTTTCATCCAGGATATCTCTGTACTTGGCCACATTCATGTTTCCTTCAATTGCAAGCAGTCGTCCTGTCCCTGCAGTTGAAAGACAACCCCATAGCATGATGCTGCCACCACCATGTTTCACTGTTGTGATTGTATTGGGCAGGTGATGAGCAGTGCCTGGTTTTCTCCACACATACCGCTTAGAATTATCACCAAAAAGTTCTATCTTCGTCTCATCAGACCAGAGAATCTTATTTCTCATAGTCTGGGAGTCCTTCATGTGTTTTTGAGCAAACTCTATGCGGGCTTTCATAAGTCTTGCACTGAGGAGAGGCTTCCGTCGGGCCACTCTGCCATAAATGCCCGACTGGTGGAGGGCTGCAGTGATAGTTGACTTTGTGGAACTTTCTCCCATTTCCCTACTGCATCTCTGAAGCTCAGCCACAGTGTTCTTGGGGTTCTTCTTTACCTCTCTCACCAAGGCTCTTCTCCCACGATTGCTCAGTTTGGCTGGGCGGCCTAGTCTAGGAAGACTTCTGGTGGTCCTAAACTTCTTCCATTTAAGAATTATGGAGGCCACTGTGCTCTTAGGAACCTTGAGTAATGCAGAAATTATTTTGTAACCTTGGCCAGATCTGTGCCTTGCGACAATTCTGTCTCTGAGCTCCTTGGGCAGTTCCTTTGAGCTCATGATTCTCATTTCGTCTGACATGCACTGTGAGCTGTGAGGTCTTATATAGACAGGTGTGTGCCTTTCCAAATCAAGTCCTATCAGTTTAATTAAAAACAGCTGGGCTCCAATGAAGGAGTAGAACCATCTCAAGGAGGATCACAAGGAAATGGATAGCATGTGACTTAAATAAGAGTGTCTGAGGAAAAGGTCTGAATACTTATGACCATGTGATATTTCAGTTTTTATTTTTTAATAAATTTGCAAAAATTTCTACATTTCTGTTTTTTTCAGTCAAGATGGGGTGCAGAGTGTACTTTAATGAGAAAAAAAAATTAACTTTTTAGAATCTACCAAATGGCTGCAAGGAAACAAAGAGTGAAACATTTAAAGGGGTCTGAATACTTTCCGGAACCACTGTAGTATGAGTTGGTGAAGTGAAGAGAGAAAAATATAGGCATTGAAGGGAGCCTGTCATCAGCTTTGCCCCATATGAGATACGGCCACAACCTTTCAGCCCTCATAAACAGCATACAAATATGCCGTGTATATGCCCCCGATCCGGACTCCAACAAAAGAAAAACACCTTTTATTATACTCATCTGCGGGGCGGTCTGCTCCGAGGGCTTCGCTGGTCCTGGACCGGTGCCTCCCTACTTTCGATGCTGTCCTCCTTCTGTGCTTCATGTGGATGATACATCCCTACGTCATCCACACAGGGTCCCCGACATCGCGCTATTGCACAAACGTACTACTCTGCCCGGTTGAGGGCTGACTAAAGTACTGCAGTGCGCATGCACCAGAGCTCTTTGAACTTTCCCGTCACGTGCGCTTGCAGTATTTTACTCTGATAAGTAAGCAATGGGTCAAATAGGTAGAACCACTAAATAGAGAATATGATATAGCAAGATGTGGTAAAATCAAATGTAGCTATGTCATCCAAATAGAGTCCCTGGCATCCATATATAAAGAAGGGAATAACTTCTACATATCAAGTATACGCAACAAAGCAAGAAAAAAGAGGAATGTATACAATGGTGATCACCTTCAAAAATAGTTTATTACAATTGACAATGAAAAACAGGGCAAAAACAAATTAAAAACATTTAAAAAACCAAAATGGCTGAGACAAAAACAGACCTAGTCTCTGCAGGACTTAGGTCCACCCACCCTGGAGTGCCCTTAGACCTTAAACAATGCATAACATAATTGGCTTAATAATCTCATCATTCTCATCAAGAGAAGGCCAAGAGTGTGCAAAGCAGTCATCAAAGCAAAAGGTGGCTGCTTTGAAGAACCTAGAATATAAGACATATTTTCAGTTGTTTCACACTTTTTTGTTAACCCTCCGTCACATACAATAGGCCTGACAGGCACATCTCTTTTACTTTCATTTCTCCTTCCTCACCAGATTGTGAGGAAATCTCCTCCCTCCAGGTAGTCTCCTGTCTCTAGCAGCTCTGTGAAACCTCATACCACAGTTGGATTTCAGAGCTTCAGGAGGACAGATATAGCTGCGCTAATCTCTCAGGCTCATTGTATGTGAACACGTCACACTCAATAAGGTTGGTATTTTATGTTTTTATTCATCACAGTTGTTTATTTAGCTTGTTTTATGAATGTATAGCACAAAGTGTGAGGATATTTCATAGAAATAAGGCAGATTAAAAAAGAAAGTGTGCTGCTCAGGCATATACAGTAGTTCCCTAACACATATTCCTTCTCTTGCTTCAGATTATCTGCTGAAATGGAGAGGAAAATGTACAATTTATCAAAAAACCTTGATGTTGAGGAAGTAACAAACATGCTGTTAGATGATGCAGACCCCACACTGAATGAGGATTTAGGAGAGGAAAGTGAGATTGATTCTCATGATGAGGTGGAAGTATGTGAAGTGGATTCTGAAACAGAGCAAGATGGTGACAGTGATGAGGATGAAGATGTAGAATCTTATTATATGGGAAAAGATAAAAAAAAACAATGGAACAAGAAGCCATTCCAGAAAAAACGTAGGGAACCTCAAAACATTATTACTCACCTTCCTGCAGTTATAGGAACTGCAAGTAATGCAAAAACTGCAGTTGAATGCTGGAATAGTTTATTCACAGATGGCATTCTGGACTCTATTGTCACATATACCAACCAATATATAGACATTATAAAGGACAAGTTCATTTGCAACAGAACCATCAAGGCCACAGATGAAATAGAACTGCGTGCTTTTTTTGGATTTTTATACCTTGCAGGAGCTTATAGGGCAAATAGACAAAGTTTGGAGGAACTTTGGAGTAAAGATGGGGATGGAGTTGAAAAATTTGGCATTGTTATGTCCATAAACAGATTCAAGCTTCTAATTCGTTGCCTTCGGTTTGAGGACAGAACTACCCGAACCGAACGTAAAACACATGACCGACTTGCTCCAATTCGTAATATATTCCAAAAATTTGTTGAAAACTGTAAAAAAAGCTATTGCCCTGGGGAGAATCTCACTATTGACGAAATGCTCCCTGGTTTTCGTGGTAGATGTGCCTTTCGTCAATATATTCCATCAAAGCCTAACAAATATGGAATAAAAATGTATGCCCTTGTTGATGCCAGTAAGACCTACACTTACAACCTGGAAGTTTATGCAGGAAAACAACCAGAAGGTCCTTACTGTGTCAGCAACAAACCCAGTGATGTTGTAAAAAGACTGGCTGAGCCCTTTTTTGGATCGGGTCGCAATATAACAGCTGACAATTGGTTTTCAAATTGTGATCTGATTGATTATTTGAAAATGCAGAAGCTTTCATATGTCGGAACTGTAAGAAAAAAATAAAAAAGAATTGCCTACACAGTTTGTAAGTGTGAAAGGGAGACAACAGTACAGCAGTATGTTTGCATTCCATAATGGAAAGGTTTTGGTTTCCTATGTACCACAAGCAAAATAAATTGCCATCGATCCTGGGACTGAGGCACAAAAAACCCCGGAGATAATTACATTTTATAATGCAACCAAAGGGGGTGTTGATACAGCTGATCAGATGTGCTCAGCTTTCAACGTCAGCAGAAACACCAAACGCTGGCCAATGGTCATATTTTTTGCTATGTTGAATTTGGGTGGTATAAATTCACAAGTCATTTACCTTGAAAACAAGCTTGAACCACACTGTAGACGATTCTATCTGAAAAAATTGGCCCATGAACTAGTGCTTGGAGAGCTACGCAGGAGAAGTATGAAAACAATTGGTATCCCCTCTCGCCTTCAAGTTCAGCTCAAAAGATTCCGCCCAGAAGATGATAGTGAAAATTCACCACCTGCACCACCTCCCAAAAGAAGGAGATGCACCACCTGCACCACGGAAAGCGGAATCAGAAGGCTTTCTAATTATGAATGTCACAAATGTCATAATGCAATCTGCCTGACACATGCAAAAATGATGTGTAATTCTTGCTCTTTGCTCTGCAAGTGTAATTTTTCTGGGGAAACTTCAGGATCTAATTCTGATTGAATATGTGTTTAATAGTACTTAAGGTACCTTAAAATTAAGTTTGTTTCCATAAATTTTCTTTGTAGAGTTTTTTGACAGAGTCGAACTGGGGACTATTTAGCGGGAGTTTTGAAATGTTTGTATTTCAGAGTTATTAGTTTTATGTTAAGTAAATGGGTTTTTTTTGCACCTGATTATGAGTAGTCTCTTTTATTACATCCCTATGAAGGTCACTGATCACTTTTAGAGCACTGAAATTGCAAACATTAGATATTATAGGTATTTTTCTAGCCTGCGCCTGACAGTCACATTGTATGTGAACTTGTTAGAACCGATATTGTATGTGACGGAGGGTTAAGTATATAATTCCATATGTGTTAATTCATAGTTTTGATGCCTTCAGTGTGAATGTACAATTTTCATAGTCATGAAAATACAGAAAAATCTTTAAATGAGAAGGTGTGTCCAAACTTTTGGTCTGTACTGTATATCTTGACACTGTATATACACATAATTCATTAATTAAGGCAACTTACAGCTGAAGGGGTGACCGCCTCAGCAAACAGACATCCGCCAAAATACTCTGACGTCATTTCCTCATAAGTGCCGACCCGATGTAGTATGAACATGAAAAATGGCTATTTTATATTTCAAATCCATATTGAAATATAAACCAGACATGTCAGCATTTGTAGATATTCTACCTCAGTAGACTAGGGGTCATTAGTCCAGACATACTAAAGCATTAGGTTAAGTTTGCTAAGTCTGAGGTTTAATCTTTATTACTGAAGGGAATTAGACTTTGTATACGCTGTGTTTGTCATCCGATGTAGAACCAGACAGACGATTGCACAAAATTGTAAATAAGACTACAGGCATATGGCTTAAGATGGAGAAGCTTATTGTAGTGCCAAAAATACAAGTGGCTATCTGAAACCCATTATGATGTATCCAACCTTTAATTAATATTCTTATTATATATTCTGTGTTAAGGTATACTTTATCTGTGAATGTATCTCACTGATACATAAATTCTTAAAACAGTATAATGTCTGGGAAGAAAACCTTGTTCTGATTTGTAACCCTGTGTAGGATTTACTCTTATCATATGTAAACATTATGACAAAAGTAGAATGGTCCGTGAACAGGTCTTGTCCGGCATTGCTTATCTGTGATAGCTGGCCACTGTAACGGAATTGGAATGCTGGACAACAACCTATGAATTTTCATGCTTACGTAATATTAGGTTGGGTAAGCCTTTTCTAAAATGTATAAAGCTGTTGAAGAATTCAGTTATGGCAGAAGCATTGTGGACCTGTGAAGAGGACGCTCTTCACAGTATAGGACCTAGTACGCATTCTCTGCCCATCGCTGAACGCTTCTCCAGCTGAATTTTCCGGACAGATGATGTACATGCTACTAGGGAAATCTTTTTCTTCTTCTATCCAATAGTAATTATGTAACCTTTATACGTATTTAACCTTAGTAACCTTTAACCCCTTTAAAGCCCATGACGTACTAATACGCGTCTGTGCCCTGGGACTTAAGAGCCTGACCCGTATTAGTACGTCATATCTTTAATGCGGCACCGCGACTTAAGTCGCAGTGACAGCATTAAAGTTACGGTGCCATCTTACCTCTGGGTAGATGGCGCCGTCATCCCAGGGGGTGTCTCCGCCCCCCTGCACCAGCGATCGCTGTGATTGGCTGTTCAAATCTGAACAGCCAATCACAGCATTTCTCACTGTTTCCGGCAATGTGAATGCCGGAAACAGTGATCTGCAGCCTAGGATCGGTGCTCCCAAGAGCACCGATCCTAGGCTGTTGCTAGGACACCCCAGCCCTGGCCCCAAACTGCTATGATCGGTGCGATCGCCGATCACATCGATCGCACCGATCGTAGCGCAACCGCGCGGTGACAGGGCGGCCATGGGGCGGTGACCGGCTTGTGACCTGCCTGTCACCGCCCCATGACCCCCTGTAATGTAATCAAAGCCCCCAGACTGCTGTGATTGGAGCGATCGATGATGACATCGATCGCTCCAATCAGAGTTCCTGAATACAGGTGACAGGGAGGTGTCACCTCCCTGTGACCCCCTGTGGTGCGTGCTCTGCTCCAGCTATGTCTAATTGGTGCAATCAGTGTCACCAATCAGATGGCTGGGGCACAGCATGCACCACAGGGGGTCACAGAGAGGTGACACCTCCCTGTGACCGCCTGGTCACCTGTATTCAGGAACTCTGATTGGAGCAATCAATGTCATCAATGATTGCTCCAATCAGATTACCTCCACCTGTCACCACCCCATCATCACCCTGTGAACGCCCTGCAGACCCTCAAACTTGGTGAGGATTTCTACAGAGCGATCACATCTGATGTGTCTGTGCTGGGCCTTGTAGTGACACAGAATATTCTGTGACACCACAAGACCATCTTCTCACTGTTCCAGTCGCTGCTGCTGCTGCTCCTGGATCTTCTGCTCCAGTGTCCTGGATCTTCTGCTCCTGCTCCTGGATCTTCTGCTCCTGACCTGCTGTGGTTCCTGCTCCAGAGCCTGCTGCTGATCCTGTAGAGAAGACTTTGGTAAGTCTGTTCTCCCCTCATCCACCCCAATGCCCCCTCCCCCCTCTTTTTACCCCCCCTTACCACCATTTTTTTTCTGCGTCCTGCAGCGGTCTCCAGCTCCGGTCCCAGTCTCCAGCTCCGGTCCCAGTCTCCAGCGCCGGGCTCCTGCTTCGGGCTCCCGGTCACCAGCGCCGGGCTCTTGCTCCGGGCTCCCGGTCACCAGCGCTGGGCTCCGGACTCCCGGTCACCAGCGCTGGGCTCCTGCTCCCGGTCACCAGTGCTGGGCTCCTGCTCCCGGTCACCAGCGCCGGGCTCCTGCTCCCGGTCACCAGCGTCGGGCTCCTGCTCCCGGGCACCAGCGCCGGGCTCCTGCTCCCGGTCACCAGTGCTGGGCTCCTGCTCCCGGTCACCAGCGCCGGGCTCCTGCTCCCGGTCACCAGCGTCGGGCTCCTGCTCCCGGGCACCAGCGCCGGGCTCCTGCTCCCGGTCACCAGTGCCGGGCTCCTGTGTGTGGGGGGTTTCCACTGTTTAGGCACATCAGGGGCTCTCCAAATGCGAAATGGGGTCCGCTGTCAATTCCAGCAAGTTTTACATTGAAAACGTCAATTGGCGCTCCTTCCCTTCTGAGCCCTGCCGTGTGCCCAAACAATGGTTTACCCCCACATATGAGGTATCGGCGTACTCAGGAGAATTGCACAACAACTTTTGGAGTCCAATCTCTCATAGTACCCTCGTGAAAATAAAAATATTGCAGCTAAAAGATCGTTTTTGTGGAAAAAAAAATATATTTTTTTTTCACGGCTCTACGTCATAAACCTTTGCAAAACACTTGGGGGTTCAAAGTGCTCACCACACATCTAAATAAGTTTCCTGAGGGGTCTAGTTTCCAAAATGGGGTCATTTGTGGGGGGTTTCCACTGTTTAGGCACATCAGGGGCTCTCCAAACGCAACATGGGGTCCGCTGGCAATTCCAGCGAGTTTTACATTGAAAACGTCAATTGGCGCTCCTTCCCTTCCGAGCCCTGCCGTGTGCCCAAACAATGGTTTACCCCCACATATGAGGTATCAGAATACTCAGGAGAAATTGGAGAACAACTTTTGGTGTCCAATTTCTCCTAGTGCCCTTGTGAAAATAAAAATATTGTGGCTAAAAGATCGTTTTTGTGGAAAAAAAAATGATTTTGGCTCTACATCATAAACTTTTGCAAAACACCTGGGGGTTAAAAGTGCTCACTACACATCTAAATAAGTTCCTTAAGGGGTCTAGTTTCCAAAATGGGGTCACTTGTGGGGGGTTTCCACTGTTTAGGCACATCAGGGTAACTCCAAACGCGACATGGGGTCCGCTGGCAATTCCAGCAAGTTTTACATTGAAAACGTCATTTAGCGCTCCTTCCCTTCCGAGCCCTGCCGTGCGCCCAAACAATGGCTTACCCCCACATATGAGACATCTGCATACTCTGTAGAAATTGCACAACAACTTTTAGGGTCCAATTTCTCCTAGTACCCTTGTGAAAATAAAAAAAATGGGGTCTAAAATAAAATGTTAGTGAAAAAAAGTTAAATGTTCATTTTTTCCTTTCACGTTCAATTAATTGGTGTGAAGCACCTGAAGGGTTAATAAAGTTCTTGAATGTGGGTTTGAGCACCTTTAGGGGTGCAGTTTTTAGAATGGTGTCACTTTTGGGTATTTTCTGTCACAAAGGCCCCTCAAAGTCACTTCAAATGTGATGTGGTCCCTAAAAAAATGGTTTTGTAAATTTTGTTGTAAAAATGAGAAATCGCTTGTCCACTTTTAACCCTTATAGCTCCCTAATAAAAAAAAATGTTGGTTCCAAAATTGTGCTGATGTAAAGTAGACATGTGGGAAATGTTATTCATTAACTATTTTGTGTGACATATCTCTCTGATTTAAGGGCATGAAAATTCAAATTTTCAAAATTTTCAAAATTTTCAAAATTTTCGCCAAATTTCCGTTTTTTTCACAAACAAACGCAAGTGATATCGAAGAAATTTTACCACAATCATGAAGTACAATATATCACAAAAAACATCTCAGAATCAGGGGGATCCGTTGAAGCGTTCCAGAGTAATTACCTCTATAAAGTGACAGTGGTCAGAATTGTAAAAATTGGCCTGGTCATTAACGTGCAAACCACCTTGGGTTGTAAAGGGGTTAATCTACAAAAGTGTACGCAATATCATAATATCATACTATTCCTTTGATTCTGTATTTTATCTTTCAAATTAACTATTATAAATAAAATTGCGTTATATTACAAGTGGTTGCCTTCTTTAAAGCCGTATCCGAACCTTATTGCTAAAAACTTGGCAATACATAATTTGGAGTAGTCGGCAGGCTACGCAGAAGGCTCAGAAGTTCGTTTTATTGGAAAGTAGAATGGTTCTGTGTGATAGTGTGATATTGCGTACAACATGCCTCTCTTTAAGAAAATAGAGGTCGTGTTTCTGTAGAAATTCCAGGGTGGGAGCAGACTCCTTACCATATTTTGACCAAAGAGTGGTCGCAATGTGTTGGATTAAGTGAATCATGGGACAAATATTTGAATGATGCTGAACCTGATGATGTGGTTGCATGCTTGCAAAAAGTGAGAGTGGGAAAAAAACAGGAATTGGGTGCTGTGAGCAGAAGAGGATGGATTTTGTTACATGCTTATAGGAGACAGCACGAGGAACGGATTCAATTGCTGCAAAGAATGCAAGCGTTAGAACAGCAAAGGTGTGAAATGCAGAGTGCTTTGACAGTGGTGCAATGTCAGAATAGGCTGCTAATGGATAAATGTGATGGATATTAGCATGTTGCAGAAAGGGCTGCTGTATGTTTAGCGCAGTATAAATACAGAAGGAGGCGAGGGAAGGTTCATAAAAAATCAGGAAGTTCACAAAATAAAAAGGTTACAGTAAAAGATTCTGAATCCCCACAGCAGGGGCCGGGCAGGACATGGGGAGAGAGAGGGCCCACTCCCTCCTCGTCGCCAGCAAAGCCCACAGCACCGGGGTTTGAGGATCTTTATGCTGAAGTTAAATCCTTGATACAGGAATTCAAAGCCAAACAGAAGGGGGCATCATTTTCTCCTAATAAGATGTCTTCATCTGAAATGGAGGATCGATGGAGGGAGACAGATAAAAGTGATTGACATGCTGTCCACGCCCCACAAATGTTTGTAGATACAGGGGCGGAGGCCAATTTGATTAATGGAACTCCAAAACAATTCAGTGAGTGCAAGGTTATAACTACATAATTAGGAGGAAAGGAAACTGAGGCAATTCAGGACAGAGCAAAACCAGGAGTTAGTGGAATCTCCACATTGCATGAGAAGGTAAGAAAAGTCCTTGTGAGACTTCAGGAGCAGGAAATACCCTTTGAACAATTGATTCCTGAGCAGAGGAAACAAGTGTGGTTTACAGAAGGGTCAGCTAGTTACTAAGGTATCAACCTTGTGTGGAACGCAGTGGACTATCAGACTACAAGTATACATAGCAAAGAAGTATGGGGAAAAGAGTTGTGGCAAGATATCTGGGCAATTGTACAAATAATTAAAGTGACTGTGTTTCATGTTGATGCTATTTGTGCTTCAGATACCCTGAAAAGATTCTTCAACTCAGTAGCAGACGAACATCCCAAAATATCAGTCACTGAATCCAGTGAAGACTGACACCACTGAGGAGCTGCTTGGACTGACTCAATGGGCACAGACCAGAGGGTGCCCATCAGGTTAGATGCAATCAAGGAAACAATTATGAAATGTCCAGTATGCCAACATTCACAACAAAGACCTGTCCCCCATGTTGTTAGGGGTCAAATAGCCCAAGGTAAACTACCTGGACAAATTTGGCAGGTAGATTACATCGGCCCCCTTCCACAAGATGGATGGTGTGTGTATGTATGCTTGTCCATGTAAAACGGTCAATGCTAACAGTACCATTAAAACCATGCAAACCATAATATTATATTACGGTATTCCATTGCAAATTCAGAGTGACAATGGTAGTCACTTCAAGAACAGGAAACACCATTAATGAGAATGATTACCCCCAATTTACAGATCATGCCTTTAAAAGCTACTACCACAGGACAGACAGTTCTCTATTGGGAACTAGAGCCAGGGGCTCTGGGACCTTATAGAGACACCCCACAGGCAGCAGGACTAGATTTACACTCTCATGAGGAAATTAGATTAGAAATAGGGGTTGTAAAGGCAATCAGAACTGCTATAGGATTACAAATGCCTCCTGAGCATTTTGGTCTCATAGCTCCAAGATCAGGTTTGGCCCTGAGAGGAATTCAAGTGATGGGAGGAGTGATAGATCAGGATTATCAAGATGAAATCAAGGTACTCCTGTTGAATAGTGGGGATAGTGACTTGTTGATCCAAAAAGGAGACTGGATAGCTCAATTATTAATATTGTCTATCCAGAAAATGAAAATAATCAAGGGAACAGCTCCTGCAATAACAGTTGGAGGAGACAGAGGTTTTGGCTCCACTCATTTTCTGAATGATGGTGCAAAAATCTGGGTGCAGCAACCTGGAGATAAAGGTCCTCCAGAACCTGCAGAGGTGATCGCCCAAGGGGCAGACAATGTGTTAATAGTGATGAAGCCAGGACAAGAGAAGTGGGAACATGTTCCTGCAAACAAGTGTTATCTCAGAGACTAATGTATATATTTCCATTTTTAGATTCAAAATTGGAGATGGTGGATAATCGGTGTTACAGGCATGGTCCTTTTGGTCTCTGTCACTACCCAATCATTATACAGATGGGAAAGAGAAACGCCGGACGAGAAGAATGAGGCTTTATGGAAAATTAAGCAGAATTTATGGAGTTACTTGGCACAACTGACAAACATGAGCCATTTTTGTATGGCAAAGACTGCAACGGCTACAAATGTGTTGGAAACTTGTAGGGTAGCTATACCAACCCCCTTACGACTATAGACCAAATTGATAGGGGGATTTATCCAAGATGAGCAGGTGGAAGAAGGAGATGTGCTTCAGAATTATACATACAACCCGTATTACGCTTGTATAAACTGTACTGGAGAAGATTTTATTACTGAAGATATGATCACTACAAAGACTCAAAACATTGCATCTGTTGAAGTTATTCCTTTGGGATATGGCGTTGGATATAAATAATATATGGTTTCAGATAACCAAGGGTGGATTGTAGTATGAACATGAAAAATGGCTATTTTATATTTCAAATCCATGTTGAAATATAATTGGAGCCAGACATGTCAGCATTTGTAGATATTCTACCTCAGTAGACTAGGGGTCATTAGTCCAGACATACTAAAGCATTAGGTTAAGTTTGCTAAGTCTGAGGTTTAATCTTTATTACTGAAGGGAATTAGACTTTGTATACGCTGTGTTTGTCATCCGATGTAGAACCAGAGACAGAACAATATTGTAAATAAGACTACAGGCATATGGCTTAAGATGGAGAAGCTTATTGTAGTACCAAAAATACAAGTGGCTATCTGAAACCCATTATGATGTATCCAACCTTTAATTAATATTCTGATTATATATTCTGTGTTAAGGTATACTTTATTTGTGAATGTATCTCACTGATACATAACTTCTTAACACAATATACTGTCTGGGAAGAAAACCTTGTTCTGATTTGTAACCCTGTGTAGGATTTACTCTTATCATATGTAAACATTATGACAGAAGTAGAATGGTCCGTGAACAGGTCTTGTCCGGCATTGCTTATCTGTGATAGCTGGCCACTGTCACGGGATTGGAATGTTGGACAACAACCTATGAATTTTCATGCTTACGTAATATTAGGTTGGGTAAGCCTTTTCTAAAATGTATAAAGCTGTTGAAGAATTCAGTTATGGCAGAAGCATTGTGGACCTGTGAAGAGGACGCTCTTCACAGTGTAGGACCTAGTACGCATTCTCTGCCCATCGCTGAACGCTTCTCCAGCTGAAGTTTCCGGACAGATGATGTATATGCTATTAGGGAAATCTTTTTCTTCTTCTATCCAATAGTAAGTTTGTAACCTTTATAAGTATTTAACCTTAGTAACCTTTAATCTACAAAAGTGTACGCAATATCATAATATCATACTATTCCTTTGATTCTGTATTTTATCTTTCAAATTAACTATTATAAATAAAATTGCGTTATATTACAAGTGGTTGCCTTCTTTAAAGCCGTATCCGAACCTTATTGCTAAAAGCTTGGCAATACACCCGAGTACTGTGGTCCCCAGTAATCTGCCCAGGAGCCACAGAAAAGTTAATCGCAGGCCCGAGGTTCCCCACCCCTGCTCTAATGGAAATGTACTCCAGAGGAAACAAGCTATTGCAATGACAAGGACTCATAAACATCTAATCAAATAAAAGTTAAAAAACCTAGCTAGGACTGTATGTAGACTGCATGGGAATTCTTCATTCAGCAAGGAACAGCAACATTCCTTTTTGGAGTGCTTAAAATTATGTTTATAATATAACTAAAGTGTCGGTTGCAGGGTACAGTGCAAACCAAAGCCATTCAAGATTTTTTTTATGAATGAATCAGTGGACATCCGTTTAGGAATGAGCGATTGAGTTATGCATGTGGAAATTCTGTTTTTCAGACTACATAAGTGTAAATATACTGTATATGTAATTTTCCACTTACAGTAGGGCAGTCTCAAACACTTTTCTCCCAAAGACGGGGCAAATACAACCATTACATAGCCCTTATTTGTTTACTGGTATGTATAAAATTTCCTGTACAGTTTTTCTGTTATTATTGATTGAATTTATTTAATTTAATATATTTGTTATAAATAATAAAACATTTTAATAGATAAATAAATATCTTTGAAAAATCTGGCACTCTGAAGTGAGTATGATGAAAAACATGAGACTTTTTGTAACATCACTGGCGGCGTGTCACCATGGCTTCCTATCATTCACCATGCAAGGCTGCCATCCAGGCTGTGCACTGTGTTCCTCTTCTTGCTGTGTGCATGTTTCCTGGTGGAATGCCTAGAGCGGCGGCATCACTTCCTAATTCTTAAAGGAACATTCCTAATGCATCCCCAGCCTATTGCTGTGAGGCACTGGGTACTTAAGGCACCTCTACCCAGTGGGAGGTCCCTGAGCCACAGTCGAGGTTGGTATTGCCAAACCTTGGTGGGTTGGCCCTCGCCCCCATCTTATTTCTAACCCTAAGAACGACAGACATCATGGCTTGGATACAATTGGCCACAGTGGCCCTTATTGCAATTAAAACTGTGTTATATAAACAAATTGTGTTAGGGTCCTTGAAGCCAAGAAGAGTCTGGTGACCCCAATGACACAAACCCCACTTACACTCAGCTGCGAACCTCAAGCTCAGGAGCACCAAGAACCCCCTCGAAAGTGGGTTCAGAAACGGTTGAAACCGCCACACCCGGGACTCGATATTCCTTTGTCATAAGTTCCATAAATCACCAGACCCAAATACCACTTATAACTGAGGGATCCATGTCCTGTTGACACTCCCATACCAATTTATAACCAACTTCAAGGACCCTAAAGCACGCCACCTCAAGAGTAATTGACAACCTTAAGTACTCAAGACCCCCTTTCCTTTCATAAACATCGCCTGCTCGATGCCCCCTTGTAAAGCTAATGACCATAAATCAATTCCGACGTCATTCAAATGAGCTCCGTCAGCCAACCAAAAATCTTCCGAGCCATTCTCCAAATCAAAATGCCGAATTAACGCCCCCCCATTTCTGGAAACAAAATTGGAAACCGCCCTGTTCACCTTCTTCTGTGCTCTATTCAAACTCTCTATGGACCAGGTGTTTTGCCATCTCTTTCGGGGAACAATCTCAGAGCAGATCATTATCATCCCCGGAAAAGATGCCCAAAGCCGTAATAAATTGCGTCTCTGATTAGATCCCTTCACGGCCGAACCTCTAAGTCATTACCCCCTATGTGTAATAGCAGTATGTCTGGGGGGCGATCTAAATGGACAAAATTATTTACCTCCCTCAACAACCTGTTCCACCCCATACCCCTAAACCCAAGCCAACGAATAACGACTTTATCCCTTGAAACACTGAGTTGCCTTCCATCTCGTCGCACGTCTGCCCACACCGCGCCCAGTGAACATAGGAGTGGCCCATTATCCAAATCAATAGAGGGAAACCTATCCAGAAAACAACATGTGATAAGAACACAACAATACACATTTTTTTCACAAGTTAACTGTCGACTCCGGTCTCACGCAAGACAAAATATGCCTCGATTCCCATCTCCCTATCCGTTTTACGATATCCGAAGTCAGGTCTCAAGACACCGCCTCCATAGCGGCCCCTATCCAAAAATTATGCGGTTCCAACCCCGACTTGTTCAAGCACCTCCTAAAAATGCCGGTGTATTGATACTGCAATAAAAATGTTCCGTCTTCGTGACACAACAATGGCCCGTCCGAATTCTGTCCCAGTCCCCTGGAGGACTCAAAAGTTTTTAAAGGACACATCCCTGACCCTTGCACCTCTCCCAACCATACTTTTTTTCCCCTTCCTAACTGGTCTGTTTTTGAAAGCCTCAACCAAAATTGAAAACCTTCTTTCGTTGTGAACACATCTCCTGCTAATACCCCGCCCACCTTTCTTCTTAGATGGAGCTACTAGCTCGCTAACCCTTAGTGCCCCCAAAAATGGCCATGAAAAAGCTAACAGGAAAAGCCTTACCTCATACTCCGAGCTACAAATACCTCCCAGCTCCTTTCCCAAATATTTCAGGAGCCTAAATGAAACCGGGTGCTGACCATCATTCTTTTCCCGCCCCCTACGAATACCCTTAACTGCTTGCTTCACTAAGAAATTCTTTGTCAGACCCCTACCCCCCCTCATCCTAAAGCCGAATGCCAAACCTGCGATCAACCGATTAACCTTGGATACTGACCAATCCTCTTGAGCCCCATCCCCTAACCATAGGAGCAGCAAGCCTACCTGATCTTCTTCAGACAATGTATTTTTGATACCCCTCAGCCGACCCTCCCACAGCCCCCAAGCAGCTTGATAGGCCTTCCATGTGCTAAGGGATACGGATGATTGAATTAATGGTTGGGCTGCATAAATACCAATTTCCATAAGTGCTGCGGGCACTCGAGCCCCCTTTCCTCTGCATCCGGGGCCAGCGACCGAAAGCGATCCCACAGGAAGCGAGAAAGGTCATCAGCAATTGAATTCCTTTCACCTGGAATGTGAGAAGGTGTTATACAGGCATTCATTACTAAACATTCCAATGCCAGTTGCCGTAACACCTTGATTACTGGTGGAGAAGATGCCGTAATAGTGTTGATCGCCAACACTACCCCCATGTTAGCACAGCGGAAACTGATCCATTTGTTTCAAAATTGATGACCCCACAGTGTCACCACAAACATTATTGGGAAAACTTCCAGCAACGCTACATTTTTTACCAGTCCTGCCACTCTCCAACTCTGGGGCCACTCCCCTGCACACCACTGGCCCTTGAAATAAGCGCCAAAACCTGGGCTACCTGCAGCATCCTTGAACAGCTCCAAGTCCACTTTGTCTGTTACCTCCTCCATTATCAAAACGCCCATTATACGCTTCGAGGAAATTGTCCCACACTGACAAATCTTCCTTATGCTCATTTGACAATCTAATGTAATAATGAGGGGCCTTTACCCCCACTGAATCTGAATCAATAACGATCCCCAGAAAACTAATACAAGATGCCAGGCCCTCGGTTTTTTCGGAAGCCAGGGGGACTCCAAACAGCTTCGCAATCCATTCAATGGCATGCAATGTGGATTCACACAGCGGTGAATCCTTCGGGCCGAAACACAAAAAATCGTCCAGATAATGAATGATCGGGTCCCCCCCCAAGATACGTCTCGGACAACCCATTCCAGGAAGCAACTGAATGCCTCAAACAAGGAGCAAGAAATGGAACAGCTTATTGGCAGGCAACGATCTATGAAAAATGCTCCGTCCCAGAAACAACCCAGCAGTCGAACACTATCCGGGTGTACCGGCAATAACCTGAACGCCCCTTCAATGTTTCTCTTGGCCATCAATGTCCCTTTTCCTTATTTCCTGACCCATCCCACCGCCTCGTCAAAAGAGGTATAAACAATGGAACATAATTCTGTTGCAATTCAATCATTCACCGACCTACCCCTTGGATAAGAGAGATGATGAATTAACCTAAATTTGTTGGGCTCCGTTCTTGCAGGGAAGATGCTCCTGGTACCGTCCGTTCTCCACAGTCGGCGATCCGGGCCACTTGCTCCTCCAGCCAGCCAGGGGGGTGATCCATGGCCGACGTCCTAAGGGTCTCCAGCAGCAATATTTGGTATTGCCGCATCTGAAACGACCTGACCTATAAAACTGTCCCACTAGTTAACCTCTTTAGTTAACACAGTAAAAAAATAAAATAAAGCAAAAAACGATGCTTTATCATCATACTGCCAAACAAAAAATGGAATAAAATGCGATCAAAAAGACAACTGTAAATAAATATGGTGCCTTTGAAAACGTAATTTTGTCCCGCAAAAAAAGCCGCAATACAGCTCCATCAGCTGAAAAATAAAAAAGTTATAGCTCTCAGAATAAAGCAAAAAAATATTTTTTTTCTATTGCGTAAAAGCGCCAAAACATAAAAAAAAGATATCAATGTGGTACCACTGTAAACGTACTGACCCGAAGAATAAAGCTACCTTATCAATTTTACCACACGCAGAACGGCATAAAAAAAAAAAACAATTCCTGAATTTTGTTTATTCTGCCTCCCAAAAAATGTCACATGCCCGAGTATGGTACCAATGGAAAATTTATAGCTCTCAAAATATGGCGTTGCAAAAAAAAAGTTTTTTTTAGTGTGTGACAGCTGTCAATCATAAAAACTCGATGTGAATCTGGTATCGCTTGAATCGCACCGACCTGAAGAATAAAGTCGTCTGATCACTTATACCGCACGAGGAAAGCCGTAAAAAATAAACTCTAGGGTTAAGGTTGTGCTTGGGTTAGCTTTTTGCTAGGGTTAGGGTTGTGCTAGGGTTAGGGTTGTGCTAAGAATAGGGTTGTGTTAGGGTTATGTTTGCCAAGTATTTAAAGGGCTCGGACACGGCTTTAAAGAAGGCGATTAATTTTTATTATAATTAAATGATTACAGAAAATAAGAAGTCGTGTGATATTGCGTACACTTTTGCATAATATAAATCACAAAGGTAAAGTACTTACAGCGCACACTATACAGGAAAAACTTCAATAGGAGCAACATACATCATCTGTCCGGGAGACATCAGCCGTTAGAAGCAAAACAGCGAAGACAGAGAAAAGTCCTGGGATGAATCCACACTGCGACCTCAGGGTGTCCCCTTTTAGTTCACAGGTCAACATGCTTCTGTCTTAGCTGAAAACTTCACTAGCTTATATCTTGTTTGAAAACAAATGCTTGCGTAACCAAATGTTACACAAATTCTGACAGGTTCTATTTGTTCAATATACAACCCCTGGCAAAAATTATGGAATCACCGGGCTCGGAGGATGTTCATTCAGTTGTGGAAAAGAAGCAGATCACAGACATGGCACAAAACTAAAGTCATTTCAAATGGCAACTTTAGGGCTTTAAGAAACACTAAAAGAAATTGAGATTAAAAATGTGGTACTCAGTAAGGGTAATTTTTTTCAGTCCAAGCAGAGGGAAAAAATTATGGAATCACTCGATTCTGAGGAAAAAAATATGGAATCACCCTGTAAATTTTCATTTCCAAAACTAACACCTGAATCAAATTAGATCTGCTCATTAGTCTGCATCTAAAAAGGAGTGATCACACCTTGAAGAGCTGTTGCACCAAGTGGACTGACATGAATCATGGCTCCAACATGAGATGTCAATTAAAACAAAGGAGAGGATTATCAAACTCTTATAAGAAGGTAAATCATCACGCAATGTTGCAAAAGATGTTGGTTGTTCACAGTCAGATGTGTCTAAAATCTGGACCAAATACAAACAACATGGGAAGGTTGTTAAAGGCAAACATACTGGTAGACCAAGGAAGACATCAAAGCATCAAGACCGGAAACTTAAAGCAATATGTCTCCAAAACAGGAAATGCACAACAAAACAAATGAGGAACGAATGGGAGGAAACTGGAGTCAATGTCTGTTACCGAACTGTAAGAAACCGCCTAAAGGAAATGGGATTTACATACAGAAAAGCTAAACAAAGGCCATCATTAACACCTAAAAAGAAAAAAACAAGGTTTCAATGGGCTAAGGAAAAGCAATCGTGGACTGTGGATGACTGGATGAAAGTCATATTCAGTGATGAATCGCGAATCTGCATTGGGCAATGTGATGATGCTGGAACTTTTGTTTGGTGCCGTTCTAATGAGATTTATAAAGATGACTGCATGAAGAGAACATGCAAATTTCCACAGTCACTGATAATATGGGGCTGCATGTCAGGTAAAGGCACTGGGGAGATGGCTGTCATTACATCTTCAATAAATGCCCAAGTTTACATTGATATTTTGGACAGTTTTCTTATCCCATCAATTGAAAGGATGTTTGGGGATGATGACATCATTTTTCAAGATGATAATGCATCCTGCCATAGAGCAAGAACTGTGAAAACATTCATTGAAAGAAGACACATAAGGTCAATGTCATGGCCTGCAAATAGTCCAGATCTCAATCAAATTGAAAATCTTGGAAGTTGAAGAAAATGGTCCATGACAAGACCCCACCTGCAAAGCTGATCTGGCAACAGCAAGCAGAGAAAGTTGGAGCCAGATTGATGAAGAGTACTGTTTGTCACTCATTAAGTCCATGCCTCAGAGACTGCAAGCTGTTATTAAAGCCAGAGGTGGTGCAACAAAATACTAGTGATGTATTGGAGTGTTCTTTTGTGTGTTTGTTTTTCATGATTCCATAATTTTTTCCTCAGAATTGAGTGATTCCATAATTTTTTCCCTCTGCTTGGTCTGAAAAAAAATGACCCTTACTGAGTACCACATTTTTTATCTTGATTTCTTTTAGTGCTTTTTAAAGCCATAAAGTTGCCATTTGAAATGACTTTAGTTTTGTGCCATGTCTGTGATCTGCTTTTTTTCAACAACATTAAACAACTGAATGAACATCCTCCGAGCCCGGTGATTCCATAATTTTTGCCAGGGGTAGTAGTATCTTTCTTCTGAGTGGCCAGCTCTTCAGATGTCACTTAACTCCGATCAAATATATATAAAAATTATTCCTAAAATATAGCGTAAATAACCAAAATCAGGCAACCAATAAAATAAACAATCCTACCATTTACCATTACTCTGTGTGATGTGATCAATGTCATCATGTAACTTATCTATCTGAAATTGAAAATCCTGACTATGATCTGAGAAGTTAAAACCACACATACCTTCAATCTCTTGACATCCATGGCGGTAAATTAATAACTAGTGTTGAGCGAGCATGCTTGACACTGCTCGGTACTCGCCCAAGCATCTCACTACTCGGGATGTTCGGTGAGCACCGAGCATTTCCGGGTTACTCGGGCGGCAGCTCGGGTCTCCGCCCTGCACGTTTGGCGCTCTTTACCGAGCCAATGAACATGCAGGGATTGCCAGCCAGTCACTGTAATGCCGCAGCCATGTTGTTTGTGGGCATTACAGTGATTGGCTGGCCGCACAGCTTCACCTCAAGAATTTAAAACCGGGCGCAGCCATCTTGAACATTTATACTGTGAAATAGTTAGTGTAGGGTCTCTAAAGCCTGCCAAATCAAACAAACAGTTCTTCTCAGGACTAATATCCTTCCCAGATATCAGGCAGGCAGGCAGGCTGTATAGGAGACGCAGTGGTTATACCAACAAACACTGCATTACAGTCCTGTGTGCTCCTGCTGGTCAAATTGCTAGACTTATCCCCAGGTCTCAGGGGCCAGGAAAAATCCTTTTTTTTTCATCTAAATCCTGTTTTGTTTTTTCCTCAGTCAGACTGTACAAATACGTGTCTTATTAACCTTTTGGTATTCCCCCTCCCCCCCAAAAAAAAAAATTGAGTGTGTCTGTGAGTGTATGCAGCAGCTAAAGGGGAATTGTATAACAAATGGTTCACTCCACTAAATGTATGTATAAAGAGAATAGCAATGAGTGTTGAAAAGAGGATAAAACATAACCTTTAATGAATAAATATTAAACGAATATGACCATATAAAAATATAAGATTACCACTAGGACCATACTAGCAATGAAATGTCCGCCTAGGATGTAATATATTTGCCTAGGCAACAAATGTAACCGTCTTGAATGAAATAAACAAGAACTCACATCTAGGACATATCTCGCCTGTCAATTATAATGAACCTGTGACAGGACGTATAATTCAGAGCTGGCAAACAATCTAAAGGAGTTATATATAATTAAGCTGATGCTAGTGATTCTAGATGAGAGTCCATGCTTAAAAATACAAAAGGAACAGTCTCACCGTGCATGTTCTCAGCTCTCATACGCTCCTCAAGGCAGCTCACTTAGTGGGGCATTAGTATCACTATATCCGCTATCCACATGTCACAACACCGCTCCCAACGCATTTCTATGCCTCATTGCTCATCAGGGGAGATGGGGGTGTCCGTTGCCAACCATATACTGAGGATGGCACAGTTTGTGTAAGATCCTGTAGTCTTTTTAAATTACAGCGCGCTCCAGACACACGCGCGCGTTACTTCCGGTTTCGGGTTCCTCACTTCCTGTTTGTGGAACGCAGGTGACACGCAGACTGACGTCCGGTGCACACGCTACCGACCGCGCGTGCGCACTAGATTCAGCGCTGGCATGATCACGTGAGGTAGCAATCAGTCACGTGATGGTGGGGGTTGGAGCACGCAAATACTCAGCCTGCGATATCCCTATCTACCTCGCAGTGGGAGGTGTGTCCATATGTGCCATATATCCGGACACAGTCCCCACTAAACACCCCATGCAGTGCTATAAAACACCGCATGGTCCCCAGGGGGTATAATGGCTTAAAAGAGCGGCACACAAAATCAGGGGTCACTGATATATGGGGTAAAATAGAGTGGAGAGCACACACTGTTTGACCCAAAAGAGGAGATAGACTGAAAGGTCAGGGGAGACCATAGCAAGGACCACAAGAAAAGGAAAGTAAAAAAGGGGGGGGGGACAAGAGGCTAATAGTCCCTAGTAAAGAACTAACCATGCTGCCCCTACCTGTCAGTGGAGGTTGGCACCCTAAAAACCTGCACAAGTGGCGCCCCCACTCCGCGACGGCTCGCCCTACACTCCTGTCCCTGGTATGCCCTAAAATTCAGAGGAAGCATCTAAAGGATAACTGCTCGTTCAGTCCATGTGGGACCATTGTTTGTAACTTGAAGATCCATTTGGTCTCTCTCTGTAGGATCGCCTTGTCCCAGTCCCCTGCTCTTGGTGGAGCGTTTACCTTGTCGATTCCCATGAATCGTACCACGTCCACACAAGCTGAATGGGCGGTATTGACATGGCTTGCTAAGGGGTTGTCCCTTTTTAGAGCGATGTCCCTCTGGTGCTCCCCCACCCTCCTCCTCAGCTCCCTTTTGGTTTTCCCTACATACTGCAACCCACACACACACGTGGCCTTGTAAACAATCCCCTTTGATCTACAATTGATGAAGTGCCTGATGACAAAGGGCTCGCCGGTGACATTACTTGTGAAGTTTCTGCCCTGCAATATGACTCTGCAGGCTACGCATCCGCTACATTTAAAACTAACTTTTGTGGGGTTTTGGATCCAATTGCTTCCTAGGTGGCCTGTACAGTGGCTGTTAACCAGCCTGTCTCGCAAAGATCTTTCCCTCCTATAGGTCACTGAGGGTCCTGGACCAACCAATGTATCCACGTCATCATCCATTTGCAGGATAGGCCAGTGTTTCTGTAGAATCTTACGAACGGTGTGGGCTCTATTATAGAATGTGGTAACCAATCTACAAGAGTCATCGGCCTCAACCGATTTTGGGGGGGGATGCAATAGAGAGGTGTTGTCTCTTGCCATGGTCGCCCCATAGGCCTCAGCCACCACCCTCTTAGGGTAGCCTCTATCATAGAACCGCCGACATAAATCATCCGCTTGCTCCCGAAGGGTAGCATCACTTGAGCAATTCCTCCAAATTCTCATAAATTGACTCTTCGGAATACCCCTTTTCAGGGGTAACGGATGGTTACTATCCCATCTGAGAAGAGAGTTTGAGGACGTTTTCTTTCTATATGTTTTCATCCCTAACATTCCGTCCGTGCCCCTCTCAATGAGGATGTCCAAGAAGGGTAATTTATCAGTATCATGTTCAGAGGTGAAATGGAGGTTTAGATCATTGACATTCAGCCTTTCGACAAACTCCACAAATGTTTCCCCCCCCTCTCCACATAAGCAACACATTGTCAATATAGCGAATCCACAATAGAATATTCTCACTCCCTTCCACGGGCACATCACCAAAGACGACCGTTTCCTCCCACCAGCCCAGGTACAGATTGGCATATGAGGGGGCACACGGACTCCCCATTGCTGTACCCCTGAGCTGGTGGAAGTACTTCCCGCTGAACAGAAAGACGTTTCTTGCTAGACAAAATTGAAGGGCCTCAAGAATGAAAGCATTGTGTCTTCCAAACTGTCTACCCCTACCATTAAGGAAATACCGTACCGCCTCAATCCCCTTGTCATGCGGTATTGAGGAGTACAGAGATTCCACGTCAATGCTTGCCAATAAGGTGTCATTCTCCACCGCCATATTTTCCAATCTTCGGAGAAGATCATTAGTGTCTCCGATGAAGGAATTCAGACCAGTCACAAAGGGTCTAAGGACTCTATCAAGGTAAACCCCCAGGTTCTGTGTAAGGTTGTTCACCCCAGACACAATTGGACGTCCCTTCAATGGATTTCTTCCCTTATGGACCTTGGGTAGGCTATAAAACGTAGCCATTACAGGGTGCTTGGGGCATAAAAACTCGCACTCCTGCTTACTCACAATCCCATCTTCCAGTGCGTCCCTTACCAACCAGTTTAGTTGGGTAGAAAATTCCCTTGTGGGGTTACTATCCAAAGTACAATAACAATCCTTGGATAATAATATCCTTGTGCACATTAGATAGTAATCACTGGTGTTCATAACCACTACATTTCCGCCCTTATCGGACGGCTTGATGGTGAAGGAGTGATCCCTCTCAAGGGCCAAAAGGGCTTGCATTTCCTGTTGTGTAAAGTTGTGGTTAGACCAACCCGGTTTATCTCCCAGCTCTCTTAGGTCCTTCGTGACCATATTAAGAAACACGTCAATTGGACTTTGGTCATTTAGCGGGGGCGGCATTTGTGTGCTCTTCAATTTTAAGTCTGTAAATGGTCCTATCCCTTCCTGATTTGGGTCGGGGTCGCTGAGGTGAAATAAGGTCCTGATGTCTGATAATAGCTCCTCACGGACGCCATACTCAGCACATGTCTGTTTGTCGTTTCGGATAAAATGTTTCCGCCATTTCAGTTTGTGAACATACAGATTAATATCCTTGACGGTATCAAAGGATTCATAATCTGTTGTTGGCACAAAGGTCAAACCCTTGGTTAGGACACACATCTCTACAGCTGACAGTACCCTGGAAGACAGATTGACAATTTGTAGACTCGCTATGTTGCTGGAGGACCGCTCAAGTTGAAGCGGCTGCGCAGAGGATACCCTTCTTCTAAAAAATGGGCTCTTGAGGGAGATTTCCTGTTATTGTGCCCTCTACCACCCCTTCCCCTCTGTCTGCCTCGGAAAGATTTTGTCCTAGCCTCGGACTCCGATAGGTCCGTATCGGTGGATGATAGGTCCGTTTCCTGACTTCTAGGACCTCTGTACACCTGAAAGTTATAAGCCTTATTATCCCTGAATTCCTGTAGATCTTTCACGAAAAATTTGTGTTTCCTTTCTTTAAGATGATACTGAAATTTTTCCAGAGTACTGTGGAGTAGAGTTTCTTTAGAGGTATACCGGACGTCAGTCTGCGTGTCACCTGCGTTCCACAAACAGGAAGTGAGGAACCCGGAACCGGAAGTGACGCGCGCGCCTGTCTGGAGCGCGCTGTAATTTAAAAAGACTACAGGATCTTACACAAACTGTGCCATCCTCAGTATATGGTTGGCAACGGACACCCCCATCTCCCCTGATGAGCAATGAGGCGTAGAAACGCGTTGGGAGCGGTGTTGTGACATGTGGATGGCGGATATAGTGATACTAATGCCCCACTAAGTGAGCTGCCTTGAGGAGCGTAAGAGAGCTGAGAACGTGCACGGTGAGACTGTTCCTTTTGTATTTTTAAGCATGGACTCTCATCTAGAATCACTTGCATCAGCTTAATTATATATACCTTCTTTAGATTGTTTGCCAGCTCTGAATTATACGTCCTGTCACAGGTTCATTATAATTGACAGGCTAGATATGTCCTAGATGTGAGTTCTTGTTTATTTCATTCAAGACGGTTACATTTGTTGCCTAGGCAAATATATTACATCCTAGGCGGATATTTCATTGCTAGTATGGTCCTAGTGGTAATTTTATATTTTTATATGGTCATATTCGTTTAATATTTATTCATTAAAGGTTTGTTTTATCCTCTTTTCAACACTCACTGCTATTCTCTGTCTATGAGTGTTCAGACACAAATATATCTGTTTAAAAGAGTCTGGTGTAGGCCAGAGAACTAGAACTGTGTTTTTCCTTTTCCACGGTTCAAATCTAGGTGTTATCAACCTGCTTGCCATTTTTCCATTAAAAAAAAACAGTTTGAGTGTGTATCGCTGACTGTTCAGACACTAATATATCTATTTTAACAAGTCTGGTATACACCAGGAAATTATAACTGTGGTTTTGCAGTTCCACGGTTCAAATCTCTGTATTATCCACTTTTTTGTCTTTTTTCCATAAAAAAAAAACATTTTCAGTGTCTCGCTGACTGTTCAGACACCAATATAACTGTTTAAAAGAGTCTGGTGTAGGCCAGAGAAATAGAACTGTGGTTTTCCTCTTCCACGGTTCAAATCTGGGTGTTATCAACCTGCTTGCCTTTTTTCCATAAAAAAAACAGTTTGAGTGTGTCGCTGACTGTTCAGACACAAATATATCTATTTTAACCCCTTTACCCCCGAGGGTGGTTTGCACGTTAATGACCAGGCCAATTTTTACAATTCTGACCACTGTCACTTTATGAGGTAATTACTCTGGAACGCTTCAACGGATCCCACTGATTCTGAGATTGTTTTTTCGTGACATATTGTACTTCATGATTGTGGTAAAATTTCTTCTATATCACTTGCATTTATTTGTGAAAAAAATGGAAATTTGGTGAAAATTTTGCAATTTCCAAAACTAGAATTTTTATGCCCTTAAATCAGAGAGATATGTCACACAAAATACTTAATAAATAACATTTCCCACATGTTTACTTTACAGCAGCACAATTTTGGAACCAAAATTTTTTTTTGTTAGGGAGCTATAAGGGTTAAAAGTTGACCAGTGATTTCTGATTTTTCCAACAAAATTTACAAAACCATTTTTTTAGGGACCACATCACATTTGAAGCCACTTTGAGAGGTCTTTATGACAAAAAATACCCAAAAGTGACACCATTCTAAAAACACCCTCAAGGTGCTCAAAACCACATTCAAGAACTTTATTAACCCTTCAGGTGCTTCACACAAATTTTTGGAATGTGGAAGAAAAAAATGAACATTTAACTTTTTTCACAAAAATGTTACTTTAGACCCATTTTTTTTTATTTTTGCAGGGGTAACAAGAAAAAATGGACCCCAAAATTTGTTGTGCAATTTCCTCTGGGCACGCATATACCCCATATGTGGGGAAAAAACACTGTTTGGGCGGACGGCAAGGCTCGGAAGGGAAGGAGCGCCATTTGACTTTTTGATTGTAAAATTTGCTTGAATAAATAGCGGACGCCATGTTGAGTTTGGAGAGCCCTTGATGTGCCTAAACAGTGGAAACACCCCACAAGTGACCCCATTTTGGAAACTAGACCCCCCAAGGCACGTATATAGATGCAGAGTGAGCCCATGGAAACCCTAGGTGCTTTACAAATTGATTCGTAAAATGAAAAAGTATTTTTTTTCCACTTTTTCATTTTTATGAATCAATTTGTGAAGCACCTAGGGGTTCCAAGTCCTCACTATGCATCTAGATAGGTGCCTTCGGGGATCTAATTTCCAAAATGGGGTCACTTGTGTGGGAGCTCCAATGTTTAGGCACACAGGGGCTCTCCAAACGTGACATGGTTCCAATTTGTTAGCGGTCACCATGTCGCGTTTGGAGAGCCCCTGTGTGCCTAAACATTGGAGCTCCCCCACTAGTGACCCCATTTTGGAAACTAGACCACCAAAGTCACCTATCTAGTTGCATAGTGAGCACTTGGAACCTCCAGGTGCTTCACAACTTGATTCGTAAAAAATGAAAAAGTGGAAATAAAAACACTTTTTCATTTTTACGAATCAATTTGTGAAGCACCTGGGGGTTCCAAGTGCTCACTATGCATCTAGATAGGTGCCTTGGGTGGTCTAGTTTCCAAAATGGAGTCACTTGTGGGGGAGCTTCAATGTTTAGGCACACACGGGCTCTCCAAACGAGACATGGTTCCAATTTGTTACCGGACATTATGTGGCGTTTGGAGAGCCCCTGTGTGCCTAAACATTGGAGATCCCCCACAAGTGACTCCATTTTGGAAACTAGACCACCCAAGGCACCTATCTAGATGCATAGTGAGCACTTGGAGCCCCCAGGTGCTTCACAAATTGATTTGTAAAAATGAAAAAGTGGAAATAAAAGCACTTTTTCATTTTTACGAATCAATTTGTGAAGCATCTGGGGGTTCCAAGTGCTCACTATGTATCTAGATACGTGCCTTGGGTGGTCTAGTTTCTAAAATGGGGTCACTTGTGGGGGAGCTCCAATGTTTAGGCACACAGGGGCTCTCCAAACGCGACATTGTTCCAATTTGTTAGCGGACACCATGTCGCGTTTGGAGAGCCCCTGTGTGCCTAAACATTGGAGCTTCCCCACAAGTGACTCCATTTTGGAAACTAGACCACCCAATGCACCGATCTAGATGCATAGTGTGCACTTGGAACCCCCAGGTGCTTCACAAATTGATTCGTAAAAATGAAAAAGTGAAAAAAAAAAAACTTTCTCATGTTTACGAATCAATTTGTGAAGCACCTGGGGGTTCCAAGTGCTCACTATGCATCTAGATAGGTGCCTTGGGTGGTCTAGTTTCCAAAATGGGGTCACTTGTGGGGGAGCTCCAATGTTTAGGCACACAGGGGCTCTCCAAACGCGACATGGTGTCCGCTAACAAATTGGAACCATGTCGCGTTTGGAGAGCCCCTGTGTGCCTAAACATTGGAGCTCCCCCACAAGTGACCTCATTTTGGAAACTAGACCACCCAATGCACCTATCTAGATGCATAGTGAGCACTTGGAACCTCCAGGTGCTTCACAAATTGATTCGTAAAAATGAAAAAGTGGAAATAAAAACACTTTTTCATTTTTACAAATCAATTTGTGAAGCACCTGGGGGTTCCAAGTGCATACTATGCATCTAGATAGGTGCCTTGGGTGGTCTAGTTTCCAAAATGGGGTCACTTGTGGGGCAGCTTCAATGTTTAGGCACACACGGGCTCTCCAAACGCGACATGGTTCCAATTTGTTACCGACATTATGTCGCATTTGGAGAGCCCCTGTGTGCCTAAACATTGGAGCTCCCCTACAAGTGACTCCATTTTGGAAACTAGACCACCCAAGGCACATATCTAGATGCATAGTGAGCACTTGGAGCCCCCAGGTGCTTCACAAATTGATTCGTAAAAATGAAAAAGTGGAAATAAAAACCACTTTTTCATTTTTACGAATCAATTTGTGAAGCACCTGGGGGTTCCAAGTGCTCACTATGCATCTAGATAGGTGCCTTGGGTGGTCTAGTTTCCAAAATGGAGTCACTTGTGGGGGAGCTCCAATGTTTAGGCACACAGTGGCTCTCCAAACGCGACATGGTGTCCGCTAACAAATTGGAACCATGTCACGTTTGGAGAGCCCCTGTGTGCCTAAACATTGGATCTCCCCCACAAGTGACCCCATTTTGGAAACTAGACCACCCAATGCACCTATCAAGATGCATAGTGAGCACTTGGAACCCCCAGGTGCTTCACAAATTGATTTGTAAAAATGAAAAAGTGGAAAAAAATACACTTTTTCATTTTTACGAATCAATTTGTGAAGCACCTGGGGGTTCCAAGTGCTCACTATGCATCAGGATAGGTGCCTTGGGTGGTCTAGTTTCCAAAATGGGGTCACTTGTGGGGGAGCTCCAATGTTTAGGCACACAGGGGCTCTCCAAACGCAACATGGTGTCCGCTAACAAATTGAATGGAAAATCGGCTCATATTGTTAGCGGACACCATGTTGCGTTTGGAGAGCCCCTGTGTGCCTAAACATTGGAGCTCCCCCACAAGTGACTCCATTTTGGAAACTAGACCCCCCAAGGCACCTATCTAGATGCATAGTGAGCACTTGGAACCTCCAGGTGCTTCACAAATTGATTTGTAAAAATGAAAAAGTGGAAAGACGGATTTTGGTAAGACCTTACCTGTAAAATCCTTTTCAGCGAAGGAAGGAAGGGAGACACAGATCCATTACCAGTGGGTAGGCGGAGCCCCACAGGATAGTTCACATCAGATTTATAAAAAGTGACGACCGGCCCCTCCAGCTTAGGCTCCTCCTACTCCCATGTTCCTCAGTCCGTACACAAGCTAAGGAAGAGCAGACAACACCAGCGGAACAACACAACCCCTTCTGAAAATTCAGAAACGTGAGAGAACAGGTTATGCATATAACAGAAAGAACACACAGTCCCAGGCACTACTCACTGGACCTGACAACTGCGATGAGCTTGCAATGCTGGAACAGAGCCCTAGCGCGCCGTCCCCAGTCCCGATGACCACCATCAGAGAGGAGTTGCGCCGCATCTGGAAAACAATAATACGCTTCTGCCCTGGGAGGGTGCTGTGTCTCCCTTCCTTCCTTCGCTGAAAAGGATTTTACAGGTAAGGTCTTACCAAAATCCGTCTTTCAGCAGCAGAAGGGAAGGAAGGGAGACACAGATCCATTACCAGTGGGACGTCCCAAAGCAGTCCAGAACTCAAGGGTGGGAAACAGTGGCAGAATCGACAACACCCCAACAACTAGGCAAACGCGCAACAAGCGCAAAAACTAGATAAAAATATAATCTAAACCACCGCCGCCTGCAGGACCCTGCGTCCCAAGTCCGCATCGGCGGAAGCACTCACATCCACTTTATAAAATTTAGTAAATGTGTTGACGGAACGCCAAGTAGCCGCCCGGCAGAGCTGCGCTGCCGAGGCCCCCTGACGAACAGCCCACGACGAACCAACCGCTCTCGTGGAATGAGCTTGAACCTTAACCGGACAAGGCTCGCCCTTGAGCCGGTACGCCTCCAGGATAGCCGAACGTATCCACCGAGCTATAGTGTCCTTGGAAGCCCGCTGACCACGCCGACGACCAGCAGGAATCACAAACAGAGAGTCCGACTTCCAAAACCCTTGCGTGATGGTAAGATAGAACTTCAAAGCCCGCACCAAATCCAACGAGTGCAAGGCCCGTTCCTTTGGATTCCTTGGTTTCGGACAGAGGGAGGGCAACACTATGTCCTGATTGATGTAGAAACATGACACCACTTTGGGCAGAAAATCGCAACGGGTACGAAGCACCACGCGATCCGAGTGGAACTCCAGAAAAGGGGGCGAGCAAGACAGTGCCGCCAACTCAAAAACCCTTCTCAAAGAGGTGACCGCCACCAGGAAGGCCACCTTCCAAGAAAACAAATAAAGCGAAGCTGAATCCATAGGTTCAAATGGCCTGTGCTGAAGAGCCTCCAAGACTAGATTGAGCCGCCAAGGAGCCACAAACGCCCTCCGGGGCGGGAACTGACGAGTAATCCCGTGAAAAAATGAACGCACATCCCTGCGCGAGGCAATAGCTTTCCGAAACAGCACGGATAGTGCAGATACTTGACCCCGCAAGGTGCCAACCACCAGACCCTTGGCCAAACCCCATTGCAGAAAAGCCAAGAAGTTGGGAATGGAAAAAACCCTCGGGTTCCTTGATGATCCAGAACACCATGAATAGAAGGCCTTCCAAGTTCTGTGATAAATCCTGGTCATAGCCGGACCTCTGGCCGCCCGCAAGGTGGCGATGACTTCGGCCGAAAACCCACGATGGGTCAAGATCTCGGTCTCAAGAACCACGCCGTCAAAAGAAGCGACTTCAGGTCCGGATGGCAAATGGGCCCTTGGGTTAGCAGGTCCGGGCGAAGAGGCAGTGGAAACGGAGGCGCCGCCAGAAGAGACACCAGCGTTGAATACCACGCCCTCCGCGGCCAATCTGGCGCCACCAAAATCGTCGGAATACACTCTAGTTTGATCCGCCGGATCACCAGTGGAAGTAAGGATACCGGCGGAAACACGTAGATCAGCTCGAACTGGTCCCACGGGGCCACTAGAGCATCTACCGCCACAGCTTCCGGATCCCTGTATCTGGACATGAACGTCGGAATCCTGGCGTTCAGCCTGGATGCCATCAAGTCCACTTGGGGAGTCCCCCAACGGGAGCACAGCAGTGCAAAAACTTCCTGATGAAGACCCTATTCCCCAGGATCCACCTGCTCGCGACTGAGGAAGTCCGCCGTGATATTCAGTACTCCTGGAATGTGAATCGCGGATATGGCTGGGACCCTGGATTCGGCCCAAACCAAGATCCGAGAGACCTCCATCATGAGTCTGGAACTCCTCGTCCCACCCTGATGGTTGATATATGCGACCGCTGTCGCATTGTCCTTCTGAATCCGGGCCGGCAGACCGCTCAAAGGGACCGTCCAATGTCGGAGGCAGAGAAATATCGCTCTCAATTCCAAGATGTTGATCGGCAGAGACGACTCCTCTGACGACCAGACCCCCTGAACCCAGAGATCGTTCCAAACCCCCCCCCCCAGCCAGACAGGCTGGCATCGGTGGTGAAGACCGACCACCGTGGGAGGAGGAAGGATTTCCCCAGGGATAAAGTCTCCGGACGTAACCACCATCCAAGAGACTCTAGCACCTTACGGGAGATATCGACACAGCGATCCAGCGAAGCCGGCGATCGGTCCCAACGGGTCAGAATAAGATGTTGAAGACCCCGGGAATGAAATTGTGCAAGCGGTACCGCTTCCATTGCCCCCACCATCAGACCCAAAAGGCGCATACACCTCTGAAGAGACATCGTCATCGCCGACCTCATAACCTGGACATGGTGACGAAGGATCGCTTGTTTGTCCGGAGGCAGGGACACCACTGCCCGTACCGTGTCGAAATGCATCCCCAAGAACAGGATTGACTGCGACGGCTCCAATGACGACTTCTTCCAATTGACCAGCCACCCGAAGTCCTCCAGGTGCTGAAGGGAGAGATTGCGAGCTGTCACCGCCTCCTCCGCTGTGGGTGACACAATTAACAGGTCATCCAGGTAGGGGAGAATCATAACTCCTTGCTTTCGAAGGAGCGCCATGAGCGGCGCCAGAATCTTTGTAAAAACCCTGGGCGCCAAGGCCAACCCGAACGGTAGGGCCAAAAACTGGTAATGGGCCTGACCTATGGCGAACCGCAGGAAGCGCTGGTGAGCCCTGCCGATAGGGACATGCAAATAGGCGTCGCGGATGTCGATCGACACCAAAAAATCGTGCTGCGACAGGGCCGCCACGACAGAGCGAAGAGACTCCATACGGAATTTCCGGGTCCGGACATGCAAATTCAATTCTTTGAGGTCCAGAATGGGGCGAAACTTGCCCTCCTTTTTGGGAACCACAAAAAGGTTGGAGTAAAACCCCCTTCCCTGGTCCTCCGGCGGAACCGGAATCACCACACCCTGCTGCAGAAGAGAGTCAACCTCCCGCAGCAGTGCGGCAGCTAGCCTGGGCTCGGACGGGATGCGCGACTGACGAAACCTGTCCGGGGGTCAAGAATGAAACTCTATGAAATAACCTTCCGACATAACCCGCGTCACCCAGGCATCCGATACGTGTGACGCCCAAATCGACCCGAATTGTAGCAGACGCTTGTCCTGATGGAAATGTTGTTTCCAGGGAGTACGGGATTTCTGGGAGGTCTTTTTTCCGGAAGACGAGGGATGATCCGATCTCCAAGAAGGCTGACCGAACCGCCCCCTGGGCCGAAAGGACCGACGACCACTACCGGCACTTGACTTGCCGGACGTAGAAACCGCTGCCTTTCGCTGCGGCAAAGCTGTATCTTTGGCCTTTGCCTTAGCAATCAGCTCCGTGAGGTCCGAACCAAACAGCTGACCTCCCTTGAATGCCAGACTCAGCAAACCTTGTTTGGATACTGCGTCTCCGGTCCACTGTTTAAGCCATAGTGCTCTCCTGACAGTGACGGCCGAGGATTGAGCCCTGGACATCACCGAAGTAGTATCCATCACTGCGTCCCTGCCATATCGGGCCGCCTCTTCCAAGAGCTGGAAGAGCCTTTCCACTTCAGCCAGTGGAGTTCCATCTTGCCTTGCCGTCCGCAGCTGATCCATCCACCGCAGTGAAGCCTCACCAGCCCACATGGCCCCCAAGGCCGCTCGGAATCCGTGACCCGCGGCCTCGTAGATGGATTTTGCCGCTGACTCCGTCCTTCTGTCCAGCGGGTCCTGAAGACTCGCCTTCCCTTTAACAGGAAGCAAAGAGGATTTGCTCAGCTGAGACAATGGCACATCCACTTCTGGAGAGGGGACCCAATTAGTGATCGTATCCGTGGAACAGGGATACAGGGCATCAAAAAGCCGCAACCCTTGGAAACGTTTATCCGGACACAGGCGTTCTTTCTCCACCGCCTTGTTAAGTTCCTCATGCATCGGCAGCGTTGAGCGAGCCCGACGCGACTCCTGATACAGCCGGGCCGATTTGCCCGGGCGTCCCATCACCTCTTCAGACAGTTGTAACGCTTCCCGCATAGCTTCAACAAAAGCGTCCACACGGCCCAAAAGCGAAGCAGAGCGACCCCGCCGATTCTCTTCATCAGAATCGGAGGTCTCACCAGAAGAGTCTGTCAGCGATTCTGAAGCCTCCAACGCACTGCACAGAGGAGACGGCGCCGCCACAGGCCTGAGACGCTTCTTGCTTCTAGACGTCGGTTGGGACTTAGCAGAGACCCAATGACCCAGGAGGTCAGACAGACTGTCAATGGAGCGAGTGAGCGCCTCCACCTTAACATCACTGAGACTCCCAACTAGCGTCGAACCTGACGCCGTAGAAGACCCCGGCGTATCAGATACGCGTGACCGATCCTGAAGCGGACCGGGAGAGAGATCCGCGCCCCCTGGACCCTGATCCGACATGCCCCCACACAGTAGCTAGCGTCGCGGATAAGGCAGTAATAACCTTACAATGGGTACAGTAACCAAGGATGTGTGAATTCCACTACCACAGCCTGTTCTTGCACAAAAAATCACCCAGCACTGAAGGGTTAAAGCTCCTCCTTAGAAGGAGAAAAGCTACCCCAGCGGCTTGCAGAGCAAAAGTTAACCTATAGAGAAGCACCCTCTGATCTCAGAATAGTGCACCTCCAGAGAGGGTTAACAGCCTGATGGGCCGGACCCCGTTCAGAAGGGGTTAATGCTACTGATCCGCACTACCCTTTTGTGAGGTGTGCGTCAGAGCCGTCTCAGCAGGGAAGTAGCAGCGCCGTTACAGCACACCCTGTCAGCCTAGGACATAAGGAAAGTGCTCTGCGCTGTAATCCCCCAAAAAGGAACTTTCTGCCTAAAAGGCAGGAGAGACTCACCAGCTGGCATAGAGACTGCTCTTCTCGGTGTGTTGAGAGCGGGGAGCAGGGAGTAGGAGACGCTGCACGAGGCTGGACGCTGGCCGGAAGAAGAAGGGGCTGGGACATCTCCAGCGCGCGCTTTCCCAGCACTTCCTGTCACGATGCTAAGAGCCCAACAGCAGAGAGAGGCTAAGCCATGCCCCCAGCCGAGCTATGAACAGAGCGCGCAAAACCTCCGTCCCTGCTCCCCTGCCAGCCGAGGATCAAACGCTGCATGCAGAGGAGAAATCCCTGCAAGTCAGAAAGAAACAGCAGTCACCACAAGACACATATACAGTGACAGCGGATGCCGCAGCAGCCGCTGAAAGCACTCCATAAGAGCACTTACCCAGCTGAGCGCCACAGGGACCCCCAGGGATGTGTGGCGCCGTGGACCTTGCTCCCCCCCACAGCGGAGCGCGCAGGGACCCCACACGAGCGGTGTGCGTCTCCGCCAGCGAGCGCCCTGTATCCCCCGGGGCCAGCAGGGTTCTGCGGGGACCTCCTTAGGGGGTACGCAGATCCGTCAGGGGAGGGTCAGGGGTCCCAGCAGCGCTGAGACCCCCTGAGACCTCTAGACCACGGGGGGTCCAGGTCTCCGGAATAAAAATAAGAAAATCTTCTGAGGAGCTGCGAAGGCAGCGACTATCCTCTGCGACCTCAAATTTTAAACTGAGGAACATGGGAGTAGGAGGAGCCTAAGCTGGAGGGGCCGGTCGTCACTTTTTATAAATCTGAGCTGAACTATCCTGTGGGGCTCCGCCTACCCACTGGTAATGGATCTGTGTCTCCCTTCCTTCCCTTCTGCTGCTGAAATAAAAACACTTTTTCATTTTTACAAATCAATTTGTGAAGCACCTGGGGGTTCCAAGTGCACACTATGCATGAAGATAGATGCCTTGGGTGGTCTAGTTTCCAAAATGGGGTCACTTGTGGGGGAGCTTCAATGTTTAGGCACACACGGGCTCTCCAAACGCGACATGGTTCCAATTTGTTAGCGGACATTATGTCGCGTTTGGAGAGCCCCTGTGTGCCTAAACATTGGAGCTCCCCCACAAGTGACCCCATTTTGGAAACTATACCACCCAAGGCACATATCTAGATGCATAGTGAGCACTTGGAACCCCCAGGTGCTTCACAAATTGATTCGTAAAAATGAAAAAGTGGAAAAAAAAAAACTTTTTCATTTTTACGAATCAATTTGTGAAGCACCTGGGGGTTCCAAGTGCTCACTATGCATCGAGATAGGTGCCTTGGGTGGTCTAGTTTCCAAAATGGGGTCACTTGTGGGGGAGCTCCAATGTTTAGGCACACAGGGGTTCTCCAAACGCAACATGGTGTCCGCTAACAATTTGAGCCGATTTTCCATTCAATTTGTTAGCGGACACCATGTCGCGTTTGGAGAGCCCCTGATGTGCCTAAACAGTGGAGCTTCCCCACAAGTGACCCCATTTTGGAAACTATACCCCTCAAGGATTTTATTAAGGGGTATAGTGAACATTTTGAACCCAGAGGTACGACACAGAATTTGATAACATTAGATCATCATATTGAATAAGTTGTCATTAGTCTTGAGCGCAAGTGCTCGCTACTTGAGTTTGCATCGGGTACTCAGGTATGCACCATGTACTGCGTGTGCTCGAGTGACATGCTCGAGTCCCTGCCCCTCAAGTTTCACGGTTATTAGACACCCAGAAAAAAACATGCGGGGATCGCTCGTGCATGGCAGGCAATCCCCGCAAAGTTTGTTTGGCCGCGAAGCATATGGGGTGGAGACTCGAGCATGTCACTCAAATACCCACTATACTCAATGCATACCAGAGCACCCGATGCAAGCTCAAGTAGCGAGCACTTGCGCTCAACACTAGTCGCCATATCGTCATCTTTTTTTCTTACTTTTGAAAAAAATCCCAACCCCATCACAACCCTAGCCCAAGCCTAACCCTAGCACAAACCTAACCCGAGAGTTTAATTTTTACGCCGTTCCTCATGCAGTATAAGTGATTAGACGACCTTATTCTTCGGGTCGGTGCGACTACAGTGATACCAGAATCATATGGGGTTTTTATGATTGACAGCTCTCACACACTAAAAGACGCATTTCTTGTAAAATCTATTTTTTGCATCGCCATATTTTGAGAGCTATAATTTTTCCAGATTTTGGCCGACAGAGTCATGTGATGGCTTGTTTCTTGCGGGATGAGTTGATGTTTTTATTGGTGCCATTTTCAGGCACGTGACATTTTTTGATCGCTTTCTATTCTGATTTTTGCGAGGCAGAATAAACAAAAACCAACAATTCAGGAATTGTTTTTTTTGTTATTTTTTTATTCTGTTCCGCGTGAGGTAAAATTGATAAGGCAGCGTTATTCTTCAGGTCAGTACGCTTACAGCGGTACCACATTTATATCGTTTTTCTATGTTTTGTACTTTTACATCATAAAAGCAATTTTATAGAAAAAATTATTTTTTAGCATCTCTTTATTCTGAGAGCTATAACTTTTTTATTTTTCGGCTGATGGAGCTGTATGGCAGCTTGTTTTTTGCGGGAAGAGATGACGTTTTCAGCAGTACCATTTTTATTTATATTCGTCTTTTTGATCGCGTGTTATTCCATTTTTTGTTTGGCGGTATGGTGATAAAGCATTGTTTTTTGCTTCGTTTTTTATTTATTTTTTTTACTGTGTTCACTGAAGGGGTTAACTAGTGGGACAGTTTTATAGGTCAGGTCGTTCCGGACGCGGCAATACCAAATATGTGTACTTTTTTTGTCTTTTTTTTTTTTTTTTTCATAATAATATTTATTGATGGGTACATTATATTTTTTTATTTTTGGTGGATTATTTTTTTTTATATTTTTTTTTTATATTTTTACAAATTTTTTTTTTTTCACTTTATCACAGTTTTTTACTTTTTTACTTTGTCCCACTATGGGACTTTTACTTTTTTTTCTCTGATCGCCTGCATGGCACAGGAATGGAGCACCATCCCTGTGCCATGCAGGCTACCAGCGCTGGACAGGGAGAAGATAGTTTGGAGATGCACTGCGCATGTCCAAAAAATCTTCCTGCTGTCTGGTGACCCGGATGTTGTCATGACGACATCGGGTCGTCATGGCAACATCCTGGAAGCCGCGGCAGACAGCGCTCGAGGCCGGAAGAGGTGAGTATCCCGATCACCTCCCCTTAGCCACCGCAATGCTGCGATCGACTTCGATCGCAGCATTGCGGGGGTTAATGTGCAGGGAGCGGTGAGGGTCTGCTCCCTGCACATAGCACCGGGTGTCAGCTGTGACAATCAGCCTGTGTGCGGGTGAAATCGCCAGGGCTTACTATTATGTATCTGGTTCATAAAGCCCAGGGCACAGATACGTACTAATACGCCCTATGTCGTAAAGGGGTTAACAAGTCTGGTATACACCAGGAAATTATAACTGTGGTTTTGCAGTTCCACGGTTCAAATCTCTGTATTATCCAATTTTTTGTCTTTTTTCCATTAAAAAAACATTTTCAGTGTCTCGCTGACTGTTCAGACACCAATATATCTGTTTAAAAGAGTCTGGTGTAGGCCAGAGAAATAGAACTGTGGTTTTCCTCTTCCACGGTTCAAATCTCCTTTTTATTACCCTTTTGCCATTGATAGTGCGAGTGTAAGCTATTTTACTTCATTTACAATGGGAAAGGTGCTTGGCAAGGTAACTGGAACTGGACGTTCTGGTGATGGTGCGTGCAGAGGATGGTGCTGTGGCCAAGGTGAAAATGTGCCACAACCAACAGCCACATCTTCTCGCTCCCAGTTCTTGACCGAATTACTAGGGAAGCACACAACAGCACCACTATTGTGAACTGATCAGTGTGAACAGGTTATTAATTGGATAGCAGATAATACTTCCTGTCACTTGGGCACCACCACCTCCGGTCTGTCTTCCACACTGTCAAGTGTTAGTAGCCGTGAGTCTCGACTGCATACTCCTCCTCACCCTGATGCTCCTTCCTCCCACCTTGCCGAGTGTCGTCAGACAGCAACTGATCCCACAGTTGGACACTCTGAAGAGCTGTTCACTGGTCCATTTTCATATTTGGGCCCCTCACCTGCTCCGCTTAAAGTGGTGGAAGAGGAGTCCCATGTAGCGATGTCAAAATATTTGAACAGCCACGGCCACAGGAAGGCGACACTGGCAATTTGTCACAAGAGGTGGACGATGACGAGACACAATTGCCACGAAGTGAGGAGGAGGACTGTGGTGCGGAGGTGGAAGAGGAGGAGGTGGTGGATTACCTAGTAACTGACTCAACGTGGCAGGAGGACACGCAGAGCGAGGCCAGCAGCACACAGGGGGAAGGAGGCAGAGTACCCCAACAGGCAGGAAGAAGCAGTGTGGTGGCCGCAGACAGAAGGCGGGCAACCGTTCCCCGTAACACCAACATGAGGGACGTTGCCAGTACAACCGGTAGGTCTTCCAGAGTCTGGAAATTTTTTAAAGACTCTGCTGATAACCCCAAAAAGGCCATTTGTACCACCTGCCAGGCCAGCATCAGCAGGGGTGACAAAACTACCAGACTGACCACCACCAGCATGATCAGGCACATGTCAGCAAAGCACCCGACTTTGTGGGGCGAACCCAAGGGTCCACGACCAGTGTCAGCGGGTGTCACGACTGCTTCTTCCGCTGTTGTGTGTGTAAGAGAACCCCCTGTTGTGCGTGCAAGGCAATCCCCTGTCCAAACTGCATGCAAAGATGCCCCCTCCTCTCAGTCTTCACTTGTTATGGCAGTTTCTCAAGAAACAGCATCAACGTCCACATCCACGTCCCACCGCAGTGTTCAATTGTCCATATCCCAGACCTTTGAACGAAAGTGCAAATTTGCAGCCAACGCCCCACAGGCCACAATCCTAAATTTGCACATTTCATGACTGCTTGGAAGAAGTGCAGTACTGCCTCTGCCAAGTGGCAACAGGCTGTGCTGAAACTCATAAGCTTAGGTGTTAAACCTCACACTGCTTGTGAGTTGTGGACAGCTGTGAAATAGCAGGCAGATCTGTGGCTGAGACCGCTGAACCTACATCCAGGCATGGTCGTGTGTGACAATGGCCGTAACCTGGTGGCGGCTCTGAGGCGAGGCGAGATCACACATGTACCATGCCTGGCTCATGTGCATAATCTCGAGGTTCAGCGGTTTCTTAAATCGTACTCTGAGTTGCCAGATCTGCTCGTCAAAGTACGCCGCCTGTCAGCTCATTTTTGGAAGTCGGCTACAACTTCCGCCGCCCCTGCTGTGTTGCAGCAGCGTTTGCAGCTTCCGTCACACCGACTGGTGTGTGATGTCCCCACACGTTGGAACTCTACCCTCCACATGTTGCAAAGGATTTGTGAGAAGAGAACAGTTGTGGAGTACCAGCTGCAACAAGGCCGTCGATATTCAGGTCAGACTCCACACATAAGACCTCAGGAGTGGACCTGGATGTCTAACATATGTACCATCCTGACAAACTTTGAGGAGTCCACCAAGATGGTGAGTGGCGTTGACGCCATCATTAGCGTCAGCATCCCAATTGTCTGTGTGTCACCCTGGCCTGGATGCCACAAAATATATTAAAGCTGTGTCTGAGAGCAAGGGGGAGGTTCTCTGGTCAGGGGAACATTAGCATGCAATGCCTCCTGTCTCAGGCCAGTAGGGGGAGCAGGCTGCCCCTATAAAAGCTGGTACTGGGGGCAGGGTTAGGGAGAACTTGATGGCCTGTCCCAGCACTGAGACTGGTCCCAGAGCAGAGCAGGGACAGACAGTTGCACTGCACCTAAGAGGAAGTGTGGCAGGAGGAGAGCCACAAGCCAGAGACAAGAGGCGAAGAGAGCCTGTCTTGGCAGAGAAAGGACTTAATTTACCAGACTTTGGTGTCTGAGGCTGGAAGGATTCCACATTCTCCAGCAGATAACCAGTCCGCAGGGGACTGTATATTCCTTGGCCTAAGAAGCCTGGAGGCACTGCCACAACAGAAGGGACTAGCAAAGCCGTACAAGGCTGGGAGCAGAAAGGAACCCACGTCGCAGGCCATACAGGCGAGAATACACGGAAAGCTCGGAAACGTGGGCTGTTACCCTATAACGAGGAGATAGCCAGAAGGAGCGCAGAAAGCACGGTAGGCCTACACCCTCACCCTGACTAGGGCCAATTTCCCCGTTGCTCTCAGACATCCAGGTCCCCTCCTAGCTGGGACTGTTTGTGGGTCAATTTACCTGTTCTAGTAAAGACCCTGGACTGCAACCTGTTGTCTGCGTGCTCCTTGCTCCTCCAGCACTATCAGCACTGGGACTCTCACTACCATCACTCCCAACATCCATTATACTGCCCTGGGGCTGCACTCTTCCCGTGGGGAGTCACACTACCCTAGCTGCACACCTCATCAGCCCCAGCGGTCTGCATGAAGCGGCGGTTCCTAATAACCGCAATCCACGGGTGGCGTAGTCGGACATTATCAATAGAGCATAGCAGACTACCATTGGTCTGACCACCCTGAGCCACGGAACCGGGTTGCCACTACTACTCCCATCGTTTCCCTACAGCCCGGATCCGAGTGCCCCACGGCCCAGGGGGCGAGTCATCTGTCTTTTGCAACGCTCTCTGCAGAGAATTAAAGAGGAGGCATTGCAGCCAGAGTATGATGAAATGGATCAAGAAGCCGTAGCGGGCAATTACACACAGCCCAGCCTCATCTCATCCCAACGTGCATTGGGGGACAATGAGGGAGAGGAGGAGGTGGAGGAGAAGGAAGAACAGGAGCTGGTATCATGCGCTGTAGACGGTAGTACCTGTACAACTGTCATACCGTCGGTTCAGCTTGGGTGGCCTGAGGACAGGGGGGAGGAGGAGGAGGAGAGCATGGTCAGTCGTCATCTTTGTGAAGACACGGAAGTCTTGCCCATTACCAGTCTGGCACACATGGCTGACTTTATGTTATGGTGCCTTAACCGTGACCCTCGTGTTGTCAAAATGTTGGGTGACAGTCATTACTGGTTGGTGACACTTTTAGACCCCCGCTACAAGGAGAACTTTCACTCTCTTATTCCTGAGGTGGAGAGGTCTACAAAAATGGGGCAATACCAGAAGGCCCTTGCTGCAGAACTGTTAAAAAAATTCCCATCTGAACACGCTAGTGGCAGAGGTCACAGTTCGTTGACCAACCAAGGCGTACAGGCGAGAGAGGCGCAACTCCAATCCAGCAGAGGCAGGGGAACACTGTCAATCTTCTGGGACAGTTTTCTGAGACCCACCCAGCTTACAGGGGTACTCTCACAAGGAGTGGAAAGTTTCAAAAGATGGTGAGGGAGTACCTTGCCAACCGTACCAGCGTCCTCCGTGATTCCTCTGTGCCTTTTAGTTATTGGGTATCCAAGCTGGACACTTGGAATGAACTCACTCTGTACGCCTTGGAGGTCCTGGCCTGCCCTGCCGCTAGCGTGTTATCAGAGCGTGTTTTTAGTGCCGCTGGGGGAATTATAACTCCGTTATCCTCCCTGACGGTGGAACGCACTTTAGCCATCCTATCCCCGCAGTGGAACGCATCCTACTAATGCAGAATGCCACTTCCTGGTCCCTGGAACGCACCAGCGCGTCGGTTGACACGCACGCACGCGCGACCCCAGACAGCAGTGACCTGGGGGTCAGAAATGCTTCCTGGGGCGATGTCCATGCTGTCCCCATGTCTTTTGAGCACTGTCACTATCATTTTGGGCACTTCTTAGGCTTTCTACAGACTGCCGGGGGTGCCGCCGCAAAAATGCTCGAGTCTCCCATAGACTAACATTGGGCTCGTTGCTCGGGTCGAGCACCCGAGTATCACGGTGAGCTCGACCCGAGCATTTCATTGCTCGCTCAACACTATTAATAACAAATAATCTATAGTCGCTCTATTCTGTAAGATAGCTTTTCGGTAACTTTATATATCTAATAATATATCTTCTAAGGCTCTACTGGTAGCATTTATTGATCTAGATACAAGACAAGATAATCTCCCTACAGTCATAACATATGGGGCTATGGGAGGAGATCCTACAATCGTAAGGGATAACCCTAGAATTTCTGATTCAATTAAAAGGTTTACATTATACTTGCAATCTTCAGCTAAACGTGAAAATCCCCTTTTTGGAAGTTTAGCTTTATGGGATGGAAACAAAGGATACATCATTAGGGCTAATCTAGAAATAACACATGGCCCACCTGTTATGTTAGCTGGAATATAATTAAAAGTGGTATTCCCACAAGAAAACATCCATCCCTTGGGCAATTTTACATGTTGTATATGTGAGGGAGAGATTACTGTTTTGTTGCACTTCATGTTTTTCGCTACCTCATTCTCTTGCAATTTTTATCTGAACGTGAACCGCACATGATATTATGTTCATTGTGCCTTTTGTTACCTTCTATTTTTACCTATTTTATTTTGATTACAAGTCATTTGATAACATAACTCAGCAGATGCATTATATTGAGTTTTTATAATTATCATGTCTTCAGTAAGGAAGTCCTCTCCAATACAGTTTATACAAGCATAATACGGGTTGTATGTATAATTCTGGATCACATCTCCTTCTTCAATCTCCTCATCTTGGACAAACCCCCCTTATCGATTTTGTCCACAGTTGTAAGGGGGTTGGTATAGCTGCCATACAAGTCTCTAGTATATTGGTAGCGGTAGCAGTTTTTGTCATACAAAAATGGCTCAGGTTCATCAATTGTGCCAAGTAACTTCATAGGTTCTGTTTAATTTTCCACAATGCCACATTTTCTTTGACTGGCACTTTTTCTCTTTGTTGATACAACGGTTGGGTAGTGACATAGACCGAAAGGACCATGCATGTAACAATCAGCCACCATCTCCATATTTGAATTGGACACTAAAAAGAAAGAACAGATTTAGTATTCTCTGAGATAACATCTGTCTACTGGAACATGTTCCCATTTTTCCTGTCCTGGTTTCATCACTATTAACACATTACCTGCCCTTCTAGCAATCACCTCTGCAAACCGCCGGGGGGAGCCGCCTGAAAAATGCTTAAGTTTCCCCTAGACTTACATTGGGCTCATTGCTCGGTTCGAGCAACCGAGCATTCCAAGTTGCTCAACCCAAGCATTTTAGTGCTCGCCCATCACTAGTACTGACGAAATGTGGAAATTCTACCAAAAGCGAGAGCTTCATAAGAAATCAGGAAGTTCACAAAATTAAAAGGTTACAGTGGAAGATTCTGGATCCCCACAGCATGGGCGTAGTCGGACACGGAGAGAGAGGGAGGGCTCACTCCCACTTTGTCCCCAGTGAAACCCACAGCGCCGGGGTTTGAGGATCTTTATGCTGAAGTAAAATTGCTGTTGCAAGAGGTATTAACACAGCGACAGGGGTTGACGTTTTCTCCCAGAGAGGTTTCCCAGTCAGACTGAGACACAAGTGATTGACTTCTTGGCCGAGCCCTCCACTTGGATAGATGCCCTCATGTAAATATGGTCATTAATTGGCAAAATAAGAATAGGGGCTCACAACAATAAATGTTATTAATCTTACCCAATCACAGTATATAAACTAAAGGGAAGACATTTTAAAATTATATATTTATTAAGGTATAAAGTTAAAAACATACCAAACAATTGTGCAAAAAAACAAAACAACCCGACCCACAGGCTAACAGACTAAACGTTGTACACTAATTACCAATCAAACAGAAAAAAAACCCAACCAATAACCTAGGTTATAATTGTGGTGCCCCTGCGGGTTCAGTTGCCACAGAGGTACTGCATCTCACCCAGAGGTGTGGTACCCCACTCTCAGGTAAGGAGGGAGCACTACCCGGGACCCACACGCCCGCATCCAATACACTCCACTTCAGTAGGGAAGGGCGACATTGCTCCTAAGGGAGAGCACAGTCCCTGGTCCCTAGCTGGAGGGTGGAGGAAGTAGTTCAGGGGAGCACTGTCAGTAGGAGTATAAGAAGGAGGGGAACCATCTAGAATTGTGTGAGTCCAGAGGAGAAACAGTAGGGAGTGGGAGCTCAGAAGGAGAGGAGAGCGGGCCTGGTAATAGAGGCCCAGGAGAGAGAAGATGGGAGCAGAGGGAAGGCTCTGGAATCGGAGGGGTTCCCAGGGGCACGGTGAGAGCAGGAAGCCACCGGTGTGCCCGAATCTACACGGACATGGAGGGATCAGGCCGCAGAGGGGACCGACCCCTAAACTAGTGGAGAGTCATCAGGCTCAGCTAGATAACCGGAGGCTGCTGCATTTGCAAGGTGCAGCAGCCATCCATCACAATTACATCGCCGAAAAGGGGGCCACGTAGGGTCCAGGGGATTGCAAGTCGCCCAACAAGACCAGAGGCTATCAGCTTGGGACACTGATTGTGAGGCGCAGGGCAGGAGGGCGAGAGCCAGCGTAGGGATGACGACAGTGAAAGGAACATAGAACGGGGTCCCATTTAAGTACTCCTGAGAGACTTGAGAGTTACTGAACCCCTTCCCTGGTGAACACAGGACGACGTGGGAGGTTACACACTGGCCCTGGTAACCTGGAATCTTGAACAACTGTGAGTGAACCTTGAAGACTGCACCCCACTGTGTCCTGGAATTATTGCTGCGCCATCACCAGCCCTGCACTACACAGCACCAACAACATCTACCTCATAAAACCCCTATATCCTGCCCTGGAGCTAAGCTCTGCCTGTGGAGAGCTGAACCAACACGGCTGCGTCACCATCAGCTCCAGAGGATCTGCGCCGCAGCAGCAGCCCCGTATAGCCGCATACCACAGGTGGCATCACTAACATTATCGCTATAGAAACTTTATTCCCCTTTTTACTTTGCCCTTTAATTGACCGCCCTGGGTCACAGACCGGGTCACCGCCACAGTGACATCCCCTAGCATCGACCAGCCCAGCTACCGAGTACCCCACGGCCCAGGGGGCGCGTCATATAATCATGGTTCAGCCTCGCCTCCCATCTACTGTTAGTAGTCATATTGTCCGAGGTGAGCCTATATTCTCCTAGGTATACCTAAACAAGTAGTATATTGGTTAGATGATTTTCAGTATGACATATCTATAACCATCCACTCAAAAGAAGATGCCTAGTACCCAATTTCAACTATAACCATCCATTCAGATGAAAATGCTTAATGCTTTTTGATGCATTTTTTGCACTTTTGCATTGCTTTCCACTGTGACAAATGCATTCACCGAGAGATGTCATTTTAACATTTTACAATCTTATCTGGCCATGTGGTGTGTGACACATCATCAGACACATCCTGTTTCATATATGAAGGAGGGACTCTGAAAGTCACAAAGCCTATTTTTATAGGGTTATCAGGCGGTCTTTATTATTCTTAAAGGGCCAGCAGTCGGCCCTCACTATTCTTAGAGAGCCATCAGCCGGCTTTCTTTTGTTGTTCCCATTACTAAAGAGTGGGTCTCCTATACTGTTATTGCGTATACAGTGAGTGGCAGGGCTGCCCAAAATTTGGACGGACCCCAATACCCCTTTGAAAATTTAGACGCTCCCAGTACCCCTTTGAAGAGACTTAGAGGAGGGCCTCCTGAAAACAATGTTCCCATTATTAGGAAGTGGGTCTCCCGTACTGTTTGCCTCTGCAGTGAATGCAAGGGCTGCCAAAAATTGGGAGGCACTCCAATGCCCCTTGGAAGAGACGTGGAGGTTAGAGGGCCTCCTGAAAACAATGTTCCCATTATTAGGAAGTGGGTTCTCCCATTGTGTTTGCCTATGCAGTAAATGCAAGGGCTGCCAAAAATTTGGACCTACTCCAATGCCCCTTGGAAGAGACGTAGATGAGGGCCTCCTGAAAAAAAATGTTCCATTATTTGGAAGTGGGTCTCCCATAGTGTTGGCCTATGCAGTGAATGCAAAGGCTGCCAAAAATTGGGAGGCACTCCATTGCACCTTGGAAAAGATGTGGAGGAGGGCCTCATAAAAAAATGTTCTATTAGAAAGGAGTGGGTCTCCTATACTTGTAATGCCCATGCACTAAGTGTATGGGCTGACAAACATTTACCCCTGGGGGGTATACATAAGCATACTTTATAAAAAAAATTTTTTACCGGCATCATAAAAACCCTTTAAAAAAATTATGTGGGTGTTGCATCACTGACCACGGTCACCCTGGTGATATGGTGGTGGACGATGAGGAGAAGGAGGAAGACAACAGCAAATAGCCAAAATCAGGAAGCGTATACCCATGTGTGGGTGTGAAGAGGTGCATGGGAATACACCTTCCAAAAAAGACACTGGATTTAAGTTTATGTTACACTGCTATAATTCGGTGGTGTTGAGAAGTCTGGCCCAATCCCCAGCCCTTGTTCATTTTTATAAGAGTCAGCCTGAAAGCATTTTCAGTTGACAGGCGGATGCGCTTATCAGTTGTAATTCCACCAGCAGCACTAAAAACCCGCTCTCATAAAAAGCTAGCTGCAAGGCAGGCCAGGACCTCCAAGGCGTACAGACTCAGTTCATTCCACGTGTCCAGCTTGGATACCCAATAATTATAAGGCACAGAAGAATCACGGAGGATGTTGGTACGGTCGGCAAGGTACTCCCTCAGCATCTTCCCAAACTTTACACTCCTTGTGAGAGTACCCCGCGCCTCAGGGCCTGTGCGATGGGAGGGGCTGAGAAAACTCTCACAGAACTTTGACAGTGTTCCCCTGCCTCTGCTGGATTGGAGTTGTGTCTCTCTCGGCTGTACTCCTTGGTTGTCCAACGAACTGTGACCTCTGCAGCCAGCGTTTTCAGAAGGGAATTTTTTTAATAATTCCGCAACAAGGGCCTTCTGGTACTGACCCATTTTTGTAGACCTGTCTGCCTCAGGAATAATAGATATAAAGTGTAGTGCCGGCGTCCCTGCCCTCTGCTAGGCAGGGACGCTGCTCCCCTCACCGCTCTGCCCCGTGCCCGGCGTCCCTCTCCCGTTCTGCTGTCAGCGCGCGCTCCTTCCCGGCGTCCTCCTCCCGCTCTGCTCTCAGCGCGCGCTCCTTCCCGGCCCCTGTGCTTAGGGCGCGCGCACGTGCTCTCCTCCTCTTAAAGGGGCCGCGCGCGCCGTCCTAAGGAGTCCCCGGCCAATGGCCGGAGGACTTCATCATATATAAGGCACCTCCTCCAAAATGGAGGTGCCCGAGCAATGTTGTTTGCACCTGTGTCTCACCTGTGCTTCAGCCCTCAGGTCCCGTTGCCAGTTACCTGTCAGATTCCTGCCTGATTACTTGCTACCTGCCTGCTAGTCTGAGGTCCGACGGTCTGCCTTACTAATCCTGTCAGTCTGTCTAAGGACCAGCCTGCCCGCTCACCTGGGAGCGCACCTCAGCTACCTGCCTGCTAGTCTGAGGTCCGACGGTCTGCCTTACTAATCCTGTCAGTCTGTCTAAGGACCAGCCTGCCCGCTCACCTGGGAGCGCACCTCAGCTACCTGCCTGCTTGCCTGAGGTCCGACGGTCTGCCTTACAGCTCCGGTCAGTCTGTCTATGGACCAGCTTGCCCGCTCACCTGGGAGCGCTTCTCCGTTACCTGCCTGCTTGCCTGCCCGGAGGCTCCGCTGTCACGTGCTGTGACCACCGGCTACTCCAGACTCTTGCCCGCTCACCTGGGAGCGCTTCTCCGCTACCTGCCTGTTTGCCTACCCGGAGGCTCCGCTGTCACGTGCTGTGACCACCAGCTATTCCAGAGACTCTCGCTTGCTCACCTGGGAGCACACTGTCTCCATCTGCCTTGCTAGCCTACCTGGAGGTTCAGCCATCACAGGTCGTACCTACCCTTTATCCAGAGACTGCCCCGATCACTTGCCGTGACCTCCTGCCCGTACACCCAGAGACTGTCCTGGTCACCTGCTGTGACTGCCTGCCTGGTCGCCACCCGCTCCCTTACAAGGACCGCCCCCTTGTATTGTAGCCCAGAGATTCCGCCTCCCAGACCCGCTACAGTTTGCTCGGGCCATGGAACCCGGTGGCACCCAAGCTCCCTCGCTCTCGGACCTGTGTCATGAACTGTCCCGTCAAAGGTCCCAACAGGAGTCCATCCTGGGTCACCTGCGGAATGTCAATACTCGCCTGGACACTCTGACTGCTCCACCGACAACCTCCGCCAGTGCCATGTCTCGCAATCCGGCAGCTCCGCTGCCCACTAATACCATGGTATCCTACCCCGGACCCCGGCTTTCTGCACCTCCTCGCTTCGGAGGCGACTCCGTCCAGGCTCGGGGCTTCATAAATCAGTGCACCCTGCACTTTGAACTATTGTCCCACCAGTTTAACTCCGACCGAGCCAAAATTGCATTCATCATGTCCCATCTCACCGGGGAGGCTCTGGCCTGGCTAAATCCTCTGTGGGAGAGAGGAGACCCCCTGGTGTCCAACTTGCCTGCTTTTCTCACGGCTTTCCGGAAAGTCTTCGACGAACCCGGACGGAAGACCTCATCCGCATCATCATTGCTACGCCTCCGTCAGGAAAGCCTCACCGTAGGCCAATATGCCATACGGTTCCGTACCCTTGCCTCGGAGCTGGCCTGGGATAACGACGCTCTGGTTTCCGTCTTCTGGGAGGGTCTGTCCGGCCGTATTAAAGATGAACTTGCCGGTCGGGACATTCCTACCACTCTCGATGACTTAATAACTCTTGCCACCCGGATTGACCTACGGTTCCAGGAGCGTGCCAGAGAGGTCACCCGTGAGAGGAGGTTACTACGTCTAGCTCCTACTTTTCAGAAACCCGTCACTCCTTCTGTCTCTAACCAGGTACACCCTCCTGAGCCTATGCAGGTCGACCAGACCAAGATGGTCAAGACCCGTCAGGACTTACGCCGTGCCGAGGGGACCTGCTTCTACTGTGGCAGTAAGGAGCACCGGATCCGTGCCTGCCCGGAGAGGTCGGGAAACGCCTGTGTCTAGGTTCGCTCAGAGAGGTCCACCTAGACAAGAATAAATCCTCTCCATCCCTGCTGTTGTCAGTTTCAATCGTCTACGGGGAGAACCGTTATTTCGAACTAGCCCAACTGGACTCTGGAGCAGCCGGGAATCTTATTTCACAGTCCCTGGTAGAGAAATACCGCATCCCCACCAAACCTCTGGCTGTACCCTTGTCTGTGGCTGCCGTGGATGGGGGGCTCTTACCACGCCCCATCCAACTCATCACCGAATCCATTACTCTGCAGGTGGGAATGCTGCATTCTGAAAGTATCTCCTTCCATGTTCTGCCTGGACTCTCTCACGCCCTCTTGCTAGGTCTGCCTTGGCTCCAGAAACATGCACCCGTGCTTGACTGGCAAACCGGAGAAGTCCTTCGCTGGGGACAAGACTGTCATAAGACCTGCCTGGTTCCCGTCCATCCCGTCCGTCCCTCTCCTACCCCAGCTAATCTACCTGGACTTCCGATTCCTTATTGGTCTTATGCTGATGTCTTTAATAAAAAGGAGGCAGAGACATTACCCCCTCATAGACCATACGACTGTCCCATCGACCTGTTACCCGGTACTACTCCTCCCCGTGGGCGTATTTATCCTTTATCCGCTGCTGAGACCCGGTCGATGTCCGAATATATTGAGGAGAATCTGGCCAGGGGATTCATCCGGAAATCTACCTCCCCGGCGGGAGCAGGCTTCTTTTTCGTCAAAAAGAAGGACGGCTCTCTCCGTCCCTGTATAGACTATAGAGGCCTAAACCAGATCACGGTGAAGAATAAGTACCCCCTTCCGCTCATTCCAGAATTATTTGATCGTCTGAGGGGGGCTAGAATCTTCACCAAACTAGACCTCCGTGGGGCGTACAACCTGGTTCGTATCCGTCAGGGGGATGAATGGAAGATGGCATTCAACACCCGGGACGGCCACTATGAATACCTGGTAATGCCCTTTGGTCTCTGTAACGCTCCTGCCGTCTTTCAAGAGTTGGTCAATGACATCTTCCGGGACCTTCTCTACTCCTGCGTAGTGGTGTACCTGGACGACATCTTGGTCTTCTCTCCGGATCTCCAGACTCACCGGAGGGACGTTCGTCGGGTCCTGCTCAGGCTCAGGCAGAATCACCTCTTCGCTAAATACGAGAAGTGCCTCTTTGAGCAGACCTCGCTTCCGTTTTTGGGCTACATTATTTCTCAGACCGGCCTACGAATGGATCCAGAGAAACTGTCTGCCATCGAGAAATGGCCCCGACCGGAGGGGTTGAAGGCCATTCAGCGGTTCCTGGGCTTCGCCAACTACTACCGCCTCTTCATACCACACTTCTCTTCCCGGACTGCCCCAATTTCCGCGCTCACCCGTAAGGGTACTAATCCCAAAGAGTGGCCGCCCGAAGCAGAAGAAGCCTTTCTTTCCTTAAAACAGGCCTTCTCTTCCGCCCCGGTGCTGCATCGCCCGGACGGCAACAAGCAGTTCTTCCTGGAAGTGGACGCCTCCTCCTCTGGAGCTGGAGCGGTACTTACTCAAAAATCTTCTTCCGGGAGGATGGTAACTTGCGGCTTCTTCTCTAAACTCTTCTCCTCCTCAGAGCGCAATTATTCCATAGGAGATCGAGAGTTATTAGCCATCAAACTGGCATTGGAGGAGTGGCGTTACCTGCTTGAGGGGGCTCTTCACCCGGTAATAATTTACACTGACCACAAGAACTTGGCTTACCTCCAGCATGCCCAGAGACTTAACCCGCGCCAAGCCCGGTGGTCCTTGTTTTTTGCTCGCTTTGATTTTGTTCTTCATTTTCGCCCGGCTGACAAAAACGTCAAAGCAGACGCCTTGTCCCGATCCTTTCTAGTGTCCGATCTCGAGGAAGATCCGAAACACATCATCGATCCCGCCAGAGTAATGCAGGTGGCTCCCGTGAGTCTAAATCGTCTCCCTCCCGGAAAGACGTTCGTATCAGTACCTGATCGGGAGAAGATCCTTCACTGGGGTCACTCGTCTAAACTGGCTGGCCACGCTGGTCAGAAGAAGACCCTCCAGCTTATTTCCCGGCACTACTGGTGGCCTACCCTGCACAAGGATGTAATAGACTTTGTTTCTGCCTGTGTGTCCTGCGCCCGCAACAAGGTTCCGAGACATCTGCCAGCCGGTCGCCTCCTTCCGCTCCCAGTACCTGCTGCCCCCTGGCAGCATATTGCAATGGACTTCATAACTGACCTCCCACTCTCTGCCGGTTGTACGGTCATTTGGGTGGTCGCTGACCGCTTCTCCAAGATGGCTCATTTCGTTCCCCTGCCAGGCCTCCCGTCTGCACCCGAGCTAGCTAGAGACTTTATTCGTCACATCTTCCGTCTTCATGGCCTGCCCCTCCACATCGTGTCGGATCGTGGGGTACAGTTCACCTCACGCTTCTGGAGAGCCACTTGTAAACTACTAGACGTCACCCTGGACTTCTCTTCCGCTTACCACCCACAGTCCAATGGTCAAGTGGAGCGGATCAATCAGAACCTGACCAGTTACCTCCGGCACTTCGTTAATGCCCACCATTCTGACTGGGTGGATCTCCTACCATGGGCCGAGTTCTCTTACAATAATCACGAGAGCGAATCCTCCTCCAAATCCCCGTTTTTTGTAGTCTTTGGTCAGCATCCTCGGATTCCTTTTCCTGTCTCCACCTCGGTGGACAACCCGGCTGCGGAATCTCTCATTAGCAAATTTTCCTCCATTTGGGAGAGTACCCGATCCGCACTCCTTCAGTCATCCGAACGGATGAAAAGACACGCTGACAAAAAACGCCTGGATCCTCCTCAATTTCGTCCAGGAGATAAGGTCTGGCTCTCATCTAAATATGTTCGACTCAAGATACCTTCTTACAAGTTAGGGCCTCGGTTCATCGGACCTCTGGAGGTCATCAGTCAGATCAACCCGGTGGCCTATAAATTGAAACTCCCGGCCAACTTACGGATCCCTAACTCCTTCCATGTATCTCTCCTCAAACCTGTGGTACTTAACTCTTTTTCCAAGTCTACAGGTACGCCTCCTGCTCCGGTTTCTGCTGAGGACGAGTTTGAGGTAGAGAACATTCTTGCCACCAAAAGGGTAAGAGGAAAGACCTTTTTTCTGGTAGATTGGAAGGGGTTTGGTCCTGAGGAGAGAACGTGGGAGCCCCGGGAGAACATCCATGCCCCTCTCATCCTAGCTAAATTTCTGTCTGGCCTAAAAAAGGGGGGGCCTAAAGGGGGGGTACTGTAGTGCCGGCGTCCCTGCCCTCTGCTAGGCAGGGACGCTGCTCCCCTCACCGCTCTGCCCCGTGCCCGGCGTCCCTCTCCCGTTCTGCTGTCAGCGCGCGCTCCTTCCCGGCGTCCTCCTCCCGCTCTGCTCTCAGCGCGCGCTCCTTCCCGGCCCCCGTGCTTAGGGCGCGCGCGCGCGCGCTCTCCTCCTCTTAAAGGGGCCGCGCGCGCCGTCCTAAGGAGTCCCCGGCCAATGGCCGGAGGACTTCATCATATATAAGGCACCTCCTCCAAAATGGAGGTGCCCGAGCAATGTTGTTTGCACCTGTGTCTCACCTGTGCTTCAGCCCTCAGGTCCCGTTGCCAGTTACCTGTCAGATTCCTGCCTGATTACTTGCTACCTGCCTGCTAGTCTGAGGTCCGACGATCTGCCTTACTAATCCTGTCAGTCTGTCTAAGGACCAGCCTGCCCGCTCACCTGGGAGCGCACCTCAGCTACCTGCCTGCTAGTCTGAGGTCCGACGGTCTGCCTTACTAATCCTGTCAGTCTGTCTAAGCACCAGCCTGCCCGCTCACCTGGGAGCGCACATCAGCTACCTGCCTGCTTGCCTGAGGTCCGACGGTCTGCCTTACAGCTCCGGTCAGTCTGTCTATGGACCAGCTTGCCCGCTCACCTGGGAGCGCTTCTCCGTTACCTGCCTGCTTGCCTGCCCGGAGGCTCCGCTGTCACGTGCTGTGACCACCGGCTACTCCAGACTCTTGCCCGCTCACCTGGGAGCGCTTCTCCGCTACCTGCCTGTTTGCCTACCCGGAGGCTCCGCTGTCACGTGCTGTGACCACCAGCTATTCCAGAGACTCTTGCCCGCTCACCTGGGAGCGCTTCTCCGTTACCTGCCTGCTCGCCTACCTGGAGGCTCCGCCGTCACGTGCTGTGACCACCTGCTATTCCAGAGACTCTCGCTTGCTCACCTGGGAGCACACTGTCTCCATCTGCCTTGCTAGCCTACCTGGAGGTTCAGCCATCACAGGTCGTACCTACCCTTTATCCAGAGACTGTCCCGATCACTTGCCGTGACCTCCTGCCCGTACACCCAGAGACTGTCCTGGTCACCTGCTGTGACTGCCTGCCTGGTCGCCACCCGCTCCCTTACAAGGACCGCCCCCTTGTATTGTAGCCCAGAGGTTCCGCCTCCCAGACCCGCTACATAAAGTTCTCCTTGTAGCGTTGGTCTAGAAGTGTCATCAACCAGTAATGACTGTCACCCAAATTTTGAAGAGCACGAGGGTCACGGGAAAGGCAGCGTAACATAAACTCAGCCATGCGTGCCAGACTGCTAACAGGCAAGACTTCCGTGTCCTCACCAAGAGGACAGCTGACCATTCTCTCCTCCTCCTCCCGGTCCTCAGGACATCCACGCTGAACAGATGGTATGACAGTTGTGTAGGTAGTAGATTCTATAGCGCAAGGAACTAGCTCCTGTTCTTCCTCCTCCTCCTCTTGCTCATTGTGTGTAGCACAGTAGTAGTATGGTTCCTTGCTCCATCTCATCGTGCTCCGCCTGCAATGCATCCTCTTTGATTGTGAGCAGAGAGCGTTTCAGAAGACAGAGAAGAGGGATGGTGACACTAATTATGACGTTATCGCCGCTCACCATCTTGGTGGAGTCCTCAAAGTTTTGGAGGATAGTACAGATGTCTGACATCCATGTCCACTCCTGAGGTCTTATGTGTGGAGTCTGAACTGAATACCGATGGCCTTGTTGATGCTGGTACTCAACAACTGCCCTCTTCTGCTAACAAATCCTTCCCAACATCTGCAATGTAGAGTTCCAACGCGTGGGGACATCACACACCAGTCGCTGAGCCTGAAGCTGCAAACGCTGCTGAAGCACGGCAAGGGCATCGGAAGCTGTAGCTGACTTTCTAAAATGGGCACACAGGCGGCGTACTTTGATGAGCAGATGCGGCAGCTCCGGGTAGGTTTTTAGAAACCGCTGAACCATGAGGTTAAGCACATGGGCCAGGCCTAGTACATATGTGAGCTCGCCTCACCTCAGAGCCGCCACCAGGTTCCAGCTATTGTCACACATGAATATGCCTGGCTGTAGGTTCACCGATGTGAGCCACAGATCTGCCTGCTCTTTCGGAGCTGTCCACAACTCTTCAGCATTGTGCGGTTTGTCACCTAAGCATATTAGCTTCAGCACAGCCTGTTGCCGCTTGGCCGAGGCAGTGCTGCAGTGCTTCCAGCTTGTGATTGATGTAGTCATTTCGGAGATGGAGGCTGAAGAGGAGGAGGAGGCTGAGGAGGATGAGGTGCAGGAGCTGTAGACCGTGGGGGCAACCCTGATTGACCTAGGGCCCGCAATCCTTGGGGTAGGGAGGACGTGTTCCGTCCCATGGTCCGACTGGTCCCGGCTTCCACTATGTTAACCCAGTGTGCCGTCAGCGAGATGTACCGTCCCTGCCCACAAGCACTTGTCCACGTGTCCGTGGGTAGGTGGACTTTCCTGGTAACTGCATTGTTGAGGGCATGGCTAATGTTTTGGGACACGTGCTTGTGTAATGCGCGGACGTCACACCGGGAGAAATAGTGGCGGCTGGGGACCGAGTACCGAGGGACAGTCGCCGCCATCAGGTTGCGGAATGCTTCCATCTCCATGAGCGATCCTAAAAGGCAACATTTCGAGCGAAAGCAGTCGTGAAATGTGAGAATTTAGTAGTGTGGCTTGTGGGTTATTGGCTGCATATTTGCGCTTTTGTTCCAAGGACTGGGGTATGGACAACTGAACGCAGCGCTGGGACAAGGACATGGGCGTGCTTCCTGATGCTGCTACTTGAGAGTGCGCAACGACAGGTGCAGGGCAGGAGGCATCTTCGCATGCACCATGGACATTGGATTGGCTTGCATGCACAACAGCGGAAGAAGCAATGGTGCCACCTGCAGACACTGTTCCTGGACTCTGGGTTTCGGCCCACAAAGTCGGGTGCTTTGCTGCCATGTGCCTGATCATGCTGGTGGTGGTCAGGCTGGTCGTTTTGCCACCCCTGCTGATGCTGTCCTGGCAGGTGGTGCAAATTGCCTTTTTTGGGGTTATCGTCAGAGTCTTTAAAAAACAACCAGACTCGGGAAGACCTAACAGTTGTACTGTCAACTTCCTTCTTCTTGGTGTTACGGGGAACGGTTGCCTGCCTTCTGTCTGCGGCCACCACACTGCTTCTTCCTGCCTGTTGGGGTACTCTGCCTCCCTCCCCATGTGTGCTGCTGTCCTCGTTCTGCATGTCCTCCTGCCAGGTTGGGTCAGTTACTATATCATCCACCACCTCGTCTTCCACTTCCGCACCCTGGTCCTCCTCCTGACTTTCTGGCAATTGTGTCTCATCATCGTCCACCTCTTGTGACACTTTCCCACCGTCGCCTTCGTGTGACCATGGCTGCTCAAATATTTGGGCATCGCTACATGCGAACTCCTCTTGTCCCGCTTCAAGTGGACCGGGCGAGAGTCCCGAATCTATAAATGGAAAAGTGAACAGATATTCAGAGTGTCCAAATGTGGGATCAGTTGTCTCTGGGTACTCGGCATGGTGGGAGGAAGGAGGATCAGGGTGAGGAATATGCTGTCCAAACTCACGGCTACTGAGACTTGACCGTGTGGAAGACAGGGTGGTGGTGGTGGCTAAGTGACTGGAAGCATTATCCGCTATCCAACCAACAACCTTTTGACATTGCTCTGGGTTCAATAGTGGTGTGCTGCGGTCCCCTAGAAATTGGGACAGGAAGGTCAGGCGAGAAGATGTGGGTGTTTGTTGTGGCACAATTTCAGCTTGCCCGCGGCCTTGTCCTCGGCCTCTGCATGCACCATTACCATCATGTCCAGTTCCCCTTCCCTTGCCCATTTTAAATGGAGGACAGTATCTTCCACGCTCACTACAAATGACTGAGTTTGGAGCGAACTTATATGTGATCCGTGTGACGGAGAAAACAGAGTTTTAAATACCTGGCCTGTAGGTAAATAGTTTGAACAGCAAACTGCTGTGAATTGCTTCACTGACACACTAAAGGAAATTTTTAATGGAGGCCAGAAATGGCAGTATTTTCTGACAGCATATATGTGATCCGTGTGACGGAGAAAACAGAGTTTTAAATACCTGCCCTGTAGGTAAGTAGTTTGAAAAGCAAACTGCTGTGAATTGCTTCACTGACACACTTAAAGAAATTTTTAATGGAGGCCAGAAATGGCAGTATTTTCTGACAACGTATATGTGATCCGTGTGACAGAGAAAACAGAGTTTTAAATACTTGGCCTGTAGGTAAGTAGTTTGAACAGCAAACTGCGGTGAATTGCTTCACTGACACACTAAAGGAAATTTTTAATGGAAGACAGAAATGGCAGTATTTTCTGACAAAATACAACCCCAGGCAAAAATGATGGAATCACTGGGCTCGGAGGATGTTTATTCAGTTGTTTAATGTTGTTGAAAAAAAGCAGATCACAGACATGGCACACATGGCACAAAACTAAAGTCATTTCAAATAGCAACTTTAGGGCTTTAAGAAACACTAAAAGAAATCCAGATAAAAAATGTGGTACACAGTAAGGGTAATTTTTTCAGACCAAGCAGAAGGAAAAAATTATGGAATCACTCAATTCTGAGGAAAAAAATATGGAATCATGAAAAACAAACACACAAAAGAACACTCCAATACATCACTAGTATTTTTTTACACCACCTCTGGCTTTAATAACAGCATGCAGTCTCTGAGGCATGGACTTAATAAGTGACAAACAGTACTCTTCATCAATCTGGCTCCAACTTTCTCTGATTGCTGTTGCCAGATCAGCTTTGCAGGTTGGAGCCTTGTCATGGACCATTTTCTTCAACTTCCACCAAAGATTGGATTGAGATCCGAACTATTTGCAGGCCATGACATTGACCTTATGAGTCTTCTTTCAAGGAATGTTTTCACAGTTTTTGCTCTATGGCAGGATATATTATCATCTTGAAAAATGATGTCATCATCCCCAAACATCCTTTCAATTGATGGGATAAGAAAACTGTCCAAAATATCAATGTAAACTTGGGCATTTATTGAAGATGTAATGACAGCCATCTCCCCAGTGCCTTTACCTGACATGCAGCCCCATATCATCAGTGACTGTGGAAATTTGCATGTTCTCTTCATGCAGTCATCTTTATAAATCTCATTGGAACGGCACCAAACAAAAGTTCCAGCATCATCACCTTGCCCAATGCAGATTTGCGATTCATCACTGAATATGACTTTCATCCAGTCCTCCACAGTCCACGATTGCTTTTCCTTAGCCCATTGTAACCTTGTTTTTTTCTGTTTAGGTGTTAATGATGGCTTATGTTTAGCTTTTCTGGATGTAAATCTCATTTCCTTTAGGAGGTTTCTTACAGTTCGGTCACAGACATTGACTCCAGTTTCCTCCCATTCGTTCCTTATTTGTTTTGTTGTGCATTTCCTGTTTTGGAGACATATTGCTTTAAGTTTCCGGTCTTGACGCTTTGATGTCTTCCTTGGTCTACCATTATGTTTGCCCTTAACAACCTTCCCATGTTGTTTGTATTTGGTCCAGATTTTAGACACAGCTGACTGTGAACAACAAACATCTTTTGCAACATTGCGTGATGATTTACCTTCTTTGATAATCCTCTCCTTTGTTTCAATTGACACCTCTGGTGTTGGAGCCATGATTCATGTCTGTCCACTTGGTGCAACAACTCTCTAAGGTGTGATCACTCCTTTTTAGATGCAGACTAATGAGCAGATCTAACTTGATGCAGGTGTCAGTTTTGAAAATTAAAATTTACAGTGTGATTCCATAATTTTTTCCTCAGAATTGAGTGATTCCATAATTTTTTCCCTCTGCTTGGTCTGAAAAAAATTACCCTTATTGAGTACCACATTTTTAATCTTGATTTCTTTTAGTGTTTCTTAAACCCTAAAGTTGCCATTTCAAATGACTTTAGTTGTGTGCCATGTCTGTGATCTGCTTTTTTTTTCAACATTAAACAACTGAATGAACATCTTCCGAGCCCGGTGATTCCATAATTTTTGCCAGGAGTTGTATATGTGATCCGTGTGATGGAGAAAACAGAGTTTTAAATAGCTGGCCTGTAGGTAAGTAGTTTGAACAGCAAACTGCTGTGAATTGCTTCACTGACACACTAAAGGAAATTTTTAATGGAGGCCAGAAATGGCAGTATTTTCTGACAGCGTATATGTGATCCGTTTGACAGAGAAAACACGGTTTTAAATAGCTGGATTTCTAGCGCTATAATATGGAAAGGACCCTTCTGTATTCTACAGTGCCAACAAGCAAATGGCACAGAAAAATGGTGTTCTCTGGATTGCTTTTTAAGCAAATAATGAGGATTAGGTTCCAAAGAAAAGTATTCCTGGCCCCTGAGACCTGGGCCTTTGTATAGAAATATCTAACAGCAGCAGAAGGCAGAATTGGAAAGGAGCCTCTTGTGCTATATGTACTGCAGTCTGCTATATACCCTGCCAGCCTGCCTATATACACTGCCTGCCTGATATCTCTGCAGATGAATTAGTTAGTCCTCAAAAGGACTGTTTGTTAAGATGGATATGTGTAATGTACGGTTTTTCTCCCTACACTACCTAATACACAAGCAAATCTATCCCTGACGCAGCAGCACCTCTCCCTACACTGTCTGATCCGGAGTGACTGTGACGAACATGGCGGCGCCAGGTCTGATATAGACCTGATGACGCTGTGCGGCCAGCCAATCACTGTAATGCCACAACCAACATGGCTGTGGCATTACAGTGAGTGGTAGGCAATCCCTGCATGTTTATTGGCGCGATAAAGAGCGCCAAACATGCAGGGAGGGGTCCCGAGCTCCCGCCGAGCAACTACGGAAACACTCGGTGAGCGCCGAGCATGTCGAGCAGTGAGATGCTCGGGCAAGCACCGAGCAGTAGCGAGCATGCTCGCTCATCACTAGATATGACTTATGTTTATTTGTGAAAAAATTGAAATTTGGGGTATAGTGAACATTTTGAACCCAGAGGTACGACCACAGAATTTGATAACATTAGGTCATCATATTGAATATGTTACCATTAGTCTTGAGTGCAAGTGCTCGCTACTTGAGTTTGCATCGGGTGCTCAGGTATGTACTAAGTATTGCGGGTGCTCGAGTGACATGCTCGAGTCCCCGTCCTGCATGTTTCACGGTTTTTAAACACCCAAAAAAAACATGCGGGGATTGCTCATATATGTCAGGCAATCCCTGCAAGTTTTTTTAGCCGTATAACAGCCGCAAAACATATGGGGCAGAAACTCGAGCTTGCCACTCAAGAACCCGCGATACTTGGTGCATACCCGAGCACCTGATGCAAACTCAAGCAGCGAGCACTTGTGCTCAACACTAGTCACCATTTTTTTCGTTACTTTTGAAAAAATCACAACCCCAACACAACCCTAACCCTAACACAACCCTAACCCCAAACATAATACAACCCTAACCCTAACACATCCCTAATCCTAACCGTAACGCTAATCCTAACCCTAACACAATCCTAAACCTAACATAACCCTAACCCTAACACAACCCTAATCCTAATCCTAACCCTAACCCTAACATAACCCTAACCCTATCCCGAGGGATCAATTCACTTTAATAAGGCAGTGTTATAAGTGATTAGACGACTTTATTCTGCAGGCCATAGCGATTACAGCTATACCAGATTCATATAGTTTTTTCTGATTGGTAGCTGTCACACACTAAAAGACGCTTTTTATTGTCAAAACAAGCTTTTGCATCGCCATATTTTGATAGCTATAATTTTTCCATATTTCTGCCGACAGAGTCATATGTTGGCTTGTTTTTTGCAGAACGAGTTGACGTTTTTATTGGTACCATTTTCCGGCAAATTACATTTTTTGATCGCTTTCTATTCCGTTTTTTGGGAGGCAGAATGAACAAAAACCAGCAATTCAGGAATTGTTTTTTTGAGAATTTTTTTATGCCGTTCCACGTGTAGTAAAATTGATAAGGCAGCTTTATTCTTTGGGTCAGTATGATTACAGCGATACTATATTTATATAGTTTTTTATGTTTTGGTGCTTTTACACAATAAATACCATTTTATAGAAAAAATAATTATTTCTGCATCGCTTTATTCCGAGAGCTGTAACTTTTTTTATTTTTCCGCTGACGGAGCTGTATGGTGGCTTTTTTTTTGCGGGACAGGATGATGTTTTCAGTGGTAACATTTTTATTTACATGTGACTTTTTCATCGCATTTTATTTCACTTTTTGTTCGGCGGTATCATGATAAAGCATCGTTTTTTGCCTTGTTTTTCATTTATTTTTTTATGGTGTTCACTGAAGGGGTTAACTAGTGGATCAACAATTCTATAAGCTATCTAGGGTGTGAATAGTCAGTCTAACATAAGGAAAACCCCTTAAAAATATTATTACTTTAATTGATATGCATTAGTGATGAGCGAGCACTAAAATGCTGGGGTGCTCGAAGCTCGGGTCGAGCACATTGGAATACTCAGGTGCTCAACCCGAGCAACGAGTCCAATGTAAGTCTATGGGAAACTTGAGCATTTTTCTGGCAGTCCCCCCCCGGCGGTCTGCAGAAGGTCAAAAATTGCCCAAATCGATGGGAACAGTGCTCAATTAAACGTCAGGCAGGCACAATATATAGGCAGACAGGCAGGCAGGGTATATATGAGGGTGCATGAAAAACAAAGCAGGGCACTTGGAACACACTAGTGCCCTCCGATTTTCATGCACCTGTCTCTTTAAAATAGCCGGCTGGCAATTCATCAGCGGCATACACCGGTACCCGACAATTTAGAACAGAAAGAATAGAGCATCACACATAGATAAGATAGATAGAAACATGTCAGTCACTTATATAATAAGTACAGTGACAGTGTTGGTTACTGTACTTGTCATTTAGTGTTAAAATAAAGGATTTATTTAAAAAAATAATAATAGTGTTTTCATGCACTCGTCTCTTTAAAAAAGCCGTCCGGCAATTCATCAGCGGTATACATCGGTACCCGACAATTTAGAACAGAAAGAATAGAGCATCACACATAGATAAGATAGATATTATATATGTGACTGACATGTTTCTAAGTACAGTGTCAGTGTTGGTTACTGTTCTTGTCATTTAGTGTTAAAATAAAGGATTTATTAAAAAAAAAATTGGCATGGGGTTCCCCGTAATTTTAGTCTCTAGCGGAGGTTAAGCAGACAGCTGAGGCAGATGTTTGAAGCCTGGGCAGGGGGTAATACCCACGGAGCTTCCCAGGCTACTAATATCAGCCCCCAGCTGAATACCTAGCCTTTACTAGCTATTAAAGTGGGGGACCCCCAAAAAATGACATGGGGTCCCCCCTATTTTAATAGCTAGCAAAGGCTAGGCAGACAGCTGGGGGCTGATATTAATAGCCCAGGAAGGGTGCCATGAATATTGGCCCCCTACCAGGCTAGAAACACCAGCCATCAGCCGTCCCAGAAATGGCGCATCCATATGATGCGCCAATTTCTGGCACTTATCCTCGCTCTTCCCACTGCCCTGTAGCGGTGGCAGTGGGGTAATAGGGCTGGGGTTGATGTCAGCTTAATGCCAGCTGACATCAAGCCCAGGTTAGTATAAGACGCCCCCTTTACTAACCCCGTAGTGAAAGTTAAAAAAAAACACAAACACCCAGAATAAAGTCCTTTTAATTGAAATAAAGACACAATTCTTTAATGTTCTAAATTAAACTCTACTTAACGTCATGCCCATTCCAGCTGAAGCCAACGATCTCCTGCAATAAAAGTAAAATAATAAACCAACCTCATCCTTACCTTTCCATGGTTCCCAGGACGGCTTCAGCTCTGCTACATTGACATGACAGGCTGGATCGCAGCAGAATGCTGCCATACAGCTTGCCATGCCGCAGACACTGAGAAGCTTCTCAGTGAAGCTCCTCAGTGTCTGGCTGTGATGGCATCCAGATGAGCCCAGTTCATGTCCAATGAACTCAGCTCACCTCATGCACGTCACTGACAGCGTGGGAGAATTTTCCTGCGCATGCGGTGCCGGCAAATGACATCACCGCTTGAGCAGGAGAATTTTCCCACGCTGGGACGGCAATGAGATGGCAAGCTGGATGCGCCATTTCTGGGGCGGCTGACGGCTGATGTTTCTAGCCTGGGAGGGGGCCAATATTCATGGCACCCTTCCTGGGCTATTAATATCAGCCACCAGCTGTCTGCCTAGCCTTTGCTAGCTATTAAAATAGAGGGGGACCCAACGTCATTTTTTTGAGGGGTCCCCCATTTTAATAGCTAGTAAAGGCTAGGTATTCAGCTGGGGCTGAAATTAGTAGCCTGGGAAGCTCCGTGGGTATTACCCCCTTCCCAGGCTTCAAACATCTGCCCTAGCCGTCTGCTTAACCTCCGCTAGAGACTAAAATTACGGGGAAACCCACGTCAATTTTTTTTTTTAATAAATCCTTTATTTTAACACTAAATGACAAGAACAGTAACTAACACTGTCACTGTACTTATTATATATGTGACTGACATGTTTCTATGTATCTAATCTATGTGTGATGCTCTATTCTTTCTGTTCTAAATTGTCGGGTACCGATGTATGCCGCTGCTGAATTGCCGGCCGGCTTTTTTAAAGAGACGGGTGCATGAAAACACTATTATTTTTTTTTAAATAAATCCTTTATTTTAACACTAAATGGCAAGTACAGTAACCAACACTGTCACTGTATGTAGCGTCGGCGTCCCTGCCTCCTGCTAGGCAGGGACGCTGTTCCCCTCACCTCTCCGCTCCGTGCCCGGCGTCTTCCTCCCACTCTGCTGGCAGCGCGCTGCTTCCCGGCCACTGTGCGCGCCGTCCTAAGGAGTCCCCGGCCAATGGCCGGAGGATCTCACCATATATAAGTCACCTCCTCCAAAATGGAGGTGCCGAAGCAATGTTGTTGCAAAGCCTATCAACTCTGCTTCAGCCCTCAGGTCCCGTTACCAGATACCTGCCAGATTCCTGCTTGATACCTGCCTATCTACTTGCATTCCTGCGGTCCGACAGTCTGCCTACCAGCACCTGCCAGTCTGTCTTTGGATCAGTCTGCCTGCTCACCTGGGAGCGCTCACCTGCTACCTGCCTGCTAGCCTACCTGGAGGCTCTGCCGTCACTTGCCGTGACCACCAGCCAGCCGTGAGACTCTTACCCGCTCACCTGGGAGCGCTCACCTGCTACCTGCCTGCTAGCCTACCTGGAGGCTCTGCCGTCACTTGCCGTGACCACCTGCCAGCCAGATGTGAGACTCTTACCCGCTCACCTGGGAGTGCTCACCTGCTACCTGCCTGCTAGCCTACCTGGAGGCTCTGCCGTCACTTGCTGTGACCACCTGCCTGTCCAGAGACTCTTGCCCGCTCACCTGGGAGCGCTCACCTGTTTCCGGCCTGCTAGCCTACCTGGAGGCTCTGCTGTCACTTGCCGTGACCACCCGCCTGTCAAGAGACTGTTCCCGTCACTTGCCATGTCCGTTCTGCCCTTTTACCCTGAGACTGTTCTTGTCACCTGCCGTGTCTACCTTCCCGCCTTCCCTGGGAGCCACCTGCCTCCTTACAAAGACTGCCCCTTTGTATAAAAGCTCAGAGGTTCCACCTCCCAGACCCGTTACACTGTACTTATTATATATGTGGCTGACATGTTTCTATCTATCTAATCTATGTGTGATGCTCTATTCTTTCTGTTCTAAATTGTCGGGTACTGATGTATGCCGCTGATGAATTGCCGGCTATTTATGTTTCACTGTGAGCACTGTTCCCATGGATTTGGGCAAACACTGTAATGCAACAACCACCATGGCTGTGACATTACAGTGAGTGGCAGACAATCCCTGCATGATTGGTGCTCTAAATAGCGCCAAACATGCAGGACGGGGACCCGAGCTCCCACCCGAGCATCGCACAAGTACTCGGCGAGCTCCAAGCATCTCAAGTACTGAGATGCTCGGGCGAGTACCGAGCAGTGGCGAGCATGCTCGCTCATCACTAATATGCATTAAAAATTCAAAACAAAGACCCAAGAATGTGATTTACTCCAACAGGACTAATACTGACTCTCCTACAGTGTCCATTTTAGGACATGATCAGATATCAAAATCAAACATCAGAATGATGTCAGTTTGAGGCTAAATACCCTGTCTGACAAGTGATTCTGACAAGTGATCCTGACAATTGATTCTGACAAGTGATTCTGACAAGTGATTCTGACAAGTGATTCTGACAAGTGACTTTGACAAGTGATTCTGACAAGTGACTCTGACAAGTGATTCTGACAAGTGATCCTGACAAGTGATTTTGATAAGTGACTTTTACAACTGTAAAAATAATAAAAAAATATTCACTGCTCGCTGATGGGACTTGAATAGTGTTGAGTAGTGTTGAGCGATACCTTCCGATATCGGGAAATATCGGATCGTATTGGATCGGACCGATACCCAAAAAATATCGGATATCGCCGATTCCGATACCGGAAACCAATGCAAGTCAATGGGACACAAATATCGGAATGTAGGTTAATTCTACATGAAGGAAAACAACTAAGAATAATGTAGAATGTATTGGGGGAGGTGGAGGAGACATTAAAGGCATAGAAGTTTAGCCCAATCAAATGGAATAGCAGGAATTAATATTTTTTTTAAGACGTTCGGAGTTACAAAGATATTGACTATGTTAAGCTTTTTTATATTTTGTCAGATATTTATGTTTCACTACTTCCATGCTCTTCACCTTCTTTTTTACTTCTCCCACACTTTCTCCTTCATCATCCTTAGCAGCAGCATCTTTTTCATCAACTTCTTCTTCACCTTCTTCCTATTATTCTTTTTTTTTTACATTCTTCATATTCTTCTTATTCAACTATTATTCTTCTTCATATTCTACTTCATCTTCTTCTTCTTCATCATATTCTTATTTGAGACAGGCATTGCTGTAGTTGTTATCTATAAAAGTTTGAAGATTACACCTTTCGTTCTGCCTGTCACAAAAGATTTACAACAGGATTTGTCCGCGTTCAGTTTGGCCTGCAGCAGCAGGTCTTTTCCAGGGGCACCACGAGGAGGAACGGACTCACCCCCATACACTGCTTAGTCTTCTTCTGCTTATAATTTAGATAATATCTTTTGCTCTGATTTTTAGTCTTATACTTAATGTTCTTCTGCTTTTTGTTCTGCAGCTTCTTGTTCTTCTGCTTCTTGGTCTTCTGTCTCTTGTTCTTCTGTATCTTGGTGGTTGTCTTCTTGTTCTTTGTCCTCTTGGTCATCTTCTTCAGGGTCATCTTCTTGGTCTTCTTTGGGGTGGTCTTCAGGGTCATTGTCTTCAGGGTCGTCATCTTCGGGGTCCTCGTCTTTTTCGGGTTGGTCTTCAGGGTCGTCGTCTTCAGGGTCGTCGTTTTCGGGATCCTCGTCTTCTTCGGGGTGGTCTTCAGGGTCGTCGTCTTCGGGGTCGTCGTCTTCGGGGTCCTCGTCTTCTTCGGGGTGGTCTTCAAGGTTGTCGTCTTCAGGGTCGTCGTCAGGGAGATCCAGAGTGATTACCAAAAACCATTTCAAAAAGCTTGAACTTGGAAATGTAGCAGAAGGTACAAGAGCCAATGGAACTACCGAGGACTAGCTAATGGTACTGGAACTCAGATAGGCAGCAGAAGGTACCCATGAAAAAAAAAGTTGCAAGGCCACGAGCCGGCCGGAGTTACCGAAACCCACAGTCCTACAGGGGGTGCTTGTCCTATTGGCACTATGGAACCAGCCTTCATTGTCATATCCCGCAGCCCACATAGGAGTCACCTAAACTGCAGGCACCATAGAGTCGGCTAACCCGACCGCAACACAATAGGACAACGTATTGGAGGCAAAGTGACGTTGACACTACCCGGAAACAGCTGGCGTGCTGGAACCAGGCTGGGCAGGAGCGAGTACCTGTTCCAAAGACACTGCCGAGAACCAGCTGATGGTACTGGAACCCGGATGGGTAGCAGAAGGTACAAGAGCAAATGGAACTACCGAGGATCAGCTGACGGTACTGGAACCCGGATGGGTAGCAGAAGGTACAAGAGCCAATGGAACTACCGAGGACCAGCTGATGGTACTGGAACCTGGTTACTAAGCAGGAGGTACCTGTGCCAGAAAGCACTACCAAGGACCAGCAGACGTTGGTGGAACTCAGATACCGAGAAGGAGGCACCTAAGCCAAAGGCACTGCCGAGAACCAGCTGATGGTATTGGAACCCGGATGGGTAGCAGAAGGTACAAGAGCCAATGGAACTACCGAGGACCAGCTAATGATACTGAAACTCAGATAGGCAGCAGAAGGTACCCATGAAAAAAAAAGTTGCAAGGCCGCATAACGGCCGGAGTTACTGAAACCCACAGTCCAACAGGGGGTTCTTGTCCTATTGGCACTATAGAACCAGCCTTCATTGCGAGATCCCGCAGCCCACAAAGGAGTCACCTAAACTGCAGGCAGCATAGAGTCGGCTAACCCGACCACAACAAAACAGGACAACGTATTGGAGGCAAAGTGACGTTGACACTACCCGGAAACAGCTGGCGTGCTGAAACCAGGCTGGGCAGGAGGGAGTACCCGTGCCAAAGACACTGCAGAGAACCAGCTGACGGTACTGGAACCCGGATGGATAGCAGAAGGTACAAGAGCCAATGGAACTACCGAGGACCAGCTGATGGTACTGGAACTCAGATAGGCAGCAGAAGGTATCCATGAAAAAAAAAGTTGCAAGGCCGCGAGCCGGCCGGAGTTACTGAAACCCACAGTCCTACAGTGGGTGCTTGTCCTATTGCCACTATGGAACCAGCCTTCATTGCGAGATTCCGCAGCCCACATAGGAGTCACCTAAACTGCAGGCACCATAGAGTCGGCTAACCCGACCGTAACACAACAGGACAACGTATTGGAGGCAAAGTGACGTTGACACTACCTGGAAACAGCTGGCGTGCTGGAACCAGGCTGGGCAGGAGGGAGTACCCGTGCCAAAGACACTGCCGAGAACCAGCTGACGGTACTGGAACCCGGATGGGTAGCAGAAGGTACAAGAGCCAATGGAACTACCGAGGACCAGCTGACGGTACTGGAACCCGGATGGGTAGCAGAAGGTACAAGAGCCAATGGAACTACCGAGGACCAGCTGATGGTACTGGAACTCAGATAGGCAGCAGAAGGTACCCATGAAAAAAAAAGTTGCAAGGCCGCGAGCCGGCCGGAGTTACTGAAACCCACAGTCCTACAGGGGGAGCTTGTCCTATTGGCACTATGGAACCAGCCTTCATTGCTATATACCATGGGTGGCAAGGTGGTGGTGCAGTTGTTAGCACTGCAGCCTTGCAGCACTGGGGTCCTGGGTTCAAATCCCACCAAGGACAACATCTGCACGGAGTTTGTATGTTCTCCCCATGTTTGCATGGGTTTCCTCCCACACTCCAAAGACATACTGATAGGGAGTCTAGATTGTGAGCCCCGATGGGGACAGTGACAATAATGTATGTAAAGTGCTGCAGAATATGTTAGTGCTATATAAAAATAAAGATTATTATTATTATTATTATATCCCGCAGCCCACATAGGAGTCACCTAAACTGCAGGCACCATAGAGTCGGCTAACCCGACCGCAACACGACAGGACAACGCATTGGAGGCAAAGTGACGTTGACACTACCCGGAAACAGCTGGCGTGCTGGAACCAGGCTGAGCAGGAGGGAGTACCCGTGCCAAAGACACTACTGCGAAACAGCTGGTGGTGCTGGAACCCAGGGTAAATACTAAAAACAGAGAGGAGACAGAGGCCTAATTGGAGCAAGTTTAAAATCAGTAGTAGTCTGAATGTGGACAGAGCAGGAGAAATTGCAGGACACACAGAAGGGGATCAGCTGACGTTACTGAACCCCAATAACAATGGAGCAAGTGTTGACTGTGCAGACGGCACTTCTGAGCAACAACTGGCGGTGTTGGTGCCCACGCATTACAGTTCAGGTGGTAGAAACATGAACACAACAGGAGACCTGGATACTGTTGACAACCAATTATTTAATCTGGAAGAGGATTGGCAAAGTCATGCGAGATCCAGGCCTTGTTCATTTTCAGAAAAGTAAGCTGGTCAACGTTATCGTAGGATAGTCGGATGCGACGGTCTGTTAGTACACCACCTGCGGCACTAAAGACGCGTTCCGATAATACACTAGCAGCAGGGCAAGCCAGCACCTCCAATGCATACTGGCTAAGCTCTGGCCATGTATCCAGCTTAGAGACCCAAAACTTGAAGGGGGAAGAGCCGTCTGGGAGTACACTGAGAGGGCAAGACATGTAGTCTGTCACCATTTGACGGAAACGTTGCCTCCTGCTGACTGGAGCCGTCTGTGATGGTGTAGACATTTGTGGCGGGGACACAAAACTTTGCCACATTTGGGCCATACTGGTCTTGCCTTGTGCTGAGGCTCTGCTTCTGCTCCCTCTTTGTGCTGAGCTTCCTCCACTGCCTCGACGCACTGAGCTGCTTTGTAAAGCACTAGCAGCACTGCTCTCGGGTGGAATGGAGAACATGATGGAATGCACTAGTGTGTCTTGGTACTCCCGCATTTTACGCTCCCGGTTCAACGGTGTTATGAGGCTTTGTAAGTTGTCCCGGTAGCGATGATCTAGGAGGGTGGACACCCAATAATCAGCCGTGTTGAGAATGTGGGCGATGCGGCGATCGTTTCTCAGGCACTGCAGCATGAAATCAACCATGTGCTGCAGACTGCCAACTGGCCAAGAAACGCTGTCCCCTGCTTGAGGTGTGATCTCTGCCTGCTCTGCATCACCCCACCCTCGCTCTAGATATTGACTACTAGAGCATTGTGTACCTCCCTCCTTTGGACAGATGTCTTCCTCCTCCATTGACTCCCTCCTCCTCATCCTCCTCACAAAGTGTCCCCGGCCTAGGCCTTTGTGAGGAACCACGTTGCGCAGACTGTACAGAAGCAGATGGCATTTGTGACTCCTCATCCTCCACCTCTTCCAAAACCTCCTCCCTTAGTGCTTGCAGTGTTTTTTCAAGCAGGCAGATAAGGAGGATAGTCATGCTGACTAGTGCATCATCTGCCCTCGCCATCCGCGTGGAATAATCAAAGGCACGCAAAACGTGGCAGATGTCCTTCATAGAGGCCCACTCAGTGGTGGTGAAGTGTGAACGGCGCGCACTGCGACTTGTTTGCGCCTGCTGCAGCTGGTACTCCATTACTGCTACCTGCTGCTCACACAACCTCTCCAACATATGTAACGTTGATTTCCACCTGGTGGGTAGGTCACATATGATGCGATGTTCCGGAAGGCATAATCGGCGCTGCAGAGCTGCAATGAGCGATCTTGTGATGCTGGAACGCCGCAAGTGAGCGCACTCTATGCGGACCTTGTGCAGCAGTGCATCAAGATCCGGATAGTCCCTCAAAAAACTCTGCACGACCAAGTTGAGCACATGTGCCAGACATGGGATGTGAGTGAGGTTGCCTAGGCCCAGAGCTGCCACCAGATTTCGGCCATTGTCACATACTACCATGCCTGGCTGGAGATTCGCTGGCACAAACCACACCTCGCTCTGCTGCTTGATGGCATCCCAGAGCTCCTGCGCTGTGTGGCTTCGATTCCCCAAAGAAATTAATTTCAATACGGCCTGTTGACATTTGGCCACGGCTGTGCTCATATCGGTCGTAACAGGTAACCGTTCACGGGTCGATGTGGAGGTAGACCGTGACGGCTCCTGCAGCGCTGATTCATAGGAACTGGAGTATGAGGGGGAGTCAATGTGTACAGACTGGATTCCTGCAATCCTTGGAGTTGGCAGAACACGTACAGCGCCACTCTCAAGATCTGTACCCGGTTCCACAACATTTACCCAATGGGCAGTGAGGGAAAGGTATCGTCCCTGTCCATGCTTACTGGTCCACGCATCAGTGGTCAGGTGAACCTTGCTACTGACGGTGTTTTGTAGCGCATGTTTAATTTTTCCCTCCACATGCTGTTGCAGGGCAGGGACGGCTTGCCTGCTGAAATAAAAGCGGCTGGGCACGTTGTATTGTGGGACTGCCAATGCCATCAAGTTACGGAAGATGTCAGTCTCCACCAGCCTGAATGATAGCATTTCAAGGGACAGTAGTTTTGCAATGCCAGCATTCAGAGCCTGTGCTCGGGGGTGGTTTGCCGAGTATGGGCGCCTTTACTCTCATGCCTGTGCTAACGATGGCTGTAGACTGACCTGGGAGTGTGAGGATGACAGGGAACGTGGTGCTGTGGGTGGAATGACACTGTGTCTCTGTACAACAGTGCCAGAGGTTCTTCCATGGTGATCCTGTGAGGAAGCCGAACCAGCTGTGTGTGAGCTGGAGGAAGAGGCTACAACACGAGCTAAAGAGGTGGTAGGTGGCACTGTAGGTTGGCCTAGGTCTTCAATGTGTTTTTGTAACTCCACCACGTGCTTGGTCCGCACATGTTTCCACATATTTGTGGTATTGAGGTTGCTGACACTTTTCCCTCTTTTCACTTTCTGATTACACAGCTTGCATTTGACAAAGCAAATGTCATCTGCAACTGTGTCAAAAAAGGACCAGGCACTGCAAGTCTTGGGAGCGCCCGTTTTAGGTTTTGGAAGATGCATGCTCCTAATGGGTGCCGAAGTGGAGGCTACAGGCAACCAAGTGTGCCCCCTCCCTCTCCCTCCTTTTTGGGCCATTCGGGGAATCTCTTCCTCAGAGCTGCTCCCACCACCTTCCTGTCCCTCACGCCATGATGGGTCAAGGACCTCATCATCTACACTACCCTCTTCAAACAACTGCTTCTCCTGGGTAGTCTCGAGAGCGCAGTACCCACCAGAAAGTGGCACCTGAGTCTCATCATCAGATGCGTACTGAGGTGTGCTGAACATAGGCACTGGCCCACCCGCCTCTTCAGATTCAGAGAGATAAAGCGGTTGCGCATCACTGCATACTACCTCTTCTTCTAATTCTAGAATTCTGCTTGGCTGGCCCCCTCTTTCCAAGCCAAGAGATTCAGAGAACAGAAGTAGAGATGGCTCCTGATCAAGGCTCTCTGACTGCCTGGGCAATTTGGCAGGTGGTGAAGAGACAGATGGGTGCTCTTCAGTGCTCAGGACCTGAGAGGATCTGGAACTAATTGAAGTCGATGCGTTAGCTGCCATCCATCCGACAACAGCTTCAATATGGTCCTCCCGCAGCAGTGGGGTAGAGCAAGGTAGCCAGGAAGAGTGCAGATAAACGGGGAGGCCTACAACTCCACCTGGCCAGGGGAACTCCTGCTTGCTCACAGACTGACCAGGCCCCTTATACTAGCCAGTACTCCCGGGAGGGTCTGCCTTGTACCATCAGTAAAGACCCTGAACTGCACCACACGTCTCTGTGATTCCTTGCCTGTCCTGCACCATTATCACTGGGACCCTCAGACCATCACTCCCATCATCTCTCACATTAGCTGCCCTGAGGCAATACTTCTCCCGTGGGGAGTTATCCCATACTCGGCTGCGCAACCAACATCAGCCTCAGCGGTCGGCAGCGCAGCGGCGGTCCCCACTGACCGCAATCCACGGGTGGCGTAGTCGGACACTTATTACAATACCAGTGCCACTGGTTTGACCACCCTGGGCACGGACCGGGTCACCGCCACGGAGAACTACAACCCCCAGCGATCCGGCTCCGGGTATTCCCCCTGCACAGCAGCAGCAGCACAGGCCCAGGGGGCGCGTCAGATACAGATGGAACCACACTAATAGGAGAAATCAAGAAAAATTAGCAATCAAAAAGGGACAATGTATGAGGCAGTGACGCACGCTGAGCGGAGTACAACCGGACGTGGCTGCAGAACACACTACAGCATGAGCTGCACTCACACACAGAGACCTCGCAGACAGCTGTGTACAGTGCAGAGAACTGTGCACTAGCGCTGCAAGGCAAAAGAAAGCTTCTCTATCTACTCCTATATAGTGTTTTTGGAAGCAATCTAGCTGGATACGGATGGAATCACACTAATAGGAGAAATCAAGAAAAATGAGCAATCAAAAAAGGACAATGTATGAGGCAGTGATGCACGCTGAGCGGACTACAACCGGACGTGGCTGCAGAACACACTACAGGGTGAGCTGCACTCACACACAGAGACCTCGCAGACAGCCGTGAACAGTGCAGAGAACTGTGCACTAGCGCTGCAAGGCAAAAGAAAGCTTCTTTATCTACTCCTATATATTGTTTTTGGAAGCAATCTAGCTGGATATGGATGGAACCACACTAATAGGAGAAATCAAGAAAAATGAGCAATCAAAAAAGGAAAATGATAGAGGCAGTGACGCACGCTGAGTGCACTACAACCGGACGTGGCTGCAGAACACACTGCAGCATCAGCTGCACTCACACACAGAGACCTCGCAGACAGCCGTGAACAGTGCAGAGAAGTGTGCACTAGCACTGCAAGGCAAAAGAAAGCTTATAAAGTAGCCTGGGTAAAGCACAATAAAGCAAATAGGTAGCTAAAACTGTCCCTCAGAACAGCAGTGTCCTATCCCTAACTGAATTCACAGCAGAGTGAGCTCAAAATGGCGGCGGCGGCTTTTATAGTGCATCATGACATCATTTTAGCAGCCAATCACAGCCATGCCATTAGTTAACATGCCTAACATGCATAACAGGATGTGCCCACACTTCTTAGGATCCTCATTGGCTGAATAAAATGAAACTGGCTCATTGCATTATGGGAACTTCCGATTCCGGTATTCTAAAAGTAGTGGAACTCCGATACAGCAAATATCGGTCGATACCCGATATTTCAGTACTGGAATGCTCAACACTAGACTTGAACACAAAACTCTACAGCTATAAGCCAGTGCACTAACCACTGACCTATAAACTCAGATGAGAAAAGCTTAGTGTTCTATTTGGTTATATGATTTTCAGTGAAAACCTTGTCTGAAACTGATTGGGACTTTCAGAAATACCTCCCCCAAGTCAAATTCAAATGATGTGTGACTTTGATATGTGAGTCTGATGTCTGACTTTCTTCAAACTTCAGAATCAGAATCACAATGACTTTTAGTCACCCTGAGTATTTTCATGGTTGACCTCATAAGACAAGAAAAGCTACCAGTCAGAATCACTTGACTGGATAGCTCAATGGTAAGGCATCAGCCTCTGAAACTACAGTTTTATAAGTCGGGTCGTTACGGATGCGGTGATGCCAAATATGTGTACTTTTTTATTATTTTTACAGATAAATGTATTTATTGAATCAATATTTTTTCCTATTTTTTGTACTTTATTTTGTGATTTTTTTTTTTTAGACTTTTACAATTTGTATTAACTTTTTTTTTACATTTTCACATTGTCCCATGATGGGACATCAACTTTACACAGTCAGATCAGCGATCTGATGCTCTGCAGTGCATCTGCACTGCAGAGCATCAGATCAGCGTCTGACAGGCAGGAAGGAGGCATCTCAGCTCCTGCTCTCTGAGCATACGCTGACAGCCCACCTTCCTGAAGGACCCTGCGGCGATCTTGGGACTGGGGGTCACCATGGAGACCATCAACACAACGTGATCACATCGCGTTGTGTTGATGGGATCACAGAGAGAGCCCACTCCCTCTGCTATGCCCTGCGATGTCGCTGTCACTATTGACAGCGGCATCAGGGGGTTTAACCGTCCGCAATCAGTGCTAGCACCGATTGTGGGTGGTGCTGCGGGGTGTCAGCTCTCTCACAGAGCTGACACCGCATATGATGGCGGCAGCTCTCAGCATGATCGCTGTGCCGTACATATACCGCTCTTTGCGGAAATCTCTGTGGGGCTAAAATAGTCACTGTAGTCATAGATGAATTTATCAAGAGGTAATTTATAAAATAGGATCACTTTTGGGAGGTTTCTGCTGTTCTGGCACTTTAGGTGCTATGTAAATGGTGCCCACAATCTATTGCAACAAAATCTACTCTCCAAAAGCCAAATAGCGCCCCTATGTATTCCCATTACATATGGGATACCACTGTTTTTGGGAGAAATTGCCTAATTGTGGAGTCCAATTTCAGCTATTACCCTTTTGTAAATGAAAAATGTGTAGCTAATAAAATACTTAAGTGATAAAAATGGTATTTATTTATTTCCACAGGTCAATGTTATAAAATTTTGTGATGTAGTTTGTGGGATAAAAATGCTCATCAAATGGGGTCACTTGTGGGGGTTTCTGCTTTTTTAGCTTGTCACAGACTCTGCAAATAGAACATGGCATCCAAATTTGTGCTCCAAAAATAAAATTATACTCTTTCCTTTCTGAGCTGCTCCATGTGCCCCAAAATTTGCATTTGGCCACATATGGGGAATTAACAAATTTGAGAGAAATTACGTGACATATTATTGAGCCCATTTTCTACTGTAAGGCTTTGTGCCCACGATGCGTTTTTGGTGCGGATTTGCAGCGCGGAAACGCACCCGAAATGCATTGCATACCTTATCTCATGACTTCCTATGACATTCTGCAAGTTCTGTGCACGTGGTCAGGATTTTTTCTGCAACTAAAATCCGTTTCAGACATGACCAATTCTTGTGCGTTTCTGCATGCAGATTTGCCTATACAATGCATTGGAAAAACGCATGGCAAATCCGCATGCAAAAACCCATCAAAAAAGCATCAAAAACGCATGGAAAAACCGCATGCGTTTTTCTGCCAAGGAGATGCAGAAATGCTCAGGAAAATTTCTGCTTCATTTCTGCATCGTGGGCACTAAGCCTTACCCATTGCAAAAATGACAAATTTGGGGCTAATACAATTTTCACTGGAAAAAAATAGAGATGAGTGAACTTGTTTGGAAAAGGTTCGCCAATCTCAAAGTTGGCACGAACATTGCACATTTGGATTCGTATTCGGACCCCCGAGCATTTACCTCAAAATTGAGAATATTCAGCCAAAATTTGGTAACTGATGGCGTTTCCACTAATGTTTTTGTTAGGACTTTGGCTAGGATAGTGGTGCTGTATTATGAGCAGGGGGAGGCGTGTTTGATGTGAGGAGAGGGTGGGGAGAGGTCAGAGGAGCAGCGGACTGTTATTCTTAATTTTTTTTTTCTAATTAAATTAATGTGTGAAGATTCCGGGAGCCAATTAGGGCGCAGAAACCATCCACAACCTCCAAACACAAGGGCTTGTGTCATTGGCTACCAAAGTCACATGTCCCTCTCCATATAAAGAGCGGACATGTTGTTTTGGCGCCATTTTATCAGTGTAACAGCGCAAAGAGGTTGCTTCTGCTGCTACTGGATACGCACATAGTTATCTAGGCGGTTGATTGTCAGTCAGCTAGTTCAGATAGATAGGATCCTGTGTGGCTGTGAAATGGACCTTCCAGCAGATCAATCCTTTTTGCAAATTGGTTGGTCCAGAGATACCAGGCCACATTTCAGCATGTAACTCTTTTGTGCTGCTAATATTGTACTCCAACCAGGAGTCCCCATTTGAAAATCAAAATTATTTGTGCTAATAGTGTGGTCCTGAAACAGGTCCACATTTCTGCAAAACAATATTTTGTGCTGGTAATATTTTTGCTCCAGTCAGAAGTCCACATTTCTGAATCTAAATTGTTTGTTCTAATGACGTGCTCCAGAAAGCTGGCCACATTTCTGCATATAAATATTTTGTGCTCATATATTTGCTCCAACCAGGAGTCCACATTTCTGAATCTAAATTGTTTGTTCTAATGACGTGCTCCAGAAAGCTGGCCACATTTCTGCATATAAATATTTTGTACTCATATATTTGCTCCAACCAGGAGTCCACATTTCTGAATCTAAATTGTTTGTTCTAATGCCGTCTTCCAGAAAGCAGGCCACATTTCTGTATATAAATATTTTCTGCTCATATATTTGCTCCAACCAGGAGTCCACATTTCTGAATCTAAATTGTTTGTTCTAATGCCGTCTTCCAGAAAGCAGGCCACATTTCTGTATATAAATATTTTCTGCTCATATATTTGCTCCAACCAGGAGTCCACATTTCTGAATCTAAATTGTTTGTTCTAATAGCGTGCTCTAGAAAGCAGGCCACATTTCTGCATATAACTATTTTGTGCTCATATTTTTGTTCCAGCCAGGAGTCCACATTTGAAAATCTAAATTTTTTGTGCTAATAGAGTGGTCCTGAAACCAGGCCACGTTTCAGTTTATAAATACTTTGTACTCATAGTTTTGCTCCAGCCAGGAGTCCATATTTCAGAATCTAAATTCTTTGTGCTAATTGTTTTTTCCAGCCAGCAGTCCACTTTCAGGAACTAAATCCTTTGTGCTAATTGTGTGGTTTCTAGACACCAGTCCACAATTCAGCATGGGACAGGGCCTGGGACAGGGCTTGGACCAGCATTTCTAGCTTAAACATTGATCAGTAACTGTTGGATGAGTGACAGGTGTAGGCATGGTGCTCATAGAGCCCTGCCAAATTCAGGCAACACAGATAAAGTAGACCCGACTTGGAGTCCAAACATTTCCAAAAATTCAAGGCAGAAACCACTAATGTGGCATCAATTTCCCAAAAGTAAAAATAGTATAATGGGGCTCTGAAATCCCTTCCACTACAGGCAACCGCCCCAGATGGAGACCCAACTTGGAGTCTCAATATTTCAAAAAATTGTTAGTAACAATACCAGCAGCAGTAGCAACAGTAGGCATAGAAGCCAAAACAAAGGTGTCACAGACTGCAATAACGTAAGATCAATGCAGCACACTAAAAACTACACCATTGCCTAGTCTGCACAGTCTGCGACTGGGGTGCAAAAGTCATTGGAGGTCCATGATTTCTTCATCAATATAAAAGTTAGGCGGTCTACACTTTCAGGAGACTGCTGTATACGCTTATCTGTTAGGACACCACCAACAGCGCTGAAGACAGGTTGCTGGGCATGACAAAACCTCCAAGGCATGACAGGCGAGCTCAGGCCACTCTTCTATTTTTGAAGACTAAAATGCAAAAGGATTCAAACCCCCCCCGATGGCATTGATATTGAGCTTGAGATATTCCTGCACAGGGGCTGGCTGGCAAATTTTGACCTGGGGGCCAAGCACACAGCAGTGGCCTATGAGCAGCGGCCCATCCTTATTGTGTTTACATCTGGCTGATTCATAAAGGGAAAAGAGGCTACAAGGCTTTAAAAAGATAAAGCCGGAGTAATGATGGGATAGTTGTGGTCAAATGACGACTAGATTCACTTCTATCAGTGAGCTACTCAGAGAGGTGTCTGAGACTAGTCGGCATGTGACCATAACTGTGCAAATCACATATTTGTGATCACTACTAGTGATGGGCGAGCACTAAAATGCTCGGTTGCTCGATGCTCGGGTCGAGCAAATTGGAATGCTCGGGTGCTTGACTCGAGCAACGAGCCCAATGTAAGTCCATGGAAAACGCAAGCATTTTTCAAGCGGCTCCCCCCGGCGGTCTGCAGAGGGCCTAAAAATTGCCCAAATCGATGGGAACAGTGCTCAAATGACATGGGAACAGCATGGGGAAGACCCCTGGAAGCATTTCTGACTCCCAGGTCACTGCTGTCAACAACGTTGTCAGAGGTATTACGCCACTTTTACGGACTCACAATAAAACATACAAAAACAAAATGAATTTTCCTGGGAAATATGTTAAGGAATATCCTTTCCAGGGTAATGACTTGTATATAAGGCAAAATAAATAACCAAAAACAAAAATACTCCTCCACACCTTGGGCTATGTTCATACGTAGCGTTTTTGCACTTTTGCATTGCTTTCAACCGTGACAAACGTACACTGCTCAAAAAAATAAAGGGAACACTCAAATAACATATCCTAGATCTGAATGAATGAAATATTCTCATTGAATACTTTGTTCTGTACAAAGTTGAATGTGCTTACAACAAAATCACACAAAAATCATCAATGGAAATCAAATTTATTAACCAATGGAGGCCTGGATTTGGAGTCACCCCCAAAATTAAAGTGGAAAAAACACACTACAGGCTGATCCAACTTTGATGTAATGTCCTTAAAACAAGTCAAAATGAAGCTCAGTATTGTGTGTGGCCTCCACGTGCCTGTATGACATTCCTACAACTTCTGGGCATGCTCCTGATGAGGTTGCGAATGGTCTCCTGTGGGATCTCCTCCCAGACCTGGACTAAAGCATCCGCCAACTCCTGGACAGGCTGTGGTGCAACGTGACGTTGGTGGACGTTGGTCATGATGTCCCAGATGTGCTCAATTGGATTCAGGTCTGGGGAACGGGCGGGCCACTCCATAGATTCAATGCCTTCATCTTGCAGGAACTGCTGACACACTCCAGCCACACGAGGTCTGGCATTGTCCTGCATTAGGAGGAACCCAGGGTCAACCGCACCAGCATATGGTCTCACAAGGGGTCTGAGGATCTCATCTCAGTACCTAATGGCAGTCAGGCTACCTCTGGCAAGCACATGGAAGGCTGTGCAGCCCTCCAAAGAAATGCCACCCCATACCATTACTGACCCACTTCCAAACCGGTCATGTTGAAGAATGTTGCAGGCAGCAGATCACTCTCCACGGCGTCTCCAGACTCTGTCACGTCTGTCACATGTGCTCAGTGTGAACCTACTTTCATCTGTGAAGAGCACAGGGCGCCAGTGGCGACTTTGCCAATCCTGGTGTTCTGTGGCAAAAGCCAAGCGTCCTGCACGGTGTTGGGCTGTGAGCATAACCCCCATCTGTGGACGTCGGGCCCTCATACCACGCTCATGGAGTCGGTTTCTAACCATTTGTGCAGACACATGCACATATGTGAGCTGCTGGAGGTCATTTTACAGGGCTCTGGCAGTGCTCCTCCTGTTCCTCCTTGCACAAAGGCAGAGGTAGCGGTCCTGCTGCTTGGTTGTTGCCCTCCTATGGCCCCCTCCATGTCTCCTGGTGTACTGGCCTGTCTCCTGGTAGCGCCTCCAGCCTCTGGACACTATGCAGACAGACATAGCAAACCTGCTTGCCACAGCTCGCATTGATGTGCCATCCTGGATGAGCTGCACTGCACTACCTGAGCAACTTCTGTGGGTTGTAGAGTCCGTCTCATGCTACCACGAGTGTGAAAGCACAACCAACATTCAAAAGTGACCAAAACATCAGCCAGAAAGCATTGGTACTGAGATATGGTCTGTGGTCCCCAACTGCAGAACCACTCTTTTATTGAGGGTGTCTTGACAATTGCCAATAATTTCCATCTATTGTCTATTCCATTTTCACAACAGCATGTGAAATTGATTGTCAATCAGTGTTGCTACCTAAGTGGACAGTTTGATTTCATAGAAGTTTGATTTATTTGGAGTTATATTCTGTTGTTTAAGTGTTCCCTTTATTTTTTTGAGCAGTGTATTTACCGGGAAAAGTCATTTTAACATTTTACAACCTTATCTGGCCATGTGGTGTGTGAGACATGATCAGACACATCCTGTTTAATTTATGAAGGAGGGACTCTGAAAGTCACAAAGCCTATTTTTATAGATCAATCAGACGGCCTTTACTATTCTTAAAGGGCCAGCAGTCAGCCCTCGCTTTTCTTAGAGAGCCATCAGCCGGCTATGCTTTGTTATTCCCATTACTAAAGAGTGGGTCTCCTATACTGTTATTGAGTATGCAGTGAGTGGCAGGTCTGGCCAAAATTTTGACACACCCCAATACCCCTCTGAAAATTTGGACACATCCCAATACCCCTTTGAAGAGACTTAGAGGAGGGCCTCCTGAAAACAATGTTCCCATTATTAGGAAGTGGGTCTCCCATACTGTTTTCAGTGAATGCAAGGTCTGCCAAAAATTTGGACCTACTCCAATGCCCCTTGGAAGAGACATAGAGGAGGGCCTCCTGAAATTTTTTTCCAATTATTAGGAAGTGGGTCTCCCATTGTGTTGGCCTATGCAGTGAATGCAAGGGCTGCAAAAATTGGATGGCACTCCAATGCACCTTAGAAAAGACGTGGAGTAGGGCCTTATAAAAAAATGTTCCCATTAGAAAGGAGTGGGTCTCCTATACTTGTGATGCCCATGCACTAAGTGTATGGGCTGACAAACATTTACCCCTTGGGGGTATACATGTGCATACTGTATAAAAAAATTTTTTACGGGCATCATAAACACCCTTTAAAAAAATTATGTGGGTGTTGCATCACGGACCACGGTCACCCTGGTGATATGGTGGTGGAGGATGAGGAGAAGCAGCAGGACAAGAGCAAATAGCCAAAATCAGGAAGCGTATACCCATGTGTGGGTGTGAAAAGGTGCATGGGAATACACCTTCCAAAAAAAGACACTGCTATCATTCGGTGGTGTTGAGAAGTCTGGCCCAATCCAGCCCTTGTTAATTTTTATAAGAGTCAGCCTGTCAGCATTTTCAGATGACAGGCGGATGCGCTTATCAGTTATAATTACAGCAGCGGCACTAAAAACCCGCTCTCATAAAATGCTAGTGGCAGGACAGACCAGGACCTCCAAGACGTAGAGAGCCTTTTCATTCCACGTTTCCAGCTTGAATACCCAATAATTATAAGGCAAAGAGGAATCACGGAGGACGTTGGTATGGTTGGCAAGGTACTCCCGCAGCATCTTCCCAAACTTTGCACTCCTTCTGAGAGTACCCCGCGCCTCAGGGCCTGTGCGATGGGAGGGGCTGAGAAAACTCTCCCAGAACTTTGTCAGTGTTCCCCTGCCTCTGCTGGATTGGAGTTGTGTCTCGGCTGTACTCCTTGGCTGTCCAACGAACTGTGACCTCTGCCGCCAGCGTTTTCAGATTGGAACTTTTTTAATAGTTGTGCAACAAGGGCCTTCTGGTACTGACCCATTTTTGTAGACCTGTCTGCCTCAGGAATAAGAGATATAAAGTTCTCCTTGTAGCGTGGGTCTAGAAGTGTCACCATCCAGTAATGACTGTCACCCAAAATTTTGAGAACGCGAGGGTCACGGGAAAGGCAGCATAGCATAAACTCAGCCATGCTTGCCAGACTACTAACATGCAAGACTTCCGTGTCCTCACCAAGAGGATGACTGACCATGCTCTCCTCCTCTTCCTCCCTGTCCTCAGGCCATCCTCGATGAAAAGAAGGTATGACAGTTGTGCAGGTAGTACCGACTATAGTGCATGAAACTAGCTCCTGTTCTTCCTCCTCCTCCTCCTCATTGTCACTCAATCCACGTTGGGATGAGATGAGGCTAGGCTGTGTGTAATCACCCTGTATGGTTCCTTGCTCCATCTCATCATGCTCCGCCTGCAATGCATACTCTTTGCTTGTGAGCAGAGAGCGTTTCAGAAGATAGAGAAGCGAGATGGTGACGCTAATTATGGCGTTATCGCCGCTCACCATCTTGGTGGAGTCCTCAAAGTTTTGGAGGATGGTACAGATGTCTGACATCCATGTCCACTCCTGAGGTCTAATGTGTGGAGTCTGACCTGAATACCGACGGCCTTGTTGATGCTGGTACTCAATAACTGCCCTCTTCTGCTCACAAACCCTTCCCAACATCTGTAGTGTAGAGTTCCAATGTGTGGGGATATCACACATCAGTTGGTGAGCCAGAAGCTGCAAACGCTGCTGAAGCACGGCAAGGACGGAAGCTGTAGGTGACTTTCTAAAATGGCCACACAGGCGGCGTACTTTGACAAGCAGATCCAGCAGCTCCGGTAGCTGAACCACGAGGTTAAGCACATGGGCCAGGCATGGTACTTGTGTGAGCTCGCCTCTCCTCAGAGCCGCCACCAGGTTTCGGCCATTGTCACACACGACCATGCCTGGCTTTAGGTTCTGCGGTGTGAGACACAGATCTGCCTGCTGTTTCAGAGCTGTCCACAGTTCTTCAGCATTGTGAGGTTTGTCACCTAAGCATATTAGCTTCAGCACAGCCTGTTGCCGCTTGGCCGAGGCAGTGCTGCAGTGCTTCCAGCTTGTGACTGATGTGGTCATTTCGGAGATGGAGGCTGAAGAGGAGGAGGAGGCTGAGGAGGATGAGGTGCAGGAGCTGTAGACTGTGGGGGCAACCCTGATTGACCTAGGGCCCGCGATCCTCGGCGTCGGGAGGATGTGTTGCGTCCGACTGGGTCCCGGCTTCCACCATGTTAACGCAGTGTACCATCAGCGAGATGTACCGTCTCTGCCCACAAGCACTTGTCCACATGTCCGTGGTTAGATGGACTTTCCCTGTAACTGCATTGTTAAGGCCAAAGCTAATTTTGTGGGACACGTGCTTGTGTAATGTGGGGATGGCACTGAGTACCGAGGGACGGCCACCGCTATCAGGTTTGCGGAAAGCTTCCATCTCCACAAGCCTAAAAGGCAACATTTCGAGTGCAAGCATTCGTGAAATGTGGGAATTTAGTAGTGTGGCCTGTGGGGCGTTGGCTGCATATTTGCGCTTGCGTTCCAAAGACTGGGGTATGGACAACTGAACGCTGTGCTGGGACAAGGACGTGTTTGCTGATGGTGCTAGTTGAGAGTGTGCAACGACAGGTGCAGGGCAGGAGGCATCTTCGCATGCACTATGGACAGGGGATTGGCTTGCATGCAAAACAGTGGAAGAAGCAGTGTTGTCACCCGTAGACACTGTTTCTGGACCCTGGGGTTCGGCCCACAAAGTCGGGTGCTTTGCTGCCATGTGCTTGATCATGCTAGTGGTGGTCAGGCTGGTAGTTTTGCTACCCCTGCTGATGCTGGCCTGGTAGGTGGTGCATATGGCCTTTTGGGTTATGGGCAGAGTCTTTAAAAAACAACCAGACTCGGGAAGACCTAACAGTTGTACTGGCAACTTCCGTCGTGTTGGTGTTACAGGGAATGGTTGCCTGCCTTCTGCTGCGGCCACCACACTGCTTCTTCCTGCCTGTTGGGGTGCTCTGCCTCCCTCCCCCTGTGTGCTGCTGTCCTCGCTCGGCATGTCCTCCTGCCAGGTTGGGTCAGTTACTATATCATCCACCACCTCGTCTTCCACTTCTGCACCCTGGTCCTCCTCCTGACTTTCTGGCAATTGTGTCTCATCATCATCAAAAAAGTGTGCAGCTTGGAAATTGCATGTTGCCCTCATAGAATTGATTCATATGTACTCGCATCCATTGTAAAATAGACAAAACAGTCCACCTAAAGAAGCCGCTATTAACTTTTTTTTTTCTCTAAACCTGTGTAAATGTTAGCGTAGTGTAGTGTACTCACCGATTGCAGTCTTCTCCAGTATCCAGCGCTGCTCCACTCCTCTTCTGACTCACTTGGTGGCTATTCAGACTATGAGTCACACTGTGCTTTATGTGACTCATAAGTGGCTTTTACAATATAAGTCTATGGAGCGTGAGAACAATGGCTCAAAATGAGGGTTCATAGGCTAAGGCTATGTTCACACATTGCGTTTTTGCTGCGTTTTTTTCTGCAGCAAAATCTGATCTCTTGCCAGGAGGTTGCTTAAGATTTTTCTTGCTCTTTTGCTTGTTTTTTGGTGAGTTTTTTCACTGTCCTTTTGTCTCTTTTATGCATGTACATAAAGTTCAGAAAAAATGCTGAAAAAACACTGAAAAACCTGACACTTGCGTTTTTGGTGCGTTTTTTCAGCGTTTGTTTCACCACCCATTAAACCAAATGGGTGAAAAAATGCTGAAAGAAGTGACATGCTCTATTCTGCAAAAAAACATGCAAAGCACAAAATCCTGATCAAAAAAAAAAACATGATGTGTGCATGAGATTTCTGGAATGTCATAGACTTTGCTGGTGCTGCAAAATGCAGCTGAAAATTTGCATAAAAAAATTAAACAAAAAACCATGATGTGTAAACATAGCCTTATACTTTCAAGAGACTTCCAAGTCACATAAAGCATAGAGTGAGCCGGAGAGTCTGAAGATCTGAAAACTGATGACGTCACTCAGAGGAGAAGCAGAGCGGTGCTGGATAATGGAGAAGACAGCACTAGGTAAGTATATTAAGGCTGTGTGCCCACGATGCATCTCTTAAGCGTTTCCGCAGTGGCAATTCCGCTACAGTAACGCTTAAAAAACGCTTGGTAGAAGGTCTGCCATGTTCCCCAATGATAATCCGCACATGTGCACATGCTGCGGAAATTTCCGCTGCGGATTATCATTGCGGAAAAATCCGCAGCACTACCAATTATTTTGCGGAAGCGCAGCGTTTTCACCGCCATTGACTTGCATTGGAACGCATGGATTTCGCATCACTGCATCTGTACATGCGGATTACATGCATTTCAATGTGTGGATGGTACCCGGGTCTGGAGAAGAGGAGACTCTCCTCCGGACCCGGGTACCATAGTACCTGTAAAAAAAAGAATAAAATAAAAACAAATATTATACTTACCTTCTGATGTCCCCCGGTGTCTTTGTCCTGGCTTGCAGGCAGGTCGCAGGAGACTAAAGGACCTGCGCTGACATCATTTAGTCATGTGACGGGTCACGCGACCACTGACGTCAGCAGGTCCTTTAGTCTACCACGAGCTGCCGGCAAGCCGAGACAAGGACACCGGGGACCATCAGAAGGTAAGTATAATATTTATTTTTTACCATTCTTTCGGTCACACTATATAAATCCATGCCATTTGCAAGGATTTATATAGTGTGACCAAGTTGTCAAGCACTTTCCAAGTGATGCTAAAATCGCTTGGAACGCGCTTGACACCCGCATGCGGAAATACATGTGAAGAACGCTTCACATCCACATGTCACTGGCAGGAAAAACGCATGTACAATCCGCATGTACAATCCGCATGTACAATCCGCATGTACAATCCGCATGTACAATCCGCATGTACAATCCGCATGTACAATCCGCATGTACAATCCACATGTACAATCCACATGTACAATCCACATGCATTTTTTCTGCCAGGGAGATGCAGAAACGCTCAAAAAAACTCGAGCATTTCTGCATCGTGGGCACATAGCCTTAAACACTGACACTGCTGTAACATCTACACAGAATTAGAGGGGGTTAATGTGAGGATTCTTTAAAGCAGAATATAACTGATATACAGTTACCGTATATCCTTTCTGTGTAGTAATTCTGGTTACATTAAGAAACAAAGATACAGGAAAACATGTGATTGGTGTATGACATATCAGTGACATATCATCTGTATAGAACATCAGATGTCTGTGCACAGTATAATATATCCAGTGTACAGAGGAAAGTGTGCCTGGTGTATGATATACTGACTACAGACATCAGATATTACACCAACCACATAGTATCCTGTATATAATATCTAATGTCTGTGCACACAGTATATTACATCCAGTATATAGAATACATGCCTGGTGTATGATATACTGACTACAGACATCAGATATTACACCAGCCACATAGTATCCTGTATATAATATCTAATGTCTGTGCACACAGTATATTACATCCAGTGTACAGGAGAATACATGACTGGTGTATGATATACTGACTGCAGACATCAGATATTACACCAGCCACATAGTATCCTGTATATAATATCTAATGTCTGTGCACACAGTATATTACATCCAGTGTATAGGAGAATACATGACTGGTGTATGATATACTGACTACAGACATCAGATATTACACCAGCCACATAGTATCCTGTATATAATATCTAATGTCTGTGCACACAGTATATTACATCCAGTGTATAGAATACATGACTGGTGTATGATATACTGACTGCAGACATCAGATATTACACCAGCCACATAGTATCCTGTATATAATATCTAATGTCTGTGCACACAGTATATTACATCCAGTATACAGGAGAATACATGACTGGTGTATGATATACTGACTACAGACATCAGATATTACACCAGCCACATAGTATCCTGTATATAATATCTAATGTCTGTGAACACAGTATATTACATCCAGTATACAGGAGAAAATGTGCCTGGTGTATGATATACTGACTACAGACATCAGATATTACACCAGCCACATAGTATCCTGTATATAATATCTAATGTCTGTGCACACAGTATATTACATCCAGTGTATAGGAGAATACATGACTGGTGTATGATATACTGACTACAAACATCAGATATTACACCAGCCACATAGTATCCTGTATGTAATATCTAATGTCTGTGCACACAGTATATTACATCCAGTATACAGCAGAATACATGACTGGTGTATGATATACTGACTACAGACATCAGATATTACACCAGCCACATAGTATCCTGTATATAATATCTAATGTCTGTGCACACAGTATATTACATCCAGTATACAGGAGAAAATGTGCCTGGTGTATGATATACTGACTACAGACATCAGATATTACACCAGCCACATAGTATCCTGTATATAATATCTAATGTCTGTGCACACAATATATTACATCCAGTGTATAGGAGAAAATGTGCCTGGTGTATGATATACTGACTGCAGACATCAGATATTACACCGGCCACATAGTATCCTGTATATAATATCTAATGTCTGTGCATAAAGTATATTACATCCAGTATATAGAATACATGACTGGTGTATGATATACTGACTGCAGACACCAGATATTACACCAGCCACATAGTATCCTGTATATAATATCTAATGTCTGTGCACACAGTATATTACATCCAGTGTATAGGAGAAAATGTGCCTGGTGTATGATATACTGACTACAGACATCAGATATTACACCAGCCACATAGTATCCGGTATATAATATCTAACGTCTGTGCACACAGTATATTACATCCAGTATACAGGAGAAAATGCGTCTGGTGTATGATATACTGACTGCAGACATCAGATATTACACCAGCCACATAGTATCCTGTATATAATATCTAATGTCTGTGCACACAGTATATTACATCCAGTATATAGAATACATGACTGGTGTATGATATACTGAATACAGACATCAGATATTACACCAGCCACATAGGATCCTGTATATAATATCTAATATCTGTGAACACAGTATATTACATCCAGTATACAGGAGAAAATGTGCCTGGTGTATGATATACTGTGACTACAGACATCAGATATTACACCAGCCACATAGGATCCTGTATATAATATCTAATATCTGTGAACACAGTATATTACATCCAGTATACAGAAGAAAATGTGCCTGGTGTATGATATACTGACTACAGACATCAGATATTACACCAGCCACATAGTATCCTGTATATAATATCTAATGTCTGTGCACACAGTTTATTACATCCAGTATACAGGAGAAAATGTGCCTGGTGTATGATATACTGACTGCAGACATCAGATATTACACCAGTCACATAGTATCCTGTATATAATATCTAATGTCTGTGCACACAGTATATTACATCCAGTGTACAGGAGAAAATGTGCCTGGTGTATGACATACTGTGACTACAGACATCAGATATTACACCAGTCACATAGTATCCTGTATATAATATCTAATGTCTGTGCACACAGTATATTACATCCAGTATACAGGAGAAAATGTGCCTGGTGTATGATATACTGACTACAGACATCAGATATTACACCAGTCACATAGTATCCTGTATATAATATCTAATGTCTGTGCACACAGTATATTACATCCAGTGTACAAGAGAAAATGTGCCTGGTGTATGATATACTGACTACAGACATCAGATAATACACCAGTCACATAGTATCCTGTATATAATATCTAATGTCTGTGCACACAGTATATTACATCCAGTGTACAAGAGAAAATGTGCCTGGTGTATGATATACTGACTGCTGACATCAGATATTACACCAGCCACATAGTATCCTGTATATAATATCTAATGTCTGTGCACACAGTATATTACATCCAGTGTACAGGAGAATACATGACTGGTGTATGATATACTGACTCCAGACATCAGATATTACACCATCCACATAGTATCCTGTATATAATATCTAATGTCTGTGTACACAGTATATTACATCCAGTATATAGGAGAATATATGACTGGTATATGATATACTGACTACAGACATCAGATATTACACCAGCCACATAGTATCCTGTATATAATATCTAATGTCTGTGCACACAGTATATTACATCCAGTATATAGAATACATGACTGGTGTATGATATACTGTGACTATAGACATCAGATATTACACCAGCCACATAATATCCTGTATATAATATCTAATGTCTGTGCACACAGTATATTACATCCAGTATATAGGAGAATACATGACAGGTGTATGATATACTTACTACAGACATCAGATATTACACCAGCCACATAGTATCCTGTATATAATATCTAATGTATGTGCACACAGTATATTACATCCAGTATATAGGAGAAAATGTGCCTGGTGTATGATATACTGTGACTACAGACATCAGATATTACACCAGCCACATAGTATCCTGTATATAATATCTAATGTCTGTGCAAACAGTATATTACATCCAGTATATAGGAGAATACATGACTGGTGTATGATATATTGACTACAGACATCAGATATTACACCAGCCACATAGTATCCTGTATATAATATCTAATGTCTGTGCACACAGTATATTACATCCAGTGTACAGGAGAAAATGTGCCTGGTGTATGATATACTGTGACTACAGACATCAGATATAACACCAGCCACATAGTATCCTGTATATAATATATAATGTCTGTGCACACAGTATATTACATCCAGTGTACAGGAGAATACATGACTGGTGTATGATATACTGACTACAGACATCAGATAATACAACAGTCACATAGTATCCTGTATATAATATCTAATGTCTGTGCACACAGTATATTACATCCAGTATATAGGAGAATACATGACTGGTGTATGATATACTGACTACAGACATCAGATATTGCATCAGCCACATAGTATCCTGTATATAATATCTAATGTCTGTGCACACAGTATATTACATCCAGTATATAGAATACATGACTGGTGTATGATATACTGACTACAGACATCAGATATTGCATCAGCCACATAGTATCCTGTATATAATATCTAATGTCTGTGCACACAGTATATTACATCCAGTATACAGGAGAAAATGTGACTGGTGTATGATATACTGTGACTACAGACATCAGATATTACACCAGCCACATAGTATCGTGTATATAATATCTAATGTCTGTGCACACAGTATATTACATCCAGTATACAGGAGAAAATGTGCCTGGTGTATGATATACTGTGACTGCAGACATCAGATATTACACCAGCCACATAGTATCCTGTATATAATATCTAATGTCTGTGCACAGAGTATATTACATCCAGTGTACAGGAGAAAATGTGCCTGGTGTATGATATACTGACTACAGACATCAGATATTACACCAGCCACATAGTATCCTGTATATAATATCTAATGTCTGTGCACATAGTATATTACATCCAGTGTACAGGAGAAAATGTGCCTGGTGTATGATATACTGACTACAGACATCAGATATTACACCAGCCACATACTATCCTGTATATAATATCTAATGTCTGTGCACACAGTATATAGGAGAATACATGACTGGTGTATGATATACTGACTACAGACATCAGATATTACACCAGCCACATAGTATCCTGTATATAATATCTAATGTCTGTGCACACAGTATATTACATCCAGTATATAGGAGAATACATGACTGGTGTATGATATACTGACTGCAGACATCAGATATTACACCAGCCACATAGTATCCTGTATATAATATCTAATGTCTGTGCACACAGTATATTACATCCAGTGTACAGGAGAATACATGACTGGTGTATGATATACTGAGACTGCAGACATCAGATATTACACCAGCCACATAGTATCCTGTATATAATATCTAATGTCTGTGCACACAGTATATTACATCCAGAGTACAGGAGAATACATGACTGGTGTATGATATACTGAGACTGCAGACATCAGATATTACACCAGCCACATAGTATCCTGTATATAATATCTAATGTCTGTGCATACAGTATATTACATCAAGAGTACAGGAGAAAATGTGCCTGGTGCATGATATACTGTGACTGCAGACATCAGATATTGCTCCAGCCACATAGTATCCTGTATATAATATCTAATGTCTGTGCACACAGTATTTTACATCCAGTGTACAGGAGAATACATGACTGGTGTATGATATACTGACTGCAGACATCAGATATTACCCCAGCCACATAGTATCCTGTATATTACATCCAGTATACAGGAGAATACATGACTGCTGTATGATATACTGTGACTACAGACATCAGATATTACACCAGCCACATAGTATCCTGTATATAATATCTAATGTCTGTGCAGACAGTATATTACATCCAGTGTACAGGAGAATACATGACTGGTGTATGATATACTGACTGCAGACATCAGATATTACCCCAGCCACATAGTATCCTGTATATTACATCCAGTATACAGGAGAATACATGACTGGTGTATGATATACTGACTGCAAACATCAGATATTACACCAGCCACATAATATCCTGTATATAATATCTAATGTCTGTGTACACAGTATATTACATCCTGTATATAGGAGAAAATGTGCCTGGTGTATGATATACTGTGACTGCAGACATCAGATATTACACCAGCCACATAGTATCCTGTATATAATATCTAATGTCTGTGCACACAGTATATTACATCCAGTGTACAGGAGAATACATGACTGGTGTATGATATACTGACTGCAGACATCAGATATTACACCAGCCACATAGTATCCTGTATATAATATCTAATGTCTGTGCACACAGTATATTATATCCAGTATATAGGAGAATACATGACTGGTGTATGATATGCTGACTGCAGACATCAGATATTACACCAGTCACATAGTATCCTGTATATAATATCTAATGTCTGTGCACACAGTATATTATATCCAGTATATAGGAGAATACATGACTGGTGTATGATATGCTGACTGCAGACATCAGATATTACACCAGTCACATAGTATCCTGTATATAATATCTAATGTCTGTGCACACAGTATATTACATCCAGTATATAGAATACATGACTGGTGTATGATATACTGTGACTACAGACATCAGATATTACACCAGCCACATAGTATCCTGTGTTTAATATCTAATGTCTGTGCACACAGTATATTACATCCAGTATATAGGAGAATACATGACTGGTGTATGATATACTGACTGCAGACATCAGATATTACACCAGCCACATAGTATCCTGTATATAATATCTAATGTCTGTGCACACAGTATATTACATCCAGTGTACAGGAGAAAATGTGCCTGGTGTATGATATACTGAGACTGCAGACATCAGATATTACACCAGCCACATAGTATCCTGTATATAATATCTAATGTCTGTGTACACAGTATATTACATCCAGTGTATAGGAGAATATATGACTGGTGTATGATATACTGTGACTACAGTCATCGGATATTACACCAGCCACATAGTATCCTGTATATAATATGTAATGTCTGTGTACACAGTATATTACATCCAGTGTATAGGAGAATATATGACTGGTGTATGATATACTGTTACTACAGTCATCGGATATTACACCAGCCACATAGCATCCTGTATATAATATCTAATGTCTGTGCACACAGTTTATTACATCCAGTATACAGGAGAAAATGTGCCTGGTGTATGATATACTGTGACTACAGACATCAGATACTACACCAGCCACATAGTATCCTGTATATAATATCTAATGTCTGTGCACACAGTATATTACATCCAGTGTACAGGAGAAAATGTGCCTGGTGTATGATATACTGACTACAGACATCAGATATTACACCAGCCACATAGTATCCTGTATATAATATCTAATGTCTGTGCACACAGTATATTACATCCAGTGTACAGGAGAAAATGTGCCTGGTGTATGATATACTGACTGCAGACATCAGATATTACACCAGTCACATAGTATCCTGTATGTAATATCTAATGTCTGTGCACACAGTATATTACATCCAGTATATAGGAGAATATATGACTGGTGTATGATATACTGACTGCAGACACCAGATATTACAGCAGCCACATAGTATCCTGTATATAATATCTAATGTCTGTGCACACAGTATATTACATACAGTGTACAGGAGAAAATGTGCCTGGTGTATGATATACTGACTGCAGAAATCAGATATTACACCAGCCACATAGTATCCTGTATATAATATATAAGGTCTGTGCACACAGTATATTACATCCAGTGTACAGGAGAAAATGTGCCTGGTGTATGATATACTGACTACAGACATCAGATATTACACCAGCCACATAGTATCCTGTATATAATGTCTAATGTCTGTGCACACAGTATATTACATCCAGTGTACAGGAGAATACATGACTGGTGTATGATATACTGTGACTACAGAGATCAGATATTACACCAGCCACATAGTATCCTGTATATAATATCTAATGTCTGTACACACAGTATATTACATCCAGTGTACAGGAGAATACATGACTGGTGTATGATATACTGTGACTACAGACATCAGATATTACACCAGCCACATAGTATCCTGTATATAATATCTAATGTCTGTGCACACAGTATATTACATCCAGTATATAGGAGAATACATGACTGGTGTATGATATACTAACTGCAGACATCAGATATTACACCAGCCACGTAATATCCTGTATATAATATCTAATGTCTGTGCACACAGTATATTACATCCAGTATATAGGAGAATACATGACTGGTGTATGATATACTGACTGCAGACATCAGATATTACACCAGCCACATAGTATCCTGTATATAATATCTAATGTCTGTGCACACAGTATATTACATCCAGCATACAGGAGAAAATGTGCCTGGTGTATGATATACTGACTACAGACATCAGATATTACACCAGCCACATAGTATCCTGTATATAATATCTAATGTCTGTGCACACAGTATATTACATCCAGTATATAGAATACATGACTGGTGTATGATATACTGACTACAGACATCAGATATTACCCCAGTCACATAGTATCCTGTATATAATATCTAATGTCTGTGTACACAGTATATTACATCCTGTATATAGGAGAATACATGACTGGTGTATGATATACTGACTGCAGACATCAGATATTACACCAGCCACATATTATCCAGTATATAATATCTAATGTCTGTGCACACAGTATATTACATCCAGTGTACAGGAGAATACATGACTGGTGTATGATATACAGACTACAGACATCAGATATTACCCCAGTCACATAGTATCCTGTATATAATATCTAATGTCTGTGTACACAGTATATTACATCCTGTATATAGGAGAATACATGACTGGTGTATGATATACTGACTGCAGACATCAGATATTACACCAGCCACATATTATCCAGTATATAATATCTAATGTCTGTGCACACAGTATATTACATCCAGTGTACAGGAGAATACATGACTGGTGTATGATATACAGACTACAGACATCAGATATTATACCAGCCACATAGTATCCTGTATATAATATCTAATATCTGTGCATACAGTATATTACATCCTGTATATAGAATACATGACTGGTGTATGATATACTGTGACTACAGACATCAGATATTACACCAGCCACATAGTATCCAGTATATAATATCTAATGTCTGTGCACACAGTATATTACTGTCACACTGTCACAGAATACTGGAGGTAGGGGGCCTAAGCTGACCCTAAGCTGGGGCCCTGACTAATCCCTCATCCTGGAGGTACTGTTAAAGGTACAGAGGTCCAGGCCGCCAGCGTAACCCCTACCTCCTGAGGATCCCTGCACCACAGTAATCTAGTCCTGAGAAGGACCCCGATCACAACAATTGGGAACCAGCAATAATATGCCCACACACAGTATTTAGACGAACGAGACAGTACAAGGGAAAAACCAAAACCACCTTGCATACAACTTCAACACAACTACAACAGAGGGAACACCAACGGGAAAGGAGATAAATGATAAAGCGAGGAAAGGGAAATGACACTTCCAAATACACTTATCTCAGCAACTCCAAACACCACGATCCGCTCTGTAAGTCTGAATGAAAAGCTTTCACCGACACCTCACAAACAGACCTGCAGGAATATAAAGGAGTCTCACTAACGAAGCATTGATTGCAGCTGGGCGAGGCTGGACCTCAGCTAGCCCAGAGAGAGAGAGAGAATTAACTCCTTCACTGCCGAAAAAACACAAAGCACCAACAAGTCAGCTGCGAGAAGTCAGGCTGTGTACTCGTGACGATCTTCGTGGCAACACACCCGTGACAGTACCCCCCCTTCTACGAGGGGCCTCCGGACCCTCAGGGCCAGGTTTATCCGGGTGAGTCGTGTGGAAGGCCCGAACTAATCGGTCTGCGTTAATATCCGACGCAGGAACCCACATCCTCTCCTCAGGACCATACCCCTTCCAATGAACCAAGTACTGAAGGGACCGGCGATTAAAGCGTGAATCAATGACCCTCGATACCTGGAACTCCAAGTTACCATTGACAACCACAGGAGGGGGAGGTAAAGGTGACGGTACCACCGGCGCCACATACCTCTTAAGCAATGATCTGTGAAACACATTGTGAATTTTAAACGTAGGGGGGAGGTCAAGACGGAATGCCACCGGATTAATAACAGAACTGATTCTGTACGGCCCGATGAACCTGGGACCCAGTTTCCAGGAGGGAACCTTAAGTTTAATATTCCTGGTAGACAACCATACCTGATCGTTCACACTTAGGTCCGGACCAGACACTCTCCTCCTATCAGCCATACGTTTGTATCGGTTCCCCATAGTATTCAGATTCTTCAGCACCCCTCTCCATACTGAAGCGAGAGATGAGGAAAATCGTTCCTCCTCCGGAACCCCCGAAGAGCCCCCCCTACTGAAAGTACAAAACTGGGGGTGAAAACCATATGCCCCAAAAAACGGGGACTTACCAGTGGACTCGCTTCGCCTATTATTGAGAGCAAACTCTGCCAGAGGTAGGAAAGAAGCCCAGTCCTCCTGGTTCTCTGACACAAAACACCGAAGATATGTCTCCAAGCTCTGGTTCATACGTTCCGTCTGACCATTGGTCTGAGGATGAAAAGCCGACGAGAATGACAAATGCATCCCCGCCGTGCACAAAACGCCTTCCAGAACTTGGACACAAACTGAGACCCCCGATCAGACACCACCTCGGAGGGTACCCCGTGAAGCCTCACAATCTCCCCAATGAACACCTGCGCAAGAGTTTTAGCATTAGGGAGGGCCGGAAGAGCGATAAAATGTGCCATCTTGCTGAACCTGTCCACTACAACGAGTATGACCGTTTTACCCGAAGACGGAGGGAGGTCCGTAATAAAGTCCATAGACAGATGAGTCCAAGGACGCTCCGGGATCTTCAAAGGTAAGAGGGCCCCAGACGGACGGGTATGTGAGGTCTTAGAGCGCGCACAAACCCCACAGGACGCGACAAAAGTTACCACCTCTTTATGTAAGTTAGGCCACCAAAACCGACGCGAGAGGAGATCCACAGTTGCTTTACTCCCCGGGTGTCCTCCCTAATTGCATAGGCTCCTCCGGACTGACCAGGGGAACCACCATATGAGGGGACCTTGTAAGAGGTGGAGACATTACAGGGGGTAGAGTTATCCCGCACCTCTCCCGAAGCCGTCTGTCAACGCGAATAGCAAGGGCCATAGCGGCTTCCAGTGACGCGGGAGAGTCATACTGTGCCAACACATCCTGTAATTTGTCGGATAAACCATGACAAAACTGGCTCCTAAGAGCCGGGTCATTCTACTGGGTGTCCGTGGCCCACCTACGGAACTCCGAACAGAATTCCTCCGCCGGACGATCTCCCTGCTGAATCCTACGTAACTTAGACTCAGCAAGGGAGATCCGATCTGGGTCATCATATACGAGTCCCGAAGCAGCGAAAAACCTATCCACTGACTGGAGAACCGGGGAGCTTGGGGGAAGAGAGAACGCCCAAGATTGTGGGTCCCCTTGTAGGAGCGAGATGACAATTCCCACCCTTTGTTCTTCACTGCCCGATGACCGAGGCCGCAGCCGAAAGTACAATTTGCATGCCTCCCGGAAAACAAAAAACTTGTCCCGCCCCCCAGTGAACCTGTCAGGGAGAGCTACTTTAGGTTCTGGTCCGGCTTGCTCCAGAGGATGCAAAACCTTGGACCTAACGTCCGCCAGCCCCATGGACAAACTCTGCAACTGCCGAGCTAGACCGGCTACTGGATCCATGGTAGCTGGAGAAAAACTAAGTGGGTCGGTGAAAATGTCACACTGTCACAGAATACTGGAGGTAGGGGGCCTAAGCTGACCCTAAGCTGGGGCCCTGACTAATCCCTCATCCTGGAGGTACTGTTAAAGGTACAGAGGTCCAGGCCGCCAGCGTAACCCCTACCTCCTGAGGATCCCTGCACCACAGTAATCTAGTCCTGAGAAGGACCCCGATCACAACAATTGGGAACCAGCAATAATATGCCCACACACAGTATTTAGACGAACGAGACAGTACAAGGGAAAAACCAAAACCACCTTGCATACAACTTCAACACAACTACAACAGAGGGAACACCAACGGGAAAGGAGATAAATGATAAAGCGAGGAAAGGGAAATGACACTTCCAAATACACTTATCTCAGCAACTCCAAACACCACGATCCGCTCTGTAAGTCTGAATGAAAAGCTTTCACCGACACCTCACAAACAGACCTGCAGGAATATAAAGGAGTCTCACTAACGAAGCATTGATTGCAGCTGGGCGAGGCTGGACCTCAGCTAGCCCAGAGAGAGAGAGAATTAACTCCTTCACTGCCGAAAAAACACAAAGCACCAACAAGTCAGCTGCGAGAAGTCAGGCTGTGTACTCGTGACGATCTTCGTGGCAACACACCCGTGACAATTACATCCAGTATATAGGAGAATACATGACTGGTGTATGATATACTGTGACTGCAGACATCAGATATTACACCAGCCACATAGTATCCTGTATATAATATCTAATGTCTGTGCACACAGTATATTACATCCAGCATACAGGAGAAAATGTGCCTGGTGTATGATATACTGACTGCAGACATCAGATATTACACCAGTCACATAGTATCCTGTATATAATATCTAATGTCTGTGCACACAGTATATTACATCCAGTGTACAGGAGAAAATGTGCCTGGTGTATGATATACTGACTACAGACATTAGATATTACACCAGCCTCATAGTATCCTGTATATAATATCTAATGTCTGTGCACACAGTTTATTACACCCAGTATACAGGAGAAAATGTGCCTGGTGTATGATATACTGACTACAGACATCAGATATTACACCAGTCACATAGTATCCTGTATATAATATCTAATGTCTGTGCACACAGTATATTACATCCAGTGTACAGGAGAATACATGACTGGTGTATGATATACTGAGACTGCAGACATCAGATATTACACCAGCCACATAGTATCCTGTATATAATATCTAATGTCTGTGTACACAGTATATTACATCCAGTGTATAGGAGAATATATGACTGGTGTATGATATACTGTGACTACAGTCATCGGATATTACACCAGCCACATAGCAGCCTGTATGTAATATCTAATGTCTGTGCACACAGTATATTACATCCAGTGTATAGGAGAATATATGACTGGTGTATGATATACTATTACTACAGTCATCGGATATTACACCAGCCACATAGCATCCTGTATATAATATCTAATGTCTGTGCACACAGTTTATTACATCCAGTATACAGGAGAAAATGTGCCTGGTGTATGATATACTGACTGCAGACATCAGATATTACACCAGCCACATAGTATCCTGTATATAATATCTAAAGTCTGTGCACACAGTATATTACATCCAGTGTACAGGAGAAAATGTGCCTGGTGTATGATATACTGACTACAGACATCAGATATTACACCAGCCACATAGTATCCTGTGTTTAATATCTAATGTCTGTGTACACAGTATATTACATCCAGTGTATAGGAGAATATATGACTGGTGTATGATATACTGTGACTACAGTCATCGGATATTACACCAGCCACATAGCAGCCTGTATGTAATATCTAATGTCTGTGCACACAGTATATTACATCCAGTGTATAGGAGAATATATGACTGGTGTATGATATACTATTACTACAGTCATCGGATATTACACCAGCCACATAGTATCCTGTATATAATATCTAATGTCTGTGCACACAGTATATTACATCCAGTGTATAGGAGAATATATGACTGGTGTATGATATACTATTACTACAGTCATCGGATATTACACCAGCCACATAGCATCCTGTATATAATATCTAATGTCTGTGCACACAGTTTATTACATCCAGTATACAGGAGAAAATGTGCCTGGTGTATGATATACTGACTGCAGACATCAGATATTACACCAGCCACATAGTATCCTGTATATAATATCTAAAGTCTGTGCACACAGTATATTACATCCAGTGTACAGGAGAAAATGTGCCTGGTGTATGATATACTGACTACAGACATCAGATATTACACCAGCCACATAGTATCCTGTATATAATATCTAATGTCTGTGCACACAGTATATTACATCCAGTGTACAGGAGAAAATGTGCCTGGTGTATGATATACTGACTACAGACATCAGATATTACACCAGCCACATAGTATCCTGTATATAATATCTAATGTCTGTGCACACAGTATATTACATACAGTGTACAGGAGAAAATGTGCCTGGTGTATGATATACTGTGACTACAGAAATCAGATATTACACCAGCCACATAGTATCCTGTATATAATATGTAATGTCTGTGCACACAGTATATTACATCCAGTGTACAGGAGAATACATGACTGGTGTATGATATACTGACTGCAGAAATCAGATATTACACCAGCCACATAGTATCCTGTATATAATATATAAGGTCTGTGCACACAGTATATTACATCCAGTGTACAGGAGAATACATGACTGGTGTATGATATACTGACTGCAGACATCAGATATTACCCCAGCCACATAGTATCCTGTATATAATATCTAATGTCTGTGCACACAGTATATTACATCCAGTATACAGGAGAAAATGTGCCTGGTGTATGATATACTGTGACTACAGACATCAGATATAACACCAGCCACATATTATCCTGTATGTAATATCTAATGTCTGTGCACACAGTATATTACATCCAGTATATAGGAGAATATATGACTGGTGTATGATATACTGACTGCAGACACCAGATATTACAGCAGCCACATAGTATCCTGTATATAATATCTAATGTCTGTGCACACAGTATATTACATACAGTCTACAGGAGAAAATGTGCCTGGTGTATGATATACTGACTGCAGAAATCAGATATTACACCAGCCACATAGTATCCTGTATATAATATATAAGGTCTGTGCACACAGTATATTACATCCAGTGTAAAGGAGAATACATGACTGGTGTATGATATACTGACTACAGACATCAGATATTACACCAGCCACATAGTATCTTGTATATAATATCTAATGTCTGTGCACATAGTATATTATATCCAGTGTACAGGAGAATACATGACTGGTGTATGATATACTGACTGCAGACATCAGATATTACACCAGCCACATAGTATCCTGTATATAATATCTAATGTCTGTGCATACAGTATATTACATCCAGAGTACAGGAGAAAATGTGCCTGGTGTATGATATACTGACTACAGACATCAGATATTACACCAGCCACATAGTATACTGTATATAATATCTAATGTCTGTGCACACAGTATATTACATCCAGTATATAGAATACATGACTGGTGTATGATATACTGACTACAGACATCAGGTATTACCCCAGTCACATAGTATCCTGTATATAATATCTAATGTCTGTGTACACAGTATATTACATCCTGTATATAGGAGAATACATGACTGGTGTATGATATACTGACTGCAGACTTCAGATATTACACCAGCCACATAGTATCCTGTATATAATATCTAATGTCTGTGCACACAGTATATTACATCCAGTATATAGGAGAATATATGACTGGTGTATGATATACTGACTGCAGACATCAGATATTACACCAGCCACATAGTATCCTGTATATAATATCTAATGTCTGTGTACACAGTGTATTACATCCAGTATATAGAATACATGACTGGTGTATGATATACTGACTGCAGACATCAGATATTACACCAGCCACATGGTATCCTGTATATAATGTCTAATGTCTGTGCACACAGTATATTACATCCAGTGTACAGGAGAATACATGACTGGTGTATGATATACTGTGACTACAGAGATCAGATATTACACCAGCCACATAGTATCCTGTATATAATATCTAATGTCTGTACACACAGTATATTACATCCAGTGTACAGGAGAATACATGACTGGTGTATGATATACTGTGACTACAGACATCAGATATTACACCAGCCACATAGTATCCTGTATATAATATCTAATGTCTGTGCACACAGTATATTACATCCAGTGTACAGGAGAAAATGTGCCTGGTGTATGATATACTGACTGCTGACATCAGATATTACACCAGCCACATAGTATCCTGTATGTAATATCTAATGTCTGTGCACACAGTATATTACATCCAGTGTATAGGAGAATACATGACTGGTGTATGATATACTGTGACTACAGACATCAGATATTACACCAGCCACATAGTATTCTGTATACAATATGTAATGTCTGTGCACACAGTATATTACATCCAGTATATAGGAGAATACATGACTGGTATATGATATACTGTGACTACAGACATCAGATATTACACCAGCCACATAGTATCCTGTATATAATATCTAATGTCTGTGCACACAGTATATTACATCCAGTGTACAGGAGAATACATGACTGGTGTATGATATACTGACTGCAGACATCACATATTACACCAGCCACATAGTATCCTGTATATAATATCTAATGTCTGTGCACACAGTATATTACATCCAGTGTACAGGAGAAAATGTGCCTGGTGTATGATATACTGTGACTGCAGACATCAGATATTACACCAGCCACATAGTATCCTGTATATAATATCTAATGTCTGTGCACACAGTATATTACATCCAGTGTACAGGAGAATACATACATGACTGGTGTATGATATACTGACTGCAGATATCAGATATTACCCCAGCCACATAGTATCCTGTATATAATATCTAATGTCTGTGCACACAGTATATTACATCCAGTGTACAGGAGAAAATGTGCCTGGTGTATGATATACTGTGACTACAGACATCAGATATAACACCAGCCACATAGTATCCTCTATGTAATATCTAATGTCTGTGCACACAGTATATTACATCCAGTATATAGGAGAATATATGACTGGTGTATGATATACTGACTGCAGACATCAGATATTACACCAGCCACATAGTATCCTGTATGTAATATCTAATGTCTGTGCACACAGTATATTACATCCAGTATATAGGAGAATACATGACTGGTATATGATATACTGTGACTACAGATATCAGATATTACACCAGCCACATAGTATCCTGTATATAATATCTAATGTCTGTGCACACAGTATATTACATCCAGTATATAGGAGAATACATGACTGGTGTATGATATACTGACTACAGACATCAGATATTACACCAGCCACATAGTATCCTGTATATAATATATAATGTCTGTGCACACAGTATATTACATCCAGTGTACAGGAGAATACATGACTGGTGTATGATATACTGACTACAGACATCAAATATTACACCAGGCACATAGTATCCTGTATATAATATCTAATGTCTGTGCACATAGTATATTATATCCAGTGTACAGGAGAATACATGACTGGTGTATGATATACTGACTGCAGACATCAGATATTACACCAGCCACATATTATCCTGTATATAGTATCTAATGTCTGTGCACACAGTATATTACATCCAGTATATAGGAGAATACATGACTGGTATATGATATACTGTGACTACAGATATCAGATATTACACCAGCCACATAGTATCCTGTATATAATATCTAATGTCTGTGCACACAGTATATTACATCCAGTATATAGGAGAATACATGACTGGTGTATGATATACTGACTACAGACATCAGATATTACACCAGCCACATAGTATCCTGTATATAATATATAATGTCTGTGCACACAGTATATTACATCCAGTGTACAGGAGAATACATGACTGGTGTATGATATACAGACTACAGACATCAGATATTACACCAGCCACATAGTATCCTGTATATAATATCTAATGTCTGTGCACATAGTATATTATATCCAGTGTACAGGAGAATACATGACTGGTGTATGATATACTGACTGCAGACATCAGATATTACACCAACCACATAGTATCCTGTATATAGTATCTAATGTCTGTGCACACAGTATATTACATCCAGTATACAGGAGAAAGTGTGCCTGGTGTATGATATACTGACTGCAGACATCAGATATTACACCAGCCACATAGTATCCTGTATATAATATCTAATGTCTGTGCACACAGTATATTATATCCAGTATATAGGAGAATACATGACTGGTGTATGATATGCTGACTGCAGACATCAGATATTACACCAGCCACATAGTATCCTGTATATAATATCTAATGTCTGTGCACACAGTATATTACATCCAGTATATAGAATACATGACTGGTGTATGATATACTGACTACAGACATCAGATATTACCACAGTCACATAGTATCCTGTATATAATATCTAATGTCTGTGTACACAGTATATTACATCCTGTATATAGGAGAATACATGACTGGTGTATGATATACTGACTGCAGACATCAGATATTACACCAGCCACATATTATCCAGTATATAATATCTAATGTCTGTGCACACAGTATATTACATCCAGTGTACAGGAGAATACATGACTGGTGTATGATATACAGACTACAGACATCAGATATTACACCAGCCACATAGTATCCTGTATATAATATCTAATGTCTGTGCACACAGTATATTACATCCAGTATATAGAATACATGACTGGTGTATGATATACTGTGACTACAGACATCAGATATTACACCAGCCACATAGTATCCTGTATATAATATCTAATGTCTGTGCACACAGTATATTACATCCAGTATATAGGAGAATACATGACTGGTGTATGATATACTGTGACTGCAGACATCAGATATTACACCAGCCACATAGTATCCTGTATATAATATCTAATGTCTGTGCACACAGTATATTACATCCAGTGTACAGGAGAATACATGACTGGTGTATGATATACTGACTATAGACATCAGATATTACACCAGCCACATAGTATCCTGTATATAATATCTAATGTCTGTGCACACAGTTTATTACATCCAGTATACAGGAGAAAATGTGCCTGGTGTATGATATACTGACTACAGACATCAGATATTAGAGCAGTCACATAGTATCCTGTATATAATATCTAATGTCTGTGCACACAGTATATTACATCCAGTGTACAGGAGAAAATGTGCCTGGTGTATGATATACTGACTACAGACATCAGATATTACACCAGCCTCATAGTATCCTGTATATAATATCTAATGTCTGTGCACACAGTTTATTACATCCAGTATACAGGAGAAAATGTGCCTGGTGTATGATATACTGACTACAGACATCAGATATTACACCAGCCACATAGTATCCTGTATATAATATCTAATGTCTGTGCACACAGTATATTACATCCAGTGTACAGGAGAATACATGACTGGTGTATGATATACTGAGACTACAGACATCGGATATTACACCAGTCACATAGTATCCTGTATATAATATCTAATGTCAGTGTACACAGTATATTACATCCAGTGTATAGGAGAATATATGACTGGTGTATGATATACTGACTACAGACATCAGATATTACACCAGCCACATAGTATCCTGTATATAATATCTAATGTCTGTGCACACAGTATATTATATCCAGTATACAGGAGAAAATGTGCCTGGTGTATGATATACTGTGACTACAGACATCAGATATTATACCAGTCACATAGTATCCTGTATATAATATCTAAAGTCTGTGCACACAGTATATTACATCCAGTGTACAGGAGAACATGTACCTGGTGTATGACATACTGACTACAGACATTAGATATTACACCATCCACATAGTATCCTGTATATAATATCTAATGTCTGTGCACACAGTATATTACATCCAGTATATAGAATACATGACTGGTGTATGATATACTGTGACTACAGACATCAGATATTACACCAGCCACATAGTATCCAGTATATAATATCTAATGTCTGTGCACACAGTTTATTACATCCAGTGTACAGGAGAAGATGTGCCTGGTGTGTGATATACTGACTACAGACATCAGATATTACACCAGCCACATAGTATCCTGTATATAATATCTAATGTCTGTGCACCCAGTTTATTACATCCAGTATACAGGAGAATACATGACTGGTGTATGATATACTGTGACTACAGACATCAGATATTACACCAGACACATAGTATCCTGTATATAATATCTAAAGTCTGTGCACACAGTATATTATATCCAGTATATAGGAAAATACATGACTGGTGTATGATATACTGACTGCAGACATCAGATATTACACCAGTTACATAGTATCCAGTATATAATATCTAATGTCTGTGCACACAGTATATTACATCCAGTATATAGGAGAAAATGTGCCTGGTGTATGATATACTGACTGCAGACATCAGATATTACACCAGCCACATAGTATCCTGTATATAATATCTAATGTCTGTGCACACAGTATATTACATCCAGTGTACAGGAGAAAATGTGCCTGGTGTATGATATACTGACTGCAGACATCAGATATTACACCAGCCACATAGTATCCTGTATATAATATCTAATGTCTGTGCACACAGTATATTACATCCAGTATATAGGAGAATACATGACTGGTGTATGATATACTGTGACTACAGACATCAGATATTACACCAGCCACATAGTATCCTGTATATAATATCTAATGTCTGTGCACACAGTATATTACATCCAGTATACAGAAGAAAATGTGCCTCGTGTATGATATACTGACTACAGACATCAGATATTACACCAGCCACATAGTATCCTGTATAAAATATCTAATGTCTGTGCACACAGTTTATTACATCCAGTATACAGGACAAAATGTGCCTGGTGTATGATATACTGACTGCAGACATCAGATATTACACCAGCCACATAGTATCCTGTATATAATATCTAATGTCTGTGCACACAGTTTATTACATCCAGTATATAGGAGAATACATGACTGGTGTATGATATACTGACTGCAGACATCAGATATTACACCAGCCACATAGTGTCCTGTATATAATATCTAATGTCTGTGCACACAGTATATTACATCCAGTATATAGAATACATGACTGGTGTATGATATACTGATTGCAGACATCAGATATTACACCAGCCACATATTATCCTGTATATAATATCTAATGTCTGTGCACACAGTATATTACATCCAGTGTACAGGAGAAAATGTGCCTGGTGTATGATATACTGAATACAGACATCAGATATTACACCAGCCACATAGTATCCTGTATATAATATCTAATGTCTGTGCACACAGTATATTACATCCAGTATATAGGAGAATACATGACTGGTGTATGATATACTGACTACAGACATCAGATATTACACCTGCCACATAGTATCCTGTATATAATATCTAAAGTCTGTGCACACAGTATATTACATCCAGTATATAGGAGAATACATGAGTGGTGTATGATATACTGACTACAGACATCAGATATTACACCAGCCACATAGTATCCTGTATATAATATCTAATATCTGTGAACACAGTATATTACATCCAGTATATAGGAGAATACATGACTGGTGTATGATATACTGACTGCAGACTTCAGATATTACACCAGACACATAGTATCCTGTATATAATATCTAATGTCTGTGCACACAGTATATTACATCCAGTGTACAGGAGAATACATGACTGGTGTATGATATACTGACTACAGACATCAGACATTACACCAGCCACATAATATCCTGTATGTAATATCTAATGTCTGTGCACACAGTATATTACATCCAGTGTACAGGAGAAAATGTGCCTGGTGTATGATATACTGACTGCAGACATCAGATATTACACCAGCCACATAGTATCCTGTATATAATATCTAATGTCTGTGCACACAGTATATTACATCCAGTATACAGGAGAAAATGTGCCTGGTGTATGATATACTGACTACAGACATGAGATATTACACCAGCCACATAGTATCCTGTATATAATATCTAATGTCTGTGCACACAGTTTATTACATCCAGTATACAGGACAAAATGTGCCTGGTGTATGATATACTGACTGCAGACATCAGATATTACACCAGCCACATAGTATCCTGTATATAATATCTAATGTCTGTGCACACAGTTTATTACATCCAGTGTACAGGAGAAAATGTGCCTGGTGTATGATATACTGACTACAGACATCAGATATTACACCAGTCACATAGTATCCTGTATATAATATCTAATGTCTGTGCACACAGTATATTACATCCAGTATATAGGAGAATACATGACTGGTGTATGATATACTGACTACAGACATCAGATATTACACCTGCCACATAGTATCCTGTATATAATATCTAAAGTCTGTGCACACAGTATATTACATCCAGTATATAGGAGAAAATGTGCCTGGTGTATGATATACTGACTACAGACATCAGATATTACACCAGTCACATAGTATCCTGTATATAATATCTAATGTCTGTGCACACAGTATATTACATCCAGTATATAGGAGAATACATGACTGGTGTATGATATACTGACTACAGACATCAGATATTACACCAGCCACATAGTATCCTGTATATAATATCTAATGTCTGTGCACACAGTATATTACATCCAGTATATAGGAGAATACATGAGTGGTGTATGATATACTGACTACAGACATCAGATATTACACCAGCCACATAGTATCCTGTATATAATATCTAATATCTGTGAACACAGTATATTACATCCAGTATACAGAAGAAAATGTGCCTGGTGTATGATAAACTGTGACTAGAGACATCAGATATTACACCAGTCACATAGTATCCTGTATATAATATCTAATGTCTGTGCACACAGTATATTACATCCAGTGTACAGGAGAATACATGACTGGTGTATGATATACTGACTACAGACATCAGACATTACACCAGCCACATAATATCCTGTATGTAATATCTAATGTCTGTGCACACAGTATATTACATCCAGTGTACAGGAGAAAATGTGCCTGGTGTATGATATACTGACTGCAGACATCAGATATTACACCAGCCACATAGTATCCTGTATATAATATCTAATGTCTGTGCACACAGTATATTACATCCAGTATACAGGAGAAAATGTGCCTGGTGTATGATATACTGACTGCAGACATCAGATATTGCACCAGCCACATAGTATCCTGTATATAATATCTAATGTCTGTGCACACAGTATATTACATCCAGTTTATAGGAGAATACATGACTGGTGTATGATACACTGTGACTACAGACATGAGATATTACACCAGCCACATAGTATCCTGTATATAATATCTAATGTCTGTGCACACAGTATATTACATCCAGTGTACAGGAGAATACATGACTGGTGTATGATATACTGACTCCAGACATCAGATATTACACCATCCACATAGTATCCTGTATATAATATCTAATGTCTGTGTACACAGTATATTACATCCAGTGTACAGGAGAAAATGTGCCTGGTGTATGATATACTGACTGCTGACATCAGATATTACACCAGCCACATAGTATCCTGCATATAATATCTAATGTCTGTGCACACAGTATATTACATCCAGTGTACAGGAGAATACATGACTGGTGTATGATATACTGTGACTACAGACATCAGATATTACACCAGCCACATAGTATCCTGAATATAATATCTAATGTCTGTGCACACAGTATATTACATCCAGTATATAGAATACATGACTGGTGTATGATATACTGTGACTACAGACATCAGATATTACACCAGCCACATAATATCCTGTATATAATATCTAATGTCTGTGCACACAGTATATTACATCCAGTGTACAGGAGAATACATGACAGGTGTATGATATACTGACTCCAGACATCAGATATTACACCAGCCACATAGTATCCTGTATATAATATCTAGTGTCTGTGCACACAGTATATTACATCCAGTATATAGGAGAAAATGTGCCTGGTGTATGATATACTGTGACTACAGACATCAGATATTACACCAGCCACATAGTATCCTGTATATAATATCTAATGTCTGTGCAAACAGTATATTACATCCAGTATATAGGAGAATACATGACTGGTGTATGATATACTGACTACAGACATCAGATATTACACCAGCCACATAGTATCCTGTATATAATATCTAATGTATGTGCACACAGTATATTACATCCAGTGTACAGGAGAAAATGTGCCTGGTGTATGATATACTGACTACAGACATCAGATATTACACCAGCCACATAGTATCCTGTATATAATATCTAATGTCTGTGTACACAGTATATTACATCCAGTATATAGGAGAATACATGACTGGTGTATGATATACTGACTACAGACATCAGATATTACACCAGCCACATAGTATCCTGTATATAATATCTAATGTATGTGCACACAGTATATTACATCCAGTGTACAGGAGAAAATGCGTCTGGTGTATGATATACTGACTGCAGACATCAGATATTACACCAGCCACATAGTATCCTGTATATAATATCTAATGTCTGTGCACACAGTATATTACATCCAGTATATAGAATACATGACTGGTGTATGATATACTGACTACAGACATCAGATATTACATCAGCCACATAGTATCCTGTATATAATATCTAATATCTGTGCACACAGTATATTACATCCAGTATACAGGAGAAAATGTGACTGGTGTATGATATACTGTGACTACAGACATCAGATATTACACCAGCCACATAGTATCCTGTATATAATATCTAATGTCTGTGCACACAGTATATTACATCCAGTATACAGGAGAAAATGTGCCTGGTGTATGATATACTGTGACTACAGACATCAGATATTACACCAGCCACATAGTATCCTGTATATAATATCTAATGTCTGTGCACACAGTATATTACATCCAGTATACAGGAGAAAATGTGCCTGGTGTATGATATACTGACTACAGACATCAGATATTACACCAGCCACATAGTATCCTGTATATAATATCTAATGTCTGTGCACACAGTATATTACATCCAGTGTACAGGAGAATACATGACTGGTGTATGATATACTGACTACAGACACCAGATATTACACCAGCCACATAGTATCCTGTATATAATATCTAATGTCTGTGCACACAGTATATTACATCCAGTGTACAGGAGAATACATGACTGGTGTATGATATACTGACTGCAGACATCAGATATTACACCAGCCACATAGTATCCTGTATATAATATCTAATGTCTGTACACACAGTATATTACATCCAGTATACAGGAGAATACATGACTGGTGTATGATATACTGTGAATACAGACATCAGATATTACACCAGCCCCATAGTATCCTGTATATAATATCTAATGTCTGTGCACACAGTATATTACATCCAGTGTACAGGAGAAAATGTGCCTGGTGTATGATATACTGACTACAGACATCAGATATTACACCAGCCACATACTATCCTGTATATAATATCTAATGTCTGTGCACACAATATATTACATCCAGTATATAGGAGAATACATGACTGGTGTATGATATACTGACTACAGACATCAGATATTACACCAGCCACATAGTATCCTGTATATAATATCTAATGTCTGTGCACACAGGTTATTACATCCAGTGTACAGGAGAAAATGTGCCTGGTGTATGATATACTGACTACAGACATCAGATATTACACCAGCCACATAGTATCCTGTATATAATATCTAATGTCTGTGCACACAGTATATTACATCCAGTATATAGGAGAATACATGACTGGTGTATGATACACTGACTACAGACATCAGATATTACACCTGCCACATAGTATCCTGTATATAATATCTAAAGTCTGTGCACACAGTATATTACATCCAGTATATAGGAGAATACATGAGTGGTGTATGATATACTGACTACAGACATCAGATATTACACCAGCCACATAGTATCCTGTATATAATATCTAATATCTGTGAACACAGTATATTACATCCAGTATACAGAAGAAAATGTGCCTGGTGTATGATAAACTGTGACTAGAGACATCAGATATTACACCAGTCACATAGTATCCTGTGTATAATATCTAATGTCTGTGCACACAGTATATTACATCCAGTATATAGGAGAATACATGAGTGGTGTATGATATACTGACTACAGACATCAGATATTACACCAGCCACATAGTATCCTGTATATAATATCTAATATCTGTGAACACAGTATATTACATCCAGTATACAGAAGAAAATGTGCCTGGTGTATGATAAACTGTGACTAGAGACATCAGATATTACACCAGTCACATAGTATCCTGTATATAATATCTAATGTCTGTGCACACAGTATATTACATCCAGTGTACAGGAGAATACATGACTGGTGTATGATATACTGACTACAGACATCAGACATTACACCAGCCACATAATATCCTGTATGTAATATCTAATGTCTGTGCACACAGTATATTACATCCAGTGTACAGGAGAAAATGTGCCTGGTGTATGATATACTGACTGCAGACATCAGATATTACACCAGCCACATAGTATCCTGTATATAATATCTAATGTCTGTGCACACAGTATATTACATCCAGTATACAGGAGAAAATGTGCCTGGTGTATGATATACTGACTGCAGACATCAGATATTACACCAGCCACATAGTATCCTGTATATAATATCTAATGTCTGTGCACACAGTATATTACATCCAGTTTATAGGAGAATACATGACTGGTGTATGATACACTGTGGCTACAGACATGAGATATTACACCAGCCACATAGTATCCTGTATATAATATCTAATGTCTGTGCACACAGTATATTACATCCAGTGTACAGGAGAATACATGACTGGTGTATGATATACTGACTACAGACATCAGATATTACACCAGCCACATAGTATCCTGTATATAATATCTAATGTCTGTGCACACAGTATATTACATCCAGTATATAGGAGAAAATGTGCCTGGTGTATGATATACTGTGACTACAGACATCAGATATTACACCAGCCACATAGTATCCTGTATATAATATCTAATGTCTGTGCACACAGTATATTACATCCAGTGTACAGGAGAAAATGTGCCTGGTGTATGATATACTTTGACTACAGACATCAGATATTACACCAGCCACATAGTATCCTGTATATAATATCTAATGTCTGTGCACACAGTATATTACATCCAGTATACAGAAGAAAATGTGCCTGGTGTATGATATACTGACTACAGACATCAGATATTACACCAGCCACATAGTATCCTGTATAAAATATCTAATGTCTGTGCACACAGTTTATTACATCCAGTATACAGGACAAAATGTGCCTGGTGTATGATATACTGACTGCAGACATCAGATATTACACCAGTCACATAGTATCCTGTATATAATATCTAATGTCTGTGCACACAGTTTATTACATCCAGTGTACAGGAGAAAATGTGCCTGGTGTATGATATACTGACTACAGACATCAGATATTACACCAGCCACATAGTATCCTGTATATAATATCTAATGTCTGTGCACACAGTATATTACATCCAGTATATAGGAGAATACATGACTGGTGTATGATATACTGACTACAGACATCAGATATTACACCTGCCACATAGTATCCTGTATATAATATCTAAAGTCTGTGCACACAGTATATTACATCCAGTATATAGGAGAATACATGAGTGGTGTATGATATACTGACTACAGACATCAGATATTACACCAGCCACATAGTATCCTGTATATAATATCTAATATCTGTGAACACAGTATATTACATCCAGTATACAGAAGAAAATGTGCCTGGTGTATGATAAACTGTGACTAGAGACATCAGATATTACACCAGTCACATAGTATCCTGTATATAATATCTAATGTCTGTGCACACAGTATATTACATCCAGTATATAGGAGAATACATGACTGGTGTATGATATACTGACTACAGACATCAGACATTACACCAGCCACATAATATCCTGTATGTAATATCTAATGTCTGTGCACACAGTATATTACATCCAGTGTACAGGAGAAAATGTGCCTGGTGTATGATATACTGACTACAGACATCAGATATTACACCAGTCACATAGTATCCTGTATGTAATATCTAATGTCTGTGCACACAGTATATTACATCCAGTATATAGGAGAATACATGACTGGTGTATGATATACTGACTGCAGACATCAGATATTACACCAGCCACATAGTATCCTGTATATAATATCTAATGTCTGTGCACACAGTATATTACATCCAGTATACAGGAGAAAATGTGCCTGGTGTATGATATACTGACTGCAGACATCAGATATTGCACCAGCCACATAGTATCCTGTATATAATATCTAATGTCTGTGCACACAGTATATTACATCCAGTATATAGGAGAAAATGTGCCTGGTGTATGATATACTGACTGCTGACATCAGATATTACACCAGCCACATAGTATCCTGTATATAATATCTAATGTCTGTGCACACAGTATATTACATCCAGTGTACAGGAGAAAATGTGCCTGGTGTATGATATACTGACTGCTGACATCAGATATTACACCAGCCACATAGTATCCTGTATATAATATCTAATGTCTGTGCACACAGTATATTACATCCAGTGTACAGGAGAATACATGACTGGTGTATGATATACTGACTCCAGACATCAGATATTACACCAGTCACATAGCATCCTGTATATAATATCTAATGTCTGTGTACACAGTATATTACATCCAGTGTACAGGAGAAAATGTGCCTGGTGTATGATATACTGACTGCTGACATCAGATATTACACCAGCCACATAGTATCCTGCATATAATATCTAATGTCTGTTTACACAGTATATTACATCCAGTGTACAGGAGAATACATGACTGGTGTATGATATACTGTGACTACAGACATCAGATATTACACCAGCCACATAGTATCCTGTATATAATATCTAATGTCTGTGCACACAGTATATTACATCCAGTATATAGAATACATGACTGGTGTATGATATACTGTGACTACAGACATCAGATATTACACCAGCCACATAATATCCTGTATATAATATCTAATGTCTGTGCACACAGTATATTACATCCAGTGTACAGGAGAATACATGACAGGTGTATGATATACTGACTCCAGACATCAGATATTACACCAGCCACATAGTATCCTGTATATAATATCTAGTGTCTGTGCACACAGTATATTACATCCAGTATATAGGAGAAAATGTGCCTGGTGTATGATATACTGTGACTACAGACATCAGATATTACACCAGCCACATAGTATCCTGTATATAATATCTAATGTCTGTGCAAACAGTATATTACATCCAGTATATAGGAGAATACATGACTGGTGTATGATATTCTGACTACAGACATCAGATATTACACCAGCCACATAGTATCCTGTATATAATATCTAATGTATGTGCACACAGTATATTACATCCAGTGTACAGGAGAAAATGTGCCTGGTGTATGATATACTGACTGCAGACATCAGATATTACACCAGCCACATAGTATCCTGTATATAATATCTAATGTCTGTGCACACAGTATATTACATCCAGTATATAGAATACATGACTGGTGTATGATATACTGACTACAGACATCAGATATTACATCAGCCACATAGTATCCTGTATATAATATCTAATGTCTGTGCACACAGTATATTACATCCAGTATACAGGAGAAAATGTGACTGGTGTATGATATACTGTGACTACAGACATCAGATATTACACCAGCCACATAGTATCCTGTATATAATATCTAATGTCTGTGCACACAGTATATTACATCCAGTATACAGGAGAATAAATGACTGGTGTATGATATACTAACTACTGACATCAGATATTACACCAGCCACATAGTATCCTGTATATAATATCTAATGTCTGTGCACACAGTATATTACATCTAGTGTACAGGAGAATACATGACTGGTGTATGATATACTGACTGCAGACATCAGATATTACACCAGCCACATAGTATCCTGTATATAATATCTAATGTCTGTACACACAGTATATTACATCCAGTATACAGGAGAATACATGACTGGTGTATGATATACTGTGAATACAGACATCAGATATTACACCAGCCCCATAGTATCCTGTATATAATATCTAATGTCTGTGCACACAGTATATTACATCCAGTGTACAGGAGAAAATGTGCCTGGTGTATGATATACTGTGACTACAGACATCAGATATTACACCAGCCACATAGTATCCTGTATATAATATCTAATGTCTGTGCACACAGTATATTACATCCAGTGTACAGGAGAAAATGTGCCTGGTGTATGATATACTGACTACAGACATCAGATATTACACCAGCCACATACTATCCTGTATATAATATCTAATGTCTGTGCACACAGTATATTACATCCAGTATATAGGAGAATACATGACTGGTGTATGATATACTGACTACAGACATCAGATATTACACCAGCCACATAGTATCCTGTATATAATATCTAATGTCTGTGCACACAGTATATTACATCCAGTATATAGGAGAATACATGACTGGTGTATGATATTCTGACTGCAGACATCAGATATTACACCAGCCACATAGTATCCTGTATATAATATCTAATGTCTGTACACACAGTATATTACATCCAGTATACAGGAGAATACATCACTGGTGTATGATATACTGTGACTACAGACATCAGATATTACACCAGCCACATAGTATCCTGTATATAATATCTAATGTCTGCACACACAGTATATTACATCCAGTGTACAGGAGAATACATGACTGGTGTATGATATACTAAGACTGCAGACATCAGATATTACACCAGCCACATAGTATCCTGTATATAATATCTAATGTGTGTGCACACAGTATATTACATCCAGAGTACAGGAGAATACATGACTGGTGTATGATATACTGAGACTGCAGACATCAGATATTACACCAGCCACATAGTATACTGTATATAATATCTAATGTGTGTGCACACAGTATATTACATCCAGTGTACAGGAGAATACATGACTGGTGTATGATATACTGACTGCAGACATCAGATATTACACCAGCCACATAGTATCTTGTATATAATATCTAATGTCTGTGCACACAGTATATTACATCCAGTGTACAGGAGAATACATGACTGGTGTATGATATACTGACTGCAGACATCAGATATTACCCCAGCCACATAGTATCCTGTATATAATATCTAATGTCTGTGCATACAGTATATTACATCAAGAGTACAGGAGAAAATGTGCCTGGTGCATGATATACTGTGACTGCAGACATCAGATATTACACCAGCCACATAGTATCCTGTATATAATATCTAATGTCTGCGCACACAGTATATTACATCCAGTATACAGGAGAATACATGACTGGTGTATGATATACTGTGACTACAGACATCAGATATTACACCAGCCACATAGTATCCTGTATATAATATCTAATGTCTGTGCACACAGTTTATTACATCCAGTGTACAGGAGAAAATGTGCCTGGTGTATGATATACTGTGACTACAGACATCAGATATTACACCAGCCTCATAGTATCCTGTATATAATATCTAATGTCTGTGCACACAGTATATTACATCCAGTGTACAGGAGAATACATGACTGGTGTATGATATACTGACTGCAAACATCAGATATTACACCAGTCACATAATATCCTGTATATAATATCTAATGTCTGTGCATACAGTATATTACATCCAGAGTACAGGAGAAAATGTGCCTGGTGTATGATATACTGACTACAGACATCAGATATTACACCAGCCACATAGTATACTGTATATAATATCTAATGTCTGTGCACACAGTATATTACATCCAGTATACAGGAGAATACATGACTGGTGTATGATATACTGTGACTGCAGACATCAGATATTACACCAGCCACATAGTATCCTGTATATAATATCTAATGTCTGTGCACACAGTATATTACATCCAGTGTACAGGAGAATACATGACTGGTGTATGATATACTGACTGCAGACATCAGATATTACCCCAGCCACATAATATCCTGTATATTACATCCAGTATACAGGAGAATACATGACTGGTGTATGATATACTGTGACTACAGACATCAGATATTACACCAGCCACATAGTATCCTGTATATAATATCTAATGTCTGTGCACACAGTTTATTACATCCAGTATACAGGAGAATATGTGCCTGGTGTATGATATACTGTGACTACAGACATCAGATATTACACCAGCCACATAGTATCCTGTATATAATATCTAATGTCTGTGCATACAGTATATTACATCCAGAGTACAGGAGAAAATGTGCCTGGTGTATGATATACTGTGACTGCAGACATCAGATATTACACCAGCCACATAGTATCCTGTATATAATATCTAATGTCTGTGCACACAGTATATTACATCCAGTGTACAGGAGAATACATGACTGGTGTATGATATACTGACTGCAGACATCAGATATTACCCCAGCCACATAGTATCCTGTATATAATATCTAATGTCTGTGCACACAGTATATTACATCCAGTATACAGGAGAAAATGTGCCTGGTGTATGATATACTGACTACAGACATCAGATATTACACCAGCCACATAGTATCCTGTATATAATATCTAATGTCTGTGCACACAGTATATTACATCCAGTATATAGGAGAATATATGACTGGTGTATGATATACTGACTGCAGACACCAGATATTACACCAGCCACATAGTATCCTGTATATAATATCTAATGTCTGTGCACACAGTATATTACATACAGTGTACAGGAGAAAATGTGCCTGGTGTATGATATACTGACTGCAGAAATCAGATATTACACCAGCCACATAGTATCCTGTATATAATATATAAGGTCTGTGCACACAGTATATTACATCCAGTGTACAGGAGAATACATGACTGGTGTATGATATACTGACTGCAGACATCAGATATTACACCAGCCACATAGTATCCTGTATATAGTATCTAATGTCTGTGCACACAGTATATTACATCCAGTATACAGGAGAAAATGTGCCTGGTGTATGATATACTGACTGCAGACATCAGATATTACACCAGCCACATAGTATCCTGTATATAATATCTAATGTCTGTGCACACAGTATATTACATCCAGTATACAGGAGAATACATGACTGGTGTATGATATACTGACTGCAGACATCAGATATTACACCAGTCACATAGTATCCTGTATATAATATCTAATGTCTGTGCACACAGTATATTACATCCAGTATATAGAATACATGACTGGTGTATGATATACTGACTACAGACATCAGATATTACCCCAGTCACATAGTATCCTGTATATAATATCTAATGTCTGTGTACACAGTATATTACATCCTGTATATAGGAGAATACATGACTGGTGTATGATATACTGACTGCAGACATCAGATATTACACCAGCCACATATTATCCAGTATATAATATCTAATGTCTGTGCACACAGTATATTACATCCAGTGTACAGGAGAATACATGACTGGTGTATGATATACAGACTACAGACATCAGATATTACACCAGCCACATAGTATCCTGTATATAATATCTAATGTCTGTGCACACAGTATATTACATCCAGTATATAGAATACATGACTGGTGTATGATATACTGTGACTACAGACATCAGATATTACACCAGCCACATAGTATCCTGTGTTTAATATCTAATGTCTGTGCACACAATATATTACATCCAGTATATAGGAGAATACATGACTGGTGTATGATATACTGTGACTGCAGACATCAGATATTACACCAGCCACATAGTATCCTGTATATAATATCTAATGTCTGTGCACACAGTATATTACATCCAGCATACAGGAGAAAATGTGCCTGGTGTATGATATACTGACTGCAGACATCAGATATTACACCAGTCACATAGTATCCTGTATATAATATCTAATGTCTGTGCACACAGTATATTACATCCAGTGTACAGGAGAAAATGTGCCTGGTGTATGATATACTGACTACAGACATCAGATATTACACCAGCCACATAGTATCCTGTATATAATATCTAATGTCTGTGCACACAGTATATTACATCCAGTGTACAGGAGAATACATGACTGGTGTATGATATACTGAGACTGCAGACATCAGATATTACACCAGCCACATAGTATCCTGTATATAATATCTAATGTCTGTGTACACAGTATATTACATCCAGTGTATAGGAGAATATATGACTGGTGTATGATATACTGTGACTACAGTCATCGGATATTACACCAGCCACATAGCATCCTGTATGTAATATCTAATGTCTGTGCACACAGTTTATTACATCCAGTATACAGGAGAAAATGTGCCTGGTGTATGATATACTAACTACAGACATCAGATATTACACCAGCCACATAGTATCCTGTATATAATATCTAAAGTCTGTGCACACAGTATATTACATCCAGTGTACAGGAGAAAATGTGCCTGGTGTATGATATACTGACTACAGACATCAGATATTACACCAGCCACATAGTATCCTGTATATAATATCTAATGTCTGTGCACACAGTATATTACATACAGTGTACAGGAGAAAATGTGCCTGGTGTATGATATACTGACTGCAGAAATCAGATATTACACCAGCCACATAGTATCCTGTATATAATATCTAATGTCTGTGCACACAGTATATTACATCCAGTGTACAGGAGAAAATGTGCCTGGTGTATGATATACTGACTACAGACATCAGATATTACACCAGCCACATAGTATCCTGTATATAATATCTAATGTCTGTGCACACAGTATATTACATCCAGTGTACAGGAGAATACATGACTGGTGTATGATATACTGACTACAGACATCAGATATTACACCAGCCACATAGTATCCTGTATATGATATCTAATGTCTGTGCACACAGTATATTACATCCAGTGTACAGGAGAAAATGTGCCTGGTGTATGATATACTGACTGCAGAAATCAGATATTACACCAGCCACATAGTATCCTGTATATAATATATAAGGTCTGTGCACACAGTATATTACATCCAGTGTACAGGAGAATACATGACTGGTGTATGATATACTGACTGCAGACATCAGATATTACCCCAGCCACATAGTATCCTGTATATAATATCTAATGTCTGTGCACACAGTATATTACATCCAGTGTACAGGAGAAAATGTGCCTGGTGTATGATATACTGTGACTACAGACATCAGATATAACACCAGCCACATATTATCCTGTATGTAATATCTAATGTCTGTGCACACAGTATATTACATCCAGTATATAGGAGAATATATGTCTGGTGTATGATATACTGACTACAGACATCAGATATTACACCAGCTACATAGTATCCTGTATATAATATCTAATGTCTGTGCACACAGTATATTACATACAGTGTACAGGAGAAAATGTGCCTGGTGTATGATATACTGACTGCAGAAATCAGATATTACACCAGCCACATAGTATCCTGTATATAATATCTAATGTCTGTGCACACAGTATATTACATCCAGTATATAGGAGAATACATGACTGGTGTATGATATACTGACTACAGACATCAGATATTACACCAGTCACATAGTATCCTGTATATAATATATAAGGTCTGTGCACACAGTATATTACATCCAGTGTAAAGGAGAATACATGACTGGTGTATGATATACTGACTACAGACATCAGATATTACACCAGCCACATAGTATCTTGTATATAATATCTAATGTCTGTGCACATAGTATATTATATCCAGTGTACAGGAGAATACATGACTGGTGTATGATATACTGACTGCAGACATCAGATATTACACCAGCCACATAGTATCCTGTATATAATATCTAATGTCTGTGCATACAGTATATTACATCCAGAGTACAGGAGAAAATGTGCCTGGTGTATGATATACTGACTACAGACATCAGATATTACACCAGCCACATAGTATACTGTATATAATATCTAATGTCTGTGCACACAGTATATTACATCCAGTATATAGAATACATGACTGGTGTATGATATACTGACTACAGACATCAGGTATTACCCCAGTCACATAGTATCCTGTATATAATATCTAATGTCTGTGTACACAGTATATTACATCCTGTATATAGGAGAATACATGACTGGTGTATGATATACTGACTGCAGACATCAGATATTACACCAGTCACATAGTATCCTGTATATAACATCTAATGTCTGTGCACACAGTATATTACATCCAGTATACAGGAGAAAATGTGCCTGGTGTATGATATACTGTGACTACAGACATCGGATATTACACCAGCCACATATTAGCCAGTATATAATATCTAATGTCTGTGCACACAGTATATTACATCCAGTATATAGAATACATGACTGGTGTATGATATACTGACTGCAGACATCAGATATTACACCAGCCACATAGTATCCTGTATATAATATCTAATGTCTGTGCACACAGTATATTACATCCAGTATACAGGAGAATACATGACTGGTGTATGATATACTGTGACTACAGACATCAGATATTACACCAGCCACATAGTATCCTGTATATAATATCTAATGTCTGTGCACACAGTATATTACATCCAGTGTACAGGAGAAAATGTGCCTGGTGTATGATATACTGACTACAGACATCAGATATTACACCAGCCACATAGTATCCTGTATGTAATATCTAATGTCTGTGCACACAGTATATTACATCCAGTGTATAGGAGAATACATGACTGGTGTATGATATACTGACTACAGACATCAGATATTACACCAGCCACATAGTATCCTGTATATAATATCTAATGTCTGTGCACATAGTATATTATATCCAGTGTACAGGAGAATACATGACTGGTGTATGATATACTGACTACAGACATCAGATATTACACCAGCCACATAGTATCCTGTATATAATATCTAATGTCTGTGCACACAGTATATTACATCCAGTATATAGGAGAATACATGACTGGTGTATGATATACTGACTACAGACATCAGATATTACACCAGTCACATAGTATCCTGTATATAATATCTAATGTCTGTGCACACAGTATATTACATCCAGTGTACAGGAGAATACATGACTGGTGTATGATATACTGAGACTGCAGACATGAGATATTACACCAGCCACATAGTATCCTGTATATAATATCTAATGTCTGTGCACACAGTATATTACATCCAGTGTACAGGAGAATACATGACTGGTGTATGATATACTGAGACTGCAGACATGAGATATTACACCAGCCACATAGTATCCTGTATATAATATCTAATGTCTGTGTACACAGTATATTACATCCAGTGTATAGGAGAATATATGACTGGTGTATGGTATACTGACTATAGACATCAGATATTACACCAGTCACATAGTATCCTGTATATAATATCTAATGTCTGTGCACACAGTAAATTACATCCAGTATATAGGAGAATATATGACTGGTGTATGGTATACTGACTACAGTCATCAGATATTACACCAGCCACATAGTATCCTGTATATAATATCTAATGTCTGTGCATACAGTATATTACATCCAGTGTACAGGAGAAAATGTGCCTGGTGTATGATATACTGTGACTGCAGACATCAGATATTACACCAGCCACATAGTATCCTGTATATAATATCTAATGTCTGTGCACACAGTATATTACATCCAGTGTACAGGAGAATACCTACATGACTGGTGTATGATATACTGACTGCAGATATCAGATATTACCCCAGCCACATAGTATCCTGTATATAATATCTAATGTCTGTGCACACAGTATATTACATCCAGTGTACAGGAGAAAATGTGCCTGCTGTATGATATACTGTGACTACAGACATCAGATATAACACCAGCCACATAGTATCCTGTATGTAATATCTAATGTCTGTGCACACAGTATATTACATCCAGTATACAGGAGAAAGTGTGCCTGGTGTATGATATACTGACTGCAGACATCAGATATTACACCAGCCACATAGTATCCTGTATATAATATCTAATGTCTGTGCACACAGTATATTATATCCAGTATATTTGAGAATACATGACTGGTGTATGATATGCTGACTGCAGACATCAGATATTACACCAGCCACATAGTATCCTGTATATAATATCTAATGTCTGTGCACACAGTATATTACATCCAGTATATAGAATACATGACTGGTGTATGATATACTGACTACAGACATCAGATATTACCCCAGTCACATAGTATCCTGTATATAATATCTAATGTCTGTGTACACAGTATATTACATCCAGTGTATAGGAGAATACATGACTGGTGTATGATATACTGACTGCAGATATCAGATATTACACCAGCCACATAGTATCCTGTATATAATATCTAATGTCTGTGCACACAGTATATTACATCCTGTATATAGGAGAATACATGACTGGTGTATGATATACTGACTGCAGACATCAGATATTACACCAGCCACATATTATCCAGTATATAATATCTAATGTCTGTGCACACAGTATATTACATCCAGTGTACAGGAGAATACATGACTGGTGTATGATATACAGACTACAGACATCAGATATTACACCAGCCACATAGTATCCTGTATATAATATCTAATGTCTGTGCACACAGTATATTACATCCAGTATATAGAATACATGACTGGTGTATGATATACTGACTACAGACATCAGATATTACACCAGCCACATAGTATCCTGTGTTTAATATCTAATGTCTGTGCACACAGTATATTACATCCAGTATACAGGAGAATACATGACTGGTGTATGATATACTGTGACTACAGACATCAGATATTACACCAGCCACATAGTATCCTGTATATAATATCTAATGTCTGTGCACACAGTATATTACATCCAGTATATAGGAGAAAATGTGCCTGGTGTATGATATACTGACTACAGACATCAGATATTACACCAGCCACATAGTATCCTGTTTATAATATCTAATGTCTGTGCACACAGTATATTACATCCAGCATACAGGAGAAAATGTGCCTGGTGTATGATATACTGTGACTACAGACATCAGACATTACACCAGCCACATAGTATCCTGTATATAATATCTAATGTCTGTGCACACAGTATATTACATCCAGTGTACAGGAGAAAATGTGCCTGGTGTATGATATACTGACTGCAGACATCAGATATTACACCAGCCTCATAGTATCCTGTATATAATATCTAATGTCTGTGCACACAGTTTATTACATCCAGTGTATAGGAGAATATATGACTGGTGTATGATATACTGAGACTACAGTCATCAGATATTACACCAGCCACATAGTATCCTGTATATAATATCTAATGTCTGTGCACACAGTATATTACATCCAGTGTACAGGAGAAAATGTGCCTGGTGTATGATATACTGACTACAGACATCAGATATTACACCAGCCACATAGTATCCTGTATATAATATCTAATGTCTGTGCACACAGTATATTACATCCAGTGTACAGGAGAATACATGACTGGTGTATGATATACTGAGACTACAGTCATCAGATATTACACCAGCCACATAGTATCCTGTATGTAATATCTAATGTCTGTGCACACAGTTTATTACATCCAGTATACAGGAGAAAATGTGCCTGGTGTATGATATACTGACTGCAGACATCAGATATTACACCAGCCACATAGTATTCTGTATATAATATCTAATGTCTGTGCACACAGTTTATTACATCCAGTGTACAGGAGAAAATGTGCCTGGAGTATGATATACTGACTACAGACATCAGATATTACACCAGCCACATAGTATCCTGTATATAATATCTAAAGTCTGTGCACACAGTATATTATATCCAGTATATAGGAAAATACATGACTGGTGTATGATATACTGACTGCAGACATCAGATATTACACCAGTTACATAGTATCCAGTATATAATATCTAATGTCTGTGCACACAGTATATTACATCCAGTATATAGGAGAAAATGTGCCTGGTGTATGATATACTGACTGCAGACATCAGATATTACACCAGCCACATAGTATCCTGTATATAATATCTAATGTCTGTGCACACAGTATATTACATCCAGTGTACAGGAGAAAATGTGCCTGGTGTATGATATACTGACTGCAGACATCAGATATTACACCAGCCACACAGTATCCTGTATAGAAATATCTAATGTCTGTGCACACAGTATATTACATCCAGTATATAGGAGAATACATGACTGGTGTATGATATACTGTGACTACAGACATCAGATATTACACCAGTCACATAGTATCCTGTATATAATATCTAATGTCTGTGCACACAGTATATTACATCCAGTGTACAGGAGAACATGTACCTGGTGTATGACATACTGACTACAGGCATTAGATATTACACCAGCCACATAGTATCCTGTATATAATATCTAATGTCTGTGCACACAGTATATTACATCCAGTATATATAAAACATGACTGGTGTATGATATACTGTGACTACAGACATCAGATATTACACCAGCCACATAGTATCCTGTATATAATATCTAATGTCTGTGCACACAGTTTATTACATCCAGTATACAGGAGAATACATGACTGGTGTATGATATACTGTGACTACAGACATCAGATATTACACCAGACACATAGTATCCTGTATATAATATCTAATGTCTGTGTACACAGTATATTACATCCAGTATATAGGAGAAAATGTGCCTGGTGTATGATATACTGACTGCAGACATCAGATATTAGAGCAGTCACATAGTATTCTGTATATAATATCTAATGTCTGTGCACACAGTTTATTACATCCAGTGTACAGGAGAAAATGTGCCTGGTGTATGATATACTGACTACAGACATCAGATATTACACCAGCCACATAATATCCTGTATATAATATCTAATGTCTGTGCACACAGTATATTACATCCAGTATATAGGAGAATACATGACTGGTGTATGATATACTGACTACAGACATCAGATATTACACCAGCCACATAGTATCCTATATATAATATCTAAAGTCTGTGCACACAGTATATTATATCCAGTATATAGGAAAATACATGACTGGTGTATGATATACTGACTGCAGACATCAGATATTACACCAGTTACATAGTATCCAGTATATAATATCTAATGTCTGTGCACACAGTATATTACATCCAGTATATAGGAGAAAATGTGCCTGGTGTATGATATACTGACTGCAGACATCAGATATTACACCAGCCACATAGTATCCTGTATATAATATCTAATGTCTGTGCACACAGTATATTACATCCAGTGTACAGGAGAAAATGTGCCTGGTGTATGATATACTGACTGCAGACATCAGATATTACACCAGCCACACAGTATCCTGTATAGAAATATCTAATGTCTGTGCACACAGTATATTACATCCAGTATATAGGAGAATACATGACTGGTGTATGATATACTGTGACTACAGACATCAGATATTACACCAGCCACATAGTATCCTGTATATAATATCTAATGTCTGTGCACACAGTATATTACATCCAGTATACAGAAGAAAATGTGCCTGGTGTATGATATACTGACTACAGACATCAGATATTACACCAGCCACATAGTATCCTGTATAAAATATCTAATGTCTGTGCACACAGTTTATTACATCCAGTATACAGGACAAAATGTGCCTGGTGTATGATATACTGACTGCAGACATCAGATATTACACCAGCCACATAGTATCCTGTATATAATATCTAATGTCTGTGCACACAGTTTATTACATCCAGTGTACAGGAGAAAATGTGCCTGGTGTATGATATACTGACTACAGACATCAGATATTACACCAGCCACATAGTATCCTGTATATAATATCTAATGTCTGTGCACACAGTATATTATATCCAGTATATAGGAGAATACATGACTGGTGTATGATATACTGACTACAGACATCAGATATTACACCAGCCACATAGTATCCTGTATGTAATATCTAATGTCTGTGCACACAGTATATTACATCCAGTATATAGGAGAATACATGACTGGTGTATGATATACTGACTACAGACATCAGATATTACACCTGCCACATAGTATCCTGTATATAATATCTAAAGTCTGTGCACACAGTATATTACATCCAGTACATAGGAGAATACATGAGTGGTGTATGATATACTGACTACAGACATCAGATATTACACCAGCCACATAGTATCCTGTATATAATATCTAATATCTGTGAACACAGTATATTACATCCAGTATACAGAAGAAAATGTGCCTGGTGTATGATAAACTGTGACTAGAGACATCAGATATTACACCAGTCACATAGTATCCTGTATGTAATATCTAATGTCTGTGCACACAGTATATTACATCCAGTATACAGGAGAAGATGTGCCTGGTGTATGATATACTGACTACAGACATCAGATATTACACCAGCCACATAGTATCCTGTATATAATATCTAATGTCTGTGCACACAGTATATTACATCCAGTATATAGGAGAATACATGACTGGTGTATGATATACTGACTACAGACATCAGATATTACCCCAGTCACATAGTATCCTGTATATAATATCTAATGTCTGTGCACACAGTATATTACATCCAGTATATAGAATACATGACTGGTGTATGATATACTGACTACAGACATCAGATATTACACCAGCCACATAGTATCCTGTATATAATATCTAAAGTCTGTGCACACAGTATATTATATCCAGTATACAGGAGAATACATGACTGGTGTATGATATACTGACTACAGACATCAGACATTACACCAGCCACATAGTATCCTGTATATAATATCTAATGTCTGTGCACACAGTATATTATATCCAGTATATAGGAGAAAATGTGCCTGGTGTATGATATACTGTGACTACAGACATCAGATATTACACCAGCCACATAGTATCCTGTATATAATATCTAATGTCTGTGCACACAGTATATTACATCCAGTGTACAGGAGAAAATGTGCCTGGTGTATGATATACTGTGACTACAGACATCAGATATTACACCAGCCACATAGTATCCTGTATATAATATCTAATGTCTGTGCACACAGTATATTACATCCAGTGTACAGGAGAAAATGTGCCTGGTGTATGATATACTGTGACTACAGACATCAGATATTACACCAGCCACATAGTATCCTGTATATAATATCTAATGTCTGTGCACACAGTATATTACATCCAGTGTACAGGAGAAAATGTGCCTGGTGTATGATATACTGACTGCAAACATCAGATATTACACCAGCCTCATAGTATCCTGTATATAATATCTAATGTCTGTGCACACAGTTTATTACATCCAGTGTATAGGAGAATATATGACTGGTGTATGATATACTGAGACTACAGTCATCAGATATTACACCAGCCACATAGTATCCTGTATATAATATCTAATGTCTGTGCACACAGTATATTACATCCAGTGTACAGGAGAAAATGTGCCTGGTGTATGATATACTGACTACAGACATCAGATATTACACCAGCCACATAGTATCCTGTATATAATATCTAATGTCTGTGCACACAGTATATTACATCCAGTGTACAGGAGAATACATGACTGGTGTATGATATACTGAGACTACAGTCATCAGATATTACACCAGCCACATAGTATCCTGTATGTAATATCTAATGTCTGTGCACACAGTATATTACATCCAGTATACAGGAGAAAATGTGCCTGGTGTATGATATACTGACTGCAGACATCAGATATTACACCAGCCACATAGTATTCTGTATATAATATCTAATGTCTGTGCACACAGTTTATTACATCCAGTGTACAGGAGAAAATGTGCCTGGTGTATGATATACTGACTACAGACATCAGATATTACACCAGCCACATAGTATCCTGTATATAATATCTAATGTCTGTGCACACAGTTTATTACATCCAGTATACAGGAGAAAATGTGCCTGGTGTATGATATACTGACTGCAGACATCAGATATTACACCAGCCACATAGTATTCTGTATATAATATCTAATGTCTGTGCACACAGTTTATTACATCCAGTGTACAGGAGAAAATGTGCCTGGTGTATGATATACTGACTACAGACATCAGATATTACACCAGCCACATAGTATCCTGTATATAATATCTAAAGTCTGTGCACACAGTATATTATATCCAGTATATAGGAAAATACATGACTGGTGTATGATATACTGACTGCAGACATCAGATATTACACCAGTTACATAGTATCCAGTATATAATATCTAATGTCTGTGCACACAGTATATTACATCCAGTATATAGGAGAAAATGTGCCTGGTGTATGATATACTGACTGCAGACATCAGATATTACACCAGCCACATAGTATCCTGTATATAATATCTAATGTCTGTGCACACAGTATATTACATCCAGTGTACAGGAGAAAATGTGCCTGGTGTATGATATACTGACTGCAGGCATCAGATATTACACCAGCCACACAGTATCCTGTATAGAAATATCTAATGTCTGTACACACAGTATATTACATCCAGTATATAGGAGAATACATGACTGGTGTATGATATACTGTGACTACAGACATCAGATATTACACCAGCCACATAGTATCCTGTATATAATATCTAAAGTCTGTGCACACAGTATATTACATCCAGTGTACAGGAGAACATGTACCTGGTGTATGACATACTGACTACAGGCATTAGATATTACACCAGCCACATAGTATCCTGTATATAATATCTAATGTCTGTGCACACAGTATATTACATCCAGTATATATAAAACATGACTGGTGTATGATATACTGTGACTACAGACATCAGATATTACACCAGCCACATAGTATCCTGTATATAATATCTAATGTCTGTGCACACAGTTTATTACATCCAGTATACAGGAGAATACATGACTGGTGTATGATATACTGTGACTACAGACATCAGATATTACACCAGACACATAGTATCCTGTATATAATATCTAATGTCTGTGTACACAGTATATTACATCCAGTATATAGGAGAAAATGTGCCTGGTGTATGATATACTGACTGCAGACATCAGATATTAGAGCAGTCACATAGTATACTGTATATAATATCTAATGTCTGTGCACACAGTTTATTACATCCAGTGTACAGGAGAAAATGTGCCTGGTGTATGATATACTGACTACAGACATCAGATATTACACCAGCCACATAGTATCCTGTATATAATATCTAAAGTCTGTGCACACAGTATATTATATCCAGTATATAGGAAAATACATGACTGGTGTATGATATACTGACTGCAGACATCAGATATTACACCAGTTACATAGTATCCAGTATATAATATCTAATGTCTGTGCACACAGTATATTACATCCAGTATATAGGAGAAAATGTGCCTGGTGTATGATATACTGACTGCAGACATCAGATATTACACCAGCCACATAGTATCCTGTATATAATATCTAATGTCTGTGCACACAGTATATTACATCCAGTGTACAGGAGAAAATGTGCCTGGTGTATGATATACTGACTGCAGACATCAGATATTACACCAGCCACACAGTATCCTGTATATAATATCTAATGTCTGTGCACACAGTATATTACATCCAGTATATAGGAGAATACATGACTGGTGTATGATATACTGTGACTACAGACATCAGATATTACACCAGCCACATAGTATCCTGTATATAATATCTAATGTCTGTGCACACAGTATATTACATCCAGTATACAGAAGAAAATGTGCCTGGTGTATGATATACTGACTACAGACATCAGATATTACACCAGCCACATAGTATCCTGTATAAAATATCTAATGTCTGTGCACACAGTTTATTACATCCAGTGTACAGGAGAATACATGACTGGTGTATGATATACTGACTACAGACATCAGATATTACACCAGTCACATAGTATCCTGTATATAATATCTAATGTCTGTGCACACAGTATATTACATCCAGTATACAGGACAAAATGTGCCTGGTGTATGATATACTGACTGCAGACATCAGATATTACACCAGCCACATAGTATCCTGTATATAATATCTAATGTCTGTGCACACAGTTTATTACATCCAGTGTACAGGAGAAAATGTGCCTGGTGTATGATATACTGACTACAGACATCAGATATTACACCAGCCACATAGTATCCTGTATATAATATCTAATGTCTGTGCACACAGTATATTATATCCAGTATATAGGAGAATACATGACTGGTGTATGATATACTGACTACAGACATCAGATATTACACCAGCCACATAGTATCCTGTATGTAATATCTAATGTCTGTGCACACAGTATATTACATCCAGTATATAGGAGAATACATGACTGGTGTATGATATACTGACTACAGACATCAGATATTACACCTGCCACATAGTATCCTGTATATAATATCTAAAGTCTGTGCACACAGTATATTACATCCAGTACATAGGAGAATACATGAGTGGTGTATGATATACTGACTACAGACATCAGATATTACACCAGCCACATAGTATCCTGTATATAATATCTAATATCTGTGAACACAGTATATTACATCCAGTATACAGAAGAAAATGTGCCTGGTGTATGATAAACTGTGACTAGAGACATCAGATATTACACCAGTCACATAGTATCCTGTATGTAATATCTAATGTCTGTGCACACAGTATATTACATCCAGTATACAGGAGAAGATGTGCCTGGTGTATGATATACTGACTACAGACATCAGATATTACACCAGCCACATAGTATCCTGTATATAATATCTAATGTCTGTGCACACAGTATATTACATCCAGTATATAGGAGAATACATGACTGGTGTATGATATACTGACTACAGACATCAGATATTACCCCAGTCACATAGTATCCTGTATATAATATCTAATGTCTGTGCACACAGTATATTACATCCAGTATATAGAATACATGACTGGTGTATGATATACTGACTACAGACATCAGATATTACACCAGCCACATAGTATCCTGTATATAATATCTAAAGTCTGTGCACACAGTATATTATATCCAGTATACAGGAGAATACATGACTGGTGTATGATATACTGACTACAGACATCAGACATTACACCAGCCACATAGTATCCTGTATATAATATCTAAAGTCTGTGCACACAGTATATTATATCCAGTATATAGGAGAAAATGTGCCTGGTGTATGATATACTGTGACTACAGACATCAGATATTACACCAGCCACATAGTATCCTGTATATAATATCTAATGTCTGTGCACACAGTATATTACATCCAGTATATAGGAGAAAATGTGCCTGGTGTATGATATACTGTGACTACAGACATCAGATATTACACCAGCCACATAGTATCCTGTATGTAATATCTAATGTCTGTGCACACAGTATATTACATCCAGTATACAGGAGAAAATGTGCCTGGTGTATGATATACTGTGACTACAGACATCAGATATTACACCAGCCACATAGTATCCTGTACATAATATCTAATGTCTGTGCACACAGTTTATTACATCCAGTATACAGGAGAAAATGTGCCTGGTGCATGATACACTAACTACAAACATCAGATATTACACCAGCCACATAGTATTCTGTATATAATATCTAATGTCTGTGCACACAGTATATTACATCCAGTATACAGGAGAATACATGACTGGTGTATGATATACTGTGAATACAGACATCAGATATTACACCAGCCCCATAGTATCCTGTATATAATATCTAATGTCTGTGCACACAGTATATTACATCCAGTGTACAGGAGAAAATGTGCCTGGTGTATGATATACAGACTACAGACATCAGATATTACACCAGCCACATAGTATCCTGTATGTAATATCTAATGTCTGTGCACACAGTATATTACATCCAGTGTATAGGAGAATACATGACTGGTGTATGATATACTGTGACTACAGACATCAGATATTACACCAGCCACATAGTATCCTGTATATAATATCTAATGTCTGTGCTCACAGTATATTACATCCAGTATACAGGAGAAAATGTGCCTGGTGTATGATATACTGTGACTACAGACATCAGATATTACACCAGCCACATAGTATCCTGTATATAATATCTAATGTCTGTGCACACAGTTTATTACATCCAGTATACAGGAGAAAATGTGCCTGGTGTATGATATACTGACTGCAGACATCAGATATTACACCAGCCACATAGTATCCTGTATATAATATCTAATGTCTGTGCACACAGTATATTACATCCAGTATATAGGAGAATACATGACTGGTGTATGATATACTGACTACAGACATCAGATATTACACCAGCCACATAGTATCCTGTATATAATATCTAATGTCTGTGCACACAGTATATTTCATCCAGTGTACAGGAGAATACATGACTGGTGTATGATATACTGACTACAGACATCAGATATTACACCAGTCACATAGTATCCTGTATATAATATCTAATGTCTGTGCACACAGTATATTACATCCAGTGTATAGGAGAATACATGCCTGGTGTATGATATACTGACTGCAGACATCAGATATTACATCAGCCACATAGTATCCTGTATATATTATCTAATGTCTGTGCACACAGTATATTTCATCCAGTGTACAGGAGAATACATGACTGGTGTATGATATACTGACTACAGACATCAGATATTACACCAGTCACATAGTATCCTGTATATAATATCTAATGTCTGTGCACACAGTATATTACATCCAGTGTATAGGAGAATACATGACTGGTGTATGATATACTGACTACAGACATCAGATATTACACCAGCCACATAGTATCCTGTATATAATATCTAATGTCTGTGCACACAGTATATTTCATCCAGTGTACAGGAGAATACATGACTGGTGTATGATATACTGACTACAGACATCAGATATTACACCAGTCACATAGTATCCTGTATATAATATCTAATGTCTGTGCACACAGTATATTACATCCAGTGTATAGGAGAATACATGCCTGGTGTATGATATACTGACTGCAGACATCAGATATTACATCAGCCACATAGTATCCTGTATATATTATCTAATGTCTGTGCACACAGTATATTTCATCCAGTGTACAGGAGAATACATGACTGGTGTATGATATACTGACTACAGACATCAGATATTACACCAGTCACATAGTATCCTGTATATAATATCTAATGTCTGTGCACACAGTATATTACATCCAGTGTATAGGAGAATACATGACTGGTGTATGATATACTGACTGCAGACATCAGATATTACACCAGCCACATAGTATCCTGTATATAATATCTAATGTCTGTGCACACAGTATATTTCATCCAGTGTACAGGAGAATACATGACTGGTGTATGATATACTGACTACAGACATCAGATATTACACCAACCACATAGTATCCTGTATATAATATCTAATGTCTGTGCACACAGTATATTTCATCCAGTGTACAGGAGAATACATGACTGGTGTATGATATACTGACTGCAGACATCAGATATTACCCCAGCCACATAGTATCCTGTATATAATATCTAATGTCTGTGCACACAGTATATTACATCCAGTATATAGGAGAAAATGTGACTGGTGTATGATATACTGACTGCAGACATCAGATATTACACCAGCCACATAGTATCCTGTATATAATATCTAATGTCTGTGCACACAGTATATTACATCCAGTATATAGGAGAATACATGACTGGTGTATGATATACTGACTACAGACATCAGATATTACACCAGCTACATAGTATCCTGTATATAATATCTAATGTCTGTGCACAAAGTATATTACATCCAGTGTACAGGAGAAAATGTGTCTGGTGTATGATACACTGTGACTACAGACATCAGATATTACACCAGTCACATAGTATCCTGTATATAATATCTAATGTCTGTGCACACAGTATATTACATCCAGTATACAGGAGAATACATGACTGGTGTATGATATACTGACTGCAGACATCAGATATTACACCAGCCACATAGTATCCTGTATATAATATATAATGTCTGTGCACACAGTATATTACATCCAGTGTACAGGAGAATACATGACTGGTGTATGATATACTGACTACAGACATCAGATATTACACCAGCCACATAGTATCCTGTATATAATATCTAATGTCTGTGCACATAGTACATTATATCCAGTGTACAGGAGAATACATGACTGGTGTATGATATCCTGACGACAGACATCAGATATTACACCAGCCACATAGTATCCTGTATATAATATCTAATGTCTGTGCACACAGTATATTACATCCAGTGTACAGGAGAAAATGTGCCTGCTGTATGATATACTGTGACTACAGACATCAGACATTACACCAGCCACATAGTATCCTGTATATAATATCTAATGTCTGTGCACACAGTATATTACATCCAGTATACAGGAGAAAATGTGCCTGGTGTATGATATACTGTGACTACAGACATCAGATATTACACCAGCCACATAGTATCCTGTATATAATATCTAATGTCTGTGCACACAGTATATTACATCAAGTGTAAAGGAGAAAATGTGCCTGGTGTATGATATACTGTGACTGCAGACATCAGATATTACACCAGTCACATAGTATCCTGTATATAATATCTAATGTCTGTGCACACAGTATATTACATCCAGTGTACAAAAGAAAATGTGCCTGGTGTATGATATACTGTGACTACAGACATCAGATAATACACCAGCCACATAGTATCCTGTATATAATATCTAATGTCTGTGCACACAGTATATTACATCAAGTGTAAAGGAGAAAATGTGCCTGGTGTATGATATACTGTGACTACAGACATCAGATATTACACCAGCCACATAGTATCCTGTATGTAATATCTAATGTCTGTGCACACAGTATATTACATCCAGTATATAGGAGAATACATGACTGGTATATGATATACTGACTGCAGACATCAGATATTACACCAGTCACATAGTATCCTGTATATAATATCTAATGTCTGTGCACACAGTATATTACATCCAGTATATAGGAGAATACATGACTGGTGTATGATATACTGACTACAGACATCAGATATTACACCAGTCACATAGTATCCTGTATATAATATCTAATGTCTGTGCACACAGTATATTACATCCAGTATACAGGAGAAAATGTGCCTGGTGTATGATATACTGTGACTACAGACATCAGATATTACACCAGCCACATAGTATCCTGTATATAATATCTAATGTGTGTGCACACAGTATATTACATCCAGTGTACAGGAGAATACATGACTGGTGTATGATATACTGACTACAGACATCAGATATTACACCAGCCACATAGTATCCTGTATATAATATCTAATGTCTGTGCTCACAGTATATTACATCCTGTATATAGGAGAATACATGACTGGTGTATGATATACTGACTGCAGACATCAGATATTACACCAGCCACATAGTATCCTGTATATAATATCTAATGTCTGTGCACACAGTATATTATATCCAGTATATAAGAGAATACATGACTGGTGTATGATATACTGACTGCAGACATCAGATATTACACCAGCCACATAGTATCCTGTATATAATATCTAATGTCTGTGCACACAGTATATTACATCCAGTATATAGAATACATGACTGGTGTATGATATACTGACTGCAGACATCAGATATTACACCAGCCACATATTATCCAGTATATAATATCTAATGTCTGTGCACACAGTATATTACATCCAGTGTACAGGAGAATACATGACTGGTGTATGATATACTGTGACTACAGACATCAGATATTACACCAGCCACATAGTATCCTGTATATAATATCTAATGTCTGTGCACACAGTTTATTACATCCAGTATACAGGAGAAAATGTGCCTGGTGTATGATATACTGTGACTACAGACATCAGATATTACACCAGCCACATAGTATCCTGTATATAATATCTAATGTCTGTGCACACAGTTTATTACATCCAGTATACAGGAGAAAATGTGCCTGGTGTATGATATACTGTGACTACAGACATCAGATATTACACCAGCCACATAGTATCCTGTATATAATATCTAATGTCTGTGCACACAGTATATTACATCCAGTGTACAGGAGAATACATGACTGGTGTATGATATACTGAGACTGCAGATATCAGATATTACACCAGCCACATAGTATCCTGTATATAATATCTCATGTCTGTGTACACAGTATATTACATCCAGTGTATAGGAGAATATATGACTGGTGTATGATATACTGTGACTACAGTCATCAGATATTACACCAGCCACATAGTATCCTGTATATAATATCTAATGTCTGTGCATACAGTATATTACATCCAGAGTACAGGAGAAAATGTGCCTGGTGTATGATATACTGTGACTGCAGACATCAGATATTACACCAGCCACATAGTATCCTGTATATAATATCTAATGTCTGTGCACACAGTATATTACATCCAGTGTACAGGAGAAAATGTGCCTGGTGTATGATATACTGACTACAGACATCAGATATTACACCAGTCACATAGTATCCTGCATGTAATATCTAATGTTTGTGCGCACAGTATATTACATCCAGTGTACAGGAGAATACATGACTGGTGTATGATATACTGACTGCAGACATCAGATATTACCCCAGCCACATAATATCCTGTATATAATATCTAATGTCTGTGCACACAGTATATTACATCCAGTGTACAGGAGAAAATGTGCCTGGTGTATGATATACTGACTACAGACAACAGATATTACACCAGCCACATAGTATCCTGTATGTAATATCTAATGTCTGTGTGCACAGTATATTACATCCAGTATATAGGAGAATACATGACTGGTATATGATAAACTGTGACTACAGACATCAGATATTACACCAGCCACATAGTATCCTGTATATAATATCTAATGTCTGTGCACACAGTATATTACATCCAGTATATAGGAGAATACATGACTGGTGTATGATATACTGACTGCAGACATCAGATATTACACCAGCCACATAGTATCCTGTATATAATATCTAATGTCTGTGCACACAGTATATTACATCCAGTGTACAGGAGAAAATGTGCCTGGTGTATGATATACTGACTGCAGACATCAGATATTACACCAGCCACATAGTATCCTGTATATAATATCTAATGTCTGTACACACAGTATATTACATCCAGTGTACAGGAGAAAATGTGCCTGGTGTATGATATACTGACTACAGACATCAGATATTACACCAGCCACATAGTATCCTTTATATAATATATAATGTCTGTGCACACAGTATATTACATCCAGTGTACAGGAGAATACATGACTGGTGTATGATATACTGACTACAGACATCAGATATTACACCAGCCACATAGTATCCTGTATATAAAATCTAATGTCTGTGCACACAGTATATTACATCCAGTTTAAAGGAGAAAATGTGCCTGGTGTATGATATACTGTGACTACAGACATCAGATATTACACCAGCCACATAGTATCCAGTATATAATATCTAATGTCTGTGCACACAGTATATTACATCCAGTGTACAGGAGAATATATGACAGGTGTATGATATACTGTGACTACAGACATCAGACATTACACCAGCCACATAGTATCCTGTATATAATATCTAATGTCTGTGCACACAGTATATTACATCCAGTATACAGGAGAAAATGTGCCTGGTGTATGATATACTGTGACTACAGACATCAGATATTACACCAGCCACATAGTATCCTGTATATAATATCTAATGTCTGTGCACACAGTATATTATATCCAGTATATAGGAGAATACATGACTGGTGTATGATATACTGACTGCAGACATCAGATATTACACCAGCCACATAGTATCCTGTATATAATATCTAATGTCTGTGCACACAGTATATTACATCCAGTATATAGAATACATGACTGGTGTATGATATACTGACAACAGACATCAGATATTACACCAGTCACATATTATCCAGTATATAATATCTAATGTCTGTGCACACAGTATATTACATCCAGTGTACAGGAGAATACATGACTGGTGTATGATATACTGTGACTACAGACATCAGATATTGCACCAGCCACATAGTATCCTGTGTTTAATATCTAATGTCTGTGCACACAGTATATTACATCCAGTATACAGGAGAAAATGTGCCTGGTGTATGATATACTGACTACAGACATCATATATTACACCAGCCACATAATATGCTGTATATAATATCTAATGTCTGTGCACACGTTATATTACATCCAGTATATAGAATACATGACTGGTGTATGATATACTGTGACTACAGACATCAGATATTACACCAGCCACATAGTATCCTGTATATAATATCTAATGTGTGTGCACACAGTATATTACATCCAGTGTACAGGAGAAAATGTGACTGGTGTATGATATACTGACTGCAGACATCAGATATTACACCAGCCACATAGTATCCTGTATATAATATCTAATGTCTGTGCACACAGTATATTACATCCAGTATATAGGAGAATACATGACTGGTGTATGATATACTGACTGCAGACATCAGATATTGCACCAGCCACATAGTATCCTGTATATAATATCTAATGTCTGTGCACACAGTATATTACATCCAGTATATAGAATACATGACTGGTGTATGATATACTGACAACAGACATCAGATATTACACCAGTCACATATTATCCAGTATATAATATCTAATGTCTGTGCACACAGTATATTACATCCAGTGTACAGGAGAATACATGACTGGTGTATGATATACTGTGACTACAGACATCAGATATTACACCAGCCACATAGTATCCTGTATATAATATCTAATGTGTGTGCACACAGTATATTACATCCAGTGTACAGGAGAAAATGTGACTGGTGTATGATATACTGACTGCAGACATCAGATATTTCACCAGCCACATAGTATCCTGTATATAATATCTAATGTCTGTGCACACAGTATATTACATCCAGTATACAGGAGAATACATGACTGGTGTATGATATACTGACTGCAGACATCAGATATTACACCAGCCACATAGTATCCTGTATATAATATCTAATGTCTGTGCACACAGTATAATATATCCAGTATATAAGAGAATACATGACTGGTGTATGATATACTGACTGCAGACATCAGATATTACACCAGCCACATAGTATCCTGTATATAATATCTAATGTCTGTGCACACAGTATATTACATCCAGTATATAGAATACATGACTGGTGTATGATATACTGACTGCAGACATCAGATATTACACCAGCCACATATTATCCAGTATATAATATCTAATGTCTGTGCACACAGTATATTACATCCAGTGTACAGGAGAATACATGACTGGTGTATGATATACTGTGACTACAGACATCAGATATTACACCAGCCACATAGTATCCTGTATATAATATCTAATGTCTGTGCACACAGTTTATTACATCCAGTATACAGGAGAAAATGTGCCTGGTGTATGATATACTGTGACTACAGACATCAGATATTACACCAGCCACATAGTATCCTGTATATAATATCTAATGTCTGTGCACACAGTTTATTACATCCAGTATACAGGAGAAAATGTGCCTGGTGTATGATATACTGTGACTACAGACATCAGATATTACACCAGCCACATAGTATCCTGTATATAATATCTAATGTCTGTGCACACAGTATATTACATCCAGTGTACAGGAGAATACATGACTGGTGTATGATATACTGAGACTGCAGATATCAGATATTACACCAGCCACATAGTATCCTGTATATAATATCTCATGTCTGTGTACACAGTATATTACATCCAGTGTATAGGAGAATATATGACTGGTGTATGATATACTGTGACTACAGTCATCAGATATTACACCAGCCACATAGTATCCTGTATATAATATCTAATGTCTGTGCATACAGTATATTACATCCAGAGTACAGGAGAAAATGTGCCTGGTGTATGATATACTGTGACTGCAGACATCAGATATTACACCAGCCACATAGTATCCTGTATATAATATCTAATGTCTGTGCACACAGTATATTACATCCAGTGTACAGGAGAAAATGTGCCTGGTGTATGATATACTGACTACAGACATCAGATATTACACCAGTCACATAGTATCCTGCATGTAATATCTAATGTTTGTGCGCACAGTATATTACATCCAGTATATAGGAGAATACATGACTGGTATATGATAAACTGTGACTACAGACATCAGATATTACACCAGCCACATAGTATCCTGTATATAATATCTAATGTCTGTGCACACAGTATATTACATCCAGTATATAGGAGAATACATGACTGGTGTATGATATACTGACTACAGACATCAGATATTACACCAGCCACATAGTATCCTGTATATAATATCTAATGTCTGTGCACACAGTATATTACATCCAGTGTACAGGAGAAAATGTGCCTGGTGTATGATATACTGACTGCAGACATCAGATATTACACCAGCCACATAGTATCCTGTATATAATATATAATGTCTGTGCACACAGTATATTACATCCAGTGTACAGGAGAATACATGACTGATGTATGATATACTGACTACAGACATCAGATATTACACCAGCCACATAGTATCCTGTATATAATATCTAATGTCTGTGCACATAGTATATTATATCCAGTGTACAGGAGAATACATGACTGGTGTATGATATACTGACTGCAGACATCAGATATTAGACCAGCCACATAGTATCCTGTATATAATATCTAATGTCTGTGCACATAGTATATTATATCCAGTGTACAGGAGAATACATGACTGGTGTATGATATACTGACTGCAGACATCAGATATTACACCAGCCAGATAGTATCCTGTATATAATATATAATGTCTGTGCACACAGTATATTACATCCAGTGTACAGGAGAATACATGACTGGTGTATGATATACTGACTACAGACATCAGATATTACACCAGCCACATAGTATCCAGTATATAATATCTAATGTCTGTGCACACAGTATATTACATCCAGTGTACAGGAGAATATATGACAGGTGTATGATATACTGTGACTACAGACATCAGACATTACACCAGCCACATAGTATCCTGTATATAATATCTAATGTCTGTGCACACAGTATATTACATCCAGTATATAGGAGAATACATGACTGGTGTATGATATACTGTGACTACAGACATCAGATATTACACCAGCCACATAGTATCCTGTATATAATATCTAATGTCTGTGCACACAGTATATTACATCCAGTATACAGGAGAAAATGTGCCTGGTGTATGATATACTGTGACTACAGACATCAGATATTACACCAGCCACATAGTATCCTGTATATAATATCTAATGTCTGTGCACACAGTATATTATATCCAGTATATAGGAGAATACATGACTGGTGTATGATATACTGACTGCAGACATCAGATATTACACCAGCCACATAGTATCCTGTATATAATATCTAATGTCTGTGCACACAGTATATTACATCCAGTATATAGAATACATGACTGGTGTATGATATACTGACAACAGACATCAGATATTACACCAGTCACATATTATCCAGTATATAATATCTAATGTCTGTGCACACAGTATATTACATCCAGTGTACAGGAGAATACATGACTGGTGTATGATATACTGTGACTACAGACATCAGATATTGCACCAGCCACATAGTATCCTGTGTTTAATATCTAATGTCTGTGCACACAGTATATTACATCCAGTATATAGGAGAATACATGACTGGTGTATGATATACTGTGACTGCAGACAAGACATCAGATATTAAACCAGCCACATAGTATCCTGCATGTAATATCTAATGTCTGTGCACACAGTATATTACATCCAGTGTACATGAGAAAATGTGCCTGGTGTATGATATACTGTGACTACAGACATCAGATATTACACCAGCCACATAGTATCCTGTATATAATATCTAATGTCTGTGCACACAGTATATTACATCCAGTGTACAGGAGAATACATGACTGGTGTATGATATACTGACTGCAGACATCAGATATTACACCAGCCACATAGTATCCTGTATATAATATCTAATGTCTGTGCACACAGTATATTACATCCAGTATACAGGAGAAAATGTGCCTGGTGTATGATATACTGACTGCAGACATCAGATATTACACCAGCCACATAGTATCCTGTATATAATATCTAATGTCTGTGCACACAGTATATTACATCCAGTATATAGGAGAATACATGACTGGTGTATGATATACTGTGACTACAGACATCAGATATTACACCAGCCACATAGTATCCTGTATATAATATCTAATGTCTGTGCACACAGTATATTACATCCAGTGTACAGGAGAATACATGACTTGTGTATGATATACTGACTGCAGATATCAGATATTATACCAGTCACATAGTATCCTGTATATAATATCTAATGTCTGTGCACACAGTATATTACATCCAGTGTACATGAGAAAATGTGCCTGGTGTATGATATACTGTGACTACAGACATCAGATATTACACCAGCCACATAGTATCCTGTATATAATATCTAATGTCTGTGCACACAGTATATTACATCCAGTGTACAGGAGAATACATGACTGGTGTATGATATACTGACTGCAGACATCAGATATTACACCAGCCACATAGTATCCTGTATATAATATCTAATGTCTGTGCACACAGTATATTACATCCAGTATACAGGAGAAAATGTGCCTGGTGTATGATATACTGACTGCAGACATCAGATATTACACCAGCCACATAGTATCCTGTATATAATATCTAATGTCTGTGCACACAGTATATTACATCCAGTATATAGGAGAATACATGACTGGTGTATGATATACTGTGACTACAGACATCAGATATTACACCAGCCACATAGTATCCTGTATATAATATCTAATGTCTGTGCACACAGTATATTACATCCAGTGTACAGGAGAATACATGACTTGTGTATGATATACTGACTGCAGATATCAGATATTATACCAGTCACATAGTATCCTGTATATAATATCTAATGTCTGTGCACACAGTATATTACATCCAGCGTACAGGAGAAAATGTGCCTGGTGTATGATATACTGACTGCAGACATCAGATATTACACCAGCCACATAGTATCCTGTATATAATATCTAATGTCTGTGCACACAGTATATTACATCCAGTATATAGGAGAATACATGACTGGTGTATGATATACTGACTACAGACATCAGATATTACACCAGTCACATAGTATCCTGTATATAATATCTAATGTCAGTGCACACAGAATATTACATCCAGTGTACAGGAGAAAATGTGCCTGGTGTATGATATACTGACTGCAGACATCAGATATTACACCAGACACATAGTATCCTGTATATAATATCTAATGTCTGTGCACACAGTATATTACATCCAGTATACAGGACAAAATGTGCCTGGTGTATGATATACTGTGACTACAGACATCAGATATTACACCAGCCACATAGTATCCTGTATATAATATCTAATGTCTGTGCACACAGTATATTACATCCAGTGTACAGGAGAAAATGTGCCTGGTGTATGATATACTGACTGCAGACATCAGATATTACACCAGTCACATAGTATCCTGTATATAATATCTAATGTCTGTGCACACAGTATATTACATCCAGTGTACAGGAGAATACATGACTGGTGTATGATATACTGACTACAGACATCAGATATTACACCAGTCACATAGTAACCTGTATATAATATCTAATGTCTGTGCACACAGTATATTACATCCAGTATACAGGAGAAAATGTGCCTGGTGTATGATATACTGTGACTGCAGACATCAGATATTACACCAGCCACATAGTATCCTGTATATAATATCTAATGTCTGTGCACACAGTATATTACATCCAGAGTACAGGAGAAAATGTGCCTGGTGTATGATATACTGTGACTGCAGACATCAGATATTACACCAGCCACATAGTATCCTGTATATAATATCTAATGTCTGTGCACACAGTATATTACATCCAGTGTACAGGAGAATACATGACTGGTGTATGATATACTGACTACAGACATCAGATATTACACCAGCCACATAGTATCCTGTATATAATATCTAATGTCTGTGCACACAGTATATTACATCCAGTGTACAGGAGAATACATGACTGGTGTATGATATACTGACTGCAGACATCAGATATTACCCCAGCCACATAATATCCTGTATATAATATCTAATGTCTGTGCACACAGTATATTACATCCAGTGTACAGGAGAAAATGTGCCTGGTGTATGATATACTGTGACTACAGACATCAGATATAACACCAGCCACATAGTATCCTGTATATAATATCTAATGTCTGTGCACACAGTATATTACATCCAGTATACAGGAGAAAATGTGCCTGGTGTATGATATACTGACTGCAGACATCAGATATTACACCAGCCACATAGTATCCTGTATATAATATCTAATGTCTGTGCACACAGTATATTACATCCAGTGTACAGGAGAAAATGTGCCTGGTGTATGATATACTGACTACAGACATCAGATATTACACCAGCCACATAGTATCCTGTATATAATATATAATGTCTGTGCACACAGTATATTACATCCAGTGTACAGGAGAATACATGACTGGTGTATGATATACTGACTACAGACATCAGATATTACACCAGCCACATAGTATCCTGTATATAATATCTAATGTCTGTGCACATAGTACATTATATCCAGTGTACAGGAGAATACATGACTGGTGTATGATATACTGACTGCAGACATCAGATATTACACCAGCCACATAGTATCCTGTATATAATATCTAATTTCTGTGCACACAGTATATAACATCCAGTGTACAGGAGAATATATGACAGGTGTATGATATACTGTGACTACAGACATCAGACATTACACCAGCCACATAGTATCCTGTATATAATATCTAATGTCTGTGCACACAGTATATTACATCCAGTATACAGGAGAAAATGTGCCTGGTGTATGGTATACTGACTACAGACATCAGATATTATACCAGTCACATAGTATCCTGTATATAATATCTAATGTCTGTACACACAGTATATTACATCCAGTATATAGGAGAATACATGACTGGTGTATGATATACTGACTGCAGACATCAGATATTACACCAGCCACATAGTATCCTGTATATAATATCTAATGTCTGTGCACACAGTATATTACATCCAGTATATAGAATACATGACTGGTGTATGATATACTGACTACAGACATCAGATATTACCCCAGTCACATAGTATCCTGTATATAATATCTAATGTCTGTGTACACAGTATATTACATCCTGTATATAGGAGAATACATGACTGGTGTATGATATACTGACTGCAGACATCAGATATTACACCAGCCACATATTATCCAGTATATAATATCTAATGTCTGTGCACACAGTATATTACATCCAGTGTACAGGAGAATACATGACTGATGTATGATATACTGACTGCAGACATCAGATATTACACCAGCCACATAGTATCCTGTATATAATATCTAATATCTGTGCACACAGTATATTACATCCAGTATATAGAATACATGACTGGTGTATGATATACTGACTGCAGACATAAGTTATTACACCAGCCACATAGTATCCTGTATGTAATATCTAATGTCTGTGCACACAGTATATTACATCCAGTATATAGAATACATGACTGGTGTATGATATACTGTGACTACAGACATCAGATATTACACCAGCCACATAGTATCCTGTATATAATATCTAATGTCTGTGCACACAGTATATTACATCCAGTATATAGGAGAATACATGACTTGTGTATGATATACTGTGACTGCAGACATCAGATATTAAACCAGCCACATAGTATCCTGTATATAATATCTAATGTCTGTGCACACAGTATATTACATCCAGTATATAGGAGAATACATGACTGGTGTATGATATACTGACTACAGACATCAGATATTACACCAGCCCCATAGTATCCTGTATATAATATCTAATGTCTGTGCACATAGTATATTACATCCAGTATACAGGAGAATATATGACTGGTGTATGATATACTGTGACTGCAGACATCAGATATTACACCAGCCACATAGTATCCTGTATATAATATCTAATGTCTGTGCACACAGTATATTACATCCAGTATATAGGAGAATACATGACTGGTGTATGATATACTGACTGCAGACATCAGATATTACACCAGCCACATAGTATCCTGTATATAATATCTAATGTCTGTGCACACAGTATATTACATCCAGTATATAGGAGAATACATGACTGGTGTATGATATACTGACTACAGACATCAGATATTACACCAGCCCCATAGTATCCTGTATATAATATCTAATGTCTGTGTACACAGTATATTACATCCAGTGTACAGGAGAAAATGTGCCTGGTGTATGATATACTGACTGCAGACATCAGTTATTACACCAGCCACATAGTATCCTGTATATAATATCTAATGTCTGTGCACACAGTATATTACATCCAGTGTACAGGAGAAAATGAGCCTGGTGTATGATATACTGACTACAGACATCAGATATTACACCAGCCACATAGTATCCTGTATATAATATCTAATGTCTGTGCACACAGTATATTACATCCAGTGTACAGGAGAATACATGACTGGTGTATGATATACTGACTACAGACATCAGATATTACACCAGTCACATAGTATCCTGTTTATAATATCTAATTTCTGTGCACACAGTATATTACATCCATTGTACAGGAGAAAATGTGCCTGGTGTATGATATACTAACTACAGACATCAGATATTACACCAGCCACATAGTATCCTGTATATAATATCTAATGTCTGTGCACACAGTATATTACATCCAGTGTACAGGAGAATACATGACTGGTGTATGATATACTGACTGCAGACATCAGATATTACACCAGCCACATAGTATCCTGTATATAATATCTAATGTCTGTGCACACAGTATATTACATCCAGTATACAGGAGAAAATGTGCCTGGTGTATGATATACTGACTGCAGACATCAGATATTACACCAGCCACATAGTATCCTGTATATAATATCTAATGTCTGTGCACACAGTATATTACATCCAGTTTATAGAATATATGACTGGTGTATGATATACTGACTACAGACATCAGATATTACACCAGCCACATAGTATCCTGTATATAATATCTAATGTCTGTGCACACAGTATATTACATCCAGTGTACAGGAGAAAATGTGCCTGGTGTATGATATACTGACTACAGACATCAGATATTACACCAGCCACATAGTATCCTGTATATAATATCTAATGTCTGTGCACACAGTATATTACATCCAGTATATAGAATACATGACTGGTGTATGATATACTGACTACTGACATCAGATATTACACTAGCCACATAGTATCCAATATATAATATCTAATGTCTATGCACACAGTATATTACATCCAGTGTACAGGAGAAAATGTGTCTGGTGTAAGATATACTGACTGCAGATATCAGATATTACACCAGTCACATAGTATCCTGTATATAATATCTAATCTCTGTGCACACAGTATATTACATCCAGTGTACAGGAGAAAATGTGCCTGGTGTATGATATACTGTGACTACAGACATCAGATATTATACCAGTCACATAGTATCCTGTATATAATATCTAATGTCTGTGCACACAGTATATTACATCCAGTGTACAGGAGAATACATGACTGGTGTATGATATACTGACTACAGACATCAGATATTACACCAAACACATAGTATCCTGTATATAATATCTAATGTCTGTGCACACAGTATATTACATCCAGTATATAGAATACATGACTGGTGTATGATATACTGAGTACAGACATTAGATAATACACCAGCCACATAGTATCCTGTATATAATATCTAATGTCTGTGCACACAGTATATTACATCCAGTATATAGAATACATGACTGGTGTATGATATACTAACTGCAGACATCAGATATTACAGCAGCCACATAGTATCCTGTATATAATATCTAATGTCTGTGCACACAGTATATTACATCCAGTATATAGGAGAATATATGACTGGTGTATGATATACTGACTGCAGACATCAGATATTACACCAGCCACATAGTATCCTGTATATAATATCTAATGTCTGTGCACACAGTATATTACATCCAGTTTATAGAATATATGACTGGTGTATGATATACTGACTACAGACATCAGATATTACACCAGCCACATAGTATCCTGTATATAATATCTAATGTCTGTGCACACAGTATATTACATCCAGTGTACAGGAGAAAATGTGCCTGGTGTATGATATACTGACTACAGACATCAGATATTACACCAGCCACATAGTATCCTGTATATAATATCTAATGTCTGTGCACACAGTATATTACATCCAGTATATAGAATACATGACTGGTGTATGATATACTAACTGCAGACATCAGATATTACAGCAGCCACATAGTATCCTGTATATAATATCTAATGTCTGTGCACACAGTATATTACATCCAGTATATAGGAGAATATATGACTGGTGTATGATATACTGACTGCAGACATCAGATATTACACCAGCCACATAGTATCCTGTATATAATATCTAATGTCTGTGCACACAGTATATTACATCCAGTTTATAGAATATATGACTGGTGTATGATATACTGACTGCAGACATCAGATATTACACCAGCCACATAGTATCCTGTATATAATATCTAATATCTGTGCACACAGTATATTACATCCAGTATATAGAATACATGACTGGTGTATGATATACTGACTGCAGACATAAGTTATTACACCAGCCACATAGTATCCTGTATGTAATATCTAATGTCTGTGCACACAGTATATTACATCCAGTATATAGAATACATGACTGGTGTATGATATACTGTGACTATAGACATCAGATATTACACCAGCCACATAGTATCCTGTATATAATATCTAATGTCTGTGCACACAGTATATTACATCCAGTATATAGGAGAATACATGACTTGTGTATGATATACTGTGACTGCAGACATCAGATATTAAACCAGCCACATAGTATCCTGTATATAATATCTAATGTCTGTGCACACAGTATATTACATCCAGTATATAGGAGAATACATGACTGGTGTATGATATACTGACTACAGACATCAGATATTACACCAGCCCCATAGTATCCTGTATATAATATCTAATGTCTGTGTACACAGTATATTACATCCAGTGTACAGGAGAAAATGTGCCTGGTGTATGATATACTGTGACTACAGACATCTGATATTACACCAGCCACATAGTATCCTGTATATAATATCTAATGTCTGTGCACACAGTATATTACATCCAGTATATAGGAGAATACATGACTGGTGTATGATATACTGACTACAGACATCAGATATTAAACCAGCCACATAGTATCCTGTATATAATATCTAATGTCTGTGCACACAGTATATTACATCCAGTATATAGGAGAATACATGACTTGTGTATGATATACTGTGACTGCAGACATCAGTTATTACACCAGCCACATAGTATCCTGTATATAATATCTAATGTCTGTGCACACAGTATATTACATCCAGTGTACAGGAGAATACATGACTGGTGTATGATATACTGTGACTACAGACATCTGATATTACACCAGCCACATAGTATCCTGTATATAATATCTAATGTCTGTGCACACTGTATAATACATCCAGTATATAGGAGAATATATGACTGGTGTATGATATACTGACTACAGACATCAGATATTACACCAGCCACATAGTATCCTGTATATAATATCTAATGTCTGTGCACACAGTATATTACATCCAGTGTATAGGAAAAAATGTGCCTGGTGTATGATATACTGACTACAGACATCAGATATTACACCAGCCACATAGTATCCTGTATATAATATATAATGTCTGTGCACACAGTATATTACATCCAGTGTACAGGAGAATACATGACTGGTGTATCATATACTGACTGCTGACATCAGATATTACACCAGTCACATAGTATCCTGTATATAATATCTAATGTCTGTGCACACAGTATATTACATCCAGTATATAGGAGAATACATGACTGGTGTATGACATACAGACTACAGACATCAGATATTACACCAGCCACATAGTATCCTGTATATAATATCTAATGTCTGTGCACACAGTATATTACATCCAGTGTACAGTAAAAAATGTGCCTGGTATATGATATACTGTGACTACAGACATCAGATATTGCACCAGCCACATAGTATCCTGTGTTTAATATCTAATGTCTGTGCACACAGTATATTACATCCAGTATATAGGAGAATACATGACTGGTGTATGATATACTGTGACTGCAGACATCAGATATTACACCAGCCACATAGTATCCTGTATATAATATCTAATGTCTGTGCACACAGTATATTACATCCAGCATACAGGAGAAAATGTGCCTGTTATATGATATACTGACTACAGACATCAGATATTACACCAGCCACATAGTATCCTGAATATGTGGGGGTCGTGATGACATTCCACTCGTCCTCCAGTCACTCCAAATTCAAACTATGAGCATGGGTCAACCATTCAAAGAATGAGTCAGACAACAAGCTGGTTCAAGCTCAGAGCATGCTCAGAAGACTACTACAGTCAACGTCCTCAGCAATGTTCTGCCTTTATTTTTTACATGCACAAATCTAAATACACTACATAATGGGAGGGGAAAGAGGTTGTCCGGGGCGGGGTAAGCCATGAAAATCCAGTGTCTGGCCACTCCTGATTGGTCCACATCTCCTTATCTCAGTCTCTGGGCAGATATTGCAGCCGTCAGCTTATAATCTTGTTTTGTTTCTCTGAAATAAGTCTTGACAACACTGGAACTGTCTTAGTTTAAGTTTCGATTTGAGTAATTACGTAGCAAGGAAAGCTTATTGTTATATGACACAAAATGGTGGTTAGTACATTAGCAAAAAAGCGTATAAAAGTTACAAAAGTATAAAAGTTACAAATATATATATATTCTCTTTTACCCCGACATTCCCCCCTAAACACTAAGCTTTCCTTTGCTTCGGGGCCTTTGAGACTGTCCATGTGTGGGGAGAGGGGAGGTGGATTTCTTCACCCAATCATCTTAGAAGCTGCCCCCTTATGGGACGCCCCCAGACAATCGAGCCCTATCCTGGATAACACATGGAGTTCTCCCAACTGATCCTAAACTGAATCTTTCAATTGGACTTTGTCATGGGGGGTCTGGTCAGGCTTGTTCAAAGGAGTGTATTTCTCCATATCTTCTCTTGATTCAGAAAGGTCCCGGAGGTTGGGACAGCATTGGTTATAGCTTTCCTGTATAAGGGGACTATGCAGCACAGGACCACCAGGCCCAATACTAGTAGACCTCCCATTACTAAACAAACTTGTTGGAGGAATCCCTTGAGCCCTCCCAACCAACCTGAGAAGAAGGAGGTATCTACCCCTGTGTGGTAGCTGTCCACCCTGGGACAGACAGTAAGCATATGGAAAGGATATAGAAGAAGGTAGTCATCTTTTATAGACTCGTTCTGTCTCTCTTGCAGTGGGAGGCGTGAATCCAGGTGCTCTTGCCCTCAAGCTTCAGAGCCGTCGGGGTGGTGAGAAGCACAGTGTACGGTCCCTCGAACCGCGGCTGGAGGCAGTCTTTCCGGACAAACTTCTTCACATACACTAGATCGCCTGGGATGAAATCATGTACTGCATCACCTGTAGATTCTGGGAGAGAAGCAGATACTGGAGAGCGGGTGTTAGTCAATTCTCTAGACAAAGCAGTCACAAATTTTACCACTCTATCGTGTGTTTCAGACAACTCTTGGGGCCTAATCTCTCCTATTTTAGGTGGGGTCCCAAACAAAATTTCATAGGGAGTCAGCCCATGTTTGGCCTGAGGAGTGTGTGTGATATGATACAATGCTATGGGGAGTAGGTCGGGCCAGGGGAGGGGATGATCTTGGGTCATTTTCAAGAGCTGGGTCTTGAGTGTGGAATTCATTCTTTCCACTTTGCCTGAACTGGCAGGATGGTATGGAGTCTGGAGGCCCAAATCTGTTCCCAACATGTTCCAGAGTTCTTCGTAGATATTTGTTGTGAAAGCTGGTCCTTGATCCGATTCTATGACTTGGGGAACTCCAAATCTGCAGGCAATTTCGGTGATCAGTTTCTTGGCTGTGACTTTAGCAGTCATGTTGACAACCGGGTAGACCTCGGGCCAGGCTGAGAACATATCCACGGCTACCAAAACGTACTCCTATTTTCCTGCTTTAGGCATTTGGATATGGTCGACTTGTATTCTCTGCCAAGGGTAGTCTGGTTTAGCCAGGTGTTGGAGAGGGACCCGTGCCGTACACGTTGGGTTGCAGGTAGCGCAGACAGAGCAGGATTTTGAGTACGCAGTCACAATAGAAGAGATTCCGGGTGCAAAGTACAGTTTCTTGATACATGCCAAGGCTTGATTCTTTCCTCTGCGTGTAGGCCCGTGAGCCCATGCTGCCACAGCTGAGTACATGCGTCTAGGCAAGCAAGGCTTCCCATCCACTTGGTAAAGAGTCGAGTTGACCTTTGAATCTTTGCGACCTGCCAGCACGGCTCCTGCCGCTTTCCATTGCTTGACTTCTTCAGTGGGGGTCTCCCTTTGTTCCTCACACAATTTTTCTTCAGGCATCCTGACCCCCCTGGATTCCACTCGTGTCTCCGCTGGACTTGTATGGTCTTCCGCCGGCTGTTCTTTGGCTCTTGCTCTAGTGAGCGCCACAGCTACGGTTTGCAGGGTCTCCCCCATCTCTTCTTCCTTTTCCTGCCACTTTGATGACACATTCTCCACTGCTGCAGTCTTGGCTGCTTGGTCAGTTAGGTGGTTGCCCCTGGCTTCTCTGGATTCTAGTCTTCCATGAGCCTTGACCTTCATAACAGCAACCTGAATGGGTAGTTCCAGGGCCTTCATTAGGGCCTTAATCCATGAGACATGTTTCACTGGTGTACCTGCAGCTGTGATGAATCCTCTAGACTTCCACAAGAGTCCAGAATCATTGCAAATTCCATATCCATACCTGGAATCGGTATATATATATATTCGCCTTTGTTCCTGCTGCCAGGTGGCAGGCCTCTGTGAGAGCCACAAGTTCAGCTTCTTGTGCAGACATGTATGGTGGTAGAGCTTCAGCCTTCAGAACTGTTAGGTCTGTTGTGACAGCATATCCCGTGTGGAACTTCCCTTGAGGGTCTGCGAAACGGGATCCATCAGTCCATAGGTGCATGGCAGGGTGTGCGAACGGATGTGCCACCATATTCTCTGGGGCAGAAGTCTCTTCCTGCAAAATTTTTATACAATCATGAGGTTCCACCAATGGACCTTCACCCTCTTCACCTTCCCCCCTAGAAGGTGGAAGCAAAGTGGCAGGATTGATAGTCAGACATCTGGTAAATGTTATATTGGAGGGCAACAATAGGGAACACTGCAGCCGCAGGTGTCTTTGGTTGGTTAGATGTTTCGGAGATGTTTGTTGCAGAACAGCTGAGAGATCATGGCCAGCCTGTATAACTAGATCATATCCAAGGACGATATCAGCTGACTTGTCAAAAAGGATGTGAGCAGCGTGGACCGCCTTAAGGCACGTGGGGGCAGTTCGGGCGACAGGGTCCAGGCGGGCTGAGTAGTAGCCCAAAGGCCGATACTTATGATCATAGCGTTGTGCTAGAACTCCAGAGGCATGACCTTCCGATTCAGAGACAAAAAGGTGAAATGGCTGAGTATTGTCTGGTAAGCCCAAAGCCGGGGCAGAGACAACAGCCTGTTTAAGGCGGTCAAAACATAGTCTGTGTTGATGAGAAACACGTGGATTTTCAGCATGAAGCCAAACTGAGCCTTCATCCTTGAGACAGTCGTACAGAGGTTGCATGAGCTTTGAGGCATCAGGGATCCATTGTCTGCAGTAAATGATGAGGCCAAGGAAAGTCTGCATAGCGGAGTAGATGGTTGGGAAGGTGATATCCATGATGGCTTGCTTTCTTTCTTCAGTCAGATGTTTAGCACCTTGTGAAATACAATGTCCGAGGAAAATGACCTTGGGCAGACACCATTGGACTTTGCCTTTCGAGACTTTACAGTTAGCTGAGTGAAGAAACCAGAGAAGGGATTCTGACATCTCTGGCAAATTTTCTTCAGTGCCACATAGCAAAAGATCATCCACATACTGTAGAAGGGTGACCTGAGGGTTCTCTTGAACCCATGGCTCCAGAATAGACTTCATAGAATGAGTGAATTGGTTAGGAGAGTTCTGGGCTCCTTGTGGAGTCCTGGTCCATGTAAACTGTGCTCCTTGAAAGGTGAAGGCAAAAAGAAACCACGAATCTTCATGTAAGGGTATACTGAAGAAGGCGTTGGCCAGATCTAACACCGTAAACAAGGTGGCCGTTGGAGGCACCTGAGACAAAAGGGTGTTGGGTACCACTGGAGTTTCTAAAATGGTAGCTGCATTGACGGCTCTGAGATCCTGAACCAACCGGTATCTTGGAGACTCTCCCGGAACGGTTTTCTTTTTTACAGGAAAGAGGGGTGTATTGCATGGAGATACACATCTGACAAGGACTCCTGATTCCAGGAGGGAAGCGATTTGGGTACCCAAGCTTTGTTCTTGTGCAGCCTTGAGGGGGTATTGTGGCAACCGTGGATACCTGTGTCCAGGCTTGAGGTGTACTCGGACCGGGGGAACCTGCAGGAGGCCGACGTCCTCTGGCCCACTGGACCACAGAGAGTGAGGGAACTGTGAGGTTGTATGGTCATCATCATGAGAGGGAAGGCTTTAAGAACACAGCGGTCTTCAGTCCCTTGTTCGGAATGAGGGTCCAGCAAAAGAAGCTCCATACCATGGTTTCCGAAGGTAATTGTTGCCTTCATTCGCTCTAAGAGATCGGCTCCCAACAGATTGACAGGGCAAGTTTCAGAGACCAAGAATCTTGTGAGTACTCCGGTGAACGGTCCTGCAGACACAGGGACTGTGGGTGGAGAGGAAATATGTTGGCCTTCCACCCCAACACAGGTGAGGGTATCCGGTGATAGGGATACAGAAGGAGGGAGCTGTGCAGAGGAAATGACAGATGTGGCCGCCCCAGTGTCCACCAGGAACTCCAGTGGTTGATGGTCCACCTGTAAAATGACAGTCTCTGAGGATGTGGTCAAGGCTACCACACTCCCAACATAACATTCATCCTTCAGAATCACGAGGTTGTCTTCTGTTTCTAGATGATCCCTTGTCATCTCTTCTGTCTTGTTTTCTATATGTGGGAGGAGTATCATCACCTGTGCCTTTAACCATTACCCACTTGATTCCATGTTGGTTGCCAGGGGTGGGTAGCTTTCTTGAGCTTGATATACCATGGCAGAAGCGGCTTTCTTCCTTGGCTTAGTATCCTTTTCCATTTTTAGCATGGCTTTTTGGAAAGCTTTGACAATGTTCACTACGTCGTTGAAAGAAGAAGAACGAATCTCGGGCTGTACTCTCAGAACTTCATCTCTGAGAGCGTCTTGTAGGCCATCTACTAGGGCCTGAACCAACAGGGCGGCCTGCGTCTTAACGTGAGAACTGTATCCGAGATCCTCAAAATGCATGCTGAGTCTTGCAGCATATCTTTCCACAGATTCATCAGGGTCTTGTTGAACATCTTGTACAGACCCAGCTTGATCTGACAAGCGATCCTGAGCCCAGGCCTTTAACTGTTTCATGTATTCTAGGCCGGATTCATACGTACTAAGGGATCCTGCTTTTGTGGAATCCATGGCCTTTTGAAAGCTCTCCGTTTTCGGCTAAGTGAGCCTGGCATTCTGCAGCCAGAGTAGAACCAGCAGCAAGGGCAATTTTACGAACCAATCCTCCAGCATGGCTCATACAGGTGTTTGCAGAGTTGACTATGGCCCCCACCCGATGTGTAAGGATGTCACCATAGCCTATTGACAGAGTGACAGGGTGTCCTGATGGATCTACTAGGTTCCGGGAGCGGCAGGGGTCCCAGACTTCTGAGGGGCTGGGGGGGGGGTGCTCTTTCAGCAGTTGCTTGGAGCAAGGGCCGAAGTATGGGCAATGAATGTGGGGTGGAGGATGCCATAGGAGACGTATGGGGTAAAGGGGGGGGAGGGCTGGAGTATCTTGAGCCCATCCCTCATCTGGCTCCGTATCGTCTTGAGTAACAGTATGTTGGCGGAGGGAGAGCAGTCTGGCCTGAAATTCTGGGGAGTTGAGGAGGATATCCCCAGGGTTGTGGGTGACTCCCATAGGAAACAGGGGAAGCGTCTCAGCATCGTGGACTGGAGCAGAGGGTGTCACATTAGTTTCAGATGGGTACTCTGGGACTACGGGCTTTTCCACCTGTGCTGGTGGCTGGTAATATGCACCGGACGGATCTAGTAGTGGATATAGGCTGGATTTGGGCTTTCCGGGCCTCCCACAACAAGTAAGAGGTGTAGCAAGATGGCCGTGGGAGGGAGGAGTTAAAATGGAAGTGGGATTATTCTTGAAGGCAGGAAAAGGTGTAGTAAGATGGCCGTTGGAGGGAGGAGGTGGGAGTGGGGGTGGGATTGTTCTTGGGGGCAGGGAAAGGTGTAGTAACAGGCATCAACGGGGTTACGGCCAATTTAGGGTCACATAACAAATCACATTCTGTAGCTTTCATGTATCCGAACAAAGGCTCGGCATTATCTGTTCCCCCCTGCACCATCTACTCTAAGATGTGCCTGAGCCTGATGCAGAAGTCGTCACCCAACTTTCCCAACTTCTGTATAACACATTCTTTCCAAACTGAAAACTAAAACCTGCCTGTACTGGATAAGCTTATCATGTTATACAAATTCCTAACATTCTTCTTGCCTTCTTGCCTTCCCGTAACTCCACTAATTGGCTTAACCCCTACAGCAGCATTCCGCAACTTACGAGATCTTTCAAATTTGAATATACGCAACATTTTCTTATAGAATGCAATGATCTGTCGCGACTCAGATCACTGGTGCAGCCGACAGGTCGCCACTCCTCAGTGTAGAGTACCTCTCAATACACTGATAAGACAGAGAGTACGCCTCAATCTGTCCCTTCCCTAACCTTGAATGGCGACTTTACAGTACGACTCACCACGGCACCCTGACAGCAGAACCCCTCCTTATGAGGTTTCTCTGTATAAGACGAAGAGTACACCTCAATTCGTCACAGACCCTTACAGCAGAACCCCTCCTTATGAGGTTTCTCTGTATAAGACGAAGAGTACACCTCAATTCGTCTTCCTTCCTACTACGGCACCACCCGTCAGTGTAGAGTACTCCTCAATACACTGATGAGATAGAGAGTCACCTCTCAATCTATCTCCTTTCCTACCACGGCACCACCCGTCAGTGTAGAGTACACCTCAATACACTGTTTCCTAACCTTGACTTTACAGCAGTCTCTGTATTAGACGAAGAGCACTCCTCAATTCGTCACAGATTCTGACAGCACAACACCTTACACTACAATTCAGGAATGCTTTGAAACTTCGACTATCAGTTACGGGAGGCAGCTATCTAAGAAAAGTACAGTGACCGGGGGAGGAGGAGGTGGTGTGCACACGAGCACGCGCAGGCATGCGACGTCACTCGTTTTAACACTTGCTGGTTCAGGACGTGCTGCGGGACGCCCAAGGTCTCACCACTCGACCGGTCACCCACCCAGATCCAACCTGACAACCCCACAGAAACCGCTGCGGCTGACACACAGGCAAGTGAGACATATAAAATACATCTCAACTTACCGTGTTCGATGGAGGTTGATCAGGCCTCAAATTCAGCCACCGCGGTCACCACCAGGGAAGTCAGCAATATGGGTCCGGGAGGGCGGCGTACCGCTAGCCACGCCGCACGTTGAGCGCCATTTGTGGGGGTCGTGATGACATTCCACTCGTCCTCCAGTCACTCCAAATTCAAACTATGAGCATGGGTCAACCATTCAAAGAATGAGTCAGACAACAAGCTGGTTCAAGCTCAGAGCATGCTCAGAAGACTACTACAGTCAACGTCCTCAGCAATGTTCTGCCTTTATTTTTTACATGCACAAATCTAAATACACTACATAATGGGAGGGGAAAGAGGTTGTCCGGGGCGGGGTAAGCCATGAAAATCCAGTGTCTGGCCACTCCTGATTGGTCCACATCTCCTTATCTCAGTCTCTGAGCAGATATTGCAGCCGTCAGCTTATAATCTTGTTTCGTTTCTCTGAAATAAGTCTTGACAACACTGGAACTGTCTTAGTTTAAGTTTCGATTTGAGTAATTACGTAGCAAGGAAAGCTTATTGTTATATGACACAAAATGGTGGTTAGTACATTAGCAAAAAAGCGTATAAAAGTTACAAAAGTATAAAAGTTACAAATATATATATATTCTCTTTTACCCCGACAAATATAATATCTAATGTCTGTGCACACAGTATATTACATCCAGTATACAGGAGAAAATGTGCCTGGTGTATGATATACTGACTGCAGACATCAGATATTACACCAGCCACATAGTATCCTGTATATAATATCTAATGTCTGTGCACACAGTATATTACATCCAGTATACAGGAGAAAATGTGCCTGGTGTATGATATACTGACTACAGACATCAGATATTATACCAGTCACATAGTATCCTGTATTTAATATCTAATGTCTGTGCACACAGTATATTACATCCAGTATACAGGAGAAAATGTGCCTGGTGTATGATATACTGTGACTACAGACATCAGATATTACACCAGCCACATAGTATCCTGTATATAATATCTAATGTCTGTGCACACAGTATATTACATCCAGTATATAGGAGAATACATGACTGGTGTATGATATACTGACTACAGACATCAGATATTACACCAGTCACATAGTATCCTGTATATAATATCTAATGTCTGTGCACACAGAATATTACATCCAGTGTACAGGAGAATACATGACTGGTGTATGATATACTGTGACTGCAAAGATCAGATATTACACCAGCCACATAGTATCCTGTATATAATATCTAATGTCTGTGCACACAGTATATTACATCCAGTGTACAGGAGAAAATGTGCCTGGTGTATGATATACTGACTACAGACATCAGATATTACACCAGTCACATAGTATCCTGTATATAATATATAATGTCTGTGCACACAGTATATTACATCCAGTGTACAGGAGAATACATGACTGGTGTATGATATACTGACTACAGACATCAGATATTACACCAGCCACATAGTATCCTGTATATAATATCTAATGTCTGTGCACATAGTATATTATGTCCAGTGTACAGGAGAATACATGACTGGTGTATGATATACTGACTGCAGACATCAGATATTACACCAGCCACATAGTATCCTGTATATACGGTAATATCTAATGTCTGTGCACACAGTATATTACATCCAGTATATAGGAGAATATATGACTGGTGTATGATATACTGTGACTACAGGCATCAGATATTACACCAGCCACATAGTATCCTGTATATAATATCTAATGTCTGTGCACACAGTATATTACATCCAGTATACAGGAGAATACATGACTGGTGTATGATATACTGACTACAGACATCAGATATTACACCAGCCACATAGTATCCTGTATATAATATCTAATGTCTGTGCACACAGTATATTACATCCAGTGTAAAGGAGAAAATGTGCCTGGTGTATGATATACTGACTACAGACATCAGATATTACACCAGCCACATAGTATCCTGTATATAATATCTAATGTCTGTGCACACAGTATATTACATCCAGTGTACAGGAGAATATATGACAGGTGTATGATATACTGTGACTACAGACATCAGACATTACACCAGCCACATAGTATCCTGTATATAATATCTAATGTCTGTGCACACAGTATATTACATCCAGTATACAGGAGAAAATGTGCCTGGTGTATGGTATACTGACTACAGACATCAGATATTATACCAGTCACATAGTATTCTGTATATAATATCTAATGTCTGTACACACAGTATATTACATCCAGTATATAGGAGAATACATGACTGGTGTATGATATACTGACTGCAGACATCAAATATTACACCAGCCACATAGTATCCTGTATATAATATCTAATGTCTGTGCACACAGTATATTACATCCAGTATATAGAATACATGACTGGTGTATGATATACTGACTACAGACATCAGATATTACCCCAGTCACATAGTATCCTGTATATAATATCTAATGTCTGTGTACACAGTATATTACATCCTGTATATAGGAGAATACATGACTGGTGTATGATATACTGACTGCAGACATCAGATATTACACCAGCCACATATTATCCAGTATATAATATCTAATGTCTGTGCACACAGTATATTACATCCAGTGTACAGGAGAACACATGACTGGTGTATGATATACTGTGACTACAGACATCAGATATTACACCAGCCACATAGTATCCTGTGTTTAATATCTAATGTCTGTGCACACAGTTTATTACATCCAGTATATAGGAGAATACATGACTGGTGTATGATATACTGTGACTGCACACATCAGATATTACACCAGCCACATAGTATCCTGTATATAATATCTAATGTCTGTGCACACAGTATATTACATCCAGCATACAGGAGAAAATGTGCCTGGTGTATGATATACTGTGACTACAGACATCAGATATTACACCAGCCACATAGTATCCTGAATATAATATCTAATGTCTGTGCACACAGTATATTACATCCAGTATACAGGAGAAAATGTGCCTGGTGTATGATATACTGTGACTACAGACATCAGATATTACACCAGCCACATAGTATCCTGTATATAATATCTAATGTCTGTGCACACAGTATATTACATCCAGTGTGCAGGAGAAAATGTGACTGGTGTATGATATACTGACTGCAGACATCAGATATTACACCAGCCACATAGTATCCTGTATGTAATATCTAATGTCTGTGCACACAGTATATTACATCCAGTATATAGGAGAATACATGACGGGTATATGATATACTCTGACTACAGACATCAGATATTACACCAGCCACATAGTATCCTGTATATAATATCTAATGTCTGTGCACACAGTATATTACATCCAGTATATAGGAGAAAATGTGCCTGGTGTATGATATACTGACTGCAGACATCAGATATTACACCAGCCACATAGTATTCTGTGTATAATATCTAATGTCTGTGCACACAGTATATTACATCCAGTGTACAGGAGAAAATGTGCCTGGTGTATGATATACTGACTACAGACATCAGATATTACACCAGCCACATAGTATCCTGTATATAATATATAATGTCTGTGCACACAGTATATTACATCCAGTGTACAGGAGAATACATGACTGGTGTATGATATACTGACTGCTGACATCAGATATTACACCAGCCACATAGTATCCTGTATATAATATCTAATGTCTGTGCACATAGTACATTATATCCAGTGTACAGGAGAATACATAACTGGTGTATGATATACTGACTGCAGACATCAGATATTACACCAGCCACATAGTATCCTGTATATAATATCTAATGTCTGTGCACACAGTATATTACATCCAGTGTACAGGAGAAAATGCGTCTGGTGTATGATATACTGACTGCAGACATCAGATATTACACCAGCCACATAGTATCCTGTATATAATATCTAATGTCTGTGCACACAGTATATTACATCCAGTGTACAGGAGAATACATGACTGGTGTATGATATACTGAGACTGCAGACATCAGATATTACACCAGCCACATAGTATCCTGTATATAATATCTAATGTCTGTGTACACAGTATATTACATCCAGTGTATAGGAGAATATATGACTGGTGTATGATATACTGTGACTACAGTCATCGGATATTACACCAGCCACATAGCATCCTGTATGTAATATCTAATGTCTGTGCACACAGTATATTACATCCAGTGTACAGGAGAATACATGACTGGTGTATAATATACTGACTGCAGACATCAGATATTACACCAGCCACATAGTATCCTGTATATAATATCTAATGTCTGTGCACACAGTATATTACATCCAGTGTACAGGAGAATATATGACAGGTGTATGATATACTGTGACTACAGACATCAGACATTACACCAGCCACATAGTATCCTGTATATAATATCTAATGTCTGTGCACACAGTATATTACATCCAGTGTACAGGAGAATATATGACTGGTGTATAATATACTGACTGCAGACATCAGATATTACACCAGCCACATAATATCCTGTATATAATATCTAATGTCTGTGCACACAGTATATTACATCCAGTGTACAGGAGAATATATGACTGGTGTATAATATACTGACTGCAGACATCAGATATTACACCAGCCACATAATATCCTGTATATAATATCTAATGTCTGTGCACACAGTATATTACATCCAGTATACAGGAGAATACATGACTGGTGTATGATATACTGACTGCAGACATCAGATATTACACCAGCCACATAGTATCCTGTATATAATATCTAATGTCTGTGCACACAGTATATTACATCCAGTGTACAGGAGAATATATGACAGGTGTATGATATACTGTGACTACAGACATCAGACATTACACCAGCCACATAGTATCCTGTATATAATATCTAATGTCTGTGCACACAGTATATTACATCCAGTATACAGGAGAAAATGTGCCTGGTGTATGGTATACTGACTACAGACATCAGATATTATACCAGTCACATAGTATCCTGTATATAATATCTAATGTCTGTACACACAGTATATTACATCCAGTATATAGGAGAATACATGACTGGTGTATGATATACTGACTGCAGACATCAGATATTACACCAGCCACATAGTATACTGTATATAATATCTAATGTCTGTGCACACAGTATATTACATCCAGTATATAGAATACATGACTGGTGTATGATATACTGACTACAGACATCAGATATTACCCCAGTCACATAGTATCCTGTATATAATATCTAATGTCTGTGTACACAGTATATTACATCCTGTATATAGCAGAATACATGACTGGTGTATGATATACTGACTGCAGACATCAGATATTACACCAGCCACATATTATCCAGTATATAATATCTAATGTCTGTGCACACAGTATATTACATCCAGTGTACAGGAGAATACATGACTGGTGTATGATATACTGTGACTACAGACATCAGATATTGCACCAGCCACATAGTATCCTGTATATAATATCTAATGTCTGTACACACAGTATATTACATCCAGTATATAGGAGAATACATGACTGGTGTATGATATACTGTGACTACAGACATCAGATATTACACCAGCCACATAGTATCCTGTATATAATATCTAATGTCTGTGCACACAGTATATTACATCCAGTATATAGAATACATGACTGGTGTATGATATATTGACTGCAGACTTCAGATATTACACCAGCCACATAATATCCTGTATATAATATCTAATGTCTGTGCACACAGTATATTACATCCAGTATATAGAATACATGACTGGTGTATGATATACTGACTGCAGACATCAGATATTACACCAGCCACATAGTATCCTGTATATAATATCTAATGTCTGTGCACACAGTATATTACATCCAGTGTACAGGAGAAAATGTGCCTGGTGTATGATATACTGACTGCAGACATCAGATATTACACCAGCCACATAGTATCCTGTATATAATATCTAATGTCTGTGCACACAGTATAAGATATCCAGTATATAGGAGAATACATGACTGGTGTATGATATACTGACTGCAGACATCCGATATTACACCAGCCACATAGTATCCTGTATATAATATCTAATGTCTGTGCACACAGTATATTACATCCAGTATATAGGAGAATACATGACTGGTGTATGATATAATGACTACAGACATCAGATATTACACCAGCCACATAATATCCTGTATATAATATCTAATGTCTGTGCACACAGTATATTACATCCAGTATATAGGAGAATACATGACTGGTGTATGATATACTGACTACAGACATCAGATATTACACCAGTCAAATAGTATCCTGTATATAATATCTAATGTCTGTGCACACAGAATATTACATCCAGTGTACAGGAGAATACATGACTGGTGTATGATATACTGTGACTGAAAAGATCAGATATTACACCAGCCACATAGTATCCTGTATATAATATCTAATGTCTGTGCACACAGTATATTACATCCAGTGTACAGGAGAAAATGTACCTGGTGTATGATATACTGACTACAGACATCAGATATTACACCAGTCACATAGTATCCTGTATATAATATATAATGTCTGTGCACACAGAATATTACATCCAGTGTACAGGAGAATACATGACTGGTGTATGATATACTGACTACAGACATCAGATATTACACCAGCCACATAGTATCCTGTATATAATATCTAATGTCTGTGCACACAGTATATTACATCCAGTATATAGAATACATGACTGGTGTATGATATATTGACTGCAGACTTCAGATATTACACCAGCCACATAATATCCTGTATATAATATCTAATGTCTGTGCACACAGTATATTACATCCAGTATATAGAATACATGACTGGTGTATGATATACTGACTGCAGACATCAGATATTACACCAGCCACATAGTATCCTGTATATAATATCTAATGTCTGTGCACACAGTATATTACATCCAGTGTACAGGAGAAAATGTGCCTGGTGTATGATATACTGACTGCAGACATCAGATATTACACCAGCCACATAGTATCCTGTATATAATATCTAATGTCTGTGCACACAGTATAAGATATCCAGTATATAGGAGAATACATGACTGGTGTATGATATACTGACTGCAGACATCAGATATTACACCAGCCACCTAGTATCCTGTATATAATATCTAATGTCTGTGCACACAGTATATTACATCCAGTATATAGAATACATGACTGGTGTATGATATACTGACTACAGACATCAGATATTACCCCAGTCACATAGTATCCTGTATATAATATCTAATGTCTGTGTACACAGTATATTACATCCTGTATATAGAAGAATACATGACTGGTGTATGATATACTGACTGCAGACATCAGATATTACACCAGCCACATATTATCCAGTATATAATATCTAATGTCTGTGCACACAGTATATTACATCCAGTGTACAAGAGAATACATGACTGGTGTATGATATATTGACTGCAGACTTCAGATATTACACCAGCCACATAATATCCTGTATATAATATCTAATGTCTGTGCACACAGTATATTACATCCAGTATATAGAATACATGACTGGTGTATGATATACTGACTGCAGACATCAGATATTACACCAGCCACATAGTATCCTGTATATAATGTCTAATGTCTGTGCACACAGTATATTACATCCAGTGTACAAGAGAATACATGACTGGTGTATGATATATTGACTGCAGACTTCAGATATTACACCAGCCACATAATATCCTGTATATAATATCTAATGTCTGTGCACACAGTATATTACATCCAGTATATAGAATACATGACTGGTGTATGATATACTGACTGCAGACATCAGATATTACACCAGCCACATAGTATCCTGTATATAATATCTAATGTCTGTGCACACAGTATATTACATCCAGTGTACAGGAGAATATGTGACTGGTGTATGATATACTGACTGCAGACATCAGATATTACACCAGCCACATAGTATCCTGTATATAATATCTAATGTCTGTGCACACAGTATATTACATCCAGTATACAGGAGAATACATGACTGGTGTATGATATACTGTGACTGCAGACATCAGATATTACACCAGCCACATAGTATCCTGTATATAATATCTAATGTCTGTGCACACAGTATATTACATCCAGTATATAGGAGAATATATGACTGGTGTATGATATACTGACTACAGACATCAGATATTACACCAGCCACATAGTATCCTGTATATAATATCTAATGTCTGTGCACACAGTATATTACATCCAGTGTACAGGAGAATATGTGACTGGTGTATGATATACTGACTACAGACATCAGATATTACACCATCCACATAGTATCCTGTATATAATATCTAATGTCTGTGCACACAGTATATTACATCCAGTATACAGGAGAATACATGACTGGTGTATGATATACTGTGACTGCAGACATCAGATATTACACCAGCCACATAGTATCCTGTATATAATATCTAATGTCTGTGCACACAGTATATTACATCCAGTGTACAGGAGAATATGTGACTGGTGTATGATATACTGACTGCAGACATCAGATATTACACCAGCCACATAGTATCCTGTATATAATATCTAATGTCTGTGCACACAGTATATTACATCCAGTATACAGGAGAATACATGACTGGTGTATGATATACTGTGACTGCAGACATCAGATATTACACCAGCCACATAGTATCCTGTATATAATATCTAATGTCTGTGCACACAGTATATTACATCCAGTATATAGGATAATATATGACTGGTGTATGATATACTGACTGCAGACATCAGATATTATACCAGTCACATAGTATCCTGTATATAATATCTAATGTCTGTGCACACAGTATATTACATCCAGTATATAGGAGAATATATGACTGGTGTATGATATACTGACTGCAGACATCAGATATTACACCAGCCACATAGTATCCTGTATATAATATCTAATGTCTGTGCACAAAGTATATTACATCCAGTATACAGGAGAAAATGTGCCTGGTGTATGATATACTGACTGCAGACATCAGATATTATACCAGTCACATAGTATCCTGTATATAATATCTAATGTCTGTGCACACAGTATATTACATCCAGTATATAGGAGAATATATGACTGGTGTATGATATACTGACTACAGACATCAGATATTACACCAGCCGCATAGTATCCTGTATATAATATCTAATGTCTGTGCACACAGTATATTACATCCAGTGTACAGGAGAATATGTGCCTGGTGTATGATATACTGACTGCAGACATCAGATATTATACCAGTCACATAGTATCCTGTATATAATATCTAATGTCTGTGCACACAGTATATTACATCCAGTGTATAGGAGAAAATGTGCCTGGTGTATGATATACTGACTGCAGACATCAGATATTACACCAGCCACATAGTATCCTGTATATAATATCTAATGTCTGTGCACACAGTATAAGATATCCAGTATATAGGAGAATACATGACTGGTGTATGATATACTGACTGCAGACATCAGATATTACACCAGCCACATAGTATCCTGTATATAATATCTAATGTCTGTGCACACAGTATAAGATATCCAGTATATAGGAGAATACATGACTGGTGTATGATATACTGACTGCAGACATCAGATATTACACCAGCCACATAGTATCCTGTATATAATATCTAATGTCTGTGCACACAGTATATTACATCCAGTATATAGAATACATGACTGGTGTATGATATACTGACTACAGACATCAGATATTACCCCAGTCACATAGTATCCTGTATATAATATCTAATGTCTGTGTACACAGTATATTACATCCTGTATATAGAAGAATACATGACTGGTGTATGATATAATGACTGCAGACATCAGATATTACACCAGCCACATAGTATCCTGTATATAGAATCTAATGTCTGTGCACACAGTATATTACATCCAGCATACAGGAGAAATTGTGCCTGGTGTATGATATACTGACTGCAGACATCAGATATTACACCAGCCACATATTATCCAGTATATAATATCTAATGTCTGTGCACATAGTATATTACATCCAGTGTACAAGAGAATACATGACTGGTGTATGATATATTGACTGCAGACTTCAGATATTACACCAGCCACATAATATCCTGTATATAATATCTAATGTCTGTGCACACAGTATATTACATCCAGTATATAGAATACATGACTGGTGTATGATATAATGACTGCAGACATCAGATATTACACCAGCCACATAGTATCCTGTATATAATGTCTAATGTCTGTGCACACAGTATATTACATCCAGTGTACAGGAGAATATGTGACTGGTGTATGATATACTGACTGCAGACATCAGATATTACACCAGCCACATAGTATCCTGTATATAATATCTAATGTCTGTGCACACAGTATATTACATCCAGTATACAGGAGAATACATGACTGGTGTATGATATACTGTGACTGCAGACATCAGATATTACACCAGCCACATAGTATCCTGTATATAATATCTAATGTCTGTGCACACAGTATATTACATCCAGTATATAGGAGAATACATGACTGGTGTATGATATACTGACTACAGACATCAGATATTACACCAGTCACATAGTATCCTGTATATAATATCTAATGTCTGTGCACACAGTATATTACATCCAGTGTACAGGAGAATACATGACTGGTGTATGATATACTGACTGCAGACATCAGATATTACACCAGCCACATTTTATCCTGTATGTAATATCTAATGTCTGTGTGCACAGTATATTACATCCAGTATATAGGAGAATACATGACTGGTGTATGATATACTGACTACATACATCAGATATTACACCAGCCACATAGTATCCTGTATATAATATCTAATGTCTGTGCACACAGTATATTACATCCAGTGTACAGGAGAAAATGTGCCTGGTGTATGATATACTGACTGCAGACATCAGATATTATACCAGTCACATAGTATCCTGTATATAATATCTAATGTCTGTGCACACAGTATATTACATCCAGTGTACAGGAGAAAATGTGCCTGGTGTATGATATACTGACTGCAGACATCAGATATTACACCAGCCACATAGTATCCTGTATATAATATCTAATGTCTGTGCACACAGTATATTACTTCCAATATATAGGAGAATACATGACTGGTGTATGATATACTGACTGCAGACATCAGATATAACACCAGCCACATAGTATCCTGTATATAATATCTAATGTCTGTGCACACAGTATATTACACCCAGTATATAGGAGAATACATGACTGGTGTATGATATACTGACTACAGACATCAGATATTACACCAGTCACATAGTGTCCTGTATATAATATCTAATGTCTGTGCACAAAGTATATTACATCCAGCATACAGGAGAAAATGTGCCTGGTGTATGATATACTGACTGCAGACATCAGATATTATACCAGTCACATAGTATCCTGTATATAATATCTAATGTCTGTGCACACAGTATATTACATCCAGTGTACAGGAGAAAATGTACCTTGGGTATGATATACTGACTATAGACATCAGATATTATACCAGTCACATAGTATCCTTTATATAATATCTAATGTCTGTGCACACAGTATATTACATCCAGTATACAGGAGAAAATGTGCCTGGTGTATGATATACTGTGACTACAGACATCAGATACTACACCAGCCACATAGTATCCTGTATATAATATCTAATGTCTGTGCACACAGTATATTATATCCAGTATATAGGAGAATACATGACTGGTGTATGATATACTGACTACAGACATCAGATATTACACCAGCCACATAGTATCCTGTATATAATATCTACTGTCTGTGCACACAGTATATTACATCCAGTATATAGAATACATGACTGGTGTATGATATACTGACTGCAGACATCAGATATTACACCAGCCACATAGTATCCTGTATATAATATCTAATGTCTGTGCACACAGTTTATTACATCCAGTATATAGGAGAAAATGTGCCTGGTGTATGATATACTGTGACTGCAGACATCAGATATTACACCAGCCACATAGTATCCTGAATATAATATCTAATGTCTGTGCACACAGTATATTACATCCAGTATACAGGAGAATATATGACTGGTGTATGATATACTGTGACTGCAGACATCAGATATTACACCAGCCACATAGTATCCTGTATATAATATCTAATGTCTGTGCACACAGTATATTACATCCAGTATATAGGAGAATAGATGACTGGTGTATGATATACTGACTACAGACATCAGATATTACCCCAGTCACATAGTATCCTGTATATAATATCTAATGTCTGTGTACACAGTATATTACATCCTGTATATAGGAGAATAGATGACTGGTGTATGATATACTGACTGCAGACATCAGATATTACACCAGCCACATAGTATTCTGTATATAATATCTAATGTCTGTGCACACAGTATATTACATCCAGTGTACAGGAGAATACATGACTGGTGTATGATATACTGTGACTACAGACATCAGATATTACACCAGCCACATAGTATCCTGTATATAATATCTAATGTCTGTGCACACAGTTTATTACATCCAGTGTACAGGAGAAAATGTGCCTGGTGTATGATATACTGACTACAGACATCAGATATTACACCAGCCACATAGTATCCTGTATATAATATCTAATGTCTGTGCACACAGTATATTACATCCAGTATACAGGAGAAAATGTGCATGGTGTATGATATACTGACTACAGACATCAGATATTACACCAGCCACATAGTATCTCGTATATAATATCTAATGTCTGTGCACACAGTATATTACATCCAGTATATAGGAGAATACATGACTGGTGTATGATATACTGACTACAGACATCAGATATTACACCAGCCACATAGTATACTGTATATAATATCTAATGTCTGTGCACACAGTATATTACATCCAGTATATAGGAGAATACATGACTGGTGTATGATATACTGACTACAGACATCAGATATTACACCAGCCACATAGTATCCTGTATATAATATTTAATGTCTGTGCACACAGTATATTACATCCAGTGTACAGGAGAAAATGTGCCTGGTGTATGATATACTGACTGCAGACATCAGATATTACACCAGCCACATAGTATCCTGTATATAATGTCTAATGTCTGTGCACACAGTATATTACATCCAGTATATAGGAGAAAATGTGCCTGGTGTATGATATACTGACTGCAGACAACAGATATTACACCAGTCACATAGTATCCTGTATATAATATCTAATGTCTGTGCACACAGTATATTACATCCAGTATATAGGAGAATACATGACTGGTGTATGATATACTGACTGCAGACATCAGATATTACACCAGCCACATAGTGTCCTGTATGTAACATCTAATGTCTGTGCACACAGTATATTACATCCAGTATATAGAATACATGACTGATGTATGATATACTGACTACAGACATCAGATATTACACCAGTCACATAGTATCCTGTATATAATATCTAATGTCTGTGTACACAGTATATTACATCCTGTATATAGGAGAATACATGACTGGTGTATGATATACTGACTGCAGACATCAGATATTACACCAGCCACATAGTATCCTGTATATAATATCTAATGTCTGTGCACACAATATATTACATCCAGCATACAGGAGAAAATGTGCCTGGTGTATGATATACTGACTGCAGACATCAGATATTACACCAGCCACATATTATCCAGTATATAATATCTAATGTCTGTGCACACAGTATATTACATCCAGTGTACAGGAGAATACATGACTGGTGTATGATATACTGACTACAGACATCAGATATTACACCAGCCACATAGTATCCTGTATATAATATCTAATGTCTGTGCGCACAGTATATTACATCCAGTGTACAGGAGAATACATGACTGGTGTATGATATACTGTGACTACAGACATCAGATATTATACCAGTCACATAGTATCCTGTATATAATATCTAATGTCTGTGCACACAGTATATTACATCCAGTATACAGGAGAAAATGTACCTGGTGTATGATATACTGACTACAGACATCAGATATTACCCCAGCCACATAGTATCCTGTATATAATATCTAATGTCTGTGCACACAGTATATTACATCCAGTATATAGGAGAATACATGACTGGTGTATGATATACTGACTACAGACATCAGATATTACACCAGCCACATAGTATCCTGTATATAATATCTAATGTCTGTGCACACAGTATATTACATCCAGTGTATAGGAGAATATATGACTGGTGTATCATATACTGACTACAGACATCAGATATTACACCAGCCACATAGTATACTGTATATAATATCTAATGTCTGTGCACACAGTATATTACATCCAGTGTATAGGAGAATATATGACTGGTGTATCATATACTGACTACAGACATCAGATATTACACCAGCCACATAGTATACTGTATATAATATCTAATGTTTGTGCACACAGTATATTACATCCAGTATATAGGAGAATACATGACTGGTGTATGATATACTGACTACAGACATCAGATATTACACCAGCCACATAGTATCCTGTATATAATATCTAATGTCTGTGCACACAGTATATTACATCCAGTGTACAGGAGAAAATGTGCCTGGTGTATGATATACTGACTGCAGACATCAGATATTACACCAGCCACATAGTATCCTGTATATAAAGTCTAATGTCTGTGCACACAGTATATTACATCCAGTATATAGGAGAAAATGTGCCTGGTGTATGATATACTGACTACAGACAACAGATATTACACCAGTCACATAGTATCCTGTATATAATATCTAATGTCTGTGCACACAGTATATTACATCCAGTATATAGGAGAATACATGACTGGTGTATGATATACTGACTGCAGACATCAGATATTACACCAGCCACATAGTATCCTGTATATAATATCTAATGTCTGTGCACACAGTATATTACATCCAGTATATAGGAGAAAATGTGCCTGGTGTATGATATACTGACTACAGACATCAGATATTACACCAGCCACATAGTATCCTGTATATAATATCTAATGTCTGTGCACACAGTATAAGATATCCAGTATATAGGAGAATACATGACTGGTGTATGATAAACTGACTGCAGACATCAGATATTACACCAGCCACATAGTATCCTGTATGTAACATCTAATGTCTGTGCACACAGTATATTACATCCAGTATATAGGAGAATACATGACTGGTGTATGATATACTGACTACAGACATCAGATATTACACCAGTCACATAGTATCCTGTATATAATATCTAATGTCTGTGTACACAGTATATTACATCCTGTATATAGAAGAATACATGACTGGTGTATGATATAATGACTACAGACATCAGATATTACACCAGTCACATAGTATCCTGTATATAATATCCAATGTCTGTGCACACAGAATATTACATCCAGTGTACAGGAGAAAATGTGCCTGGTGTATGATATACTGACTGCAGACATCAGATATTACACCAGCCACATAGTATCCTGTATATAATATCTAATGTCTGTGCACACAGTATATTACATCCAGTATACAGGAGAAAATGTGCATGGTGTATGATATACTGACTGCAGACATCAGATATTATACCAGTCACATAGTATCCTGTATATAATATCTAATGTCTGTGCACACAGTATATTACATCCAATATATAGGAGAATACATGACTGGTGTATGATATACTGACTACAGACATCAGATATTACACCAGCCACATAGTATCCTGTATATAATATCTAATGTCTGTGCGCACAGTATATTACATCCAGTGTACAGGAGAATACATGACTCGTGTATGATATACTGTGACTACAGACATCAGATATTATACCAGTCACATAGTATCCTGTATATAATATCTAATGTCTGTGCACACAGTATATTACATCCAGTATACAGGAGAAAATGTACCTGGTGTATGATATACTGACTACAGACATCAGATATTACACCAGCCACATAGTATCCCGTATATAATATCTAATGTCTGTACACACAGTATATTACATCCAGTATACAGGAGAATACATGACTGGTGTATGATATACTGACTACAGACATCAGATATTACACCAGCCACATAGTATCCTGTATATAATATCTAATGTCTGTGCACACAGTATATTACATCCAGTATATAGGAGAATACATGACTGGTGTATGATATACTGACTACAGACATCAGATATTACACCAGCCACATAGTATCCTGTATATAATATTTAATGTCTGTGCCCACAGTATATTACATCCAGTGTACAGGAGAAAATGTGCCTGGTGTATGATATACTGACTGCAGACATCAGATATTACACCAGCCACATAGTATCCTGTATATAATATCTAATGTCTGTGCACACAGTATATTACATCCAGTATATAGGAGAAAATGTGCCTGGTGTATGATATACTGACTACAGACATCAGATATTACACGAGCCACATAGTATCCTGTATATAATATCTAATGTCTGTGCACACAGTATATTACATCCAGTATATAGGAGAAAATGTGCCTGGTGTATGATATACTGACTGCAGACATCAGATATTACACCAGCCACATATTATCCAGTATATAATATCTAATGTCTGTGCACACAGTATATTACATCCAGTGTGCAAGAGAATACATGACTGGTGTATGATATATTGACTGCAGACTTCAGATATTACACCAGCCACATAATATCCTGTATATAATATCTAATGTCTGTGCACACAGTATATTACATCCAGTATATAGAATACATGACTGGTGTATGATATACTGACTGCAGACATCAGATATTACACCAGCCACATAGTATCCTGTATATAATCTCTAATGTCTGTGCACACAGTATATTACATCCAGTGTACAAGAGAATACATGACTGGTGTAAGATATACTGACTACAGACATCAGATATTACACCAGTCACATAGTATCCTGTATATAATATCTAATGTCTGTGCACACAGTATATTACATCCAGTATATAGGAGAATACATGACTGGTGTATGATATATTGACTGCAGACTTCAGATATTACACCAGCTACATAATATCCTGTATATAATATCTAATGTCTGTGCACACAGTATATTACATCCAGTATATAGAATACATGACTGGTGTATGATATACTGACTGCAGACATCAGATATTACACCAGCCACATAGTATCCTGTATATAATATCTAATGTCTGTGCACACAGTATATTACATCCAGTGTACAAGAGAATACATGACTGGTGTATGATATATTGACTGCAGACTTCAGATATTACACCAGCCACATAATATCCTGTATATAATATCTAATGTCTGTGCACACAGTATATTACATCCAGTATATAGAATACATGACTGGTGTATGATATACTGACTGCAGACATCAGATATTACACCAGCCACATAGTATCCTGTATATAATCTCTAATGTCTGTGCACACAGTATATTACATCCAGTGTACAAGAGAATACATGACTGGTGTAAGATATACTGACTACAGACATCAGATATTACACCAGTCACATAGTATCCTGTATATAATATCTAATGTCTGTGCACACAGTATATTACATCCAGTATATAGGAGAATACATGACTGGTGTATGATATATTGACTGCAGACTTCAGATATTACACCAGCTACATAATATCCTGTATATAATATCTAATGTCTGTGCACACAGTATATTACATCCAGTATATAGAATACATGACTGGTGTATGATATACTGACTGCAGACATCAGATATTACACCAGCCACATAGTATCCTGTATATAATATCTAATGTCTGGGCACACAGTATATTACATCCAGTATACAGGAGAATACATGACTGGTGTATGATATACTGTGACTGCAGACATCAGATATTACACCAGCCACATAGTATCCTGTATATAATATCTAATGTCTGTGCACACAGTATATTACATCCAGTATACAGGAGAATACATGACTGGTGTATGATATACTGTGACTGCAGACATCAGATATTACACCAGCCACATAGTATCCTGTATATAATATCTAATATCTGTGCACACAGTATATTACATCCAGCATACAGGAGAAAATGTGCCTGGTGTATGATATACTGACTGCAGACATGAGATATTACACCAGACACATAATATCCTGTATATAATATCTAATGTCTGTGCACACAGTATATTACATCCAGTATACAAGAGAAAATGTGCCTGGTGTATGATATACTGACTACAGACATCAGATATTACACCAGCCACATAGTATCCTGTATATAATATCTAATGTCTGTGTACACAGTATATTACATCCAGTGTACAGGAGAAAATGTGCCTGGTGTATGATATACTGACTACAGACATCAGATATTACACCAGCCACATAGTATCCTGAATATAATATCTAATGTCTGTGCACACAGTATATTACATCCAGTATATAGAATACATGACTGGTGTATGATATACTGACTGCAGACATCAGATATTACACCAGCCACATAGTATCCTGTATATAATGTCTAATGTCGGTGCACACAGTATATTACATCCAGTGTACAAGAGAATACATGACTGGTGTATGATATACTGACTGCAGACATCAGATATTACACCAGCCACATAGTATCCTGTATATAATATCTAATGTCTGTGCACACAGTATATTACATCCAGTATATAGAATACATGACTGGTGTATGATATACTGACTGCAGACATCAGATATTACACCAGCCACATAGTATCCTGTATATAATCTCTAATGTCTGTGCACACAGTATATTACATCCAGTGTACAAGAGAATACATGACTGGTGTAAGATATACTGACTACAGACATCAGATATTACACCAGTCACATAGTATCCTGTATATAATATCTAATGTCTGTGCACACAGTATATTACATCCAGTATATAGGAGAATACATGACTGGTGTATGATATATTGACTGCAGACTTCAGATATTACACCAGCTACATAATATCCTGTATATAATATCTAATGTCTGTGCACACAGTATATTACATCCAGTATATAGAATACATGACTGGTGTATGATATACTGACTGCAGACATCAGATATTACACCAGCCACATAGTATCCTGTATATAATATCTAATGTCTGTGCACACAGTATATTACATCCAGTGTACAGGAGAAAATGTGCCTGGTGTATGATATACTGACTGCAGACATCAGATATTACACCAGCCACAAAGTATCCTGTATATAATATCTAATGTCTGTGCACACAGTATATTACATCCAGTGTACAGGAGAATATGTGACTGGTGTATGATATACTGACTGCAGACATCAGATATTACACCAGCCACATAGTATCCTGTATATAATATCTAATGTCTGTGCACACAGTATATTACATCCAGTGTACAGGAGAATATGTGACTGGTGTATGATATACTGACTGCAGACATCAGATATTACACCAGCCACATAGTATCCTGTATATAATATCTAATGTCTGTGCACACAGTATATTACATCCAGTGTACAGGAGAAAATGTGCCTGGTGTATGATATACTGACTACAGACATCAGATATTACACCAGCCACATAGTATCCTGTATATAATATCTAATGTCTGTGCACACAGTATATTACATCCAGTGTACAGGAGAAAATGTGACTGGTGTATGATATACTGACTACAGACATCAGATATTACACCAGCCACATAGTATCCTGTATATAATATCTAATGTCTTTGCACACAGTATATTACATCCAGTATATAGAATACATGACTGGTGTATGATATACTGACTGCAGACATCAGATATTACACCAGCCACATAGTATCCTGTATATAATGTCTAATGTCTGTGCACACAGTATATTACATCCAGTATATAGGAGAATACATGACTGGTGTATGATATACTGACTGTAGACATCAGATATTACACCAGCCACATAGTATCCTGTATATAATGTCTAATGTCTGTTCACACAGTATATTACATCCAGTGTACAAGAGAATACATGACTGGTGTATGATATATTGACTGCAGACTTCAGATATTACACCAGCCACATAATATCCTGTATATAATATCTAATGTCTGTGCACACAGTATATTTCATCCAGTATACAGGAGAATATATGACTGGTGTATGATATACTGTGACTGCAGACATCAGATATTACACCAGCCACATAGTATCCTGTATATAATATCTAATGTCTGTGCACACAGTATATTACATCCAGTATACAGGAGAATACATGACTGGTGTATGACATACTGTGACTGCAGACATCAGATATTACACCAGCCACATAGTATCCTGTATATAATATCTAATATCTGTGCACACAGTATATTACATCCAGTGTACAGGAGAAAATGTGACTGGTGTATGATATACTGTGACTACAGAAATCAGATATTACACCAGCCACATAGTATCCTGTATATAATATCTAATGTCTGTGCACACAGTATATTACATCCAGCATACAGGAGAAAATGTGCCTGGTGTATAATATACTGTGACTACAGACATCAGATATTACACCAGCCACATAATATCCTGTATATAATATCTAATGTCTGTGCACACAGTATATTACATCCAGTATACAGGAGAATACATGACTGGTGTATGATATACTGACTACAGACATCAGATATTACACCAGCCTCATAGTATCCTGTATATAATATCTAATGTCTGTGCACACAGTATATTACATCCAGTATACAAGAGAAAATGTGCCTGGTGTATGATATACTGACTACAGACATCAGATATTACACCAGCCACATAGTATCCTGTATATAATATCTAATGTCTGTGTACACAGTATATTACATCCAGTGTACAGGAGAAAATGTGCCTGGTGTATGATATACTGACTACAGACATCAGATATTACACCAGCCACATAGTATCCTGAATATAATATCTAATGTCTGTGCACACAGTATATTACATCCAGTATATAGAATACATGACTGGTGTATGATATACTGACTGCAGACATCAGATATTACACCAGCCACATAGTATCCTGTATATAATGTCTAATGTCGGTGCACACAGTATATTACATCCAGTGTACAAGAGAATACATGACTGGTGTATGATATACTGACTGCAGACATCAGATATTACACCAGCCACATAGTATCCTGTATATAATATATAAGGTCTGTGCACACAGTATATTACATCCAGTATATAGAATACATGACTGGTGTATGATATACTGACTACAGACATCAGATATTACACCAGTCACATAGTATCCTGTATATAATATCTAATGTCTGTACACACAGTATATTACATCCAGTATATAGAATACATGACTGGTGTATGCTATACTGACTGCAGACATCAGATATTACACCAGCCACATAGTATCCTTTATATAATATCTAATGTCTGTGCACACAGTATATTACATCCAGTATATAGAATACATGACTGGTGTATGATATACTGACTGCAGACATCAGATATTACACCAGCCACATAGTATCCTGTATATAATGTCTAATGTCTGTGCACACAGTATATTACATTCAGTATATAGGAGAATACATGACTGGTGTATGATATACTGACTGCAGACATCAGATATTACACCAGCCACATAGTATCCTGTATATAATATCTAATGTCTGTGCACACAGTATATTACATTCAGTATATAGGAGAATACATGACTGGTGTATGATATACTGACTGCAGACATCAGATATTACACCAGCCACATAGTATCCTGTATATAATATCTAATGTCTGTGCACACAGTATATTACATCCAGTATACAGGAGAATACATGACTGGTGTATGATATACTGTGCCTGCAGACATCAGATATTACACCAGCCACATAGTATCCTGTATATAATATCTAATGTCTGTGCACACAGTATATTACATCCAGCATACAGGAGAAAATGTGCCTGGTGTATGATATAGTGACTACAGACTTCAGATATTACACCAGCCACATAGTATCCTGTATATAATATCTAATGTCTGTGCACACAGTATATTACATCCAGTATATAGGAGAATATGTGACTGGTATATGATATACTGACTGCAGACATCAGATATTACACCAGCCACATAGTATCCTGTATATAATATCTAATGTCTGTGCACACAGTATATTACATCCAGTGTACAGGAGAAAATGTGCCTTGTGTATGGTATACTGACTGTAGACATCAGATATTATACCAGCCACATAGTATCCTGTATATAATATCTAATGTCTGTGCACACAGTATATTACATCCAGTATACAGGAGAAAATGTGCCTGGTGTATGATATACTGACTGCAGACATCAGATATTATACCAGTCACATAGTATCCTGTATATAATATCTAATGTCTGTGCACACAGTATATTACATCCAGTGTATAGGAGAATACATGACTGGTGTATGATATACTGTGACTACAGACATCAGATATTACACCAGACACATAGTATCCTGTATATAATATCTAATGTCTGTGCACACAGTATATTACATCCAGTGTACAGGAGAATACATGACTGGTGTATGATATACTGACTGCAGACATCAGATATTACACCAGCCACATAGTATCCTGTATATAATATCTAATGTCTGTGCACACAGTATATTACATCCAGTATATAGGAGAATACATGACTGGTGTATGATATACTGACTACAGACATCAGATATTACACCAGTCACATAGTGTCCTGTATATAATATCTAATGTCTGTGCACAAAGTATATTACATCCAGTATACAGGAGAAAATGTGCCTGGTGTATGATATACTGACTACAGACATCAGATATTATACCAGTCACATAGTATAGTGTATATAATATCTAATGTCTGTGCACACAGTATATTACATCCAGTGTACAGGAGAAAATGTGCCTTGTGTATGGTATACTGACTGTAGACATCAGATATTATACCAGTCACATAGTATCCTGTATATAATATCTAATGTCTGTGCACACAGTATATTACATCCAGTATACAGGAGAAAATGTGCCTGGTGTATGATATACTGTGACTACAGACATCAGATATTACACCAGCCACATAGTATCCTGTATATAATATCTAATGTCTGTGCACACAGTATATTATATCCAGTATATAGGAGAATACATGACTGGTGTATGATATACTGACTACAGACATCAGATATTACACCAGCCACATAGTATCCTGTATATAATATCTAATGTCTGTGCACACAGTATATTACATCCAGTATATAGAATACATGACTGGTGTATGATATACTGACTACAGACATCAGATATTACCCCAGTCACATAGTATCCTGTATATAATATCTAATGTCTGTGTACACAGTATATTACATCCTGTATATAGGAGAATACATGACTGGTGTATGATATACTGACTGCAGACATCAGATATTACACCAGCCACATAGTATCCTGTATATAATATCTAATGTCTGTGCACACAGTATATTACATCCAGCATACAGGAGAAAATGTGCCTGGTGCATGATATACTGACTGCAGACATCAGATATTACACCAGCCACATATTATCCAGTATATAATATCTAATGTCTGTGCACACAGTATATTACATCCAGTGTACAGGAGAATACATGACTGGTGTATGATATACTGTGACTACAGACATCAGTTATTACACCAGCCACATAGTATCCTGTGTTTAATATCTAATGTCTGTGCACACAGTATATTACATCCAGCATACAGGAGAAAATGTGCCTGGTGTATGATATACTGACTGCAGACATCAGATATTACACCAGCCACATAGTATCCTGTATATAATATCTAATGTCTGTGCACACAGTATATTATATCCAGTATACAGGAGAAAATGTGCCTGGTGTATGATATACTGACTGCAGACATCAGATATTACACCAGCCACATAGTATCCCGTATATAATATCTAATGTCTGTGCACACAGTATATTACATCCAGTATATAGAATACATGACTGGTGTATGATATACTGACTACAGTCATCAGATATTACACCAGCCACATAGTGTCCTGTATATAATATCTAATGTCTGTACACACAGTATATTACATCCAGTATACAGGAGAAAATGTGCATGGTGTATGATATACTGACTGCAGACATCAGATATTATACCAGTCACATAGTATCCTGTATATAATATCTAATGTCTGTGCACACAGTATATTACATCCAGTATATAGGAGAATACATGACTGGTGTATGATATACTGTGACTACAGACATCAGATATTACACCAGCCACATAGTATCCTGTAAATAATATCCAATGTCTGTGCACACAGTATATTACATCCAGTATACAGGAGAAAATGTGCCTGGTGTATGATATACTGACTGCAGACATCAGATATTACACCAGTCACATAGTATCCTGTATATAATATCTAATGTCTGTGCACACAGTATATTACATCCAGTGTACAGGAGAAAATGTGCCTGGTGTATGATATACTGTGACTACAGACATCAGATATTACACCAGTCACATAGTATCCTGTATATAATATCTAATGTCTGTGCACACAGTATATTGTATCCAGTATATAGAATACATGACTGGTGTATGATATACTGACTGCAGACATCAGATATTACACCAGCCACATAGTATCCTGTATATAATGTCTAATGTCTGTGCACACAGTATATTACATCCAGTATATAGGAGAAAATGTGCCTGGTGTATGATATACTGACTACAGACATCAGATATTACACCAGCCACATAGTATCCTGTATATAATATCTAATGTCTGTGCACACAGTATATTACATCCAGTATATAGGAGAAAATGTGCCTGGTGTATGATATACTGACTGCAGACATTAGATATTACACCAGTCACATAGTATCCTGTATGTAATATCTAATGTCTGTGCACACAGTATATTACATCCAGTATATAGAATACATGACTGGTGTATGATATACTGACTGCAGACATCAGATATTACACCAGTCACATAGTATCCTGTATATAATATCTAATGTCTGTGCACACAGTATATTACATCCAGTATACAGGAGAATACATGACTGGTGTATGATATACTGTGACTGCAGACATCAGATATTACACCAGCCACATAGTATCCTGTATATAATATCTAATATCTGTGCACACAGTATATTACATCCAGTGTACAGGAGAAAATGTGCCTGGTGTATGATATACTGACTACAGACATCAGATATTACACCAGCCACATAGTATCCTGTATATAATATCTAATGTCTGTGCACACAGTATATTACATCCAGTATATAGAATACATGACTGGTGTATGATATACTGACTGCAGGCATCAGATATTACACCAGCCACATAGTATCCTGTATATAATGTCTAATGTCGGTGCACACAGTATATTACATCCAGTGTACAAGAGAATACATGACTGGTGTATGATATATTGACTGCAGACTTCAGATATTACACCAGCCACATAATATCCTGTATATAATATCTAATGTCTGTGCACACAGTATATTACATCCAGTATATAGAATACATGACTGGTGTATGCTATACTGACTGCAGACATCAGATATTACACCAGCCACATAGTATCCTTTATATAATATCTAATGTCTGTGCACACAGTATATTACATCCAGTATATAGAATACATGACTGGTGTATGATATACTGACTGCAGACATCAGATATTACACCAGCCACATAGTATCCTGTATATAATGTCTAATGTCTGTGCACACAGTATATTACATCCAGTGTACAAGAGAATACATGACTGGTGTATGATATACTGACTGCAGACATCAGATATTACACCAGCCACATAGTGTCCTGTATATAATATCTAATGTCTGTGCACACAGTATATTACATTCAGTATATAGGAGAATACATGACTGGTGTATGATATACTGACTGCAGACATCAGATATTACACCAGTCACATAGTATCCTATATATAATATCTAATGTCTGTGCACACAGTATATTACATCCAGTGTACAGGAGAAAATGTGCCTGGTGTATTATATACTGACTGCAGACATCAGATATTACACCAGCCACATAATATCCTGTATATAATATCTAATGTCTGTGCACACAGTATATTACATCCAGTATATAGAATACATGACTGGTGTATGATATACTGACTGCAGACATCAGATATTACACCAGCCACATAGTATCCTGTATATAATATCTAATGTCTGTGCACACAGTATATTACATCCAGTATACAGGAGAATACATGACTGGTGTATGATATACTGTGCCTGCAGACATCAGATATTACACCAGCCTCATAGTATCCTGTATATAATATCTAATGTCTGTGCACACAGTATATTTCATCCAGTATACAGGAGAAAATGTGCCTGGTGTATGATATACTGACTACAGACATCAGATATTACACCAGCCACATAGTATCCTGTATATAATATCTAATGTCTGTGCACACAGTATATTACATCCAGTATATAGGAGAAAATGTGCCTGGTGTATGATATACTGACTACAGACATCAGATATTACACCAGCCACATAGTATCCTGTATATAATATTTAATGTCTGTGCACACAGTATATTACATCCAGTGTACAGGAGAAAATGTGCCTGGTGTATGATATACTGACTGCAGACATCAGATATTACACCAGCCACATAGTATCCTGTATATAATGTCTAATGTCTGTGCACACAGTATATTACATCCAGTATATAGGAGAAAATGTGCCTGGTGTATGATATACTGACTACAGACATCAGATATTACACCAGCCACATAGTATCCTGTATATAATATCTAATGTCTGTGCACACAGTATATTACATCCAGTATATAGGAGAAAATGTGCCTGGTGTATGATATACTGACTGCAGACATCAGATATTACACCAGCCACATAGTATCCTGTATATAATATCTAATGTCTGTGCACACAGTATATTACATCCAGTATATAGGAGAAAATGTGCCTGGTGTATGATATACTGACTACAGACATCAGATATTACACCAGTCACATAGTATCCTGTATGTAATATCTAATGTCTGTGCACACAGTATATTACATCCAGTATATAGAATACATGACTGGTGTATGATATACTGACTGCAGACATCAGATATTACACCAGTCACATAGTATCCTGTATATAATATCTAATGTCTGTGCACACAGTATATTACATCCAGTATATAGAATACATGACTGGTGTATGATATACTGACTGCAGAGATCTGATATTACACCAGCCACATAGTATCCTGTATATAATGTCTAATGTCTGTGCACACAGTATATTACATCCAGTGTACAAGAGAATACATGACTGGTGTATGATATACTGACTGCAGACATCAGATATTACACCAGCCACATAGTATCCTGTATATAATATCTAATGTCTGTGCACACAGTATATTACATCCAGTGTACAGGAGAAAATGTGCCTGGTGTATGATATACTAACTACAGACATCAGATATTACACCAGTAACATAGTATCCTGTATATAATATCTAATGTCTGTGCACACAGTATATTACATCCAGTGTACAGGAGAAAATGTGCCTGGTGTATGATATACTGACTACAGACATCAGATATTACACCAGCCACATAGTATCCTGTATTTAATATCTAATGTCTGCGCACCCAGTATATTACATCCAGTGTACAGGAGAAAATGTGCCTGGTGTATGATATACTGACTACAGACATCAGATATTACACCAGCCACAAAGTATCCTGTATGTAATATCTAATGTCTGTGCACACAGTATATTACATCCAGTGTACAGGAGAATACATGACTGGTGTATGATATACTGACTACAGACATCAGATATTACACCAGCCACATAGTATCCTGTATATAATATCTAATGTCTGTGCACACAGTATATTACATCCAGTATATAGGAGAAAATGTGCCTGGTGTATGATATACTGACTGCAGACATCAGATGTTACACCAGCCACATAATATCCTGTATATAATATCTAATATCTGTGAACACAGTATATTACATCCAGTATATAGAATATATTACTGGTGCATGATATCCTGATTGCAGACATCAGATATTACACCAGCCACATAGTATCCTGAATATAATATCTAATGTCTGTGCACACAGTATATTACATCCAGTATATAGGAGAATACATGACTGGTGTATGATATACTGACTGCAGACATCAGATACTACACCAGCCACATAGTATCCTGTATGTAATATCTAATGTCTGTGCACACAGTATATTACATCCAGTATATAGGCGAATACATGACTGTTGTATGATATACTGACTACAGACATCAGATATTACACCAGCCACATAGTATCCTGAATATAATATCTAATGTCTGTGCACACAGTATATTACATCCAGTATACAGGAGAAAATGTGCCTGGTGTATGATATACTGACTGCAGACATCAGATATTATACCAGTCACATAGTATCCTGTATATAATATCTAATGTCTGTGCACACAGTATATTACATCCAGTATACAGGAGAAAATGTGCCTGGTGTATGATATACTGACTGCAGACATCAGATATTACACCAGCCACATAGTATCCTGTATATAATATCTAATGTCTGTGCACACAGTATATTACATCCAGTATATAGGAGAATACATGACTGGTGTATGATATACTGACTACAGACATCAGATATTACACCAGTCACATAGTATCCTGTATATAATATCTAATGTCTGTGCACACAGAATATTACATCCAGTGTACAGGAGAAAATGTTCCTGGTGTATGATATACTGTGACTACAGAAATCAGATATTACACCAGTCACATAGTATCCTGTATATAATATCTAATGTCTATGCACACAGTATATTAAATCCAGTATATAGGAGAATACATGACTGGTGTATGATATACTGACTGCAGACATCAGATATTACACCAGCCACATAGTATCCTGTATATAATATCTAATGTCTGTGCACACTGTATATTACATCCAGCATACAGGAGAAAATGTGCATGGTGTATGATATACTGACTGCAGACATCAGATATTACACCAGCCACATAGTATCCTGTATATAATATCTAATGTCTGTGCACACAGTATATTACATCCAGTATACAGGAGAAAATGTGCATGGTATATGATATACTGGCTACAGACATCAGATATTACACCAGCCATATAGTATCCTGTATATAATGTCTAATATCTGTGCACACAGTATATTACATCCAGTATATAGGAGAAAATGTGCCTGGTGTATGATATACTGACTACAGACATCAGATATTACACCAGCTACATAGTATCCTGTATATAATATCTAATGTCTGTGCACACAGTATATTACATCCAGTATATAGGAGAATATATGACTGGTGTATGGTATACTGACTGCAGACATCAGATATTACACCAGCCACATAGTATCCTGTATATAATGTCTAATATCTGTGCACACAGTATATTACATCCAGTATATAGGAGAAAATGTGCCTGGTGTATGATATACTGACTACAGACATCAGATATTACACCAGCCACATAGTATCCTGTATATAATATCTAATGTCTGTGCACACAGTATATTACATCCAGTGTACAGAAGAAAATGTACCTGGTGTATGATATACTGACTGCAGACATCAGATATTACACCAGTCACATAGTATCCTGTATATAATATCTAATGTCTGTGCACACAGTATATTACATCCAGTGTACAGGAGAAAATGTGCCTGGTGTATGATATACTGACTACAGACATCAGATATTACACCAGCCACATAGTATCCTGTATATAATATCTAATGTCTGTGCACACAGTATATTACATCCAGTATATAGGTGAATACATGACTGGTGTATGATATACTGACTGCAGACATCAGATATTACACCAGCCACATAGTATCCTGTATATAATGTCTAATGTCTGTGCACACAGTATATTACATCCAGTATATAGGTGAATACATGACTGGTGTATGATATACTGACTACAGACATCAGATATTACACCAGTCACATAGTATCCTGTATATAATATCTAATGTCTGTGCACCCAGTATATTACATCCAGTATATAGGTGAATACATGACTGGTGTATGATATACTGACTGCAGACATCAGATATTACACCAGCCACATAGTATCCTGTATATAATATCTAATGTCTGTGCACACAGTATATTACATCCAGTATACAGGAGAATACATGACTGGTGTATGATATACTGTGACTGCAGACATCAGATATTACACCAGCGACATAGTATCCTGTATATAATATCTAATGTCTGTGCACACAGTATATTACATCCAGTGTACAGGAGAAAATGTGCCTGGTGTATGACATACTGACTACAGACATCAGATATTACACCAGTCACATAGTATCCTGTATATAATATCTAATGTCTGTGCACACAGTATATTACATCCAGTATATAAAATACATGACTGGTGTATGATATACTGACTGCAGACATCAGATATTACACCAGCCACATAGTATCCTGTATATAATGTCTAATGTCTGTGCACACAGTATATTACATCCAGTGTACAAGAGAATACATGACTGGTGTATGATATATTGACTGCAGACTTCAGATATTACACCAGCCACATAATATCCTGTATATAATATCTAATGTCTGTGCACACAGTATATTACATCCAGTATATAGAATACATGACTGGTGTATGATATACTGACTGCAGACATCAGATATTACACCAGCCACATAGTATCCTTTATATAATATCTAATGTCTGTGCACACAGTATATTACATCCAGTATACAGGAGAATACATGACTGGTGTATGATATACTGTGACTGCAGACATCAGATATTACACCAGCCACATAGTATCCTGTATATAATATCTAATGTCTGTTCACACAGTATATTACATCCAGTATATAGAATACATGACTGGTGTATGATATACTGACTGCAGACATTAGATATTACACCAGCCACATAGTATCCTGTATATAATATCTAATGTCTGTGCACACAGTATATTACATCCAGTATACAGGAGAAAATGTGACTGGTGTATGATATACTGTGACTACAGAAATCAGATATTACACCAGCCACATAGTATCCTGTATATAATATCTAATGTCAGTGCACACAGTATATTACATCCAGTATATAGGAGAATACATGACTGGTGTATGATATACTGACTGCAGACATCAGATATTACTCCAGCCACATAGTATCCTGTATATAATATCTAATGTCTGTGCACACTGTATATTACATCCAGCATACAGGAGAAAATGTGCCTGGTGTATGATATACTGACTGCAGACATGAGATATTACACCAGCCACATAATATCCTGTATATAACATCTAATGTCTGTGCACACAGTATATTACATCCAGTATACAAGAGAAAATGTGCATGGTGTATGATATACTGACTACAGACATCAGATATTACACCAGCCACATAGTATCCTGAATATAATATCTAATGTCTGTGCACACAGTATATTACATCCAGTATATAGAATACATGACTGGTGTATGATATACTGACTGCAGACATGAGATATTACACCAGCCACATAGTATCCTGTATATAATGTCTAATGTCTGTGCACACAGTATATTACATCCAGTGTACAAGAGAATACATGACTGGTATATGATATATTGACTGCAGACTTCAGATATTACACCAGCCACATAATATCCTGTATATAATATCTAATGTCTGTGCACACAGTATATTACATCCAGTATATAGAATACATGACTGGTGTATGATATACTGACTGCAGACATCAGATATTACACCAGCCACATAGTATCCTGTATATAATATCTAATGTCTGTGCACACAGTATATTACATCCAGTATATAGAATACATGACTGGTGTATGATATACTGACTGCAGACATCAGATATTACACCAGCCACATAGTATCCTGTATATAATATCTAATGTCGGTGCACACAGTATATTACATCCAGTATGTAGAATACATGACTGGTGTATGATATACTGTGACTGCAGACATCAGATATTACACCAGCCACATAGTATCCTGTATATAATATCTAATGTCTGTGCACACAGTATATTACATCCAGTATACAGGAGAATACATGACTGGTGTATGATATACTGACTGCAGACATCAGATATTACACCAGTCACATAGTATCCTGTATATAATATCTAATGTCTGTACACAGTATATTACATCCAGTGTACAGGAGAATACATGCCTGGTGTATGATATACTGACTGCAGACATCAGATATTACACCAGCCACATAGTATCCTGTATATAATATCTAATGTCGGTGCACACAGTATATTACATCCAGTATATAGGAGAATACATGACTGGTGTATGATATATTGACTGCAGACATCAGATATTACACCAGTCACATAGTATCCTATAAATAATATCTAATGTCTGTGCACACAGTATATTACATCCAGTGTACAGGAGAAAATGTGCCTGGTGTATGATATACTGACTGCAGACATCAGATATTACACCAGCCACATAATATCCTGTATATAATATCTAATGTCTGTGCACACAGTATATTACATCCAGTATATAGAATACATGACTGGTGTATGATATACTGACTGCAGACATCAGATATTACACCAGTCACATAGTATCCTGTATATAATATCTAATGTCTGTGCACACAGTATATTACATCCAGTATACAGGAGAATACATGACTGGTGTATGATATACTGTGACTGCAGACATCAGATATTACACCAGCCACATAGTATCCTGTATATAATATCTAATGTCTGTGCACACAGTATATTACATCCAGTATACAGGAGAATACATGACTGGTGTATGATATACTGACTGCAGACATCAGATATTACACCAGTCACATAGTATCCTGTATATAATATCTAATGTCTGTACACAGTATATTACATCCAGTGTACAGGAGAATACATGCCTGGTGTATGATATACTGACTGCAGACATCAGATATTACACCAGCCACATAGTATCCTGTATATAATATCTAATGTCTGTGCACACAGTATATTACATCCAGTATATAGGAGAATATATGACTGGTGTATGATATACTGACTGCAGACATCAGATATTACACCAGTCACATAGTATCCTGTATATAATATCTAATGTCTGTGCACACAGTATATTACATCCAGTGTACAGGAGAAAATGTGCCTGGTGTATGATATACTGACTGTAGACATCAGATATTATACCAGTCACATAGTATCCTGTATATAATATCTAATGTCTGTGCACACAGTATATTACATCCAGTATACAGGAGAAAATGTGCCTGGTGTATGATATACTGACTACAGACATCAGATATTACACCAGCCACATAGTATCCTGTATATAATATCTAATGTCTGTGCACACAGTATATTACATCCAGTGTACAGGAGAATACATGACTGGTGTATGATATACTGAGACTGCAGACATCAGATATTACACCAGCCACATAGTATCCAGTATATAATATCTAATGTCTGTGCACACAGTATATTATATCCAGAATATAGGAGAATACATGACTGGTGTATGATATACTGACTACAGACATCAGATATTACACCAGCCACATAGTATCCTGTATATAATATCTAATGTCTGTGCACACAGTATATTATATCCAGAATATAGGAGAATACATGACTGGTGTATGATATACTGACTACAGACATCAGATATTACACCAGCCACATAGTATCCTGTATATAATATCTAATGTCTGTGCACACAGTATATTACATCCAGTATATAGAATACATGACTGGTGTATGATATACTGACTACAGACATCAGATATTACCCCAGTCACATAGTATCCTGTATATAATATCTAATGTCTGTGTACACAGTATATTACATCCTGTATATAGGAGAATACATGACTGGTGTATGATATACTGACTGCAGACATCAGATATTACACCAGCCACATAGTATCCTGTATATAATATCTAATGTCTGTGCACACAGTATATTACATCCAGTATATAGGAGAAAATGTGCCTGGTGTATGATATACTGACTGCAGACATCAGATATTACACCAGGCACATATTATCCAGTATATAATATCTAATGTCTGTGCACACAGTATATTACATCCAGTGTACAGGAGAATACATGACTGGTGTATGATATACTGTGACCACAGACATCAGATATTACACCAGCCACATAGTATCCTGTGTTTAATATCTAATGTCTGTGCACACAGTATATCACATCCAGTATATAGTATCCTGTATATAATATCTAATGTCTGTGCACACAGTATATTACATCCAGTGTACAGGAGAAAATGTGCCTGGTGTATGATATACTGACTGCAGACATCAGATATTACACCAGCCACATAGTATCCTGTATATAATATCTAATGTCTGTGCACACAGTATATTACATCCAGTATACAGGAGAAAATGTGCCTGGTGTATGATATACTGACTGCAGACATCAGATATTACACCAGCCACATAGTATCCTGTATATAATATCTAATGTCTGTGCACACAGTATATTACATCCAGTATATAGGAGAATATATGACTGGTGTATGATATACTGTGACTACAGACATCAGATATTACAGCAGCCACATAGTATCTCGTATATAACATCTAATGTCTGTGCACACAGTATATTACATCCAGTGTACAGGAGAAAATGTGCCTGGTGTATGATATACTGACTGCAGACATCAGATATTACACCAGCCACATAGTATCCTGTATATAATATCTAATGTCTGTACACACAGTATATTACATCCAGTATACAGGAGAAAATGTGCATGGTGTATGATATACTGACTGCAGACATCAGATTTTATACCAGCCACATAGTATCCTGTATATAATATCTAATGTCTGTGCACACACTATATTACATCCAATATATAGGAGAATACATGACTGGTGTATGATATACTGACTACAGACATCAGATATTACAACAGCCACATAGTATCCTGAATATAATATCTAATGTCTGTGCACACAGTATATTACATCCAGTATATAGGAGAAAATGTGCCTGGTGTATGATATACTGACTGCAGACATCAGATATTACACCAGCCACATAGTATCCTGTATATAATATCTAATGTCTGTGCACACAGTATATTACATCCAGTATATAGGAGAATATATGACTGGTGTATGATATACTGTGACTACAGACATCAGATATTACAGCAGCCACATAGTATCTCGTATATAACATCTAATGTCTGTGCACACAGTATATTACATCCAGTGTACAGGAGAAAATGTGCCTGGTGTATGATATACTGACTGCAGACATCAGATATTACACCAGCCACATAGTATCCTGTATATAATATCTAATGTCTGTACACACAGTATATTACATCCAGTATACAGGAGAAAATGTGCATGGTGTATGATATACTGACTGCAGACATCAGATTTTATACCAGCCACATAGTATCCTGTATATAATATCTAATGTCTGTGCACACACTATATTACATCCAATATATAGGAGAATACATGACTGGTGTATGATATACTGACTACAGACATCAGATATTACAACAGCCACATAGTATCCTGAATATAATATCTAATGTCTGTGCACACAGTATATTACATCCAGTATATAGGAGAAAATGTGCCTGGTGTATGATATACTGACTGCAGACATCAGATATTACACCAGCCACATAGTATCCTGTATATAATATCTAATGTCTGTGCACACAGTATATTACATCCAGTGTACAGGAGAATACATGACTGGTGTATGATATACTGTGACTACAGACATCAGATATTACACCAGTCACACAGTATCCTGTATATAATATCTAATGTCTGTGCACACAGTATATTACATCCAGTATACAGGAGAAAATGTGCCTGGTGTATGATATACTGACTACAGACATCAGATATTACACCAGCCACATAGTATCCTGTATATAATATCTAATGTCTGTGCACACAGTATATTACATCCAGTGTACAGGAGAATACATGACTGGTGTATGATATACTGTGACTACAGACATCAGATATTATACCAGTCACATAGTATCCTGTATATAATATCTAACGTCTGTGCACACAGTATATTACATCCAGTATACAGGAGAAAATGTACCTGGTGTATGATATACTGACTACAGACATCAGATATTACACCAGCCACATAGTATCCCGTATATAATATCTAATGTCTGTACACACAGTATATTACATCCAGTATACAGGAGAATACATGACTGGTGTATGATATACTGACTACAGACATCAGATAATACACCAGCCACATAGTATCCTTTATATAATATCTAATGTCTGTGCACACAGTATATTACATCCAGTATATAGGAGAATACATGACTGATGTATGATATACTGACTACAGACATCAGATATTACACCAGCCACATAGTATCCTGTATATAATATTTAATGTCTGTGCACACAGTATATTACATCCAGTGTACAGGAGAAAATGTGCCTGGTGTATGATATACTGACTGCAGACATCAGATATTACACCAGCCACATAGTATCCTGTATATAATGTCTAATGTCTGTGCACACAGTATATTACATCCAGTATATAGGAGAAAATGTGCCTGGTGTATGATATACTGACTACAGACATCAGATATTACACCAGCCACATAGTATCCTGTATATAATATCTAATGTCTGTGCACACAGTATATTACATCCAGTATATAGGAGAAAATGTGCCTGGTGCATGATATACTGACTGCAGACATTAGATATTACACCAGTCACATAGTATCCTGTATGTAATATCTAATGTCTGTGCACACAGTATATTACATCCAGTATATAGAATACATGACTGGTGTATGATATACTGACTGCAGAGATCTGATATTACACCAGCCACATAGTATCCTGTATATAATGTCTAATGTCTGTGCACACAGTATATTACATCCAGTGTACAAGAGAATACATGACTGGTGTATGATATATTGACTGCAGACTTCAGATATTACACCAGACACATAGTATCCTGTATATAATATCTAATGTCTGTGCACACAGTATATTACATCCAGTGTACAGGAGAAAATGTGCCTGGTGTATGATATACTGACTGCAGACATCAGATATTACACCAGCCACATAATATCCTGTATATAATATCTAATGTCTGTGCGCACAGTATATTACATCCAGTGTACAAGAGGAAATGTACCTGGTGTATGATATACTGATTGCAGACATCAGATATTACACCAGTAACATAGTATCCTGTATTTAATATCTAATGTCTGCGCACCCAGTATATTACATCCAGTGTATAGGAGAAAATGTGACTGGTGTATGATATGCTGACTACAGACATCAGATATTACACCAGCCACATAGTATCCTGTATATAATATCTAATGTCTGTGCACACAGTATATTACATCCAGTATATAGGATAAAATGTGCCTGGTGTATGATATACTGACTGCAGACATCAGATGTTACACCAGCCACATAATATGCTGTATATAATATCTAATGTCTGTGCACACAGTATATTACATCCAGTATACAGGAGAAAATGTGCTTGGTGTATGATATACTGACTACAGACATCAGATATTACACCAGTCACATAGTATCCTGTATATAATATCTAATGTCTGTGCACACAGTATATTACATCCAGTATATAGGAGAATACATGACTGGTGTATGATATACTGACTGCAGACATCAGATACTACACCAGCCACATAGTATCCTGTATGTAATATCTAATGTCTGTGTGCACAGTATATTACATCCAGTGTACAGGAGAAAATGTGCCTGGTGTATGATATACTGACTGCAGACATCAGATATTACACCAGCCACATAGTATCCTGTATATAATATCTAATGTCTGTGCACACAGTATATTACATCCAGTATACAGGAGAAAATGTGCTTGGTGTATGATATACTGACTACAGACATCAGATATTACACCAGTCACATAGTATCCTGTATATAATATCTAATGTCTGTGCGCACAGTATATTACATCCAGTGTACAGGAGAATACATGACTGGTGTATGATATACTGTGACTACAGACATCAGATATTATACCAGTCACATAGTATCCTGTATATAATATCTAATGTCTGTGCACACAGTATATTACATCCAGTATACAGGAGAAAATGTACCTGGTGTATGATATACTGACTACAGACATCAGATATTACACCAGCCACATAGTATCCTGTATATAATATCTAATGTCTGTACACACAGTATATTACATCCAGTATACAGGAGAATACATGACTGGTGTATGATATACTGACTGCAGACATCAGATATTACACCAGCCACATAGTATCCTGTATATAATATCTAATGTCTGTGCACACAGTATATTACATCCAGTGTACAGGAGAATACATGACTGGTGTATGATATACTGTGACTACAGACATCTGATATTACACCAGCCACATAGTATCCTGTATATAATATCTAATGTCTGTGCACACAGTATATTACATCCAGTGTATAGGAGAATATATGACTGGTGTATGGTATACTGACTATAGACATCAGATATTACACCAGTCACATAGTATCCTGTATATAATATCTAATGTCTGTGCACACAGTATATTACATCCAGTGTACAGGAGAAAAGGTGCCTGGTGTATGATATACTGTGACTACAGACATCAGATATTACACCAGCCACATAGTATCCTGTATATAATATCTAATGTCTGTGCACACAGTATATTACATCCAGTATATAGGAGAAAATGTGCCTGGTGTATGATATACTGTGACTACAGACATCAGATATTACACCAGCCACATAGTATCCTGTATATAATATCTAATGTCTGTGCACACAGTATATTACATCCAGTATATAGGAGAATACATGACTGGTGTATGATATACTGACTGCAGACATCAGATATTACACCAGCCACATAGTATCCTGTATTTAATATCTAATGTCTGTGCATACAGTATATTACATCCAGTATATAGGAGAATACATGACTGGTGTATGATATACTGACTGCAGACATCAGATATTACACCAGCCACATAGTATCCTGTATATAATATCTAATGTCTGTGCACACAGTACATTACATCCAGTGTACAGGGGAAAATGTGCCTGGTGTATGATATACTGACTACAGACATCAGATATTACACCAGCCACATAGTATCCTGTATATAATATCTAATGTCTGTGCACCAAGTATATTACATCCAGTATACAGGAGAATATATGACTGGTGTATGATATACTGACTACAGACATCAGATATTACACCAGCCACATAGTATTCTGTATATAATATCTAATGTCTGTGCACACAGTATATTACATCCACTATATAGAATACATGACTGGTGTATGATATACTGACTGCAGACATCAGATATTACACCAGCCACATAGTATCCTGTATATAATATCTAATGTCTGTGAACACAGTATATTACATCCAGTGTACAGGAGAATACATGACTGGTGTATGATATACTGACTGCAGACATCAGATATTACACCAGCCACATAGTATCCTGTATATAATATCTAATGTCTGTGCACACAGTATATTACATCCAGTATATAGGAGAAAATGTGCCTGGTATATGATATACTGACTACAGACATCAGATATTACACCAGCCACATAGTATCCTGTATATAATATCTAATGTCTGTGCACACAGTATATTACATCCAGTATGCAGGAGAATACATGACTGGTGTATGATATACTGTCTACAGACATCAGATATTACACCAGTCACATAGTATCCTGTATATAATATCTAATGTCTGTGCACACAGTATATTACATCCAGTATATAGGAGAATACATGACTGGTGTATGATATACTGACTGCAGACATCAGATATTACACCAGCCACATAGTATCCTGTATATAATATCTAATGTCTGTGCACACAGTATATTACATCCAGTATACAGGAGAATACATGACTGGTGTATGATATACTGACTGCAGACATCAGATATTACACCAGCCACATAGTATCCTGTATATAATATCTAATGTCTGTGCACACAGTATATTACATCCAGTGTACAGGAGAAAATGTGCCTGGTGTATGATATACTGACTGCTGACATCAGATATTACACCAGCCACATAGTATCCTGTATGTAATATCTAATGTCTGTCCACACAGTATATTACATCCAGTGTACAAGAGAAAATGTGACTGGTATATGATATACTGTGACTGCAGACATCAGATATTACACCAGTCACATAGTATCCTGTATATAATATCTAATGTCTGTGCACACAGTATATTACATCCAGTATATAGGAGAATATATGCCTGGTGTATGATATACTGACTACAGACATCAGATATTACACCAGTCACATAGTATCCTGTATATAATATCTAATGTCTGTGCACACTGTATATTACATCCAGTATATAGGAGAATAAATGACTGGTGTATGATATACTGACTACAGACATCAGATATTACACCAGCCACATACTGTCCTGTATATAATATCTAATGTCTGTGCACACAGTATATTACATCCAGTGTACAGGAGAATATATGACTGGTGTATGATATACTGACTGCAGACATCAGATATTACACCAGCCACATAGTATCCTGTATATAATGTCTAATGTCTGTGCACACAGTATATTACATCCAGCATATAGGAGAATACATGACTGGTGTATGATAAACTGACTACAGGCATCAGATATTACACCAGCCACATAGTATCCTGTATATAATATCTAATGTCTGTGCACACAGTATATTACATCCAGTGTACAGGAGAAAATGTGCCTGGTGTATGATATACTGACTACAGACATCAGATATTACACCAGCCACATAGTATCCTGTATATAATATCTAATGTCTGTGCACACAGTATATTACATCGAGTATATAGGAGAATACATGACTGGTGTATGATATACTGACTACAGACATCAGATATTACACCAGCCACATAGTATCCTGTATATAATATCTAATGTCTGTGCACACAGTATATTACATCCAGTATATAGGAGAATACATGACTGGTGTATGATATACTGACTGCAGACATCAGCTATTACACCAGCCACATAGTATCCTGTATATAATATCTAATGTCTGTGCACACAGTATATTACATCGAGTATATAGGAGAATACATGACTGGTGTATGATATACTGACTACAGACATCAGATATTACACCAGCCACATAGTATCCTGTATATAATATCTAATGTCTGTGCACACAGTATATTACATCCAGTGTACAGGAGAATACATGACTGGTGTATGATATACTGACTACAGACATCAGATATTACACCAGCCACATAGTATCCTGTATATAATATATAATGTCTGTGCACACAGTATAATACATCCAGTGTACAGGAGAATACATGACTGGTGTATGATATACTGACTACAGACATCAGATATTACACCAGTCACATAGTATCCTGTATATAATATCTAATGTCTGTGCACACAGTATATTACATCCAGTATACAGGAGAATACATGATTGGTGTATGATATACTGACTACAGACATCAGATACTACACCAGCCACATAGTATCCTGTATATAATATCTAATGTCTGTGCACACAGTATATTACATCCAGTATATAGGAGAATAGATGACTGGTGTATGATATAATGACTACAGACATCAGATATTACACCAGCCACATAGTATCCTGTATATAATATCTAATGTCTGTGCACACAGTATATTACATCCAGTGTACAGGAGAATACATGACTGGTGTATGATAAACTGACTACAGACATCAGATATTACACCAGCCACATAGTATCCTGTATATAATATCTAATGTCTGTGCACACAGTATATTACATCCAGTATATAGGAGAATACATGACTGGTGTATGATAAACTGACTACAGACATCAGATATTACACCAGCCACATAGTATCCTGTATATAATATCTAATGTCTGTGCACACAGTATATTACATCCAGTGTACAGGAGAATACATGACTGGTGTATGATATACTGACTACAGACATCAGATACTACACCAGCCACATAGAATCCTGTATATAATGTCTAATGTCTGTGCACACAGTATATTACATCCAGTATATAGGAGAATACATGACTGGTGTATGATAAACTGACTACAGGCATCAGATATTACACCAGCCACATAGTATCCTGTATATAATATCTAATGTCTGTGCACACAGTATATTACATCCAGTGTACAGGAGAATACATGACTGGTGTATGATATACTGTGACTGCAGACATCAGATATTACACCAGCCACATAGTATCCTGTATATAATATCTAATGTCTGTGCACACAGTATATTACATCCAGTATATAGAATACATGACTGGTGTATGATATACTGACTGCAGACATCAGATATTACACCAGCCACATAGTATCCTGTATATAATATCTAATGTCTGTGCACACAGTATATTACATCCAGTGTACAGGAGAAAATGTGTCTGGTGTATGATATACTGACTACACACATCAGATATTACACCAGCCACATAGTATCCTGTATATAATATCTAATGTCTGTGCACACAGTATATTACATGCAGTGTACAGGAGAAAATGTGCCTGGTGTATGATATACTGACTACAGACATCAGATATTACACCAGCCACATAATATCCTGTATATAATATCTAATGTCTGTGCACACAGTATATTACATCCAGTATACAGGAGAATACATCACTGGTATATGATATACTGTGACGTCAGACATCAGATATTACACCAGCCACATAGTATCCTGTATAGAATATCTAATGTCTGTGCACACAGTATATTACATCCAGTATATAGAATAGATGACTGGTGTATGATATACTAACTACAGACATCAGATATTACACCAGTCACATAGTATCCTGTATATAATATCTAATGTCTGTGCACCCAGTATATTACATCCAGTATATAGGTGAATACATGACTGGTGTATGATATACTGACTGCAGACATCAGATATTACACCAGCCACATAATATCCTGTATATAATATCTAATGTCTCTGCACACAGTATATTACATCCAGTGTACAGGAGAATACATGACTGGTGTATGATATACTAACTACAGACATCAGATATTACACCAGTCACATAGTATCCTGTATATAATATCTAATGTCTGTGCACACAGTATATTACATTCAGTATACAGGAGAATACATGACTGGTGTATGATATACTAACTACAGACATCAGATATTACACCAGTCACATAGTATCCTGTATATAATATCTAATGTCTGTGCACCCAGTATATTACATCCAGTATATAGGTGAATACATGACTGGTGTATGATATACTGACTGCAGACATCAGATATTACACCAGCCACATAATATCCTGTATATAATATCTAATGTCTGTGTACACAGTATATTACATCCATTGTATAGGAGAATACATGACTGGTGTATGATATACTGACTGCAGACATCAGATATTACACCAGTCACATAGTATCCTGTATATAATATCTAATGTCTGTGCACACAGTATATTACATCCAGTATATAGGAGAATACATGACTGGTGTATGATATACTGACTACAGACATCAGATATTACACCAGCCACATAATATCCTGCATATAATATCTAATGTCTGTGCACACAGTATATTACATTCAGTATACAGGAGAATACATGACTGGTGTATGATATACTAACTACAGACATCAGATATTACACCAGTCACATAGTATCCTGTATATAATATCTAATGTCTGTGCACACAGTATATTACATTCAGTATATAGAATACATGACTGGTGTATGATATACTGACTACAGACATCAGATATTACACCAGCCACATAGTATCCTGTATATAATATCTAATGTCTGTGCACACAGTATATTACATCCAGTGTACAGGAGAAAATGTGCCTGGTGTATGATATACTGACTACAGACATCAGATATTACACAAGCCACGTAGTATCCTGTATATAATATCTAATGTCTGTGCACACAGTATATTACATCCAGTATATAGAATACATGACTGGTGTATGATATACTGACTGCAGACATCAGATATTACACCAGCCACATAGTATCCTGCATGTAGTATCTAATGTCTGTGCACACAGTATATTACATCCAGTATATTGAACATATGACTGGTGTATGATATACTGACTACAGACATCAGATATTACACCAGCCACATAGTATCCTGTATATAATATCTAATGTCTGTGCACACAGTATATTACATCCAGTATATAGAATACATGACTGGTGTATGATATACTGACTGCAGACATCAGATATTACACCAGCCACATAGTATCCTGTATATAATATCTAATGTCTGTACACACAGTATATTACATCCAGTGTACAGGAGAATACATGACTGGTGTATGATATACTGACTGCAGACATCAGATATTACACCAGCCACATAGTATCCTGTATATAATATCTAATGTCTGTGCACACAGTATATTACATCCAGTGTACAGGAGAAAATGTGCCTGGTGTATGATATACTGACTGCAGACATCAGATATTACACCAGCCACATAGTATCCTGTATATAATATCTAATGTCTGTGCACACAGTATATTACATCCAGTATATAGGAGAATACATGACTGGTGTATGATATACTGACTGCAGACATCAGATATTACACCAGCCACATAGTATCCTGTATATAATATCTAATGTCTGTGCACACAGTATATTACATCCAGTGTACAGGAGAAAATGTGCCTGGTGTATGATATACTGACTACAGACATCAGATATTACACCAGCCACATAGTATCCTGCAGGGGCGGACACAGACTGTAGTGGGCCCCTGTGAAAGAAATTTTTTGGGGCCCCCCCCCCTGCGCTTCATAAGGCAACAAAGTTATGTAAACATAACCCCCCCATGTGCAGCTCTCATCCCCCCCATGTGCAGTTCACCCCCCCGATGCATCTCTCATCCCCCCCGTGCATCTCTCATCCCCCCCGTGCATCTCTCACCCCCCCATGTGCATCTCTCACCCCCCCATGTGCATCTCTCACCCCCCATGTGCATCTCTCACCCCCCCATATGTGCATCACTCATCCCCCCCATGTGCATCTCTCATCCCCCCCATGTGCATCTCTCATCCCCCCCATGTGCATCTCTCATCCCCCCCATGTGCATCTCTCATCCCCCCATGTGCATCTCTCACCCCCCCCATGTGCATCTCTCATCCCCCCCCATGTGCATCTCTCATCCCCCCTCCCATGTCCATCTCTCACCCCCCCCATGTGCATCTCTCATCCCCCCCATGTGCATCTCTCATCCCCCCCATGTGCATCTCTCACCCCCCCCATGTGCATCTCTCATCCCCCCCATGTGCATCTCTCATCCCCCCCATGTGCATCTCTCATCCCCCCCATGTGCATCTCTCATCCCCCCCCCAATGTGCATCTCTCATCCCCCCCATGTGCATCTCTCATCCCCCCCATGTGCATCTCTCATCCCCCCCACTCCTAGTTAATTAATTGTATTTAAGAAAAATAAAACTTGTTATACTTACCCCCATGCGATCCCTGCAGAATCCTGGCGCTCGTCCACGTCGCTGCCACCAGGCTCTCCTGACGTTCGGCCATGTGTCGGTGCCACATACATAGCCAACAGCTTTTGTTTTGGCCAAAAGATTTTTAAAGCCGCCACCACGATAAGGTAGACTCTTCTGGCCGGGCCCTACTCTAACCTATTAAAATTTACTTAAAATATCCAATACTCTTTTTAGATATATTTTTATTTAGTTTTCTTTAAGGGAATGTGTCATATACATTTTTTTTTTAAAATGACCAATAATACCACATACAGGGAATACCGCCACACCATCACCAGACCACATATTACCACAACATAGTGACCGAATAATACCACACAGAAGGGAGAAAAACTGCCACACCATGACCAGACCACATATTACCACCACATTACTAATATTACCACCACATTACTAATATTACCATAAGTGTCATTATACACAGGAGCTCTATACATGGTATGTATAATGTAAGTGTCCAGGTAATCTAGTGATCACCAGTGACATTATACACAGGAGCTCTGTATATAGTGTACAGGTAATACAGGGATCACCAGTGACATTATACACAGGAGCTCTGTATATAGTGTACAGGTAATACAGGGATCACCAGTGACATTATACACAGGAGCTCTGTATATATTGTCAGTGTACAGGTAATACAGTGATCACCAGTGACATTATACACAGGAGCTCTGTATATAGTGTCAGTGTACAGGTAATACAGTGATCACCAGTGACATTATACACGGGAGCTCTGTATATAGTGTACAGGTAATACAGGGATCACCAGTGACATTATACACAGGAGCTCTGTATATAGTGTACAGGTAATACAGGGATCACCAGTGACATTATACACAGGAGCTCTGTATATATTGTCAGTGTACAGGTAATACAGTGATCACCAGTGACATTATACACAGGAGCTCTGTATATAGTGTCAGTGTACAGGTAATACAGTGATCACCAGTGACATTATACACAGGAGCCCGGTACATAGTATATAGTGTAAGTGTACATGTAATACACTGACTCACTGGTGACATCTCTAGGTGAAGTCCTTCAGCTACGCTTTTCTCCATCATCCAGCACAGACCGCCATCACGTCTTCCAGCCAGGACTCGTCTCTGCATAAAATAACACAGTTATCTAGAGCACATTCCCCAACTTCTACATTACGCAGCTGAATACAGACGTGCATCCACCATCAATATATGGTTAGTTATTATGCAACCTACCATTCCAAATATAAATTGTAATCCACCACGGTGCCCCCATTAACTGTAAATAGGCACTTAATATATCATTTAATTAGAACCTCTACTCTATACTTCCTGCTCCCCGCATTCATTATTTACATGCACCCCCTGCCCCAATTCATTATATCATGTCCGTGCTCTCCCCCCCATCGTCATTTATCATTTACTCTCCCCCACCCCACATTCATTATGTGCAGCTCATTATCCCCCTACTCCTAATTCCCCCATGTGCAGCTCATTTTCTCCCAATTCCCCCATGTGCAGCTCTCACTCCCCCATGAGCAGCTCTCACCACCCCCCCATGTGCACATCTCTCATCCCCCTCCCCCACATGTGACCCCTCTCTCATCCCCCTCCCCCACATGTGCCCCTCTCTCATCCCCCTCCCCCACATGTGCCCCTCTCTCATCCCCCCCATGTGCATCTCTCATCCCCCCCATGTGCATCTCTCATCCCCCCCATGTGCATCTCTCATTCCCCCATGTGCATCTCTCATCCCCCTCCCCCACATGTGCACCTCTCTCATCCCCCCCATGTGCATCTCTTATCTCCCCCCCATGTGCATCTCTTATCCCCCTCCCCCATGTGCATCTCTTATCCCCCTCCCCATGTGCATCTCTTATCCCCCTCCCCCATGTGCATCTCTTATCCCCCTCCCCCATGTGAATCTCTTATCTCCCCCCCCATGTGCATCTCTTATCTCCCCCCCATGTGCATCTCTTATCCCCCCCATGTGCATCTCTTATCTCCCCTCACCCCATGTGCATCTCTTATCCCCCCCACATGTGCACCTCTCTCATCCCCCCCACCCCATGTGCATCTTTTATCATCTCACCCCCCCACGTGCACCTCTCTCATCCCCCTCCCCCCACGTGCACCTCTCTCATCCCCCTCCCCCCACATGTGCACCTCTCTCATCCCCCCCACCCCATGTGCATCTTTTATCATCTCCCCCCCCCCCATGTGCATCTCTTATAACACTAACACACACACACACACACACACCTCCCATTCCCCCACTCCTAGTAAATTGTATTTTGAAAAAAACAAAACTTGTTATACTTACCCCCATGCGATCCCTGCAGAATCCTGGCGCTCGTCCAAATCGCTAACACCAGGTTCTCCTGACTTCCGGCCATGTGACGGCGCCGTCACATGACCGGAAATCAGGGGAATCATGAAGGTGCTGCCGCAGGAGCGCAGCGCAGCGCTGAGATGTCCCGGACCCGTGAGGAGAGAGAATCACAAGAGGGGGCACCCAACGGGGCTCCAAGGGGGCCCCTACCGGCTGGGCCCCACACTGGAGTCAGGGCAGACATGCCCTGATGGCGGCCCTGCTGGAGGCTGGAGGGGCCCCCTCTCCCTCGGGGCCCCCGTTCAATGAACCGGCTGCACGGGCGGTAGTTCCGCCCCTGGTATCCTCTATATAATATCTAATGTCTGTGCACACAGTATATTACATCCAGTATATAGGAGAATACATGACTGGTGTATGATATACTGACTACAGACATCAGATATTACACCAGCCACATAGTATCCTGTATATAATATCTAATGTCTGTGCACACAGTATATTACATCCAGTGTACAGGGGAAAATGTGCCTGGTGTATGATATACTGACTACAGACATCAGATATTACACCAGCCACATAGTATCCTGTATATAATATCTAATGTTTGTGCACCCAGTATATTACATCCAGTATACAGGAGAATACATGACTGGTGTATGATATACTGACTACAGACATCAGATATTACACCAGCCACATAGTATCCTGTATATAATATCTAATGTCTGTGAACACAGTATATTACATCCAGTGTACAGGAGAATACATGACTGGTGTATGATATACTGACTACAGACATCAGATATTACACCAGCCACATAGTATCCTGTATAAAATATCTAATGTCTGTGCACACAGTATATTACATCCAGTATATAGGAAAATACATGAATGGTGTATGATATACTGACTGCAGACATCAGATATTACACCAGCCACATAGTATCCTGTATATAATATCTAATGTCTGTGCACACAGTATATTACATCCAGTATATAGGAGAAAATGTGCCTGGTGTATGATATACTGACTGCAGACATCAGATATTACACCAGCCACATAGTATCCTGTATATAATATCTAATGTCTGTGCACACAGTATATTACATCCAGTATGCAGGAGAATACATGACTGGTGTATGATATACTGACTACAGACATCAGATATTATACCAGTCACATAGTATCCTGTATATAATATCTAATGTCTGTGCACACAGTTTATTACATCCAGTGTACAGGAGAAAATGTGCCTGGTGTATGATATACTGAATAAAGACCTCAGATATTACACCAGCCACATAGTATCCTGTATGTAATATCTAATGTCTGTCCACACAGTATATTACATCCAGTGTACAAGAGAAAATGTGACTGGTATATGATATACTGTGACTGCAGACATCAGATATTACACCAGTCACATAGTATCCTGTATATAATATCTAATGTCTGTGCACACAGTATATTACATCCAGTGTACAGGAGAATACATGACTGGTGTATGATATACTGACTACAGACATCAGATATTACACCAGTCACATAGTATCCTGTATATAATATCTAATGTCTTTGCACACAGTATATTACATCCAGTGTACAGGAGAATACATGACTGGTGTATGACATACTAACTACAGACATCAGATATTACACCAGTCACATAGTATCCTGTATATAATATCTAATGTCTGTGCACACTGTATATTACATCCAGTATATAGGAGAATAAATGACTGGTGTATGATATACTAACTACAGACATCAGATATTACACCAGCCACATAGTATCCTGTATATAATATCTAATGTCTGTGCACACAGTATATTACATCCAGTGTACAGGAGAATACATGACTGGTGTATGATATACTGTGACTACAGACATCAGATATTACACCAGCCACATAGTATCCTGTATATAATATCTAATGTCTGTGCACACAGTATATTACATCCAGTGTACAGGAGAATACATGACTGGTGTATGATATACTAACTACAGACATCAGATATTACACCAGTCACATAGTATCCTGTATATAATATCTAATGTCTGTGCACACTGTATATTACATCCAGTATATAGGAGAATAAATGACTGGTGTATGATATACTGACTACAGACATCAGATATTACACCAGCTACATAGTGTCCTGTATATAATATCTAATGTCTGTGCACACAGTATATTACATCCAGTGTACAGGAGAATATATGACTGGTGTATGATATACTGACTGCAGACATCAGATATTACACCAGCCACATAGTATCCTGTATATAATGTCTAATGTCTGTGCACACAGTATATTACATCCAGTATATAGGAGAATACATGACTGGTGTATGATAAACTGACTACAGGCATCAGATATTACACCAGTCACATAGTATCCTGTATATAATATCTAATGTCTGTGCACACAGTATATTTCATCCAGTGTATAGGAGAATACATGACTGGTGTATGATATACTGACTACAGACATCAGATATTACACCAGTCTCATAGTATCCTGTATATAATATCTAATGTCTGTGCACACAGTATATTACATCCAGTATATAGGAGAATACATGACTGGTGTATGATATACTGACTGCAGACATCAGATATTACACCAGCCACATAGTATCCTGTATATAATATCTAATGTCTGTGCACACAGTATATTACATCCAGTGTACAAGAGAATACATGACTGGTGTATGATATACTGACTACAGACATCAGATACTACACCAGCCACATAGTATCCTGTATATAATGTCTAATGTCTGTGCACACAGTATATTACATCCAGTGTACAGGAGAAAATGTGCCTGGTGTATGATATACTGTGACTACAGACATCAGATATTACACCAGGCACATAGTATCCTGTATATAATATCTAATGTCTGTGCACACAGTATATTACATCCAGTATACAGGAGAAAATGTGCCTGTGTATGATATACTGTGACTACAGACATCAGATATTACACCAGCCACATACTATCCTGTATATAATATGTAATGTCTGTGCACACAGTATATTACATCCTGTATATAGAATACATGACTGGTGTATGATATACTGACTGCAGACATCAGATATTACACCAGCCACATAGTATCCTGTATATAATATCTAATGTCTGTGCACACAGTATATTACATCCAGTATACAGGAGAAAATGTGCCTGGTGTATGATATACTGTGACTACAGACATCAGATATTACACCAGCCACATAGTATCCTGTATATAATATCTAATGTCTGTGCACACAGTATATTACATCCAGTGTACAGGAGAAAATGTGCCTGGTGTATGATATACTGACTACAGACATCAGATATTACACCAGCCACATGGTATCCTGTATATAATATCTAATGTCTGTGCACACAGAATATTACATCCAGTGTACAGGAAAATACATGACAGGTGTATGATATACTGACTACAGACATCAGATATTACACCAGTCACATAATATCCTGTATATAATATCTAATGTCTGTGCACACAGTATATTACATCCAGTGTACAGGAGAAAATGTGCCTGGTGTATGAAATGCTGTGACTACAGACATCAGATATTACGCCAGCCACATAGTATCCTGTATATAATATCTAATGTCTGTGCACACAGTATATTACATCCAGTATACAGGAGAAAATGTGCCTGGTGTATGATATACTGTGACTACAGACATCAGATATTACACCAGCCACATAGTATCCTGTATATAATATCTAATGTCTGTGCACACAGTATATTACATCCAGTATATAGAATACATGACTGGTGTATGATATACTGACTGCAGACATCAGATATTACACCAGCCACATAGTATCCTGTATATAATATCTAATGTCTGTGCACACAGTATATTGCATGCAGTGTACAGGAGAAAATGTGCCTGGTGTATGATATACTGACTACACACATCAGATATTACACCAGCCACATAGTATCCTGTATATAATATCTAATGTCTGTGCACACAGTATATTACATGCAGTGTACAGGAGAAAATGTGCCTGGTGTATGATATACTGACTACAGATATCAGATATTACACCAGCCACATAATATCCTGTATATAATATCTAATGTCTGTGCACACAGTATATTACATCCAGTATACAGGAGAATACATCACTGGTGTATGATATACTGTGACGTCAGACATCAGATATTACACCAGCCACATAGTATCCTGTATAGAATATCTAATGTCTGTGCACACAGTATATTACATCCAGTGTACAGGAGAATATATGACAGGTGTATGATATACTGTGACTACAGACATCAGATATTACACCAGCCACATAATATCCTTTATATAATATCTAATGTCTGTGTACACAGTATATTACATCCAGTGTATAGGAGAATACATGACTGGTGTATGATATACTGACTGCAGACATCAGATATTACACCAGTGACATAGTATCCTGTATATAATATCTAATGTCTGTGCACACAGTATATTACATCCAGTATATAGGAGAATACATGACTGGAGTATGATATACTGACTACAGACATCAGATATTACACCAGCCACATAATATCCTGTATATAATATCTAATGTCTGTGCACACAGTATATTACATTCAGTATACAGGAGAATACATGACTGGTGTATGATATACTAACTACAGACATCAGATATTACACCAGTCACATAGTATCCTGTATATAATATCTAATGTCTGTGCACCCAGTATATTACATCCAGTATATAGGTGAATACATGACTGGTGTATGATATACTGACTGCAGACATCAGATATTACACCAGCCACATAATATCCTGTATATAATATCTAATGTCTGTGCACACAGTATATTACATCCAGTATATAGGAGAATATATGACTGGTGTATGATATACTGACTGCAGACATCAGATATTACACCAGCCACATAGTATCCTGTATATAATATCTAATGTCTGTGCACACAGTATATTACATCCAGTATATAGGAGAAAATGTGCCTGGTGTATGATATACTGTGACTACAGACATCAGATATTACACCAGTCACATAGTATCCTGTATATAATATCTAATGTTTGTGCACACAGTATATTACATCCAGTATATAGGAGAATACATGACTGGTTTATGATATACTGACTGCAGACATCAGATATTACACCAGCCACATAGTATCCTGTATATAATATCTAATGTCTGTGCACACAGTATATTACATCCAGTATATAGGAGAATACATGACTGGTGTATGATATACTGACTACAGACATCAGATATTACACCAGCCACATAGTATCCTGTATATAATATCTAATGTCTGTGCACACAGTATATTACATCCAGTGTACAGGAGAAAATGTGCCTGGTGTATGATATACTGATTGCAGACATCATATATTACACCAGCCACATAGTATCCTGTATATAATATCTAATGTCTGTGCACACAGTATATTACATCCAGTATATAGAATACATGACTGGTGTATGATATACTGACTGCAGACATCAGATATTACACCAGTCACATAGTATCCTGTATATAATATCTAATGTCTGTGCACACAGTATATTACATCCAGTATATAGAATACATGACTGGTGTATGATATACTGACTACAGACATCAGATATTACACCAGCCACATAGTATACTGTATATAATATCTAATGTCTGTACACACAGTATATTACATCCAGTATATAGGAGAATACATGACTGGTGTATGATATACTGACTGCAGACATCAGATATTACACCAGCCACATAGTATCCTGTATATAATATCTAATGTCTGTGCACACAGTATATTACATCCAGTATATAGGAGAATATATGACTGGTGTATGATATACTGACTGCAGACATCAGATATTACACCAGCCACATAGTATCCTGTATATAATATCTAATGTCTGTGCACACAGTATATTACATCCAGTATATAGGAGAAAATGTGCCTGGTGTATGATATACTGTGACTACAGACATCAGATATTACACCAGTCACATAGTATCCTGTATATAATATCTAATGTTTGTGCACACAGTATATTACATCCAGTATATAGGAGAATACATGACTGGTTTATGATATACTGACTGCAGACATCAGATATTACACCAGCCACATAGTATCCTGTATATAATATCTAATGTCTGTGCACACAGTATATTACATCCAGTATATAGGAGAATACATGACTGGTGTATGATATACTGACTACAGACATCAGATATTACACCAGCCACATAGTATCCTGTATATAATATCTAATGTCTGTGCACACAGTATATTACATCCAGTATATAGAATACATGACTGGTGTATGATATACTGACTACAGACATCAGATATTACACCAGCCACATAGTATACTGTATATAATATCTAATGTCTGTACACACAGTATATTACATCCAGTATATAGGAGAATACATGACTGGTGTATGATATACTGACTGCAGACATCAGATATTACACCAGCCACATAGTATCCTGTATATAATATCTAATGTCTGTGCACACAGTATATTACATCCAGTGTACAGGAGAAAATGTGCCTGGTGTATGATATACTGACTACAGACATCAGATATTACACCAGCCACATAGTATCCTGTATATAATATCTAATGTCTGTGCACACAGTATATTACATCCAGTGTACAGGAGAATACATGACTGGTGTATGATATACTGACTACAGACATCAGATATTACACCAGCCACATAGTATCCTGTATATAATATCTAATGTCTGTGCACACAGTATATTACATCCAGTGTACAGGAGAAAATGTGCCTGGTGTATGATATACTGACTACAGACATCAGATATTACACCAGCCACATAGTATGCTGCAGGGGCGGACACAGACTGTAGTGGGCCCCTGTGCAAGAAATTTTTTGGGGCCCCCCCCCTGCGCTTCATAAGGCAACAAAGTTATGTAAACATAACCCCCCCATGTGCAGCTCTCATCCCCCCCATGTGCAGCTCACCCCCCCGATGCATCTCTCATCCCCCCCGTGCATCTCTCATCCCCCCCGCGCATCTCTAACCCCCCCATGTGCATCTCTCACCCCCCCATGTGCATCTCTCAGCCCCCATGTGCATCTCTCACCCCCCCATATGTGCATCACTCATCCCCCCATGTGCATCTCTCATCCCCCCCATGTGCATCTCTCATCCCCCATGTGCATCTCTCATCCCCCCCATGTGCATCTCTCACCCCCCCATGTGCATCTCTCATCCCCCCCATGTGCATCTCTCACCCCCCCCATGTGCATCTCTCATCCCCCCTCCCATGTGCATCGCTCATCCCCCCCATGTGCATCTCTCATCCCCCCCACTACTAGTTAATTAATTGTATTTAAGAAAAATAAAACTTGTTATACTTACCCCCATGCGATCCCTGCAGAATCCTGGCGCTCGTCCACGTCGCTGCCACCAGGCTCTCCTGACGTTCGGCCATGTGTCGGTGCCACATACATAGCCAACAGCTTTTGTTTTGGCCAAAAGATTTTTAAAGCCGCCACCACGATAAGGTAGACTCTTCTGGCCGGGCCCTACTCTAACCTATTAAAATTTACTTTAAATATCCAATACTCTTTTTAGATATATTTTTATTTAGTTTTCTTTAAGGGAATGTGTCATATACATTTTTTTTTTAAAATGACCAATAATACCACATACAGGGAATACCGCCACACCATCACCAGACCACATATTACCACAACATAGTGACCGAATAATACCACACAGAAGGGAGAAAAACTGCCACACCATGACCAGACCACATATTACCACCACATTACTAATATTACCACCACATTACTAATGTTACCATAAGTGTCATTATACACAGGAGCTCTATACATGGTATGTATAATGTAAGTGTCCAGGTAATCTAGTGATCACCAGTGACATTATACACAGGAGCTCTGTATATAGTGTCAGTGTACAGGTAATACAGTGATCACCAGTGACATTATACACAGGAGCTCTGTATATAGTGTACAGGTAATACAGGGATCACCAGTGACATTATACACAGGAGCTCTGTATATAGTGTACAGGTAATACAGGGATCACCAGTGACATTATACACAGGAGCTCTGTATATATTGTCAGTGTACAGGTAATACAGTGATCACCAGTGACATTATACACAGGAGCTCTGTATATAGTGTCAGTGTACAGGTAATACAGTGATCACCAGTGACATTATACACGGGAGCTCTGTATATAGTGTATAGGTAATACAGGGATCACCAGTGACATTATACACAGGAGCTCTGTATATAGTGTACAGGTAATACAGGGATCACCAGTGACATTATACACAGGAGCTCTGTATATATTGTCAGTGTACAGGTAATACAGTGATCACCAGTGACATTATACACAGGAGCTCTGTATATAGTGTCAGTGTACAGGTAATACAGTGATCACCAGTGACATTATACACAGGAGCTCTGTATATAGTGTACAGGTAATACAGTGATCACCAGTGACATTATACACAGGAGCCCGGTACATAGTATATAGTGTAAGTGTACATGTAATACACTGACTCACTGGTGACATCTCTAGGTGAAGTCCTTCAGCTACGCTTTTCTCCTTCATCCAGCACAGACCGCCATCACGTCTTCCAGCCAGGACTCGTCTCTGCATAAAATAACACAGTTATCTAGAGCACATTCCCCAACTTCTACATTACGCAGCTGAATACAGACGTGCATCCACCATCAATATATGGTTAGTTATTATGCAACCTACCATTCCAAATATAAATTGTAATCCACCACGGTGCCCCCATTAACTGTAAATAGGCACTTAATATATAATTTAATTAGAACCTCTACTCTATACTTCTTGCTCCCCGCATTCATCATTTACATGCACCCCCTGCCCCAATTCATTATATCATGTCCGTGCTCTCCCCACCCCATCGTCATTTATCATTTACTCTCCCCCACCCCACATTCATTATGTGCAGCTCATTATCCCCCTACTCCTAATTCCCCCATGTGCAGCTCATTTTATCCCAATTCCCCCATGTGCAGCTCTCACTCCCCCATGAGCAGCTCTCACCACCCCCCCATGTGCACATCTCTCATCCCCCTCCCCCACATGTGACCCCTCTCTCATCCCCCTCCCCCACATGTGCAGCTCTCACCACCCCCCCATGTGCCCCTCTCTCATCCCCCTCCCCCACATGTGCCCCTCTCTCATCCCCCTCCCCCACATGTGCCCCTCTCTCATCCCCCCATGTGCATCTCTCATCCCCCCCATGTGCATCTCTCATCCCCCCCATGTGCATCTCTCATCCCCCCATGTGCATCTCTCATCCCCCTCCCCCACATGTGCACCTCTCTCATCCCCCCCATGTGCATCTCTTATCTCCCCCCCATGTGCATCTCTTATCCCCCTCCCCCATGTGCATCTCTTATCCCCCTCCCCATGTGCATCTCTTATCCCCCTTCCCCATGTGCATCTCTTATCCCCCTCCCCCATGTGCATCTTTTATCTCCCCCCCATGTGCATCTCTTATCTCCCCCCATGTGCATCTCTTATCCCCCCCATGTGCATCTCTTATCTCCCCTCCCCCCATGTGCATCTCTTATCCCCCCCACATGTGCACCTCTCTCATCCCCCCCACCCCATGTGCATCTTTTATCATCTCCCCCCCCCACGTGCACCTCTCTCATCCCCCTCCCCCCACGTGCACCTCTCTCATCCCCCTCCCCCCACATGTGCACCTCTCTCATCCCCCCCACCCCATGTGCATCTTTTATCATCTCCCCCCCCCATGTGCATCTCTTATAACACTAACACACACACACACACACACACACACCTCCCATTCCCCCACTCCTAGTAAATTGTATTTTGAAAAAAACAAAACTTGTTATACTTACCCCCATGCGATCCCTGCAGAATCCTGGTTCTAATATCTAATGTCTGTGCACACAGTATATTACATCCAGTATATAGGAGAATACATGACCGTGTACGGCCAACCCGGGTTCCACCGTTTAACCTGTTCCTCCCATTTTCCAGCACTCACCTTTTCCCACAAATAAAAACACTGCACCTGTAATTTCTTTGGATAAATTTGGCCACAGCGGCCATTTTATTAACAAACAACATTAACACATTAACAGTGTTATAAATAAATAAGAAGGGAGGGTTCTTGGAGTTAAAAAATTAGATCTGGCATAAATTAAACCGAACTGGAACCACCATATTACCCTCAGCCGTCCATCACCAGCTCAAGGGCACCAAAAGCTCCCAGGGTAAAACCCCGTCCAGAGCCCAAAAACCAAATGCCAGATCACCCCGCTCAATTAACCAATTGGCTGTAATTTTAACCAAATTATTCCCACCGACACTTCTGTGCCAACTCCAAGAACCCCACCCCCCGCCACAAATGAACAGCCCTGACCACCTCAGGCTCGTGAGTGCCCCAAAAACCGCCAAAGCCCTCTCATTCCCCTCCTGTATAGCCAATGCCCACAAATCGGTACCAATGTCATTCAAATGTACACCATCCTTTGCCCAAAAATTTCCAACTCCCGCCTCGAGTTCAAAATGTCGAATGCTTACTCCCCCGTTCCTTGACACAAAGGCTGATATGGCTTTATTTAACCTCACTCTCGCCCTATTAATCCCCTTCAAAGATCTAGCCTCCCTCCACCTTTTTTTTTTTTTTTTTTTTTTTTGGCACAATGTCAGACCAGACCGTCAACACCACAGGAAAGGATGTCCATAACCTTAAAAATTAAATCGAATGTCCCTCATCAGTTCCCTGACCGGGCGAGCCCCCAAGTCATTCCCCCCCATATGCACCACCAAAATATCCAGCGTCCGAACCAAACGGGCTGCCTTATGAAATTCAGGCAGCACCCTTCTCCATACCATGCCTCTGGAGACGAGCCACCGAACCACAACTTGCTCTCTCCTAAAACCCAACTGCCTACCGTCTGGCCTCCCGTCCGCTCGCAACACCCCCAGTGGACGAAGGAATGTCCCAGAATCCACGCTAACAATGGGACACCATCTGCAACAAACAACCACAATGTATTCAATACTTAACAAGATGAAAACAAACCTTAGCCCCCCGTACCTAATGCCGCACAAAGGACAAATAACGATCAGAACTCCACCTCCCTATCCGCTTTGTCACATCCTTGCCTAAGCCCAAGCCATTGGCTTCTGACGCCGCGCCAATTCTAAAAGAATGTGACCCGTACACCTCCGGGCGAAAGCCCAACTCCCGAACTCCTTTCTTAAATACTGCTATTTAAGAAAAGTCCCCATTTTCATGACATAATAAGGAACCCACTCGCCCAGGCCAAAATTGCCAGTCTACTTGGTGCCACCGATTCAGACAATCTCAGCGCACCAAAAAATGCTAACGAAAAGGTTAACCTAAACAATGTAGCTTCATAACTGAACAACAAGTTTCGTCTAATACTAAACCCAAACGTTCCAAGATGTTAAAAGTCACCGGTCTTCTTTTATCCAGCACCTTATCTCCTCTCCTAAAGCCCCTAAGTGCTTGCTACACTAAAAAGGACTTTGTAACATCTCTTATCCCCACTTTTGAAACAGACCATCCAATCTCCGCTGCCCTACCTACAAGAAAGAACACCGCCATCTCCCCATCACCGACATTCTCCACCAAACCCCACTGCATTATCCAACTTTTTCATACTCGCCACGATGCCTCATATGAGGACCAGGTCTGCCTTGTAATGGACTCTCGTATTAAACGTCCCCACTCCTCCATAACCAGCTGCCACAAATGCGAAGGGCATTCCTGTCCCACGTCCTCTGCCTCTGGTGCTAGCGCCCGAAAAACGATCCCACTGAAAACGAGACAAGGCATCTGCGATGGAATTTTTACACCAGCACCTCCTGCAGCATCTGTAAAAAATCTCACAATCACGACTGCTCAAAAACTCGTGCTGAATTAACGACCTGCCGTTATAATTTTCCAAAAAACATTTTCCAAACCTTCAAATCCTCCTTGTGATCCTTATTTAAACAAATGAAATGATGGAGGGCGCGCACTCCTGCTGTCGCCCTTGCCAACCCGCGACAAAATATCCTGCCCATTGGCATAATGCTGCATGCGAAATTCAAACGACCTAACAGGGATTGTAGCTCCTTCAGCGTCACCTTACGCAACCTCCTGACTCTATCGACCTCCTGCTTGAGCAAACTCAATTTATCATCAGGTAACCGACACTCCATCCTCTCCGTATCAATTGGGATGCCCAAAAAGTTAACAAGGTGCAAGGTCCCTCTGTTTTTTTTTTTTTTTTTTTTTTAAATTTCCTGCCAAAGGTATGCCAAAAATGCTCCGCTACCCACACCATAGTTCCTAACAAAGTCCTACACAACAACGATTGATGAGGGCCTATAAACAAAATGTCATCCAAATAATGAATGACCGACTGAACTGATGCCAGGTCCCTCACCACCCATTCCAAAAAGGTACTAAACGTTTTAAACAGGGAACACGTAATTGCGCAGCCCATATGCAAACACCTGTCCACGTAGTATTCCCCTTTCCAAAAACAACCTAACAATGGGAAGCTATCCGGATGTACTGACAGCAATCCAAAAGCCGATTCGATATCAGTTTTAGCTAGCAACGATCCTGGCCCATATCTCCACACCCATCCCACCGCCGCATCGAATGCTGAATACTCCACCGAACATAATTCCTGAGCAATGCCATCATTCACCGAAAAAACCCCTTAGGGTATGACAAATGCTGAATCAAATGAAACTTATTAGCCTCTTTTAGGGCACGACTCCCAACGGCGAAACAATCACCCTGCTGCTAGGTAAATCCTGAAACGGACCAGCCATCCTGCCCAATTCCACCTCCTTTGCCAGTTTCAAGCTAACCACTTCCGGATGAAGGGAAGCCGACATCAAATTTTTAAGAGAAAAGGGGACCTCATGATCAGGAGGAGGAATTCTAAAACCTTCCAAAAAAGACCATCTGAAATGACCTTAGCCTTCAACTGATCTGGATACCTACTTCGAAAGGGGGCCATCTCGTGAACCCTCACCGGAGTCACCCCCTTGACCGGTACCCATTGGCATTTTTCCATTACCCTTCTTAAAGCATTTAGATGCTCCGTGTGAAATACCGTTGCAATGGGAGCACACATTTTTAAATTTGCAGGAGTTCCCGTACTTACACTGGCCATCATTAAATTGCCAGCAAGATCCCGCTTCCTTCTTAGTGCTTTGTGCACCCTGGCTACTTCCTCCGTGTCCTGCCGATTAGTTCCCACTACCGCTGCTCCCGTGAAAGGACTGCCCATACCTCACCGGAGTCACAACTTTCAGCTACAACCCGATGTCCTTTGATCCCATCTAATCTCCGGGCGGACTGCCTTCCTCTGCCGATATTGCTAGTCGTATCGTAACCATGTCTGGCCCCCTTAAGTGCGATGAGCCTCCCCTATAGCATCCAGGTAGCAAAATAAACCTGAGGAATTATCCGGAGCTTTTTTCCCAATGACCCTAGCCATTATTGCAAAAGCTTGCAACCAATTAACAAACGTCTGAGGAATGAACCTCCACCTACGCTTTTTTTTTTTTTTTTTTTTTGCTGTCGTCCTTTTCTCCCTTGTCCAAATTAAACTTTTCAAGAGAAAGTAAGGAAAAAATTTCTACAAATTCATCCCGCCCAATTTTTTCTTTAACCTCTTTTTTTTTTTTTTTTTTTTTTTTTTAAATGTGCCCAGCTGCCCCACGAAGCACACGTATACCTCCCCTTTCGCCCTATCATCCAGTTTTACGGCATCCGCTTTATCCTTTTCTGTCTGTACAGAAACCGATACCCTCTAAAGTCCCCCTCAGTACACACCGCCGCCCTTGCCGATTCACTCCCCGCCTGCGACGCCACAGGTCGACCGGGTAACCAAGCCCCCATCGGAGATAACCCTGCCTCACTGGCTCCACCAGTGCCTAAACTAGCCAGAATTTGTGACATGTTTGCCAAATTATCCCTGAGCCCCACGACATCTAACCACGCCTCCCCCTAACATTTACACCACAGGGCCCTGCCAACTGCCTATCCCCTACCCCATCCGCTACAGACCCAGTGGGTGACAAAACAAACATAGACGTGTAGCACCCCGAGGACTCGGCTGCTACAGGGGTATTGCACCTCAAACCAGAGGTGTGGTATTCCACTCCCGGGTAAGGATGGAGTGTGGAACAGAGCTCAGTTAGCTGCATGCACCACACTCACCCCATTTCCGGGGGACAGATCAACGGTACTCCCACCAGATAGATGTGCAGGTACGACAGCGTCTGTCCCTGGCTGGAGTGGGGAGGGGGGAGGAATATTCCAGTGGTGTAGGAGCAGACAGGGGAGGGACTCTGGGCATAGGTAGGAGCCCATTGGGTGCTGGTCACCTGGGCTCGGGTGTCAAAGGGGGTATATAAGGTGGGCACCATCTTGGATCAGGGTTCAGTTCAGGCAGGAGGAGAAGAGGAGAGGAGCTCAGCCAGAGAGGGCTGACAGGGAGCTGTGGCTCAGTCTGGGCCCAGCTCCAGAGCCAGGCCTGGAGATGAGGCCTGAGGCAGAGAGAGAGAGAGAGAGAAAGAAGAAGAAGGAGGAACAGAAACAGCAGGAGAGGCCCAGAGACGCAAGAGAAGAGGGAACCCTGAGATCCCACGAGTTAACGGGTGAAGGGTTGGCAGAACAGGGTACCGGATCCCAAACTGGTAGAGGCTAATTATCCTTAGCCAGGAACCGGAGGTCGTGGACAAGTTTTGGCGCGACCCCTCACCATATCCACCAGGAAGGCATACCACGTATAGGGTCAGGGAAGCCGGGAAAGGTTTCGCCACCAAAAGGCCCGAGGGAGCCGGACAAAGGTGGGTCCCTGGTGGGGACGGCCAGTAGAAAGGAAGAGAGGGGAGCTCAGGACCACGCTCTGGAACTGCCTGGGAGTTAACCGAGTCCCTCACCTGGTGGACGCAGCACGGCTCGGGTGGTCACTCTTGGCCGAAGTGATCTGAACACCAACTGTGAGTAAAGCTGTGAAAACTGCAATACACGTCTCTGAGCTTCCTTGTCACACCACCACTACCACTATCATCATTTCCTGCTTCACCAGCTGCCCTGAGGCTATACCCCTCCCGTTGGGGGTTATACCATCCACGCTGCACAACCACACCACCGGCCTCAGCGGTCTGCCCTGCAGCGGCGGCTTCATAGCCGCAATCAACGGGTGGCGTAGTCGAACTCTATAACATCTTAATGCTGAGCACTGCCACTTAGTTTGACACCCTGGGCACGGACCTGGTCACCGCCACGAGGACTACTACCCCTGTCAGATCCGGCTCCGGGTATCCCCCGCGTGCGCAACGCAGCACAACATGGCCCAGGGGGCGCGTAAACTTTGGCGTAGTCGGCAGGAACTCGTGCCCGCAACCACCGGGTACTGCGTGCCTGAAGAAAAGTTCACATTTACCTCAAAAAGGAGTCTCCCGCCAATTCCAGAGGGTTCCCGCCATCGGACGCCGTCCGGAGTCGTTTCCCGCCATCTGTAGCCTTTGCCCGCCATCCACGAAGTTTCCCGCCATCAGGAGACGAATCCCGCCATCTGAGACGGTTTCCCGCCCTGGCAGAGCGGACGCCATTATGGGCGTGCCAGAGGGTGGCAAGAGACCACCTCCCATCGTGGGCGCGGTCCCAGAAGGGCGCCAAAAGCGGAGACCGCCCCCACCAGCCGAGACTACAACAATGGAGATGTCCATCAGAGTGGGGGGGCTGCCCCTGAAACTAACAGTCGCCAAGTTGCCCCGGGGCCACTCCCAATGGGGGCGGATAGAGAACAAAGTTGAGAAGATGGGTGCGGCCTGGAGGAGTCTGGACAGATCGCACCCGGGGATGGAGGAAGAGACAAGCGGTACCGACCCCGTGGTCCGGGGCCTGCTGCAGGCCGCCACCCCAGAAGGCCTGGTGGAGATCCTGGCACAGCTCCCCAGAGATCGGGAGCGTGCACAGACCGCGCTGGAGGCCTTGGCCCGGAAGATGGTCCGAGTACAGCAGGAAGCACTGGCCGAATGGAGAAGGGAGATGGCCCAGCAGGCTGGAACCCGCCAGCAGAGGACGCCACCCGCAACGTGGAGCATGTCTGCCCCTGAGGATGGTGCAGGAGGGACGAAGGCCGGAGACGACGCCGCGGAGGGAGCCACAGGGATGGAAGCAGGTAATGGGGACGTCATCACCCCGTGCCCAGTAGCCGTAAGCCTGCCCCAGCTCCCCGTCGCAGAGCCCGAAGTCCCACTCACCGCCCCCGTTGCCGCACCGCCACTGCTTCCAACTAGGCCTCAAGCGGCCGGAGCCGCGGTCACGCCCCCTTCCGCGCCACGCCCCTTGACCCTGAGCGCGGCAAAAGAGGAAGTGCCACCGGCCTGGTCGCAAGGCCTGGTGCATCCGGGCGCCGCTACCCCTCCAGCGCCCTCTTCCCCAAAAGGTGCCATACCTGGACCCAAAGAGGATGCCTCCGGCCTGGACGCAAGGCCGAGTACCTCCGGGCGCCGCTGCCCCCACAGCGCCCTCAACCTCCACAGTGCTGCCCCTGGGCGAAGATCTCTTCGCGCAGCATACTAACCCGGACGGGTCTGAAGACTACCCTCAGGAAGGAGCAGGAGGACATCGTTACTAATGAACGGTAACTGAAACTGTATATAGTTACCCGTAAGGGTACCTGTCATGCTGCTAATTGGAGTGTGGTCCCCGTTGGGACTAGTGTGGGACTGTTAAAGAACTGTTTCCTGTGTGCCCCTATCCCTTACCAGGCTGAGGACTGTGAGCAGCCATTCCCCTATTCCAAAAGGCCGAGGACTGAGAGCGGTCAATACCCTGTAAATAGTTGCGCTTCTTAAAGCGCCCCCTACTGGTTTTATAAGGAACTGTTTTTCTAGCATGGAATTAGTGACTGTTGCACTTTACCTGGTCACAAGTTGCACCGTGGCCAGAAGATCAAGAATATGTTTTGAGAATGTTTTACTTGAAAAGGTTTTATATTGAAAGTTTGTATGCTGCTAGGATAATAATGTAAAAGTTACCTGTGATGTTTTATAATGTGTAGTATGCTAAAAGAGTTCCGGTAGTTTTATACCAGTAACGTTCTAAGGAGAGAGTACCTCCCATAAAGGGATGAGTTCATAGTTAATATCTTATATGTGAGTGCACTTTAAAAATTTTTGTATGTCTAATTGTTTTGCTCTATTCCAGCCCGAGGACGTGCTGTGATTTACCAGGGGGGAATGTAGCACCCCGAGGACTCGGCTGCTACAGGGGTATTGCGCCTCAAACCAGAGGTGTGGTATTCCACTCCCGGGTAAGGATGGAGTGTGGAACAGAGCTCAGTTAGCTGCATGCACCACACTCACCCCATTTCCGGGGGACAGATCAACGGTACTCCCACCAGATAGATGTGCAGGTACGACAGCGTCTGTCCCTGGCTGGAGTGGGGAGGGGGGAGGAATATTCCAGTGGTGTAGGAGCAGACAGGGGAGGGACTCTGGGCATAGGTAGGAGCCCATTGGGTGCTGGTCACCTGGGCTCGGGTGTCAAAGGGGGTATATAAGGTGGGCACCATCTTGGATCAGGGTTCAGTTCAGGCAGGAGGAGAAGAGGAGAGGAGCTCAGCCAGAGAGGGCTGACAGGGAGCTGTGGCTCAGTCTGGGCCCAGCTCCAGAGCCAGGCCTGGAGAGGAGGCCTGAGGCAGAGAGAGAGAGAGAGAGAAAGAAGAAGAAGGAGGAACAGAAACACCAGGAGAGGCCCAGAGACGCAAGAGAAGAGGGAACCCTGAGATCCCACGAGTTAACGGGTGAAGGGTTGGCAGAACAGGGTACCGGATCCCAAACTGGTAGAGGCTAATTATCCTTAGCCAGGAACCGGAGGTCGTGGACAAGTTTTGGCGCGACCCCTCACCATATCCACCAGGAAGGCATACCACGTATAGGGTCAGGGAAGCCGGGAAAGGTTTCGCCACCAAAAGGCCCGAGGGAGCCGGACAAAGGTGGGTCCCTGGTGGGGACGGCCAGTAGAAAGGAAGAGAGGGGAGCTCAGGACCACGCTCTGGAACTGCCTGGGAGTTAACCGAGTCCCTCACCTGGTGGACGCAGCACGGCTCGGGTGGTCACTCTTGGCCGAAGTGATCTGAACACCAACTGTGAGTAAAGCTGTGAAAACTGCAATACACGTCTCTGAGCTTCCTTGTCACACCACCACTACCACTATCATCATTTCCTGCTTCACCAGCTGCCCTGAGGCTATACCCCTCCCATTGGGGGTTATACCATCCACGCTGCACAACCACACCACCGGCCTCAGCGGTCTGCCCTGCAGCGGCGGCTTCATAGCCGCAATCAACGGGTGGCGTAGTCAAACTCTATAACATCTTAATGCTGAACACTGCCACTTAGTTTGACACCCTGGGCACGGACCGGGTCACCGCCACGAGGACTACTACCCCTGTTAGATCCGGCACCGGGTATCCCCCGCGTGCGCAACGCAGCACAAAATGGCCCAGGGGGCGCGTAAACTTTCCTCTCTGGCTGAGCTCCTCTCCTCTTCTCCTCCTGCCTGAACTGAACCCTGATCCAAGATGGTGCCCACCTTATATACCCCCTTTGACACCCGAGCCCAGGTGACCAGCACCCAATGGGCTCCTACCTATGCCCAGAGTCCCTCCCCTGTCTGCTCCTACACCACTGGAATATTCCTCCCCCCTCCCCACTCCAGCCAGGGACAGACGCTGTCGTACCTGCACATCTATCTGGTGGGAGTACTGTTGATCTGTCCCCCGGAAATGGGGTGAGTGTGGTGCATGCAGCTAACTGAGCTCTGTTCCACACTCCATCCTTACCCGGGAGTGGAATACCACACCTCTGGTTTGAGGTGCAATACCCCTGTAGCAGCCGAGTCCTCGGGGTGCTACAGACGCATACTCACGGAGCTGCGCAGGTGCTGTGTCCCCGCCAGCCGTACGTCCTGAGTCCTGCTGATTCCTTGGGTCGTCCTGATCCTCTCCGTATTCCGATCCTCCCTCTCGCTGTTGCTCAAGGCCCGCGCCCCTGGCCTCCTCGTCACCAGGGGGGACCTGAGCACGTGCCGATGCCCAAGCAGCTCGTCCGCTGCACGTTTCTGCACCGATCCTTCCTGCCGTCCGTGATCCAGCACGACCTCTGGACCTGGGCCCCCCAGCCCAGTCCGTGCTGATCTGTGGGTGGGGGCTGCCAGGCAGCTCCATGCTGCTGCCCGCCGCTCTGCTACCGTGACTCCGGCGACTGGGGCCAGGCAACAGGTCTCCAAACTGCCGCTGCCTGCCCGAAAAATGCCATACTGTCCTCCACTGTCAATTTGACTGGCAGGCACCCCGACTGGTACATCGCCAGGTGTGCCTGCCGCGCTGCTGCTCCTCCTGGCCCTTCTTCTTTTTTTTTTTTTTTTTTATAACGACCGTCCGCCGCTGTGAACCGCTGCTGGCCCTGGTTACAGGGGCCAGCGTCATCGCTGCCCCAAGACTTCCTGTCCGGCCCGGTCACATGCACAGGAAGTGACGCGGGCCGAACTTCCGGCGAAGCCACGCCCCCGGACTGGTGACGCGGCTCTAGTGCGGGCCTTGCTTCCGGCGCGGCCCGGGCTCTATTACTGCGGCGCGCCGCCGGAGCAGGCCGCACTTCCGGTGGGGCCCTCGGTCCAGACCCTGCTAGCGATCCGCTGACGGAAGCGCCCACAGGCCGGCTGGGCGGATTCCTGCAGCGGCGGGTGCAGCGGCAGGGGGGTTCCGCCACCGGGCTCACCTGGCTCAGGGTCCCATGAGGGGCTCCGCAGCCTGCGTCTGCAGCACGTGGGAGTCTCTGGCAAAAGCCTCTCGGGGGGAAGCGTTCTCCTTGCCCTTCTTCCTGACCTCCTGATTCCTCGGATGAGCCATGCAGCAACCCTTAAAGCTGTGCCTCCAGCCACCCTCCACGCCTGGATCGAGCCGCATCCCACAGTCTGCTAAACAGAGATTCCACGGTCTCCATTACGCCCGGTCAGTGTCCAGAACAATGGGTGAGCCGATATTAAAAATTTTTTTTTTTTTTTTGGGTGAACTTTCTCCTGTAACTTCCCTGCCGGACTGACTAATTTCCCGCACTTTTTCTTGATATACTCACCCTCCCACCACCAACTGCCCGCCCCTCAGCTCTAATACCCAATCCTGATCCTTTATCTCAAAAATTCCACCCTCGTGGCCCATCCCGGTCATGTGGGGCTTCCATCCAGCTTCCCTTGCTTCCAGCCCCTTTCTTGACTGGTGTATGATATACTGACTGCAGACTTCAGATATTACCCCAGCCACATAGTATCCTGTATATAATATCTCATGTCTGTACACACAGTATATCATATCCAGTATATAGGAGAACACATGACTGGTGTATGATATACTGACTAGAGATGAGCGTTGTTCTACTCGAACTGTTCGCCAATCTCAAATTCGAGCTGTTTTGGGCGGTGTTCGAGCCGTTCGGCGAACACGAACAATTTGAGAAAAATTCGGCTGTTCGAGGTTATGTTCGATAACTGTTCGTGCACCAAAATCATAACTGGATTTTTTCTCAGTAATGATGAAAATTAATGTTAATACGCAGTTTGAGTGTACAGCGGGGTGGGGGGAGGGGCAGGGGATGGATCTCTGCAGGAACAATGAAGATCTCCATTTTTTTTTCTCTTTCCCGCATTTACAGTGGGGAGGTGCAATCTGTCAGCCTATCAGCAGCGCACACACGGAGCGAAGTGCTTTTTTTCACACAAGCAAGGGCATGTGTCATTGGCAGTGTATGTCACATGTCCTTGCCCTATAAGACCAAGCCATTTTCCCCGTCGCCACCATTTTCTCACTGCTGCAGCTGCGTGTTAGACGGCACCGCTGTTGCTGTGTGCGCTATACCTTGTTAATTTCAAGCCAATTTTCGCACAAATATACAGATAGCTTGGGAGTAGGGAATAGTTGTGATTGCAGTCCTTTTAAGGACTAGGTTACAGCATTTCCTACGACTTTTATCAGGCAGGTCTGTGCTCTTAAATAGATAGGTTGTGGGAGTAAAGACTAATTGTAATTGGAGTCCTTTTCAGGACTAGGTTACATGAGTTCCTATCAGTTTTTGCCAGGCAGGTCTGTGCCAGTGCTGTGCAAGTTTTTTTCACAGCATTTGGCTGAATCTAGCAAAGCTAATCCTTTTTGGCCTATTGCAGAGTGTGTTAGTCAGTGGAGTAGCCTATCTGTGTTGCAAGATATACCACCTGTGTATAGAATACCAATTTTTTTACTGCACCTAGTGAAGTAAAATCTTTTGGGCATAGCATCATTCTATTAGTCCATCTATACTGACCTCCATCAGGTTGCAAATTAAAACTAATTTTTATCTGCATCTACAGTACCTCTGAAAAAATATTTGGGCTTCTAGCTGTGTGTGGGTCTTGTTCTATTAGTCCATCTATACTGACCTCCATCAGGTTGCAAACTGAATATATTTTTTTCTGCATCTACCTCTGAAAAAATATTTGGCCTTCTAGTAGTGTGTCGGACTTTCTCTATTAGTCCATCTATACTGACCTCCATCAGGTTGCAAATTAAAACTAATTTTTATCTGCATCTACAGTACCTCTGAAAAAATATTTGGGCTTCTAGCTGTGTGTGGGACTTGTTGTATTAGTCCATCTATACTGACCTCCATCAGGTTGCAAATTAAAACTAATTTTTATCTGCATCTACAGTACCTCTGAAAAAATATTTGGGCTTCTAGCAGTGTGTGGGACTTGTTGTATTAGTCCATCTATACTGACCTCCATCAGGTTGCAAATTCAAAATAATTTTTTTCTGCATCTAACCCAGCCAATAGTTTGGGCCTAATACCACAGTTTGGCCACTCAGCTCTGCTCGGTTACCATCCATTGTTTTTTTGTGCAAACAACTCCAGAGTTGTGAATTAGTTAACCACCAAAATGAGTGGAAAAAGGCCTGCTGCTGGTGGAAAGGGGAATAGACGTGTTGGGAAGGGGAAAAAAGGTTGTGTCCGTGGGGTAGGTGTTAAAGCAACAGTAACATCTGCAGAAGAAAGACCATCTTCCAGCCAAACTAAAATGTCTACTTCTTTTAGCGGACAATGTGATAAGATCCCTTTCTTACGGCCACGCCAATCGCTACAAATTCCAGATGAGGCACAAAAACAGCAGGTGCTTCAACGGATATCAAGTGCTCCTTTAAGTGGGCTCTCCTCCACATCAACTTCAACATCACAAATACTCCAGTCCTCAAAGGTGTCACCCAAATCGCACTTGCTTCCTCACAGCTCCCAAATCTCCAGCTGCCCGTCTGAGTATGAGGTAGAACAGATGGTTGAGTCTGCAGAGCTGTTTACTCATACTATAGCCTGGGAATCAGAGGTCGACTCCAGCGCTTCTGTGAATCCAGACGAGGAAATGATCTGCACTGATGCCCAGAATCTTTATGAGTCGGATCCAGGACCAGACGCAGAAGGTTCTGACCATAATGTAGACCCTCATTCCCAAACTGTAACTCCTGTTGGTGGAGACAATGAGGAAGACGATGATAAGACTCAAATACCTGATTGGAGCGACAACTTTAGTTTTTTGTCAGGGCAGGAACAGGTTGGCTCTGAGGACGACGGGTGTGATAATGCACAGGGTGATGATGATGAGGTCGGAGATCCCACTTAGTGTCAACCCACAGTCAGCCAAGAGATGAGGTCAGCAGAGGAGGTGGAGGAAGATGCTAGTGACGACGAGGTCAGGTTGCGCCTTCCTGGACAGAGACGTAGTACTGGAAGCACGTCAACAACTGCATCCTCAAACACAACTCTGCCTCTCACCACAAGTCGTGGTGGCTCTTCAGGTCGCATGGGTGCTAAGCCTTGCATAGCCTGGGCATTTTTTCAGATCGATAAAGATGCCCCAACTCGTGTTATCTGTAACATTTGTCAGCAAAAGCTAAGTAGAGGCCAAAAAATACATAGTTTGAGTACTTCATGCATGAACCGGCACATGGACATGAAGCATAAGTTGCAGTGGGAAGCTCAGTGTGCTACAATGCGGCCTAGCCAGCCGGGCCAACCACCGTCTGCCATATCTTGTGCATCCGCGGCCTCTTCATCCTCTGTGACTGGGGGGACAGCAGTCACACCTGTTTTGGGGCGCAGACATGCCACCTCTTTACCCGCAACAGCCAGCGTGATTGGCAGGTCATCATTTTCTTTGGAGGTGGTAACACCAGCTGGTGTTGAGCGCTGTCCGACATCGATAGCACCACCTTTGGATGAAGGCAACCTAACATGTCCGCCTGCATCTTCCTCACAGACCGGCAGTTTGCCGGGGACACCCTTATCAACCCCGTCTAAGCATAATAGCCAGCCCTCGGTCCCTCAGATGTGGACAAGTAAAAGACCATTTCCTCCTAGCCATGAGAAAGCTAAGAGGTTGAATTTCACCATCTGCAAGCTCTTGGCTACAGAAATGCTGCCTTTCCGCCTGGTGGACACAGAGGATTTTCGAGACCTTATGTCCGTCGCAGTGCCCCAGTACCAGATGCCCAGTCGGCACTACTTCTCAAAGAAAGGTGTGCCTGCGCTCCACCAGCATGTCGCACACAACATCACCGCTTCTTTGAGAAACTCTGTGTGTGACAGGGTGCATTTCACCACAGACACTTGGACGAGTAGGCATGGACAGGGGCGTTACATGTCGCTGACTGGGCACTGGGTAACTATGGTGACAGCAGGACAAGGGGCTGCTGTCCAAGTCTTGCCGTCCCCACGAGTTGTGCGTCAATCCTCTTTATGTCAAAGTTCCTCCACTGCTTCTGCCTCCTCAACCTCCTCTCGGTCTTCCACCTGCACCCAAAGCCTGTCTGGTCATGCCACAAGCTTTCTAACTGCGCAGAAGGGATCCTGCACACCTCCTTACTATGCTGGCAGTAGGGCTCAACGTCATCAGGTGGTTTTTACATTGAAATGTCTGGGAAATGTGAGTCACACAGCTGAGGAGTTGTGGTCAGCTCTGGAGAACCAATTTCATAAATGGTTGTCTCCACTGGACCTGAAACCAGGGAAGGCCGTGTGCGACAATGCTGCAAACCTGGGTGCGGCCCTTCGCCGGGGCAATGTCACACACGTGCCTTGTATGGCTCACGTGTTGAACCTGGTTGTCCAGCAATTTTTAGCCCACTATCCCAGACTAGATGGCCTTCTGCAGAGGGCACGGTCGCTGTGTGCTCACTTCCGCCGTTCGCATCCCGCAGCTCAGCGACTTACATCTCTACAGAAGTCGTTGGGCCTGCCACTTCACCGGCTAAAATGCGATGTGCCTACCCGGTGGAATTCAACTCTGCACATGTTGCAGCGACTGTGGCAGCACCGACAAGCCCTGGTGCAATACGTTCTGACGTATAGCCTGGGCCAACGAGATTCAGAGGTGGGGCAAATCACGCTGGAGGAGTGGTCTCAGATCAGGGACCTATGCACCCTTCTGCACAGTTTTGAAATGGCGACGAAGATGTTTAGTGCTGACGATGCCATTATCAGCATGACTATTCCGGTGATTTACATGCTGGAGCACATGTTAAACAGAATTCGGAGTCAGGTGGTGGCACAAGAGGAGGTGGAGGAAGTAGAGGAGGAGGAGTTGTATGCGGAAGGGCTAACATCTGCAAGGTCCAGAAGGTCGGCAGGCATGTGAGGGTGGGGGAGATGGTTTTACCAGGGCGCATGGTAGCAGCCAAACTAGTGAGGAAGGTGCAGGAGCCCAGGAAGAAGTGGAGGACGAACTGATGGAAGACTCATCAGATGAGGGAGACCTTGATCACATTTCTGTTGTGCGAGGTTGGGGGGAGAGGACAGAGGAAGGAAGCATGATTGTTACCTCGCCACCAACACAACAGGGACTTGGTGCTCCTGGATGCGCAACACACATGAGTGCCTTCTTGCTGCACTACTGGCACTACTGACTACTGGGTTGCCACACTGTTAGATCCCCGGTACAAAAGTAAATTTGCAGAAATTATTCCTGCCATAGAAAGGGATGCACGCATGCAGGAGTATCAGCAGAGACTGTTGCAGAATCTTACATGTGCTTTTCCACAAAATACCAGTGGTGCACGTAGTGAATCTCACAGTTCCAACTTGCCAACCGTGGGACCGTCAAGTGTTCAGCACTCAAACCGTAACAGAACCACAGTATCTGCTGGTAACATCAATTTTGCGGAATCATTTCACCACTTTTTTAGCCCATCCTTTGCAAGGCCACAGGAGACAAGAAGTCTGACACATAGTCAACGCCTAGAGACGATGGTACAGGAGTATCTCCAAGTAAACATTGAAGCCACGACTGTGTCACTGGACCCTTGCTCTTTTTGGGCTTCCAATCTGGATAAATGGCCGGAGCTAGCCACTTACGCCTTGGAGATCTTGTCATGCCCCGCAGCCAGCGTTCTGTCTGAACGTGTGTTCAGCGCTGCTGGTGGTGTGCTGACAGATAAGCGCACGCGGCTCTCCACTGATAATGTAGACAGACTCACGTTCATAAAGATGAACAAATCATGGATCCGAAACGACTTTTCTACCCCTGTGTCATCCTGGGGAGAGTAAAAGCTTGATGATTGGTTAAAATCACCCTACCAAACGTTTTAAGCTTTCAAATTACTAATCATGTTTATCTGTATCTTGACTGGAAAATAATTTGGGCTTTGTAGCAGTGTGCAGCACTGATCCTATTAGGCCATCTATAATAAGCTCCACCAGATTTAAAATTAAAAATAATTTTTAGCTGCATCTAGCCCGGAAAATAATTTTGGGGCTCCGAGATGCGCAAGACACATAAGTGCCTTCTTGCTGCACTACCTGCAGCATGACCCTCATATTGTCAGAATTCGAAGTAATCATGACTACTGGGTTGCCACACTCTTAGATCCCCCAAACTTTTCGATCAACCTTTTCATTTTAATAAAGACCAAAAAAATGGTCATTTTTGAAATTATAAGCATTAGCAGGTTGTTAGAAACTGAAATCAAACAGTTTTCAACTCAAAACTTTATTCTAGGTGATGTTACATTTTCACATAGGACCCCTTGTTCGAAAGGAGCTTCTGAACTCTCTCGTCCATTGAATTTGTCAGGTTTTGGATGGTTTCTGCTTCAATTGTTTTGCATGAGGACAGAATACCCTCCCAGAGCTGTTGCTTAGATGTGAACTGCCTCCCGCCATCATAGACACTCCTTTTAATGATGCTCCAAAGGTTCGGAATGGGGTAGAGGTCAGGGGAGCATGGGGGTCACACCATAAGTTTGTCCCCTTTTATGCCCATATCAGCCAGAGATGCAGATGTTTTATGTGCAGCATGAGATGGTGCATTATCATGCAGAAAAATGATCTTGCTGTGAAATACACGGTTCTTCTTCTTGAACCATGGCAGGAAGTGCTGTTTGAGAAAATCCACATACATTATGGAGTTCATCTTTAGCGCCTTCAGGGATCCTAAAGGGGCCGACAATCTCTCTCCCCATGATTCCAGCCCAAAACATTACTCCACCTCCTCCTTGTTGGCGCTGTAGCCGTGTTTGCGTGGGGTGTCCATCAACCAGCCATCCTCCACTCCATCCATCTGGACCATCGAGCGCTGCACGGCACTCATCCGTGAACAAAACAGTTTTGAAATCAGTCTTCATGTAATGTTTGGCCCACTGGAGCCGTTTCTGCTTGTGTGAAGTGGATAGAGGAGGTCGACAGGATGGCGTATGCACAGCTGCAAACCTCTGAAGGACCCTGCATCTTGTTGTTCGGGGGACGTTGGAGGCACAAGCAGCTTCAAAAACTTGTCTGCTGCTATGACAAGGCTTTTTTGCCGCTGCTCTTTCAACCTGACGTAATTGCCTGTAGGAAAGAGTCCTCAATTTGCCCTTATCAGCACGCACACGTGTGTACTGTGAATCAGCTACATACTTCTTGATTGCCAAGACACTTCATCCTGATCATCGCACAATGTTGATTGTAGTCATGCCTTGACCTAAACACTCCACAATTTGTTGCTTCGCAGCAGCCGACACATCCTTTTTCTTTCCCATTTTGGCAGAAAATGTAGGCTGCTTAATAATGTGAGACAGCCTTCTTAAGTAGTCTTGCCTTTCATTGGACACACCTGCCAAACTAATTAGCACAGGTGTCTGCAATTGCTTACAGTGATATAAAGAGCCCTGACACACATCACCATCAATGAGTTTAACTGACAAACAAACAAATTCTTCCCTTATCACTCCTAAACACTTTTTGCATAATAATTTGGAACACAGTGTACATGTGCTTTTCCACAAAACACCAGTGGTTCACGTAGTGAATCTTACAGTTCTAACTTGCCAACCGTGGTCTGTATGGAATTGTTAAATAAAGGGCCCAAAATTAAGATAACATAGATGGGAGAGGTCTCTATGAATAGGAATTCCTAAGTATTTGATACCCTGTGAGGGCCAGGCAAAGGGAAAGTTGGACTGGATAGAATCCTATATGGATTTGGGGAGGGAGACATCGAGGGCCTCAGACTTCGCTGCATTGATTTTAAAATTTTACCATGTAACAAAGTGATCTATTTCAGCCATAACAGCAGGGATGGATATATGTGATTGAGTGATATATACTAGGACATCATCAGCAAATAGAGAGCACTTGTACTCGGTGCCTCCCACCTCAATCCACCTAATATTGGGGTTATGGCGAATTGATGAGAGCAGGTGCTCCGTCACTAGGATGTATAAGAGAGGGGACAGAGGACATCCCTGCCTTGTCCCATTGGTGATTGTGAAAGGTGATGAAAATGTTCTGACGCACCCCCTGGGCCTTGGGACACCCGGAGCCGGACCCTTTTTGGTGGATGCTGGTGGTTGTAGTCTTCGTGGCGGCGACCCGGTTCCGTGGCTCAGGGCGGTCAAACCAGTGGCGGAACTATTTATGTGGTTTTGATGTTTAAATGTCCGACTACGCCACCCGTGGATTGCGGTCAGAGTGAACCGCCGCTACAGGGCAGACCGCTGAGGCTGGTGTTGTGGGTGCAGCAGAGCGTAGCATAACTCCCCACGGGAGGAGTATAGCCTCAGGGCAGTGTATGCGGAGGATGGGGGTGATGGTGCAGGGCAGCAGCAGTAACGACACGGAGTCAGTGATGCAGTCCAGGGCCTTTACTCACAGTTCTTATTATCCAGACCACGTCTGCAGGTAACGGCTGCCCACGTCGTACTGTGCTCACCAGGTGAGGGGCTCAGAAAACTCCCAGATAACTTTGGAGCGCTTCACAGGACCCCCTTTGTGTGTCCTTTGTCTGGCCTTTCTTACCAACACTTCTGTCCGGCTGCCTCGGGCCTCCTCTTGGTAAACTTGGCGCCAGTTTCCCTGACCCTATGTGGTGCCTTCCTAGCGGGTGTAGCGAGGGGCTGCGCCACATAAAATGTCAGAGCCTCCGGTTTCTAGGTGAGGGTCGTTTCCTGCCTCCACTAGTTCGGGGACCGGTCTCCCCCTTTGGCCTGACCCCTCCACGCAGGTGGATTCGGGCGTGCGGTGGCGACTCGCCCGTCCGCACCCCTGGGATCCCTTCATTCCTCATTCCTGGAGCCTTCTCCGCTCCTCTTCCTTCCTTCTCCCTCTTCCAGGCCTGGGCCTCTGTTACTAGGCCCGCCTCCGGAGCAGAGCTCATGCAGAGCCCCGGCTCCCTGCCACTTCTGCTCAGACTTCTCTGCACTGAACTAAGATGGTGCCCACCTTTTATACTCCCTTCTCAATGCACCCAGGAACTGCTTCCTCCCTGCTCCTGCACTACAGGGTTCCCCTTCCTCAGTGTTCCCTCCCCCCACTCCAGCCAGGGACAGGGACTGTCGTGCCCATCTCAGGGGCATATTGGTCGCCCTGCCCCACGGCAATGTGGTGTAATGCATGCAGGTGTCGGGTCCTGATCCACACTCCATCCTTACCTGAGAGTGAGATATCACACCTCTGGGTGAGGTGCAATACGTCTGTAGCAACCGAGCCCTCAGGGTGCTACAGTTCCATTTATCTTCAGCCTAGGTGACGTATTGCGATACAGGGCGTGATTTTGGCTATAAAAGGGTCCCCTAGACCCCTACCCCAAGCTTTTTAAGAGAATCATATATGGCGTGCCAGGAGACTCTATGGAATGCTTTCTCAGCATCCAACGAGAGTATCTAATTACAAATTTTTAACTGCATCTAGCCCAGGAAATACTTTGTGCCTAGTAGCAGTGGATTATCCCGGCTGTTAAGCAAGCTACACCACCTGTAGTTTAGACACTTAATTTTTTCAAAGGAAATGCTTCGGGACCATGGGATACTCAGTGAAGAGCATCAGGAGGCACCCCAAGGCATAGGGGCTGGGACTGGCAGTAGGATGCCTTGCGGTGGACAGCCGAGCTCGATCCTTATAAAAGCTTTTTAACTGCAGCAGCTTTAGTGGACGCTACTGGAGCTGGAATTACGCGGCTGCTGGCATGAGACTTGCCCTCCAATAGATCCTTGTAAATGGATTTAAAGTGTATTCATTCAAATTAGAGAGACAATTTAAATTAAAAAGCTTAGAGCTGCCTGCACCACAGGGGGGCTCGCTCGACCCACCAGCGGACAGGCACCAGTATTGGGAGAGGGGGGCTGGCCATCAGGGTTCACCGCGGCTCTGGCACAAACCCGGCGACACGGAGGTGGCACGGGCAGGAGCGGACTGGCCGTGTCGGCTTCTCACTTTTTGGATTTTAGAAGGGCATGACATGCCTATATCTGTGTCTCCCCCTCCTTTTACTCCTCCACCTCTTTTATTTTCGCATGACTATATGTACTTGTCACTTTTCCATGTGTTAGTTGTGTCTTCTGAGCAGTTTGTCAGCTTTTGGACACCTTTGAAGGTGGTTTCTATGTGTTTCTATGTGTTTTTGTTTGCCTGCCATTGGTTTTAACGGTGTTCGAAGGTGTTCGACGAACCGAACCGAACTCGAACACTACGGGGGTGGCTCAACACTAATACTGACTACAGACATCAGATATTACACCAGCCACATAGTATCCTGTATATAATATCTAATGTCTGTGCACACAGTATATTACATCCAGTGTACAGGAGAAAATGTGCCTGGTGTATGATATACTGACTGCAGACATCAGATATTACACCAGTCACATAGTATCCTGTATATAATATCTAATGTCTGTGCATACAGTATATTACATACAGTGTACAGGAGAATACATGACTGGTGTATGATATACTGACTGCAGACATCAGATATTACACCAGCCACATAGTATCCTGTATATAATATCTAATGTCTGTGCACATAGTATATTACATCCAGTGTACAAGAGAATACATGACTGGTGTATGATATACTGACTGCAGACATCAGATATTACACCAGCCACATAGTATCCTGTATATAATATCTAATGTCTGTGCACACAGTACATTACATCCAGTGTACAGGGGAAAATGTGCCTGGTGTATGATATACTGACTACAGACATCAGATATTACACCAGCCACATAGTATCCTGTATATAATATCTAATGTCTGTGCACACAGTATATTACATCCAGTATATAGAATACATGACTGGTGTATGATATACTGACTGCAGACATCAGATATTACACCAGCCACATAGTATCCTGTATATAATATCTAATGTCTGTGCACACAGTATATTACATCCAGTGTACAGGGGAAAATGTGCCTGGTGTATGATATACTGACTACAGACATCAGATATTACACCAGCCACATAGTATCCTGTATATAATATCTAATGTCTGTGCACACAGTATATTACATCCAGTATATAGAATACATGACTGGTGTATGATATACTGACTGCAGACATCAGATATTACACCAGCCACATAGTATCCTGTATATAATATCTAATGTCTGTGCACACAGTATATTACATCCAGTGTACAGGAGAATACATTACTGGTGTATGATATACTGACTGCAGACATCAGATATTACACCAGCCACATAGTATCCTGTATATAATATCTAATGTCTGTGCACACAGTACATTACATCCAGTGTACAGGGGAAAATGTGCCTGGTGTATGATATACTGACTGCAGACTTCAGATATTACCCCAGCCACATAGTATCCTGTATGTAATATCTCATGTCTGTACACACAGTATATCATATCCAGTATATAGGAGAACACATGACTGGTGTATGATATACTGACTACAGACATCAGATATTACACCAGCCACATAGTATCCTGTATATAATATCTAATGTCTGTGCACACAGTATATTACATCCAGTATATAGGAGAATACATGACTGGTGTATGATATATTGACTACAGACATCAGATATTACACCAGCCACATAGTATACTGTATATAATATCTAATGTCTGTGCACACAGTATATTACATCCAGTGTACAGGAGAAAATGTGCCTGGTGTATGATATACTGTGACTACAGACATCAGATATTACACCAGCCACATAGTATCCTGTATATAATATCTAATGTCTGTGCGCCCAGTATATTACATCCAGTACACAGGAGAATATATGACTGGTGTATGATATACTGACTACAGACATCAGATATTACACCAGCCACATAGTATCCTGTATATAATATCTAATGTCTGTGCACACAGTATATTACATCCAGTATATAGGAGAATACATGACTGGTGTATGATACACTGTGACTACAGACATCAGATATTACACCAGCCACATAGTATCCTGTATATAATATCTAATGTCTGTGCACCCAGTATATTACATCCAGTGTACAGGAGAAAATGTGCCTGGTGTATGATATACTGTGACTACAGACATGAGATATTACACCAGCCACATAGTATCCTGCATATAATATCTAATGTCTGTGCATACAGTATATTACATCCAGTATACAGGAGAAAATGTGCCTGCTGTATGATATACTGACTACAGACATCAGATATTACACCAGCCACATAGTATCCTGTATATAATATCTAATGTCTGTGCACACAGTATATTACATCCAGTGTACAGGAGAAAATGTGCCTGGTGTATGATATACTGACTACAGACATCAGATATTACACCAGCCACATAGTATCCTGTATATAATATCTAATGTCTGTGCACCAGTATATTACATCCAGTATATAGGAGAATACATGACTGTTGTATGATATATTGACTACAGACATCAGATATTACACCAGCCACATAGTATACTGTATATAATATCTAATGTCTGTGCACACAGTATATTACATCCAGTGTACAGGAGAAAATGTGCCTGGTGTATGATATACTGTGACTACAGACATCAGATATTACACCAGCCACATAGTATCCTGTATATAATATCTAATGTCTGTGCGCCCAGTATATTACATCCAGTACACAGGAGAATATATGACTGGTGTATGATATACTGACTACAGACATCAGATATTACACCAGCCACATAGTATCCTGTATATAATATCTAATGTCTGTGCACACAGTATATTACATCCAGTATATAGGAGAATACATGACTGGTGTATGATACACTGTGACTACAGACATCAGATATTACACCAGCCACATAGTATCCTGTATATAATATCTAATGTCTGTGCACCCAGTATATTACATCCAGTGTACAGGAGAAAATGTGCCTGGTGTATGATATACTGTGACTACAGACATGAGATATTACACCAGCCACATAGTATCCTGTATATAATATCTAATGTCTGTGCATACAGTATATTACATCCAGTATACAGGAGAAAATGTGCCTGCTGTATGATATACTGACTACAGACATCAGATATTACACCAGCCACATAGTATCCTGTATATAATATCTAATGTCTGTGCACACAGTATATTACATCCAGTGTACAGGAGAAAATGTGCCTGGTGTATGATATACTGACTATAGACATCAGATATTACACCAGCCACATAGTATCCTGTATATAATATATAAGGTCTGTGCACACAGTATATTACATCCAGTATATAGGAGAATACATGACTGGTGTATGATATACTGACTGCAGACATCAGATATTACACCAGCCACATAGTATCCTGTATATAATATCTAATGTCTGTGCACACAGTATATTACATCCAGTATACAGGAGAAAATGTGCCTGGTGTATGATATACTGACTAAAGACCTCAGATATTACACCAGCCACATAGTATCCTGTATGTAATATCTAATGTCTGTCCACACAGTATATTACATCCAGTGTATAGGAGAATACATGACTGGTGTATGATATACTGACTACAGACATCAGATATTACACCAGCCACATAGTATCCTGTATATAATATCTAATGTCTGTGCACACAGTATATTACATCCAGTATATAGGAGAAAATGTGCCTGGTGTATGATATACTGACTGCAGACATCAGATATTACACCAGTCACATAGTATCCTGTATATAATATCTAATGTCTGTGCACACAGTATATTACATCCAGTATATAGAATATATGACTGGTATATGATATACTGTGGCTGCAGACATCAGATATTACACCAGTCACATAGTATCCTGTATATAATATCTAAAGTCTGTGCACACAGTATATTACATCCAGTGTACAGGAGAAAATGTGCCTGGTGTATGATATACTGACTACAGACATCAGATATTACACCAGCCACATAGTATCCTGTATATAATATCTAATGTGTGTGCACACAGTATATTACATCCAGTATACAGGAGAAAATGTGCCTGGTGTATGATATACTGACTTCAGACATCAGATATTACACCAGCCACATAGTATCCTGTATATAATATCTAAAGTCTGTGCACACAGTATATTTCATGCAGTGTACAGGAGAAAATGTGCCTGGTGTATGATATACTGACTACAGACATCAGATATTACACCAGCCACATAGTATCCTGTATACAATATCTAATGTCTGTGCACACAGTATATTACATCCAGTGTACAGGAGAATACATGACTGGTGTATGATATACTGTGACTACACACATCAGATATTACACCAGCCACATAGTATCCTGTATATAATATCTAATGTCTGTGCACACAGTATATTACATCCAGTATATAGAATATATGACTGGTGTATGATATACTGTGACTACAGACATCAGATATTACACCAGCCACATAGTATCCTGTATATAATATCTAATGTCTGTGCACACAGTATATTACATCCAGTATATAGGAGAATACATGACTGATGTATGATATACTGACTACAGACATCAGATATTACACCAGCCACATAGTATCCTGTGTATAATATCTAATGTTTGTGCACACAGTATATTACATCCAGTGTACAGGGGAAAATGTGCCTGGTGTATGATATACTGACTGCAGACATCAGATATTACACCAGCCACATAGTATCCTGTATATAATATCTAATGTCTGTGCACACAGTATATTACATCCAGTGTACAGGGGAAAATGTGCCTGGTGTATGATATACTGACTGCAGACATCAGATATTACACCAGCCACATAGTATCCTGTATATAATATCTAATGTGTGTGCACACAGTATATTACATCCAGTGTACAGGGGAAAATGTGCCTGGTGTATGATATACTGACTACAGACATCAGATATTACACCAGCCACATAGTTTCCTGTATTTAATATCTAATGTCTGTGCACCCAGTATATTACATCCAGTATACAGGAGAATATATGACTGGTGTAAGATATACTGACTACAGACATCAGATATTACACCAGCCACATAGTATCCTGTATATAATATTTAATGTCTGTCCACACAGTATATTACATTCAGTGTACAGGAGAAAATGTGCCTGGTATATGATATACTGTGACTGCAGACATCAGATATTACACCAGCCACATAGTATCCTGTATATAATATCTAATGTCTGTGCACACATTATATTACATTCAGTATATAGGAGAATACATGACTGGTGTATCATATACTGACTGCAGACATCAGATATTACACCAGCCACATGGTATCCTGTATATAATATCTAATGTCTGTGCACCACACAGTATATTACATCCAGTTTATAGAATATATGACTGGTGTATGATATACTGACTACAGACATCAGATATTACACCAGCCACATAGTATCCTGTATATAATATCTAATGTCTGTGCACACAGTATATTACATCCAGTATATAGGAGAAAATGTGCCTGGTGTATGATATACTGACTGCAGACATCAGATATTACACCAGTCACATAGTATCCTGTATATAATATCTAATGTCTGTGCACACAGTATATTACATCCAGTATATAGAATATATGACTGGTATATGATATACTGTGGCTGCAGACATCAGATATTACACCAGTCACATAGTATCCTGTATATAATATCTAAAGTCTGTGCACACAGTATATTACATCCAGTGTACAGGAGAAAATGTGCCTGGTGTATGATATACTGACTACAGACATCAGATATTACACCAGCCACATAGTATCCTGTATATAATATCTAATGTGTGTGCACACAGTATATTACATCCAGTATACAGGAGAAAATGTGCCTGGTGTATGATATACTGACTTCAGACATCAGATATTACACCAGCCACATAGTATCCTGTATATAATATCTAAAGTCTGTGCACACAGTATATTTCATGCAGTGTACAGGAGAAAATGTGCCTGGTGTATGATATACTGACTACAGACATCAGATATTACACCAGCCACATAGTATCCTGTATACAATATCTAATGTCTGTGCACACAGTATATTACATCCAGTGTACAGGAGAATACATGACTGGTGTATGATATACTGTGACTACACACATCAGATATTACACCAGCCACATAGTATCCTGTATATAATATCTAATGTCTGTGCACACAGTATATTACATCCAGTATATAGAATATATGACTGGTGTATGATATACTGTGACTACAGACATCAGATATTACACCAGCCACATAGTATCCTGTATATAATATCTATTGTCTGTGCACACAGTATATTACATCCAGTATATAGGAGAATACATGACTGATGTATGATATACTGACTACAGACATCAGATATTACACCAGCCACATAGTATCCTGTGTATAATATCTAATGTTTGTGCACACAGTATATTACATCCAGTGTACAGGGGAAAATGTGCCTGGTGTACGATATACTGACTACAGACATCAGATATTACACCAGCCACATAGTATCCTGTATATAATATCTAATGTCTGTGCACACAGTATATTACATCCAGTGTACAGGGGAAAATGTGCCTGGTGTATGATATACTGACTGCAGACATCAGATATTACACAAGCCACATAGTTTCCTGTATTTAATATCTAATGTCTGTGCACCCAGTATATTACATCCAGTATACAGGAGAATATATGACTGGTGTAAGATATACTGACTACAGACATCAGATATTACACCAGCCACATAGTATCCTGTATATAATATTTAATGTCTGTCCACACAGTATATTACATTCAGTGTACAGGAGAAAATGTGCCTGGTATATGATATACTGTGACTGCAGACATCAGATATTACACCAGCCACATAGTATCCTGTATATAATATCTAATGTCTGTGCACACATTATATTACATTCAGTATATAGGAGAATACATGACTGGTGTATCATATACTGACTGCAGACATCAGATATTACACCAGCCACATGGTATCCTGTATATAATATCTAATGTCTGTGCACCACACAGTATATTACATCCAGTTTATAGAATATATGACTGGTGTATGATATACTGACTACAGACATCAGATATTACACCAGCCACATGGTATCCTGTATATAATATCTAATGTCTGTACACACAGTATATCACATCCAGTATATAGAATATATGACTGGTGTATGATATACTGACTGCAGACATCAGATATTACACCAGCCACATAGTATCCTGTATATAATATCTAATGTCTGTGCACACAGTATATTACATCCAGCATACAGGAGAATACATGACTGGTGTATGATATACTGACTACAGACATCAGATATTACACCAGCCACATAGTATCCTGTATATAATATCTAATGTCTGTGCACCACACAGTATATTACATCCAGTTTATAGAATATATGACTGGTGTATGATATACTGACTGCAGACATCAGATATTACACCAGCCACATAGTATCCTGTATATAATATCTAATGTCTGTGCACACAGTATATTACATCCAGCATACAGGAGAATACATGACTGGTGTATGATATACTATGACTACAGACATCAGATATTACACCAGCCACATAGTATCCTGTATATAATATCTAATGTCTGTGCACCACACAGTATATTACATCCAGTTTATAGAATATATGACTGGTGTATGATATACTGACTACAGACATCAGATATTACACCAGCCACATAGTATCCTGTATATAATATCTAATGTCTGTGCACACAGTATATTACATCCAGTATATAGGAGAATACATGACTGGTGTATGATATACTGACTACAGACATCAGATATTACACCAGCCACATAGTATCCTGTATATAATATCTAATGTCTGTGCACACAGTATATTACATTCAGTATATACGAGAAAATGTGCCTGGTGTATGATATACTTGCTACAGACATCAGATATTACACCAGCCACATGGTATCCTGTATATAATATCTAATGTCTGTGCATACAGTATATTACATCCAGTGTACAGGAGAATACATGACTGGTGTATGATATACTGACTGCAGACATCAGATATTACACCAGCCACATAGTATCCTGTATATAATATCTAATGTCTGTGCACACAGTATATTACATCCAGTTTATAGAATATATGACTGGTGAATGATATACTGACTACAGACATCAGATATTACACCAGCCACATGGTATCCTGTATATAATATCTAATGTCTGTACACACAGTATATCACATCCAGTATATAGAATATATGACTGGTGTATGATATACTGACTACAGACATCAGATATTACACCAGCCACATAGTATCCTGTATATAATATCTAATGTCTGTGCACACAGTATATTACATCCAGCATACAGGAGAATACATGACTGGTGTATGATATACTATGACTACAGACATCAGATATTACACCAGCCACATAGTATCCTGTATATAATATCTAATGTCTGTGCACCACACAGTATATTACATCCAGTTTATAGAATATATGACTGGTGTATGATATACTGACTGCAGACATCAGATATTACACCAGCCACATAGTATCCTGTATATAATATCTAATGTCTGTGCACACAGTATATTACATCCAGCATACAGGAGAATACATGACTGGTGTATGATATACTATGACTACAGACATCAGATATTACACCAGCCACATAGTATCCTGTATATAATATCTAATGTCTGTGCACCACACAGTATATTACATCCAGTTTATAGAATATATGACTGGTGTATGATATACTGACTACAGACATCAGATATTACACCAGCCACATAGTATCCTGTATATAATATCTAATGTCTGTGCACACAGTATATTACATCCAGTGTACAGGAGAAAATGTGCCTGGTGTATGATATACTCACTACAGACATCAGATATTACACCAGTCACATAGTATCCTGTATATAATATCTAATGTCTGTGCACACAGTATATTACATCCAGTGTATAGGGGAAAATGTGCCTGGTGTATGATATACTTACTACAGACATCAGATATTACACCAGCCACATAGTATCCTGTATATAATATCTAATGTCTGTGCACACAGTATATTACATCCAGTATATACGAGAAAATGTGCCTGGTGTATGATATACTGACTACAGACATCAGATATTACACCAGCCACATAGTATCCTGTATATAATATCTAATGTCTGTGCACACAGTATATTACATCCAGTATATACGAGAAAATGTGCCTGGTGTATGATATACTTGCTACAGACATCAGATATTACACCAGCCACATAGTATCCTGTATATAATATCTAATGTCTGTGCACACAGTATATTACATCCAGTATATACGAGAAAATGTGCCTGGTGTATGATATACTGACTGCAGACATCAGATATTACACCAGTCACATAGTATCCTGTATATAATATCTAATGTCTGTGCACACAGTATATTACATCCAGCATACAGGAGAATACATGACTGGTGTATGATATACTGACTGCAGACAACAGATATTACACCAGTCACATAGTATCCTGTATATAATATCTAATGTCTGTGTACACAGTATATTACATCCAGTATGTAACAGAATACATGACTGGTGTATGATATACTGTGACTACAGACATCAAATATTACACCAGTCACATAGTATCCTGTATATAATATCTAATGTCTGTGCACACAGTATATTACATCCAGTGTACAGGAGAATACATGACTGGTGTATGATATACTGACTGCAGACATCAGATATTACACCAGCCACATAGTATCCTGTATATAATATCTAATGTCTGTGCACACAGTATATTACATCCAGTGTACAGGAGAATACATGACTGGTGTATGATATACTCACTACAGACATCAGATATTACACCAGCCACATAGTATCCAGTATATAATATCTAATGTCTGTGCATACAGTATATTACATCCAGTATATAAGAGAATACATGACTGGTGTATGATATACTGACTACAGACATCAGATATTACACCAGCCACATATTATCCTGTATATAATATCTAATGTCTGTGCACACAGTATATTACATCCAGTGTACAGGAGAAAATGTGCCTGGTGTATGATATACTGACTGCAGACATCAGATATTACACCAGCAACATAGTGTCCTGTATATAATATCTAATGTCTGTGCACATAGTATATTACATCCAGTGTACAGGAGAAAATGTGCCTGGTGTATGATATACCGACTGCAGACATCAGATATTACACCAGCCACATAGTATCCTGTATATAATATCTAATGTCTGTGCACACAGTATATTACATCCAGTATATAGGAGAATATATGACTGATGTATGATATACTGACAGCAGACATCAGATATTACACCAGCCACATAGTATCCTGTATATAATATCTAATGTGTGTGCACACAGTATATTACATCCAGTATATAGGAGAATACATGACTGGTGAATGATATACTGACTGCAGACTTCAGATATTACCCCAGCCACATAGTATCCTGTATATAATATCTAATGTCTGTACACACAGTATATCATATCCAGTATATAGGAGAATACATGACTGGTGTATGATATACTGACTACACACATCAGATATTACACCAGCCACATAGTATACTGTATATAATATCTAATGTCTTTTCACACAGTATATTACATCCAGTATATAGGAGAACACATGACTGGTGTATGATATACTGACTACAGACATCAGATATTACACCAGCCACATAGTATCCTGTATATAATATCTAATGTCTATGCACACAGTATATTACATCCAGTGTACAGGAGAAAATGTGCCTGGTGTATGATATACTGTGACTGCAGACATCAGATATTACACCAGCCACATAGTATCCTGTATATAATATCTAATGTCTGTGCACACAGTATATTACATCCAGTATATAGGAGAATACATGACTGGTGTATGATATACTGACTGCAGACTTCAGATATTACCCCAGCCACATAGTATCCTGTATATAATATCTAATGTCTGTACACACAGTATATCATATCCAGTATATAGGAGAATACATGACTGGTTTATGATGTACTGACTACACACATCAGATATTACACCAGTCACATAGTATCCTGTATATAATATCTAATGTCTTTGCACACAGTATATTACATCCAGTATATAGGAGAACACATGACTGGTGTATGATATACTGACTACAGACATCAGATATTACACCAGCCACATAGTATCCTGTATATAATATCTAATGTCTTTTCACACAGTATATTACATCCAGTATATAGGAGAACACATGACTGGTGTATGATATACTGACTACAGACATCAGATATTACACCAGCCACATAGTATCCTGTATATAATATCTAATGTCTTTTCACACAGTATATTACATCCAGTGTACAGGAGAAAATGTGCCTGGTGTATGATATACTGAGACTGCAGACATCAGATATTACACCAGTCACATAGTATCCTGTATATAATATCTAATGTCTGTGCACACAGTATATTATATCCAGTATATAGGAGAATACATGACTGGTGTATGATATACTGACTACAGACATCAGATATTACACCAGCCACATAGTATCCTGTATATAATATCTAATGTCTGTGCACACAGTATATTACATCCAGTGTACAGGAGAAAATGTGCCTGGTGTATGATATACTGTGACTACAGACATCAGATATTACACCAGCCACATAGTATCCTGTATATAATATCTAATGTCTGTGAACACAGTATATTACATCCAGTATATAGGAGAATACATGACTGGTGTATGATATACTGACTACAGACATGAGATATTACACCAGCCACATAGTATCCTGTATATAATATCTAATGTCTGTGCACACAGTATATTTCATCCAGTATATAGGAGAATACATGACTGGTGTATGATATACTGACTACAGACATCAGATATTACACCAGCCACATAGTATCCTGTATATAATATCTAATGTCTTTTCACACAGTATATTACATCCAGTATATAGGAGAACACATGACTGGTGTATGATATACTGACTGCAGACATCAGATATTACACCAGCCACATAGTATCCTGTATATAATATCTAATGTCTTTTCACACAGTATATTACATCCAGTATATAGGAGAACACATGACTGGTGTATGATATACTGACTGCAGACATCAGATATTACACCAGCCACATAGTATCCTGTATATAATATCTAATGTCTGTGCACACAATACATTACATCCAGTGTACAGGGGAAAATGTGCCTGGTGTATGATATACTGACTGCAGACATCACATATTACACCAGCCACATAGTATAGTGTATATAATATCTAATGTCTGTGCACACAGTATATTACATCCAGTATACAGGAGAAAATGTGCCTGGTGTATGATATACTGACTACAGACATCAGATATTACACCAGCCACATAGTATCCTGTATATAATATCTAATGTCTGTGCACACAGTATATTACATCCAGTGTACAGGAGAAAATGTGCCTGGTGTATGATATACTGACTGCAGACATCAGATATTACACCAGCCACATAGTATCCTGTATATAATATCTAATGTATGTGCACCCAGTATATTACATGCAGTATACAGGAGAATATATGACTGGTGTATGATATACTGACTACAGACATCAGATATTACACCAGCCACATAGTATCCTGTATATAATATCTAATGTCTGTGCACACAGTATATTACATCCAGTGTACAGCAGAATACATGACTGGTGTATGATATACTGTGACTACAGACATCAGATATTACAGCAGCCACATAGTATCCTGTATATAATATCTAATGTCTGCACACACAGTATATTACATCCAGTGTACAGGAGAAAATGTGCCTGGTGTATGATATACTGACTACAGACATCAGATATTACACCAGCCACATAGTATCCTGTATATAATATCTAATGTATGTGCACCCAGTATATTACATGCAGTATACAGGAGAATATATGACTGGTGTATGATATACTGACTACAGACATCAGATATTACACCAGCCATATAGTATCCTGTATATAATATCTAATGTCTGTGCACCCAGTATATTACATCCAGTATACAGGAGAATACATGACTGGTGTATGATATACTGACTACAGACATCAGATATTACACCAGCCACATAGTATCCTGTATATAATATCTAATGTCTGTGCACACAGTATATTACATCCAGTGTACAGGGGAAAATGTGCCTGGTGTATGATATACTGACTACAGACATCAGATATTACACCAGCCACATAGTATCCTGTATATAATATCTAATGTCTGTGCACACAGTATATTACATCCAGTATACAGGAGAAAATGTGCCTGGTGTATGATATACTGTGACTACAGACATCAGATATTACACCAGCCACATAGTATCCTGTATATAATATCTAATGTCTGTGCACATAGTATATTACATCCAGTGTACAGGAGAATATATGACTGGTATATGATATACTGTGACTGCAGACATCAGATATTGCACCAGCCACATAGTATCCTGTATATAATATCTAATGTCTGTACACACAGTATATTACATCCAGTGTACAGGAGAATATATGACTGGTATATGATATACTGTGACTGCAGACATCAGATATTACACCAGCCACATAGTATCCTGTATATAATATCTAAAGTCTGTGCACACAGTATATTTCATGCAGTGTACAGGAGAAAATGTGCCTGGTGTATAATATACTGACTACACACATCAGATATTACACCAGCCACATAGTATCCTGTATATAATATCTAATGTCTGTGCACACAGTATATTACATCCAGTATATAGAATATATGACTGGTGTATGATATACTATGACTATAGACATCAGATATTACACCAGCCACACAGTATCCTGTATATAATATCTAATGTCTGTGCACAAAGTATATTACATCCAGTGTACAGGAGTAAATGTGCCTGGTATATGATATACTGTGACTACAGACATCAGATATTACACCAGTCACATAATATCCTGTATAGAATATCTAATGTCTGTGCACACAGTATATTACATCCAGTATACAGGAGAATACATCACTGGTGTATGATATACTGTGACGTCAGACATCAGATATTACACCAGCCACATAGTATCCTGTATAGAATATCTAATGTCTGTGCACACAGTATATTACATCCAGTATATAGAATACATGACTGGTGTATGATATACTGCCTACAGACATCAGATATTACACCAGCCACATAGAATCCTGTATATAATATCTAATGTCTGTGCACACAGTATATTACATCCAGTGTACAGGAGAATACATGACTGGTGTATGATATACTGACTACAGACATCAGATATTACACCAGCCACATAGTATCCTGTATATAATATCTAAAGTCTGTGCACACAGTATATTTCATGCAGTGTACAGGAGAAAATGTGCCTGGTGTATAATATACTGACTACACACATCAGATATTACACCAGCCACATAGTATCCTGTATATAATATCTAATGTCTGTGCACACAGTATATTACATCCAGTATATAGAATATATGACTGGTGTATGATATACTGTGACTACAGACATCAGATATTACACCAGCCACAAAGTATCCTGTATATAATATCTAATGTCTGTGCACACAGTTATATTACATCCAGTGTACAGGAGAATGCATGACTGGTGTATGATATACTATGACTATAGACATCAGATATTACACCAGCCACACAGTATCCTGTATATAATATCTAATGTCTGTGCACAAAGTATATTACATCCAGTGTACAGGAGTAAATGTGCCTGGTGTATGATATACTGTGACTACAGACATCAGATATTACACCAGCCACATAGTATCCTGTATATAATATCTAATGTCTGTGCACACAGTATATTACATCCAGTATACAGGAGAATACATCACTGGTGTATGATATACTGTGACGTCAGACATTAGATATTACACCAGCCACATAGTATCCTGTATAGAATATCTAATGTCTGTGCACACAGTATATTACATCCAGTATATAGGAGAATACATGACTGGTGTATGATATACTGACTACAGACATCAGATATTACACCAGCCACGTAGTATCCTGTATATAATATCTAATGTCTGTGCACACAGTATATTACATCCAGTATATAGAATACATGACTAGTGTATGATATACTGACTGCAGACATCAGATATTACACCAGCCACTTAGTATCCTGTATATAATATCTAATGTCTGTGCACCCAGTATATTATATCCAGTATATAGGTGAATACATGACTGGTGTATGATATACTGACTGCAGACATCAGATATTACACCAGCCACGTAATATCCTGTATATAATATCTAATGTCTGTGTACACAGTATATTAGATCCAGAATATAGGAGAATACAAGACTGGAGTATGATATACTGACTACAGACATCAGATATTACACCAGCCACATAATATCCTGTATATAATATCTAATGTCTGTGCACACAGTATATTACATTCAGTATTCAGGAGAATACATGACTGGTGTATGATATACTGCCTGCAGACATCAGATATTACACCAGCCACATACTATCCTGTATATAATATCTAATGTCTGTGCACACAGTATATTACATCCAGTATACAGGAGAATACATGACTGGTGTATGATATACTGACTACAGACATCAGATATTACACCAGCCACATAGTATCCTGTATATAATATCTAATGTCTGTGCACACAGTATATTACATCCAGTGTACAGGAGAAAATGTGCCTGGTGTATGATATACTGACTACAGACATCAGATATTACACCAGTCACATAGTATCCTGTATATAATATCTAATGTCTGTGTACACAGTATATTACATCCAGTGTGAAGGAGAAAATGTGCCTGGTATATGATATACTGTGACTAAAGACATCAGATATTACACCAGCCACATAGTATCCTGTTTATAATATCTAATGTCTGTGCACACAGTATATTACATCCAGTATATAGGAGAAAATGTGCCTGGTGTATGATATACTGTGACTACAGACATCAGATATTACACCAGCCACATAGTATCCTGTATATAATATCTAATGTCTGTGCACACAGTATATTACATCCAGTATATAGGAGAATACATGACTGGTGTATGATATACTGACTGCAGACATCAGATATTACACCAGTCACATAGTATCCTGTATATAATATCTAATGTCTGTGCACACAGTATATTACATCCAGTATATAGAATACATGACTGGTGTATGATATACTGTGACTACAGACATCAAATATTACACCAGCCACATAGTATCCTGTATATAATATCTAATGTCTGTGTACACAGTGTATTACATCTAGTATATTGAATATATGACTGGTGTATGATATACTATGACTACAGACATCAGATATTACACCAGTCACATAGTATCCTGTATATAATATCTAATGTCTGTGCACACAGTATATTACATCCAGTATATAGGAGAATACATGACTGGTGTATGATATACTGACTGCAGACATCAGATATTACACCAGTCACATAGTATCCTGTATATAATATCTAATGTCTGTGCACACAGTATATTACATCCAGTATATAGAATACATGACTGGTGTATGATATACTGTGACTACAGACATCAAATATTACACCAGCCACATAGTATCCTGTATATAATATCTAATGTCTGTGCACACAGTATATTACATCCAGTATATAGAATATATGACTGGTGTATGATATACTGACTACAGACATCAGATATTACAACAGCCACATAGTATCCTGTATGTTATATCTAATGTCTGAGCACACAGCATATTACATCCAGTATATAGGAGAATACATGACTGGTGTATGATATACTGACTGCAGACATCAGATATTACACCAGCCACATAGTGTCCTGTATATAATATCTAATGTCTGTGCACACAGTATATTACATCCAGTTTACAGGAGAAAATGTGCTTGGTGTATGATATACTGACTACAGACAACAGATATTACACCAGCCACATAGTATCCTGTATATAATATCTAATGTCTGTGCACACAGTATATTACATCCAGTGTACAGGAGAAAATGTGCCTGGTGTATCATATACTGTGACTACAGACATCAGATATTACACCAGCCACATAGTATCCTGTATATAATATCTAATGTCTGCGCACATAGTATATTACATCCAGTGTACAGGAGAAAATGTGCCTGGTGTATGATATACTGACTGCAGACATCAGATATTACACCAGCCACATAGTATCCTGTATATAATATCTAATGTCTGTGCACACAGTATATTACAAACAGTGTACAGGAGAAAATGTGCCTGATGTATGATATACTGTGACTGCAGACATCAGATATTACACCAGCCACATAGTATCCTGTATATAATATCTAATGTCTGTGCACACAGTATATTACATCCAGTGTACAGGAGAAAATGTGCATGGTGTATGATATACTGTGACTGCAGACATCGGATATTACACCAGCCACATAGTATCCTCTATATAATATCTAATGTCTGTGCACACAGTATATTACATCCAGTGTACAGGAGAATACATGACTGGTGTATGATATACTGACTGCAGACATCAGATATTACACCAGTCACATAGTATCCTGTATATAATATCTAATGTCTGTGCACACAGTATATTACATCCAGTATATAGAATACATGACTGCTGTATGATATACTGACTGCAGACATCAGATATTACACCAGCCACATAGTATCCTGTATATAATATCTAATGTCTGTGCACACAGTATATTACATCCAGTATACAGGAGAAAATGTGCCTGGTGTATGATATACTGTGACTACAGACATCAGATATTACACCAGCCACATAGTATCCTGTATATAATATCTAATGTCTGTGCACATAGTATATTACATCCAGTGTACAGGAGAATATATGACTGGTATATGATATACTGTGACTGCAGACATCAGATATTGCACCAGCCACATAGTATCCTGTATATAATATCTAATGTCTGTACACACAGTATATTACATCCAGTGTACAGGAGAATATATGACTGGTATATGATATACTGTGACTGCAGACATCAGATATTACACCAGCCACATAGTATCCTGTATATAATATCTAAAGTCTGTGCACACAGTATATTTCATGCAGTGTACAGGAGAAAATGTGCCTGGTGTATAATATACTGACTACACACATCAGATATTACACCAGCCACATAGTATCCTGTATATAATATCTAATGTCTGTGCACACAGTATATTACATCCAGTATATAGAATATATGACTGGTGTATGATATACTATGACTATAGACATCAGATATTACACCAGCCACACAGTATCCTGTATATAATATCTAATGTCTGTGCACAAAGTATATTACATCCAGTGTACAGGAGTAAATGTGCCTGGTATATGATATACTGTGACTACAGACATCAGATATTACACCAGTCACATAATATCCTGTATAGAATATCTAATGTCTGTGCACACAGTATATTACATCCAGTATACAGGAGAATACATCACTGGTGTATGATATACTGTGACGTCAGACATCAGATATTACACCAGCCACATAGTATCCTGTATAGAATATCTAATGTCTGTGCACACAGTATATTACATCCAGTATATAGAATACATGACTGGTGTATGATATACTGCCTACAGACATCAGATATTACACCAGCCACATAGAATCCTGTATATAATATCTAATGTCTGTGCACACAGTATATTACATCCAGTGTACAGGAGAATACATGACTGGTGTATGATATACTGACTACAGACATCAGATATTACACCAGCCACATAGTATCCTGTATATAATATCTAAAGTCTGTGCACACAGTATATTTCATGCAGTGTACAGGAGAAAATGTGCCTGGTGTATAATATACTGACTACACACATCAGATATTACACCAGCCACATAGTATCCTGTATATAATATCTAATGTCTGTGCACACAGTATATTACATCCAGTATATAGAATATATGACTGGTGTATGATATACTGTGACTACAGACATCAGATATTACACCAGCCACAAAGTATCCTGTATATAATATCTAATGTCTGTGCACACAGTTATATTACATCCAGTGTACAGGAGAATGCATGACTGGTGTATGATATACTATGACTATAGACATCAGATATTACACCAGCCACACAGTATCCTGTATATAATATCTAATGTCTGTGCACAAAGTATATTACATCCAGTGTACAGGAGTAAATGTGCCTGGTGTATGATATACTGTGACTACAGACATCAGATATTACACCAGCCACATAGTATCCTGTATATAATATCTAATGTCTGTGCACACAGTATATTACATCCAGTATACAGGAGAATACATCACTGGTGTATGATATACTGTGACGTCAGACATTAGATATTACACCAGCCACATAGTATCCTGTATAGAATATCTAATGTCTGTGCACACAGTATATTACATCCAGTATATAGGAGAATACATGACTGGTGTATGATATACTGACTACAGACATCAGATATTACACCAGCCACGTAGTATCCTGTATATAATATCTAATGTCTGTGCACACAGTATATTACATCCAGTATATAGAATACATGACTAGTGTATGATATACTGACTGCAGACATCAGATATTACACCAGCCACTTAGTATCCTGTATATAATATCTAATGTCTGTGCACCCAGTATATTATATCCAGTATATAGGTGAATACATGACTGGTGTATGATATACTGACTGCAGACATCAGATATTACACCAGCCACGTAATATCCTGTATATAATATCTAATGTCTGTGTACACAGTATATTAGATCCAGAATATAGGAGAATACAAGACTGGAGTATGATATACTGACTACAGACATCAGATATTACACCAGCCACATAATATCCTGTATATAATATCTAATGTCTGTGCACACAGTATATTACATTCAGTATTCAGGAGAATACATGACTGGTGTATGATATACTGCCTGCAGACATCAGATATTACACCAGCCACATACTATCCTGTATATAATATCTAATGTCTGTGCACACAGTATATTACATCCAGTATACAGGAGAATACATGACTGGTGTATGATATACTGACTACAGACATCAGATATTACACCAGCCACATAGTATCCTGTATATAATATCTAATGTCTGTGCACACAGTATATTACATCCAGTGTACAGGAGAAAATGTGCCTGGTGTATGATATACTGACTACAGACATCAGATATTACACCAGTCACATAGTATCCTGTATATAATATCTAATGTCTGTGTACACAGTATATTACATCCAGTGTGAAGGAGAAAATGTGCCTGGTATATGATATACTGTGACTAAAGACATCAGATATTACACCAGCCACATAGTATCCTGTTTATAATATCTAATGTCTGTGCACACAGTATATTACATCCAGTATATAGGAGAAAATGTGCCTGGTGTATGATATACTGTGACTACAGACATCAGATATTACACCAGCCACATAGTATCCTGTATATAATATCTAATGTCTGTGCACACAGTATATTACATCCAGTATATAGGAGAATACATGACTGGTGTATGATATACTGACTGCAGACATCAGATATTACACCAGTCACATAGTATCCTGTATATAATATCTAATGTCTGTGCACACAGTATATTACATCCAGTATATAGAATACATGACTGGTGTATGATATACTGTGACTACAGACATCAAATATTACACCAGCCACATAGTATCCTGTATATAATATCTAATGTCTGTGTACACAGTGTATTACATCTAGTATATTGAATATATGACTGGTGTATGATATACTATGACTACAGACATCAGATATTACACCAGTCACATAGTATCCTGTATATAATATCTAATGTCTGTGCACACAGTATATTACATCCAGTATATAGGAGAATACATGACTGGTGTATGATATACTGACTGCAGACATCAGATATTACACCAGTCACATAGTATCCTGTATATAATATCTAATGTCTGTGCACACAGTATATTACATCCAGTATATAGAATACATGACTGGTGTATGATATACTGTGACTACAGACATCAAATATTACACCAGCCACATAGTATCCTGTATATAATATCTAATGTCTGTGCACACAGTATATTACATCCAGTATATAGAATATATGACTGGTGTATGATATACTGACTACAGACATCAGATATTACAACAGCCACATAGTATCCTGTATGTTATATCTAATGTCTGAGCACACAGCATATTACATCCAGTATATAGGAGAATACATGACTGGTGTATGATATACTGACTGCAGACATCAGATATTACACCAGCCACATAGTGTCCTGTATATAATATCTAATGTCTGTGCACACAGTATATTACATCCAGTTTACAGGAGAAAATGTGCTTGGTGTATGATATACTGACTACAGACAACAGATATTACACCAGCCACATAGTATCCTGTATATAATATCTAATGTCTGTGCACACAGTATATTACATCCAGTGTACAGGAGAAAATGTGCCTGGTGTATCATATACTGTGACTACAGACATCAGATATTACACCAGCCACATAGTATCCTGTATATAATATCTAATGTCTGCGCACATAGTATATTACATCCAGTGTACAGGAGAAAATGTGCCTGGTGTATGATATACTGACTGCAGACATCAGATATTACACCAGCCACATAGTATCCTGTATATAATATCTAATGTCTGTGCACACAGTATATTACAAACAGTGTACAGGAGAAAATGTGCCTGATGTATGATATACTGTGACTGCAGACATCAGATATTACACCAGCCACATAGTATCCTGTATATAATATCTAATGTCTGTGCACACAGTATATTACATCCAGTGTACAGGAGAAAATGTGCATGGTGTATGATATACTGTGACTGCAGACATCGGATATTACACCAGCCACATAGTATCCTCTATATAATATCTAATGTCTGTGCACACAGTATATTACATCCAGTGTACAGGAGAATACATGACTGGTGTATGATATACTGACTGCAGACATCAGATATTACACCAGTCACATAGTATCCTGTATATAATATCTAATGTCTGTGCACACAGTATATTACATCCAGTATATAGAATACATGACTGCTGTATGATATACTGACTGCAGACATCAGATATTACACCAGCCACATAGTATCCTGTATATAATATCTAATGTCTGTGCACACAGTATATTACATCCAGTATACAGGAGAAAATGTGCCTGGTGTATGATATACTGTGACTGCAGACATCAGATATTACACCAGCCACATAGTATCCTGTATATAATATCTAATGTCTGTGCACACAGTATATTACATCCAGTGTACAGGAGAAATGTGCCTGGTGTATGATATACTGACTGCAGACATCAGATATTACACCAGCCACATAGTATCCTGTATATAATATCTAATGTCTGTGCACACAGTATATTACATCCAGTGTACAGGAGAAAATGTGCCTGGTGTATCATATACTGACTACAGACATCAGATATTACACCAACCACATAGTATCCTGTATATAATATATAATGTCTGTGCACACAGTATATTACATCCAGTGTATAGGAGAATACATGACTGGTGTATCATATACTGACTGCTGACATCAGATATTACACCAGCCACATTGTATCCTGTATATAATATCAAATGTCTGTGCACACAGTATATTACATCCAGTATATAGAATACATGACAGGTGTATGATACACTGACTACAGACGTCAGATATTGCACCAGCCACATAGTATCCTGTATATAATATCTAATGTCTGTGCACACAGTATATTACTTCCAATATATAGGAGAATACATGACTGGTGTATGATATACTGACTGCAGACATCAAATATTACACCAGTCACATAGTATCCTGTATATAATATCAAATGTCTGTGCACACAGTATATTACATCCAGTATATAGAATACATGACAGGTGTATGATACACTGACTACAGACATCAGATATTACACCAGCCACATAGTATCCTGTATATAATATCTAATGTCTGTGCACACAGTATATTACATCCAGTATATAGGAGAATACATGACTGGTGTATGATATACTGACTGCAGACATCAGATATTACACCAGCCACATAGTATCCTGTATGTAATATCTAATGTCTGTGCACACAGTATATTACATCCAGTATACAGGAGAAAATGTGACTGGTGTATGATATACTGACTACAGACATCGGATATTACACCAGCCACATAATATCCTGTATATAAAATCTAATGTCTGTGCACACAGTATATTGCATCCAGTATACAGGAGAATACATCACTGGTGTATGATATACTGTGACGTCAGACATCAGATATTACACCAGCCACATAGTATCCTGTATATAATATCTAATGTCTGTGTACACAGTATATTACATCCAGTATATAGGAGAAAATGTGCCTGGTGTATGATATACTGACTGCTGACATCAGATATTACACCAGCCACATAGTATCCTGTATATAATATCTAATGTCTGTGCACACAGTATATTACATTCAGTGTACAGGAGAATACATGACTGGTGTATGATATACTGACTACAGACATCAGATATTACACCAGCCACATAGTATCCTGTATATAATATCTAATGTCTGTGCACACAGTATATTACATCCAGTATATAGAATACATGACTGGTGTATGATATACTGACTGCAGACATCAGATATTACACCAGCCACATAGTATCCTGTATATAATATCTAATGTCTGTGCACACAGTATATTACATCCAGTATATAGAATACATGACTGGTGTATGATATACTGACTGCAGACATCAGATATTACACCAGCCACATAGTATCCTGTATATAATGTCTAATGTCTGTGCACACAATATATTACATCCAGTGTACAGGAGAATACATGACTGGTGTATGATATACTGACTACAGACATCAGATATTACACCAGCCAGAAAACATCCTGTATATAATATCTAATGTCTGTGCACACAGTATATTACATTCAGTATACAGGAGAATACATGACTGGTGTATGATATACTGACTGCAGACATCAGATATTACACCAGCCACATAGTATCCTGTATATAATATCTAATGTCTGTGCACACAGTATATTACATCCAGTGTACAGGAGAAAATGTGCCTGGTGTATGATATACTGACTACAGACATCAGATATTACACCAGCCACATAGTATCCTGTATATAATATCTAATGTCTGTGCACACAGTATATTACATCCAGTATATAGGAGAAAATGTGCCTGGTGTATGATATACTGACTGCAGACATCAGATATTACGCCAGCCACATAGTATCCTGTATATAATATCTAATGTCTGTGCACACAGTATATTACATCCAGTGTACAGAAGAAAATGTGCCTGGTGTATGATATACTGACTACAGACATCAGATATTACTCCAGCCACATAGTATCCTGTATATAATATCTAATGTCTGTGCACACAGTATATTACATCCAGTATATAGGAGAATACATGACTGGTGTATGATTTACTGACTACAGACATCAGATATTACACCAGCCACATAGTATCCTGTATATAATATCTAATGTCTGTGTACACAGTGTATTACAAGCAGTATATTGAATATATGACTGGTGTATGATATACTATGACTACAGACATCAGATATTACACCAGTCACATAGTATCCTGTATATAATATCTAATGTCTGTGTACACAGTATATTACATCCAGTATATAGAATATATGACTGGTGTATGATATACTATGACTACAGACATCAGATATTACACCAGCCACTTAGTATCCTGTATATAATATCTAATGTCTGTGGACACAGTATACTACATCCAGTGTACATGAGAAAATGTGCCTGGTGTATGATATACTGACTACAGACATCAGATATTACACCAGCCACATAGTATCCTGTATATAATATCTAATGTCTGTACACACAGTATATTACATCCAGTATACAGGAGAAAATGTGCCTGGTGTATGATATACTGACTACAGACATCAGATATTATACCAGTCACATAGTATCCTGTATATAATATCTAATGTCTGTGCACACAGTATATTACATCCAGTATATAGGAGAATACATGACTGGTGTATGATATACTGACTGCAGACATCAGATATTACACCAGCCACATAGTATCCTGTATATAATATCTAATGTCTGTACACACAGTATATTACATCCAGTGTACAGGAGAAAATGTGCCTGGTGTATGATATACTGACTACAGACATCAGATATTATACCAGTCACATAGTATCCTGTATATAATATCTAATGTCTGTGCACACAGTATATTACATCCAGTATATAGAAAACATGACTGGTGTATGATATAATATGACTACAGACAACAGATATTACACCAGTCACATAGTATCCTGTATGTAATATCTAATCTCTGTGCACACAGTATATTACATCCAGTATATAGAATACATGGCTGGTGTATGATATACTGACTACAGACATCAGATATTACACCAGCCACATAGTATCCTGCATATAATATCAAATGTCGGTGCACAGTATATTACATCCAGTATATAGGAGAAAATGTACCTGGTGTATGATATACTGACTACAGACATCAGATATTACACCAGCCACATATTATCCTGTATATAATATCTAATGCCTGTGCACACAGTATATTACATCCAGTATACAGGAGAAAATGTGCCTGGTGTATGATATACTGACTACAGACATCAGATATTACACCAGCCACATAGTATCCTGTATATAATATCTAATGTCTTTGCACACAGTATATTACATCCAGTATATAGGAGAATACATGACTGGTGTATGATATACTGAGACTGCAGACATCAGATATTATACCAGTCACATAGTATCCTGTATATAATATCTAATGTCTGTGCACACAGTATATTACATCCAGTGTACAGGGGAAAATGTGCCTGGTGTATGATATACTGTGACTGCAGACATCAGATATTACACCAGCCACATAGTATCCTGTATATAATATCTAATGTCTGTGCACCCAGTATATTACATCCAGTGTACCGGAGAAAATGTGCCTGGTGTATGATATACTGACTACAGACATCAGATATTACACCAGCCACAAAGTATCCTGTATATAATATCTAATGTCTGTGCACACAGTATATTACTTCCAATATATAGGAGAATACATGACTGGTGTATGATATACTGACTGCAGACATCAAATATTACACCAGTCACATAGTATCCTGTATATAATATCAAATGTCTGTGCACACAGTATATTACATCCAGTATATAGAATACATGACAGGTGTATGATACACTGACTACAGACATCAGATATTACACCAGCCACATAGTATCCTGTATATAATATCTAATGTCTGTGCACACAGTATATTACATCCAGTATACAGGAGAAAATGTGACTGGTGTATGATATACTGACTACAGACATCGGATATTACACCAGCCACATAATATCCTGTATATAATATCTAATGTCTGTGCACACAGTATATTGCATCCAGTATACAGGAGAATACATCACTGGTGTATGATATACTGTGACGTCAGACATCAGATATTACACCAGCCACATAGTATCCTGTATATAATATCTAATGTCTGTGTACACAGTATATTACATCCAGTATATAGGAGAAAATGTGCCTGGTGTATGATATACTGACTGCTGACATCAGATATTACACCAGCCACATAGTATCCTGTATATAATATCTAATGTCTGTGCACACAGTATATTACATTCAGTGTACAGGAGAATACATGACTGGTGTATGATATACTGACTACAGACATCAGATATTACACCAGCCACATAGTATCCTGTATATAATATCTAATGTCTGTGCACACAGTATATTACATCCAGTATATAGAATACATGACTGGTGTATGATATACTGACTGCAGACATCAGATATTACACCAGCCACATAGTATCCTGTATATAATATCTAATGTCTGTGCACACAGTATATTACATCCAGTATATAGAATACATGACTGGTGTATGATATACTGACTGCAGACATCAGATATTACACCAGCCACATAGTATCCTGTATATAATGTCTAATGTCTGTGCACACAATATATTACATCCAGTGTACAGGAGAATACATGACTGGTGTATGATATACTGACTACAGACATCAGATATTACACCAGCCAGAAAACATCCTGTATATAATATCTAATGTCTGTGCACACAGTATATTACATTCAGTATACAGGAGAATACATGACTGGTGTATGATATACTGACTGCAGACATCAGATATTACACCAGCCACATAGTATCCTGTATATAATATCTAATGTCTGTGCACACAGTATATTACATCCAGTGTACAGGAGAAAATGTGCCTGGTGTATGATATACTGACTACAGACATCAGATATTACACCAGCCACATAGTATCCTGTATATAATATCTAATGTCTGTGCACACAGTATATTACATCCAGTATATAGGAGAAAATGTGCCTGGTGTATGATATACTGACTGCAGACATCAGATATTATACCAGTCACATAGTATCCTGTATATAATATCTAATGTCTGTGCACACAGTATATTACATCCAGTGTACAGAAGAAAATGTGCCTGGTGTATGATATACTGACTACAGACATCAGATATTACTCCAGCCACATAGTATCCTGTATATAATATCTAATGTCTGTGCACACAGTATATTACATCCAGTGTACAGAAGAAAATGTCCCTGGTGTATGATATACTGACTACAGACATCAGATATTACTCCAGCCACATAGTATCCTGTATATAATATCTAATGTCTGTGCACACAGTATATTACATCCAGTATATAGGAGAATACATGACTGGTGTATGATTTACTGACTACAGACATCAGATATTACACCAGCCACATAGTATCCTGTATATAATATCTAATGTCTGTGTACACAGTGTATTACAAGCAGTATATTGAATATATGACTGGTGTATGATATACTATGACTACAGACATCAGATATTACACCAGTCACATAGTATCCTGTATATAATATCTAATGTCTGTGTACACAGTATATTACATCCAGTATATAGAATATATGACTGGTGTATGATATACTATGACTACAGACATCAGATATTACACCAGCCACATAGTATCCTGTATATAATATCTAATGTCTGTGGACACAGTATACTACATCCAGTGTACATGAGAAAATGTGCCTGGTGTATGATATACTGACTACAGACATCAGATATTACACCAGCCACATAGTATCCTGTATATAATATCTAATGTCTGTACACACAGTATATTACATCCAGTATACAGGAGAAAATGTGCCTGGTGTATGATATACTGACTACAGACATCAGATATTATACCAGTCACATAGTATCCTGTATATAATATCTAATGTCTGTGCACACAGTATATTACATCCAGTGTACAGGAGAAAATGTGCCTGGTGTATGATATACTGACTACAGACATCAGATATTATACCAGTCACATAGTATCCTGTATATAATATCTAATGTCTGTGCACACAGTATATTACATCCAGTATATAGAAAACATGACTGGTGTATGATATAATATGACTACAGACAACAGATATTACACCAGTCACATAGTATCCTGTATGTAATATCTAATCTCTGTGCACACAGTATATTACATCCAGTATATAGAATACATGGCTGGTGTATGATATACTGACTACAGACATCAGATATTACACCAGCCACATAGTATCCTGCATATAATATCAAATGTCGGTGCACAGTATATTACATCCAGTATATAGGAGAAAATGTACCTGGTGTATGATATACTGACTACAGACATCAGATATTACACCAGCCACATATTATCCTGTATATAATATCTAATGCCTGTGCACACAGTATATTACATCCAGTATACAGGAGAAAATGTGCCTGGTGTATGATATACTGACTACAGACATCAGATATTACACCAGCCACATAGTATCCTGTATATAACATCTAATGTCTGTGCACACAGTATATTACATCCAGTATATAGGAGAATACATGACTGGTGTATGATATACTGAGACTGCAGACATCAGATATTATACCAGTCACATAGTATCCTGTATATAATATCTAATGTCTGTGCACCCAGTATATTACATCCAGTGTACCGGAGAAAATGTGCCTGGTGTATGATATACTGACTACAGACATCAGATATTGCACCAGCCACAAAGTATCCTGTATATAATATCTAATGTCTGTGCACACAGTATATTACAACCAGTATATATAAGAATATATCACTGGTGTATGATATACTGTGACTGCAGACATCAGATATTACACCAGCCACATAGTATCCTGTATATAATATCTAATGTCTGTGCACACAGTATATTACAACCAGTATATATGAGAATATATCACTGGTGTATGATATACTGACTGCAGACATCAGATATTACACCAGCCACATAGTATCCTGTATATAACATCTAATGTCTGTGCACACAGTATATTACATTCAGTATACAGGAGAAAATGTGCCTGGTGTATGATATACTGACTGCAGACATCAGATATTACACCAGCAACATAGTATCCTGTATATAATATCTAATGTCTGTGCACACAGCATATTACAACCAGTATATATGAGAATATATGACTGTTGCATGATATACTGTGACTGCAGACATCAGATATTACACCAGCCACATAGTATCCTGTATATATTATTTAATGTATATGCACATAGTATATTACATCCAGTGTACAGGAGAAAATGTGAAAGGTGTATGATATACTGCCTGCAGACATCAGATATTACACCAGCCACATAGTATCCTGTATATAATATCTAATGTCTGTGCACACAGTATATTACATTCAGTATACTGGAGAAAATATGCCTGGTGTATGATATACTGACTACAGACATCAGATATTACACCAACCACATAGTATCCTGTATATAATATCTAATGTCTGTGCACACAGTATATTACAACCAGTATACATGAGAATATATGACTGGTGTATGATATACTGTGACTGCAGACATCAGATATTACACCAGCCGCATAGTATCCTGTATATAATATCTAATGTCTGTGCACACAGTATATTACATCCAGTATATAGAATATATGACTGGTGTATGATATACTGACTGCAGACATCAGATATTACACCAGCCACATAGTATCCAGTATATAACATCTAATGTCTGTGCACACAGTATATTACATCCAGTATATAGAATACATGACTGGTGTATGATATACTGACTACAGACATCAGATATTACACCAGCCACATAGTATCCTGTATATAATATCTAATGTCTGTGCACACAGTATATTACATTCAGTATACAGGAGAAAATGTGCCTGCTGTATGATATACTGACTGCAGACATCAGATATTACACCAGCAACATAGTATCCTGTATATAATATCTAATGTCTGTGCACACAGTATATTACAACCAGTATACATGAGAATATATGACTGATGTATGATATACTGTGACTGCAGACATCAGATATTACACCAGCCACATAGTATCCTGTATATAATATCTAATGTCTGTGCACACAGTATATTACATCCAGTATATAGAATATATGACTGGTGTATGATATACTGACTGCAGACATCAGATATTACACCAGCCACATAGTATCCTGTATATAATATCTAATGTCTGTGCACACAGTATATTACATCCAGTATATAGAATATATGACTGGTGTATGATATACTGACTGCAGACATCAGATATTACACCAGCCACATAGTATCCTGTATATAACATCTAATGTCTGTGCACACAGTATATTACATTCAGTATACAGGAGAAAATGTGCCTGCTGTATGATATACTGACTGCAGACATCAGATATTACACCAGCAACATAGTATCCTGTATATAATATCTAATGTCTGTGCACACAGTATATTACATCCAGTATGCAGGAGAATACATGACTGGTGTATGATATACTGACTGCAGACATCAGATATTACAACAGCCACATTGTATCCTGTATATAATATCTAATGTCTGTGCACACAGTATATTACTTCTAGTATATAGGAGAATATATGACTGGTGTATGATATACTGACTGCAGACATCAGATATTACACCAGCCACATAGTATCCTGTATATAATATCTAATGTCTGTGCACACAGTATATTACATCCAGTATATAGAATATATGACTGGTGTATGATATTCTGACTGCAGACATCAGATATTACACCAGCCACATAGTATCCTGTATATAATATTTAATGTCTGTGCACACAGTATATTACATCCAGTGTACAGGACAAAATGTGCCTGGTGTATGATATACTGACTGCAGACATCAGATATTACACCAGCCACATAGTATCCTGTATATAATATCTAATGTCTGTGCACACAGTATATTACATCCAGTATGCAGGAGAATACATGACTGGTGTATGATATACTGACTGCAGACATCAGATATTACAACAGCCACATAGTATCCTGTATATAATATCTAATGCCTGTGCACACAGTATATTACTTCCAGTATACAGGAGAATACATGACTGGTGTATGATATACTGACTACAGACATCAGATATTACGCCAGTCACATAGTATCCTGTATATAATATCTAATGTCTGTGCACATAGTATATTACATCCAGTGCACAGGAAAAAATGTGCCTGGTGTATGATATACTGACTACAGACATCAGATATTACACCAGCCACATAGTATCCTGTATATAATATCTAATGTCTGTGCACACAGTATATTACATCCAGTATATAGGAGAAAATGTGCCTGGTGTATGATACACTGACTACAGACATCAGACATTACACCAGTCACATACTATCGTGTATACAATAACTAATGTCTGTGCACACAGTATATTACATCCAGTGTATAGGAGAAAATGTGCCTGGTGTATGATATACTGTGACGTCAGACATCAGATATTACACCAGCCACATAGTATCCTGTATATAATATCTAATGTCTGTGCACACAGTATATTACATCCAGTATATAGGAGAATACATTACTGGTGTATGATATACTGACTGCAGACATCAGATATTACACCAGCCACATAGTATCCTGTATATAATATCTAATTCTGTGCACACAGTATATTACATCCAGTGTATAGGAGAATACATGACTGGTGTATGATATACTGACTACAGACATCAGGTATTACACCAGCCACCTAATATCCAGTATATAATATCTAATGTCTGTGCACACAGTATATTACATCCAGTGTACAGGAGAAAATGTGCCTGGTGTATGATATACTGACTACAGACATCAGATATTACACCAGGCACATAGTATCCTGTATATAATATCTAATGTCTGTGCACACAGTATATTACATCCAGTATACAGGAGAATACATGACTGGTGTATGATATACTGACTGCAGACATCAGATATTACACCAGCCACATAGTATCCTGTATATAATATCTAATGTCTGTGCACACAGTATATTACATCCAGTATACAGGAGAATACATGACTGGTGTATGATATACTGACTGCAGACATCAGATATTACACCAGCCACATAGTATCCTGTATATAATATCTAATGTCTGTGTACACAGTGCATTACATCCAGTTTATTGAATATATGACTGGTGTATGATATACTATGACTACAGACATCAGATATTACACCAGTCACATAGTATCCTGTATATAATATCTAATGTCTGTGTACACAGTATATTACATCCAGTATATAGAATATATGACTGGTGTATGATATACTATGACTACAGACATCAGATATTACACCATCCACATAGTATCCTGTATATAATATCTATAATATCTAATGTCTGTGCACACAGTATATTACATCCAGTGTACAGAAGAATACATGACTGGTGTATGATATACTGACTGCAGACATCAGATATTACACCAGCCACATAGTATCCTGTATGTAATATCTAATCTCTGTGCACACAGTATATTACATCCAGTATATAGAATACATGACTGGTGTATGATATACTGACTACAGACATCAGATATTACACCAGCCACATAGTATCCTGCATATAATATCTAATGTCTGTGCACAGTATTTTACATCCAGTATATAGGAGAAAATGTACCTGGTGTATGATATACTGACTACAGACATCAGATATTATACCAGCCACATATTATCCTGTATATAATATTTAATGTCTGTGCACACAGTATATTACATTCAGTATATAGAATACATGACTGGTGGATGATATACTGACTACAGACATCAGATATTACTCCAGCCACATAGTATCCAGTATATAATATCTAATGTCTGTGCACACAGTATATTACATCCAGTGTACAGGAGAAAATGTGACAAGTGTATGATATACTGACTACAGACATCAGATATTACATCATCCACATAGTATCCTGTATATAATATCTAATGTCTGTGCACACAGTATATTACAACCAGTATATATGAGAATATATCACTGGTGTATGATATACTGTGACTGCAGACATCAGATATTACACCAGCCACATAGTATCCTGTATATAATATCTAATGTCTGTGCACACAGTATATTACATTCAATATACAGGAGAATACATGACTGGTGTATGATATACTGACTAAAGACACCAGATATTACACCAGCCACATAGTATCCTGTATATAATATCTAATGTCTGTGCACACAGTATATTACATCCAGTATATAGAATATATGACTGGTGTATGATATACTGACTGCAGACATCAGATATTACACCAGCCACATAGTATCCTGTATATAATATCTAATGTCTGTGCACAAAGTATATTACATCCAGTATATAGAATATATGACTGGTGTATGATATACTGACTGCAGACATCATATATTACACCAGCCACATAGTATCCTGTATATAACATCTAATGTCTGTGCACACAGTATATTACATTCAGTATACGGGAGAAAATGTGCCTGGTGTATGATATACTGACTGCAGACATCAGATATTACACCAGTCACATAGTATCCTGTATATAACATCTAATGTCTGTGCACACAGTATATTACATTCAGTATACGGGAGAAAATGTGCCTGGTGTATGATATACTGACTGCAGACATCAGATATTACACCAGCCACATAGTATCCTGTATATAATATCTAATGTCTGTGCACACAGTATATTACAACCAGTATATATGAGAATATATGACTGGTTTATGATATACTGTGACTGCAGACATCAGATATTACACCAGCCACATAGTATCCTGTATATAATATCTAATGTCTGTGCACACAGTATATTACATTCAGTAAACAGGAGAATATATGACTGGTGTATGATATACTGACTGCAGACATCAGATATTACACCAGCCACATAGTATCCTGTATATAATATCTAATGTCTGTTCACACAGTATATTACATCCAGTATATAGAATATATGACTGGTGTATGATATACTGACTGCAGACATCAGATATTACACCAGCCACATAGTATCCTGTATATAATATCGTATGTCTGTGCACACAGTATATTACATTCAGTATAGAGAATACATGACTGGTGGATGTTATACCGACTACAGACATCAGATATTACATCAGCCACATAGTATCCTGTATATATTATCTAATGTATATGCACATAGTATATTACATCCAGTGTATAGAAGAAAATGTGACAGGTGTATGATATACTGCCTGCAGACATCAGGTATTACACCAGCCACATAGTATCCTGTATATAATATCTAATGTCTGTGCACACAGTATATTACATCCAGAGTACCGGAGAAAATGTGCCTGGTGAATGATATACTGACTGCAGACATCAGATATTACACCAGCCACATAGTATCCTGTATATAATATCTAATGTCTGTGCACACAGTATATTACATCCAGTATACAGGAGAATACATGACTGGTGTATGATATACTGACTGCAGATATTACACCAGCAACATAGTATCCTGTATATAATATCTAATGCCTGTGCACACAGTATATTACATCCAGTATACCGGAGAATCCATGACTGGTGTATGATATACTGACTACAGACATCAGATATTACACCAGCCACATAGTATCCTGTATATAATATCTAATGTCTGTGTACACAGTGTATTACATCCAGTATATAGAATACATGACTGTTGTATGATATACTATGACTACAGACATCAGATATTACACCAGCCACATAGTATCCTGTATATAATATCTAATGTCTGTGCACACAGTATATTACATCCAGTATATAGAATATATGACTGGTGTATGATATACTGACTGCAGATATCAGATATTACACCAGCCACATAGTATCCTGTATGTGATATCTAATGTCTGTGCACACAGTATATTACATCCAGTGTACAGGAGAAAATGTACCTGGTGTATGATATACTGACTACAGACATCAGATATTACACCAGTCACATAGTATCCTATATATAATATCTAATGTCTGTGCACACAGTATATTTCATTCAGTATCTAGGAGAATACATGACTGGTGTATGATATACTGACTAAAGACATCAGATATTACACCAGCCACATAGTATCCTGTATATAATATCTAATGTCTGTGAACACAGTATATTACATCCAGTATATAGAATATATGACTGGTGCATGATATACTGACTGCAGACATCAGATATTATACCAGCCACATAGTATCCTATATATAATATCTAATGTCTGTGCACACAGTATATTACATCCAGTATACAGGAGAAAATGTGCCTGGTGTATGATACACTGACTACAGACATCAGATATTACACCAGCCACATAGTATCCTGTATATAATATCTAATGTCTGTGCACACAGTATATTACATCCAGTGTACAGGAGAAAATGTGACAGGTGTATGATATACTGACTACAGACATCAGATATTACATCATCCACATAGTATCCTGTATATAATATCTAATGTCTGTGCACACAGTATATTACAACCAGTATATATGAGAATATATCACTGGTGTATGATATACTGTGACTGCAGACATCAGATATTACACCAGCCACATAGTATCCTGTATATAATATCTAATGTCTGTGCACACAGTATATTACATTCAATATACAGGAGAATACATGACTGGTGTATGATATACTGACTAAAGACACCAGATATTACACCAGCCACATAGTATCCTGTATATAATATCTAATGTCTGTGCACACAGTATATTACATCCAGTATATAGAATATATGACTGGTGTATGATATACTGACTGCAGACATCAGATATTACACCAGCCACATAGTATCCTGTATATAATATCTAATGTCTGTGCACAAAGTATATTACATCCAGTATATAGAATATATGACTGGTGTATGATATACTGACTGCAGACATCATATATTACACCAGCCACATAGTATCCTGTATATAACATCTAATGTCTGTGCACACAGTATATTACATTCAGTATACGGGAGAAAATGTGCCTGGTGTATGATATACTGACTGCAGACATCAGATATTACACCAGCCACATAGTATCCTGTATATAACATCTAATGTCTGTGCACACAGTATATTACAACCAGTATATATGAGAATATATGACTGGTTTATGATATACTGTGACTGCAGACATCAGATATTACACCAGCCACATAGTATCCTGTATATAATATCTAATGTCTGTGCACACAGTATATTACATTCAGTATATAGAATATATGACTGGTGTATGATATACTGACTGCAGACATCAGATATTACACCAGCCACATAGTATCCTGTATATAATATCGTATGTCTGTGCACACAGTATATTACATTCAGTATATAGAATACATGACTGGTGGATGTTATACCGACTACAGACATCAGATATTACATCAGCCACACAGTATTGTGTATATATTATCTAATGTATATGCACATAGTATATTAGATCCAGTGTACAGAAGAAAATGTGACAGGTGTATGATATACTGCCTGCAGACATCAGATATTACACCAGCCACATAGTATCCTGTATATAATATCTAATGTCTGTGCACACAGTATATTACATCCAGAGTACCGGAGAAAATGTGCCTGGTGAATGATATACTGACTGCAGACATCAGATATTACACCAGCCACATAGTATCCTGTATATAATATCTAATGTCTGTGCACACAGTATATTACATCCAGTATACAGGAGAATACATGACTGGTGTATGATATACTGAGTGCAGATATTACACCAGCAACATAGTATCCTGTATATAATATCTAATGCCTGTGCACACAGTATATTACATCCAGTATACCGGAGAATCCATGACTGGTGTATGATATACTGACTACAGACATCAGATATTACACCAGCCACATAGTATCCTGTATATAATATCTAATGTCTGTGTACACAGTGTATTACATCCAGTATATAGAATACATGACTGTTGTATGATATACTATGACTACAGACATCAGATATTACACCAGCCACATAGTATCCTGTATATAATATCTAATGTCTGTGCACACAGTATATTACATCCAGTATATAGAATATATGACTGGTGTATGATATACTGACTGCAGATATCAGATATTACACCAGCCACATAGTATCCTGTATGTGATATCTAATGTCTGTGCACACAGTATATTACATCCAGTGTACAGGAGAAAATGTGCCTGGTGTATGATATACTGACTGCAGACATCAGATATTACACCAGTCACATAGTATCCTGTATATAATATCTAATGTCTGTGCACACAGTATATTACATCCAGTGTACAGGAGAATACATGACTGGTATATGATATACTGACTACAGACATCAGATATTACACCAGCCACATAGTATCCTGTATATAATATCTAATGTCTGTGCACACAGTATATTACATCCAGTGTACAGGAGAATACATGACTGGTGTATGATATACTGACTGCAGACATCAGATATTACACCAGCCACATAGTATCCTGTATATAATATCTAATGTCTGTGCACACAGTATATTACATCCAGTGTACAGGAGAATACATGACTGGTGTATGATATACTGACTGAAGACATCAGATATTACACCAGTCACATAGTATCCTGTATATAATATCTAATGTCTGTACACACAGTATATTACATCCAGTATATAGAATATGACTGCTGTATGATATACTGCCTGCAGACATCAGATGATAATAAGTGACTGTTTTACACTTTACTATAAGTAGTGTTGAGGGAATTTGTCCGGCGAATGTTTTAAAGCTTTATATTCGGCATGAATATGGCACATTCGGATTCGTGATCGCAAATGCGAGTAAGTTTTCTTAAAATCGGAAAAGTCTGATGAATTTGTGTGGGATCGCGGATACAGGGTAACTACGGCGTTTTGAACAGTTTTGTTAGCAGAGTACAAGTATATGATGAGCGGTGACATGAGCCGGGTGAGTGTGGGGGCTGTGCAGAGGGCCAGTGTATGATGAGTGGTGACATGAGCCGGGTGAGTGTGGGGGCTGTGCAGAGGGCCAGTGTATGATGAGCGGTGACATGAGCCGGGTGAGTGTGGGGGCTGTGCAGAGGGCCAGTGTATGATGAGCGGTGACATGAGCTGGGTGAGTGTGGGGGCTGTGCAGAGGGCCAGTGTATGATGAGCGGTGACATGAGCCGGGTGAGTGTGGGGGCTGTGCAGAGGGCCAGTGTATGATGAGCGGTGACATGAGCCGGGTGAGTGTGGGGGCTGTGCAGAGGGCCAGTGTATGATGAGCGGTGACATGAGCGGGGTGAGTGTGGGTGCTGTGCAGAGGGCCAGTGTATGATGAGCGGTAACATGAGCCGGGTGAGTGTGGGGGCTGTGCAGAGGGCCAGTGTATGATGAGCGGTGACATGAGCCGGGTGAGTGTGGGGGCTGTGCAGAGGGCCAGTGTATAATGAGTGGTGACATGAGCCGGGTGAGTGTGGGGGCTGTGCAGAGGGCCAGTGTATGATGAGCGGTGACAAGAGCCGGGTGAGTGTGGGGGCTGTGCAGAGGGCCAGTGTATGATGAGCGGAGACATGAGCCGGGTGAGTGTGGGGGCTGTGCAGAGGGCCAGTGTATGATGAGCGGTGACATGAACCGGGTGTGTGTGGGGGCTGTGCAGAGGGCCAGTGTATAATGAGCGGTGACATGAGCCGGGTGAGTGTGGGGGCTGTGCTGAGGGCCAGTGTATGATGAGTGGTGACATGAGCCGGGTGAGTGTGGGGGCTGTGCAGAGGGCCAGTGTATGATGAGTGGTGACATGAGCCGGGTGAGTGTGGGGGCTGTGCAGAGGGCCAGTGTATGATGAGCGGTGACATGAGCCGGGTGAGTGTGGGGGCTGTGCAGAGGGCCAGTGTATGATGAGCGGTGACATGAGCCGGGAGAGTGTGGGGGCTGTGCAGAGGGCCAGTGTACGATGAGCGGTGACATGAGCCGGGTGAGTGTGGGGGCTGTGCAGAGGGCCAGTGTATGATGAGCGGTGACATGAGCGGCGTGAGTGAGGGGGCTGTGCAGAGGGCCAGTGTATGATGAGCGGTGACATGAGCCGGGAGAGTGTGGGGGCTGTGCAGAGTGCCAGTGTATGATGAGCGGTGACATGAGCCGGGTGAGTGTGGGGGCTGTGCAGAGGGCCAGTGTATGATGAGCGGTGACATGAGCCGGGTGAGTGTGGGGGCTGTGCAGAGGGCCAGTGTACGATGAGCGGTGACATGAGCCGGGTGAGTGTGGGGGCTGTGCAGACGGCCAGTGTATGATGAGCGGTGACATGAGCCGGGTGAGTGTGGGGGCTGTGCAGAGGGCCAGTGTATGATGAGCGGTGACATGAGCCGGGTGAGTGTGGGGGCTGTGCATAGGGCCAGTGTATGATGAGCGGTGACATGAGCCGGGTGAGTGTGGGGGCTGTGCAGAGGGCCAGTGTATGATGAGCGGTGACATGAGCCGGGAGAGTGTGGGGGCTGTGCAGACGGCCAGTGTATGATGAGCGGTGACATGAGCCGGGTGAGTGTGGGGGCTGTGCAGAGGGCCATTGTATGATGAGTGGTGACATGAGCCAGTTGAGTGTGGGGGCTGTGCAGAGGGCCAGTGTATGATGAGCTGTGACATGAGCCGGGTGAGTGGGTGCTGTGCAGAGGGCCAGTGTATGATGAGTGGTGACATGAGCCGGGTGAGTGTGGGGGCTTTGCAGAGGGCCAGTGTATGATGAGTGGTGACATGAGCCGGGTGAGTGTGGGGGCTTTGCAGAGGGCCAGTGTATGATGAGCGGTGACATGAGCCGGGTGTGTGGGTGCTGTGCAGAGGGCCAGTGTATGATGAGTGGTGACATGAGCCGGGTGAGTGTGGGGGCTTTGCAGAGGGCCAGTGTATGATGAGTGGTGACATGAGCCGGGTGAGTGTGGGGGCTTTGCAGAGGGCCAGTGTATGATGAGCGGTGACATGAGCCGGGTGAGTGTGGGGGCTGTGCAGAGGGCCAGTGTACGATGAGCGGTGACATGAGCCGGGTGAGTGTGGGGGCTGTGCAGAGGGCCAGTGTATGATGAGCGGTGACATGAGACGGGTGAGTGTGGGGGCTGTGCAGAGGGCCAGTGTATGATGAGTGGTGACATGAGCCGGGTGAGTGTGGGGGCTGTGCAGAGGGCCAGTGTATGATGAGCGGTGACATGAGCGGGGTGAGTGTGGGGGCTGTGCAGAGGGCCAGTGTATGATGAGCGGTGACATGAGCGGGGTGAGTGTGGGGGCTGTGCAGAGGGCCAGTGTATGATGAGTGGTGACATGAGCCGGGTGAGTGTGGGGGCTGTGCAGAGGGCCAGTGTATGATGAGCGGTGACATGAGTCGGGTGAGTGTGGGGGCTGTGCCGAGGGCCAGTGTATGATGAGCGGTGACATGAGCCGGGTGAGTGTGGGGGCTGTGCAGAGGGCCAGTGTATGATGAGCGGTGACATGAGCCGGGTGAGTGTGGGGGCTGTGCAGAGGGCCAGTGTAGCATGAGCGGTGACATGAGCCGGGTGAGTGTGGGGGCTGTGCAGAGGGCCAGTGTATGATGAGCGGTGACATGAGCCGGGTGAGTGTGGGGGCTGTGCAGAGGGCCAGTGTATGATGAGCGGTGACATGAGCCGGGTGAGTGTGGGGGCTGTGCAGAGGGCCAGTGTATGATGAGCGGTGACATGAGCCGGGTGAGTGTGGGGGCTGTGCAGAGGGCCAGTGCATGATGAGCGGTGACATGAGCCGGGTGAGTGTGGGGGCTGTGCAGAGGGCCAGTGTATGATGAGTGGTGACATGAGCCGAGTGAGTGTGGGGGCTGTGTAGAGGGCCAGTGTATGATGAGCGGTGACATGAGCCGGGTGAGTGTGGGGGCTGTGCAGAGGGCCAGTGTATGATGAGCGGTGACATGAGCCGGGTGAGTGTGGGGGCTGTGCAGAGGGCCAGTGTATGATGAGTGGTGACATGAGCCGGGTGAGTGTGTGGGTTGTGCAGAGGGCCAGTGTATGATGAGCGGTGACATGAGCCGGGTGAGTGTGGGGGCTGTGCAGAGGGCCAGTGTATGATGAGCGGTGACATGAGCCGGGTGAGTGTGGGGGCTGTGCAGAGGGCCAGTGTATGATGAGCGGTCACATCAGCCGGGTGAGTGTGGGGGCTGTGCAGAGGGCCAGTGTATGTTGAGCGGTGACATGAGCCGGGTGAGTGTGGGGGCTGTGCAGAGGGCCAGTGTATGATGAGCGGTGACATGAGCCGGGTTAGTGTGGGGGCTGTGCAGAGGGCCAGTGTATGATGAGTGGTGACATGAGCCGGGTGAGTGTGGGGGCTGTGCAGAGGGCCAGTGTATGATGAGTGGTGACATGAGCCGGGTGAGTGTGGGGGCTGTGCAGAGGGCCAGTGTATGATGAGTGGTGACATGAGCCGGGTGAGTGTGGGGGCTGTGCAGAGGGCCAGTGTATGATGAGCGGAGACATGAGCCGGGTGAGTGTGGGGGCTGTGCAGAGGGCCAGTGCATGATGAGCGGTGACATGAGCCGGGTGAGTGTGGGGGCTGTGCAGAGGGCCAGTGTATGATGAGCGGTGACATGAGCGGGGTGAGTGTGGGGGCTGTGCAGAGGGCCAGTGTATGATGAGTGGTGACATGAGCCGGGTGAGTGTGGGGGCTGTGCAGAGGGCCAGTGTATGATGAGTGGTGACATGAGCCGGGTGAGTGTGGGGGCTGTGCAGAGGGCCAGTGTATGATGAGCGGTGACATGAGCGGGGTGAGTGTGGGGGCTGTGCAGAGGGCCAGTGTATGATGAGCGGTGACATGAGTCGGGTGAGTGTGGGGGCTGTGCAGAGGGCCAGTGTATGATGAGTGGTGACATGAGCGGGGTGAGTGTGGGGGCTGTGCAGAGGGCCAGTGTATGATGAGTGGTGACATGAGCTGGGTGAGTGTGAGGGCTGTGCAGAGGGCCAGTGTATGATGAGTGGTGACATGAGCCAGGTGAGTGTGGGGGCTGTGCAGAGGGCCAGTGTATGATGAGTGGTGACATGAGCCGGGTGAGTGTGGGGGCTGTGCAGAGGGCCAGTGTATGATGAGCGGTGACATGAGCGGGGTGAGTGTGGGGGCTGTGCAGAGGGCCAGTGTATGATGAGCGGTGACATGAGCGGGGTGAGTGTGGGGGCTGTGCAGAGGGCAGTGTATGATGAGCGGTGACATGAGCGGGGTGAGTGTGGGGGCTGTGCAGAGGGCCAGTGTATGATGAGTGGTGACATGAGCCGGGTGAGTGTGGGGGCTGTGCAGAGGGCAGTGTATGATGAGCGGTGACATGAGCGGGGTGAGTGTGGGGGCTGTGCAGAGGGCCAGTGTATGATGAGTGGTGACATGAGCCGGGTGAGTGTGGGGGCTGTGCAGAGGGCAGTGTATGATGAGCGGTGACATGAGCGGGGTGAGTGTGGGGGCTGTGAAGAGGGCCAGTGTATGATGAGCGGTGACATGAGCCGGGTGAGTGTGGGGGCTGTGCAGAGGGCCAGTGTATGATGAGCGGTGACATGAGCCGGGTGAGTGTGGGGGCTGTGCAGAGGGCCAGTGTATGATGAGTGGTGACATGAGCCGGGTGAGTGTGGGGGCTGTGCAGAGGGCCAGTGTATGTTGAGCGGTGACATGAGCCGGGTGAGTGTGGGGGCTGTGCAGAGGGCCAGTGTATGATGAGCGGTGACATGAGCCGGGTTAGTGTGGGGGCTGTGCAGAGGGCCAGTGTATGATGAGTGGTGACATGAGCCGGGTGAGTGTGGGGGCTGTGCAGAGGGCCAGTGTATGATGAGTGGTGACATGAGCCGGGTGAGTGTGGGGGCTGTGCAGAGGGCCAGTGTATGATGAGTGGTGACATGAGCCGGGTGAGTGTGGGGGCTGTGCAGAGGGCCAGTGTATGATGAGCGGAGACATGAGCCGTGTGAGTGTGGGGGCTGTGCAGAGGGCCAGTGTATGATGAGCGGTCACATCAGCCGGGTGAGTGTGGGGGCTGTGCAGAGGGCCAGTGTATGTTGAGCGGTGACATGAGCCGGGTGAGTGTGGGGGCTGTGCAGAGGGCCAGTGTATGATGAGCGGTGACATGAGCCGGGTTAGTGTGGGGGCTGTGCAGAGGGCCAGTGTATGATGAGTGGTGACATGAGCCGGGTGAGTGTGGGGGCTGTGCAGAGGGCCAGTGTATGATGAGTGGTGACATGAGCCGGGTGAGTGTGGGGGCTGTGCAGAGGGCCAGTGTATGATGAGTGGTGACATGAGCCGGGTGAGTGTGGGGGCTGTGCAGAGGGCCAGTGTATGATGAGCGGAGACATGAGCCGGGTGAGTGTGGGGGCTGTGCAGAGGGCCAGTGCATGATGAGCGGTGACATGAGCCGGGTGAGTGTGGGGGCTGTGCAGAGGGCCAGTGTATGATGAGCGGTGACATGAGCGGGGTGAGTGTGGGGGCTGTGCAGAGGGCCAGTGTATGATGAGTGGTGACATGAGCCGGGTGAGTGTGGGGGCTGTGCAGAGGGCCAGTGTATGATGAGTGGTGACATGAGCCGGGTGAGTGTGGGGGCTGTGCAGAGGGCCAGTGTATGATGAGCGGTGACATGAGCGGGGTGAGTGTGGGGGCTGTGCAGAGGGCCAGTGTATGATGAGCGGTGACATGAGTCGGGTGAGTGTGGGGGCTGTGCAGAGGGCCAGTGTATGATGAGTGGTGACATGAGCGGGGTGAGTGTGGGGGCTGTGCAGAGGGCCAGTGTATGATGAGTGGTGACATGAGCTGGGTGAGTGTGAGGGCTGTGCAGAGGGCCAGTGTATGATGAGTGGTGACATGAGCCAGGTGAGTGTGGGGGCTGTGCAGAGGGCCAGTGTATGATGAGTGGTGACATGAGCCGGGTGAGTGTGGGGGCTGTGCAGAGGGCCAGTGTATGATGAGCGGTGACATGAGCGGGGTGAGTGTGGGGGCTGTGCAGAGGGCCAGTGTATGATGAGCGGTGACATGAGCGGGGTGAGTGTGGGGGCTGTGCAGAGGGCAGTGTATGATGAGCGGTGACATGAGCGGGGTGAGTGTGGGGGCTGTGCAGAGGGCCAGTGTATGATGAGTGGTGACATGAGCCGGGTGAGTGTGGGGGCTGTGCAGAGGGCAGTGTATGATGAGCGGTGACATGAGCGGGGTGAGTGTGGGGGCTGTGCAGAGGGCCAGTGTATGATGAGTGGTGACATGAGCCGGGTGAGTGTGGGGGCTGTGCAGAGGGCAGTGTATGATGAGCGGTGACATGAGCGGGGTGAGTGTGGGGGCTGTGAAGAGGGCCAGTGTATGATGAGCGGTGACATGAGCCGGGTGAGTGTGGGGGCTGTGCAGAGGGCCAGTGTATGATGAGCGGTGACATGAGCCGGGTGAGTGTGGGGGCTGTGCAGAGGGCCAGTGTATGATGAGTGGTGACATGAGCCGGGTGAGTGTGGGGGCTGTGCAGAGGGCCAGTGTATGTTGAGCGGTGACATGAGCCGGGTGAGTGTGGGGGCTGTGCAGAGGGCCAGTGTATGATGAGCGGTGACATGAGCCGGGTTAGTGTGGGGGCTGTGCAGAGGGCCAGTGTATGATGAGTGGTGACATGAGCCGGGTGAGTGTGGGGGCTGTGCAGAGGGCCAGTGTATGATGAGTGGTGACATGAGCCGGGTGAGTGTGGGGGCTGTGCAGAGGGCCAGTGTATGATGAGTGGTGACATGAGCCGGGTGAGTGTGGGGGCTGTGCAGAGGGCCAGTGTATGATGAGCGGAGACATGAGCCGTGTGAGTGTGGGGGCTGTGCAGAGGGCCAGTGTATGATGAGCGGTGACATGAGCCGGGTGAGTGTGGGGGCTGTGCAGAGGGCCAGTGTATGATGAGCGGTGACATGAGCGGGGTGAGTGTGGGGGCTGTGCAGAGGGCCAGTGTATGATGAGTGGTGACATGAGCCGGGTGAGTGTGGGGGCTGTGCAGAGGGCCAGTGTATGATGAGTGGTGACATGAGCCGGGTGAGTGTGGGGGCTGTGCAGAGGGCCAGTGTATGATGAGCGGTGACATGAGCGGGGTGAGTGTGGGGGCTGTGCAGAGGGCCAGTGTATGATGAGCGGTGACATGAGTCGGGTGAGTGTGGGGGCTGTGCAGAGGGCCAGTGTATGATGAGTGGTGACATGAGCGGGGTGAGTGTGGGGGCTGTGCAGAGGGCCAGTGTATGATGAGTGGTGACATGAGCGGGGTGAGTGTGGGGGCTGTGCAGAGGGCCAGTGTATGATGAGTGGTGACATGAGCTGGGTGAGTGTGGGGGCTGTGCAGAGGGCCAGTGTATGATGAGTGGTGACATGAGCCGGGTGAGTGTGGGGGCTGTGCAGAGGGCCAGTGTATGATGAGTGGTGACATGAGCCGGGTGAGTGTGGGGGCTGTGCAGAGGGCCAGTGTATGATGAGCGGTGACATGAGCAGGGTGAGTGTGGGGTCTGTGCAGAGGGCCAGTGTATGATGAGTGGTGACATGAGCTGGGTGAGTGTGGGGGCTGTGCAGAGGGCCAGTGTATGATGAGCGGTGACATGAGCCGGGTGAGTGTGGGGGCTGTGCAGAGGGCCAGTGTATGATGAGTGGTGACATGAGTCGGGTGAGTGTGGGGGCTGTGCAGAGGGCCAGTGTATGATGAGTGGTGACATGAGCCGGGTGAGTGTGGGGGCTGTGCAGAGGGCCAGTGTATGATGAGTGGTGACATGAGCTGGGTGAGTGTGGGGGCTGTGCAGAGGGCCAGTGTATGATGAGCGGTGACATGAGCCGGGTGAGTGTGGGGGCTGTGCAGAGGGCCAGTGTATGATGAGTGGTGACATGAGCAGGGTGAGTGTGGGGGCTGTGCAGAGGGCCAGTGTATGATGAGCGGTGACATGAGCAGGGTGAGTGTGGGGGCTGTGCAGAGGGCCAGTGTATGATGAGCGGTGACATGAGCCGGGTGAGTGTGGGGGCTGTGCAGAGGGCCAGTGTATGATGAGCGGTGACATGAGCCGGGTGAGTGTGGGGGCTGTGCAGAGGGCCAGTGTATGATGAGTGGTGACATGAGCTGGGTGAGTGTGGGGGCTGTGCAGAGGGCCAGTGTATGATGAGCGGTGACATGAGCCGGGTGAGTGTGGGGGCTGTGCAGAGGGCCAGTGTATGATGAGTGGTGACATGAGCAGGGTGAGTGTGGGGGCTGTGCAGAGGGCCAGTGTATGATGAGCGGTGACATGAGCAGGGTGAGTGTGGGGGCTGTGCAGAGGGCCAGTGTATGATGAGTGGTGACATGAGCTGGGTGAGTGTGGGGGCTGTGCAGAGGGCCAGTGTATGATGAGTGGTGACATGAGCCGGGTGAGTGTGGGGGCTGTGCAGAGGGCCAGTGTATGATGAGCGGTGACATGAGCAGGGTGAGTGTGGGGGCTGTGCAGAGGGCCAGTGTATGATGAGTGGTGACATGAGCTGGGTGAGTGTGGGGGCTGTGCAGAGGGCCAGTGTATGATGAGTGGTGACATGAGCTGGGTGAGTGTGGGGGCTGTGCAGAGGGCCAGTGTATGATGAGTGGTGACATGAGCCGGGTGAGTGTGGGGGCTGTGCAGAGGGCCAGTGTATGATGAGTGGTGACATGAGCCGGGTGAGTGTGGGGGCTGTGCAGAGGGCCAGTGTATGATGAGTGGTGACATGAGCCGGGTGAGTGTGGGGGCTGTGCAGAGGGCCAGTGTATGATGAGTGGTGACATGAGCTGGGTGAGTGTGGGGGCTGTGCAGAGGGCCAGTGTATGATGAGTGGTGACATGAGCTGGGTGAGTGTGGGGGCTGTGCACTGTGCACTGTGCAGAGCTGAGAACAGGTCAGATCAGTGAGCACTGGTTGTTTTTTCCTGTGGGCGGTAACTTTAACTGAGGAATGCAGTGCCAGCCAATCATAGCACAGGAAGCATCTACTCTGTCTAGACATAAGGGTTTCTGCAATTGGCTGCAGAAATCACATGTCCTCTCTATATAAAATGCGGCCATGTTCCCTCACCACCATTATAGCCATGTCAATGCTGGAGACAGATGCAGCTCAGTGTTCTCCTGTATAATGAGAGATATTAGCTAGATAGATAGTGTAGATAATTCCTGGCCTGTGTACCTCTGCAGCTGCTGGTGCAGCACATTTTACTGAGATTCTGACAGACACAGAGGGCCCATGCCATACAATAGTGCTGTGCTCTGCTGGTATTCAGCTCTATGTCTCAGTTTACCTTGAATGCTGTTTTGCACTTGCTAATGTGATCAAGCGCAGTGACCTTATCATTTAGTGGGGATGAAATTGTGCTCTGCACAGTCTGCAGAGCTTCTTATTGCAGAGCACAAAAGCTGTTTTTTTCTGTTATTTTGATATTGAAAGCTGTGCGCACTAAAGTTTTTTTAGTGTCAGATACTATTTTAGTGGAGTTGAACTTCAGGTGGATTCAGAATAAAAAAATGTTTTTCTTTTGCTACGCTGAGTCCAAAATCTATTTTTTCCTGTGCCAAAAGTCATGCAGTGCTAGGCAGATCCTATTTTAGCGGCGTTGACGTTGTGCTAGTTTCACATTAAAAATAAAAGCTTCTCTTGCTAGGCTCAGTCCAAAAAATATTTTTTCCTGTGCCAAAAGTCATACAGTGCTATAAGCCAGCTACTACGTCAGTGGCGGTCAAATTCAGCTTGTACGCACAGTCAAGCCTGCTATGACAAGGCTTTTTGCCACTGCTCTTTTAACCAGACGTAATTGCCTGTAGGAAAGAGTTCTCAATTTTCCCTAATCAGCACGCACACGTGTGTACTGTGAATCAGCTACATACTTCTTGATTGTGCGATGATCACGATGAAGTGTCTTGGCAATGTTGATTGTAGTCATGCCTTGACCTAAACACTCCACAATTTGTTGCTTCTCAGCCGCCGACACATCCTTTTTCTTTCCGATTTTGCCAGAAAATGTAGGCTGCTTAATAATGTGGGACAGCCTTCTTAAGTAGTCTTGCCTTTCATTGGACACACCTGCCAAACTAATTAGCACAGGTGTCTGCAATTGCTTAAAGTGATATAAAGAGCCCTGACACACATTACCATCAATGAGTTTAACTGACAAACAAAAAAATTCTTTCCTTATCACTCCTAAACTCTTTTTGCATAATAATTTGGAACACAGAGTATTATTGCAAAATCTATTGATTAAAATGTACTTTTGTCTGTGGGGAAAACCCCTTTAAGCATCACTCTCCATCCAGCATCCAGGATCTAGAAGAGGTTGTTCTTGAAGAAAGGGAAAAAATAGATGTTGCAGTATGTCTCCAACTTGTTCATTTCATGCCTAGAAAACTTGTTGCTGTCCTTAAAAGTCATGGATGTCATACAAAACACTACAAGTAGTAGTTTTTGATGTGGGGTGTATACATTTTTGCATTAACAAATTTGAGAAAAACTGAAGATTTTGTAAAAAAAAATCATATTTTTATTCTTAATTTAACTGCTGGATACAGCAAGCTCCAGGGATAAAAGGTGGGAGGTAGCACAGGTGCAAAATACTGATGAACAACCACTCACACCGACCATTCATAGGGAAAGGGGTGAATGATTAGAATTTTAGATGTGCCTGAATAAAACCTGTATAATGTGCCAGTCTCACAGATACGTGTAGTGCACCATGCTGGCTCATTATGTATAAGGACACCCTACAGGGAAAAGCATCCTATTTCCCCGACCAACACTACAGAGCCTGGTTGTATCCTGCAAAGATGAAAAATACTAGAGTTATTGGTTTATATTTTGACCAAAACATGCCAGTTTGTAACCCGTGTCATGGGTCCCCATTTTCTTGTGAGTTTCTACACTAATATTACAAGCAATTTACTGAAAACGACATTAAATCTGCCAAATCTATAAGAGCAAAAAAAGAAGCCAAATTTACCTATGCTTGTTCACAATACTAATGTACTTATGGATGAAGCAAGCCACCATGATAAATAGACGGAATACTACACATAAAAAGGGTCAGACTGTCTTATTAGATGGGTCGGTCTAGCCGTGGGCCGCAATGTCTGCTACACTGTTAACAGTATCAGCTTCCTGTGGACGCTGATAGTCTTAACAGTTGTGATGGAGCACAGAGTTACCATCTAAGTGCCACATCACTTACTCTGGCAGGCCACAGGATACTTCTGCCCTTCGGCCTACTAAAGGCCGACACCGCACAGGGAACATCAGGCTGCGTGGTGACATCACTGCATCATGCCATCCGCATTCACTGAGACACACGTTATAAGAGAGGACAGGGGCTTCGGAGGACAGGGAGTCTAAATTAGGGGAGTATATATTTTCAATTTTGTGGGGACAATCATACTATATACATTTGTTATACTATTGTTATGATCTGCTACAAGCACTAAGGAAAGACAGGAGATCTGTCCCTACAATAGAACTAAACTGGATCCCTACGATGTAACGGGGAACCTGATCCTGCGATCAGACCCGCTAAAGTCCTCGGCTAGTCTGTACGAAGACCTATAGATGCAAGGGAGGGATCCCTACAAGAACTAGGGACTGGGATAAAGTTGGACACCTCCTAGCAGAAATTGTAGCAGTCAAAGACAAACACACAACATAGAACATAGAGGTCAGAAGACCTAGCAAAACTAACAGAGAAAGGTAACTGAGCACCAAACTAGCTCAAGAGTAGAAATTACAATGAAGTCCAGCAAGGCCAGGAGGGCGGAGTCGGATTAAATAGGCAAAAAAGGTCATGTGACCAGCAAACTAGAAAAAAACCAACAGGAGAGTTCTAACAGTACCCCCTCTTCTAAGAGGATCCTCCGGATCCCCTAGGCCCGGGCTTATCAGGAAACCTCCTGTGAAACGCTCTGACAAGTCTGGAAGCAGAAACATCATCCGCCCTCACCCATGAGTTATCCTCGGGTCCGAAACCCTTCCAAGCGACGAGATACTGCAAACTCCCTCTATACCGTCTAGAATTTAGGATGCGGGAAATTTCATATTCCCCGTCCTCCACCACCGGAGGAACCGTGGCAGAGGCGTCACCAACCGACACATCAGCTCTTTTCAACAGAGAAACATGAAACACTGGATTAATCTTCCAGGAGGTAGGAACCTCCAACCTAACAGCAGATTGGTTAACTATCTGAAGCACCTTAAAGGGCCCTACAAACTTGAGACCCAATTTTTTAGAAGGAATCCTCAATCGCAGATTCTTAGAGGACAACCAAACCATGTCACCAATAGCAAACAAAACCTCTTTCCGTTTCCTATCAAAGTACCTCTTAGATTTTTTGTTAGCCTCCTGAAGATTATCATGCACATCCGTCCAAACTCTCTCCAAATCACCGGAAAAACTCTCCTCCTCAGGCACAGCCGATACCAATTTGGAGAATGACCCAAAAGACGGATGTCTCCCAGAACAACAAAAAAAAGGCGAACACCCAGCAGAAGAGGATGTATGGTTGTTAAGAGCAAATTCAGCAAGTGGCAGAAACTCAGACCACCCCTCTTGATTGTCTGCCACAAAGCAACTCAAGAACTGCTCAACATCCTGGTTCTTTCTTTCTGTCTGGCCATTAGACTCAGGATAATATCCGGATGAAAATGACAAATGAACTCCCAACCTGTCACAAAAGGCACGCCAAAAACGAGCCACGAACTGAGGTCCCCTATCAGAAACAATGTCAGTAGGAACGCCATGTAGTCTGACAATTTCCTTGACAAAGGCCTTAGCGAGTGTCTTAGCGCAAGGCAGTTTGATGAAGGGAACCAAGTGACACATCTTGCTAAAACGGTCCACGACCACCCAGATGACCGTGAAACCTTCAGAGGGGGGAAGGTCAGTAATAAAGTCCATAGCCAGATGTGTCCAAGGTGCACTAGGAACCTCCAGAGGGCAAAGCAACCCCGCAGCAATACGTCCGTTACAACACTTGTCATAACATTTAGGGCTCCAGGACTTAATTTCATTGGTAGACCAATCCAGTACAGGATTGTGCAATTTTAACCAGGGCAACCCCAAAATTACTGGAGAAGGCAAATTATTTAATACTACCAAATCCAAATTCTCTTGATGAATACCATTAATAGTGAGAGGAAATTCACAGACCTTGTGAGTAACACTCTTCAAGGGAGAGCCATCAACAGAAACCACAGCAATAGGGGATGACAAAGGTTTAGGTTTTAATTTAAGTTTTTCCAAGAATCCCCCATCAATCACATTCAGAGTAGAACCACAATCCACAAATACCTGAAATTCAATTAATTCTTCCTGAGCAGTGGTAGTAGCAGATAGGAATACTCCCTTAGTATTTAAACAGGCTATACGTGCATGACTGACCATTTTTTTTTCTTTGTTCATACGAAGCACACAGTTCTTAATAAAATGACCAGAATTTCCGCAATAAAAGCACAAACCTCCAGAAAGCCTGCGGTCTTTTTCCTGAGCGCGGGGTGCCATCGCCCCAATCTCCATCGGCTCTCCTTTGTCAGCACAGACCCTCTCAAGACTCGGAGCTGACATGGCAGAGGATTTACTCATTAACCCTTGCACGCAGTCTCCTGTCCACCCGTATAGCTAATTGCATTGCCTCCTGCAAGTTTCCAGGTGTGGGATAAGCAATCAGCAAATCCTTAACCCTTTCACCTAGCCCTGCAAGAAACAAACTTTTCAAAGCTGAATCGTTCCACCCCACCTGGGCAGACCACCGACGGAAGTGAGAACAATATTTTTCCACATTACCTGATCCCTGCCTCAGACGTCTCAATTCAGACTCAGCAGATGAGACACGATCAGGATCATCGTACAACAAACCCAAAGCAGAAAAAAAACTATCCACTGATCTAAAGCACGGATCACTAGGTTGGAGAGAAAAGGCCCATCCCTGAGGATCTTTGCGCAAAAGTGACATTATGAACCCTATGCGCTGTGATTCATCACCAGAGGATCTGGGTCTTAAACGAAAATACAATAAACAAGCATTTTTAAAAGAAAAAAAATCTTGTTGTTCACCAAAAAATAGATCAGGCAGACGTACCTTCGGCTCCACAAAATGTGCTCCAGAACAGCTACTCACGTGTTGCTGGAGCTCGGCCACCTCCAGAGAGAGTCCCTGCAAGCGTTGAGCCAAATCTTGAACCGAGACCATGATGGACACTGGAGGTCTTTCCTTAGTAGTGTTGAGCCACCCCCGTAGTGTTCGAGTTCGGTTCGGTTCGTCGAACACCCGTGTGTTCGCCGAACTGTTCGTCGAACACCTTCGAACACCGTTAAAACCAATGGCAGGCAAACAAAAACACATAGAAACACATAGAAAACACCTTCAAAGGTGTCCAAAAGCTGACAAACTGCTCAGAAGACATAACTAACACATGGAAAAGTGACAAGTACATATAGTCATGCGAAAAGAAAAGAGGTGGAGGAGTAAAAGGAGGGGGAGACACAAATATAGGCATGTCATGCCCTTCTAAAATCCAGAAAGTGAGAAGCCGACACGTTCAGTCCGCTCCTGCCCGTGCCACCTCCGTGTCGCCGGGTTTGTGCCAGAGCCGCGGTGAACCCTGACGGCCAGCCCCCCTCTCCCAATACTGGTGCCTGTCCGCTGGTGGGTCGAGCGAGCCCCCCTGTGGTGGAGGCAGCTCTAAGCTTTTTAATTTAAATTGTCTCTCTAATTTGAATGAATACACTTTAAATCCATTTACAAGGATCTATTGGAGGGCAAGTCTCATGCCAGCAGCCGCGTAATTCCAGCTCCAGTAGCGTCCACTAAAGCTGCTGCAGTTAAAAAGCTTTTATAAGGATCGAGTTCGGCTGTCCACCGCAAGGCATCCTACTGCCAGTCCCAGCCCCTATGCCTTGGGGTGCCTCCTGATGCTCTTCACTGAGTATCCCGTGGTCCCGAAGCATTTCCTTTGAAAAAATTAAGTGTCCAAACTACAGGTGGTGTAGCTTGCTTAACAGCCGGGATAATAAGCTGACTAGCAGACACTGCTACTAGGCACAAAGTATTTCCTGGGCTAGATGCAGTTAAAAATTTGTAATTAGATACTCTCGTTGGATGCTGAGAAAGCATTCCATAGAGTCTCCTGGCACGCCATATATGATTCTCTTAAAAAGCTTGGGGTAGGGGTCTAGGGGACCCTTTTATAGCCAAAATCACGGCCCTGTATCACAATACGTCACCTAGGCTGAAGATAAATGGAACTGTAGCACCCTGAGGGCTCGGTTGCTACAGAGGTATTGCACCTCACCCAGAGGTGTGATATCTCACTCTCAGGTAAGGATGGAGTGTGGATCAGGACCCGACACCTGCATGCATTACACCACATTGCCGTGGGGCAGGGCGACCAATATGCCTCTGAGATGGGCACGACAGTCCCTGTCCCTGGCTGGAGTGGGGGGAGGGAACACTGAGGAAGGGGAACCCTGTAGTGCAGGAGCAGGGAGGAAGCAGTTCCTGGGTGCATTGAGAAGGCAGTATAAAAGGTGGGCACCATCTTAGTTCAGTGCAGAGAAGTCTGAGCAGAAGTGGCAGGGAGCAGGGGCTCTGCATGAGCTCTGCTCCGGAGGCGGGCCTAGTAACAGAGGCCCAGGACTGGAAGAGGGAGAAGGAAGGAAGAGGAGCGGAGAAGGCTCCAGGAACGAGGAATGAAGGGATCCCAGGGGTGTGAACGGGTGAGTCGCCACCGCACGCCCGAATCCACCTGCGTGGAGGGGTCAGGCCAAAGGGGGAGACCGGTCCCCGAAACTAGTGGAGGCAGGAAACGACCCTCAGCTAGAAACCGGAGGCTCTGACATTTTATGTGGCGCAGCCCCTAGCTACACCCGCTAGGAAGGCACCACATAGGGTCAGGGAAACTGGCGCCAAGTTTACCAAGAGGAGGCCCGAGGCAGCCGGACAGAAGTGTTGGTAAGAAAGGCCAGACAAAGGACACACAAAGGGGGTCCTGTGAAGCGCTCCAAAGTTATCTGGGAGTTGTCTGAGCCCCTCACCTGGTGAGCACAGTACGACGTGGGCAGCCGTTACCTGCAGACGTGGTCTGGATAATAAGAACTGTGAGTAAAGGCCCTGGACTGCATCACTGACTCCGTGTCGTTACTGCTGCTGCCCTGCACCATCACCCCCATCCTCCGCATACACTGCCCTGAGGCTATACTCCTCCCGTGGGGAGTTATGCTACGCTCTGCTGCACCCACAACACCAGCCTCAGTGGTCTGCCCTGCAGCGGCGGTTCACTCTTACCGCAATCCACGGGTGGCGTAGTCGGACATTTAAACATCAAAACCACATAAATAGTTCCGTCACTGGTTTGACCACCCTGAGCCACGGAACCGGGTCGCCGCCACGAAGACTACAACCACCAGCATCCACCATAAAGGGTCCGGCTCCGGGTGTCCCAAGGCCCAGGGGGTGCATCAGAACATTTTCATCACCTTTCACAATCACCAATGGGACAAGGCAGGGATGTCCTCTGTCCCCTCTCTTATACATCCTAGTGACGGAGCACCTGCTCTCATCAATTCGCCATAACCCCAATATTAGGTGGATTGAGGTGGGAGGCACCGAGTACAAGTGCTCTCTTTGCTGATGATGTCCTAGTATATATCACTCAATCACATATATCCATCCATGCTGTTATGGCTGAAATAGATCACTTTGTTACATGGTCAAATTTTAAAATCAATGCAGCGAAGTCTGAGGCCCTCGATGTCTCCCTCCCCAAATCCATATAGGATTCCATCCAGTCCAACTTTCCCTTTGCCTGGCCCTCACAGGGTATCAAATACTTAGGAATTCCTATTCATAGAGACCTCTCCCATCTATGTTATCTTAATTTTGGGCGCTTTATTGAACAACTCCATACAGACCACGGTTGGCAAGTTAGAACTGTAAGATTCACTACGTGAACCACTGGTGTTTTGTGGAAAAGCACATGTACACTGTGTTCCAAATTATTATGCAAAAAGTGTTTAGGAGTGATAAGGGAAGAATTTGTTTGTTTGTCAGTTAAACTCATTGATGGTGATGTGTGTCAGGGCTCTTTATATCACTGTAAGCAATTGCAGACACCTGTGCTAATTAGTTTGGCAGGTGTGTCCAATGAAAGGCAAGACTACTTAAGAAGGCTGTCTCACATTATTAAGCAGCCTACATTTTCTGCCAAAATGGGAAAGAAAAAGGATGTGTCGGCTGCTGCGAAGCAACAAATTGTGGAGTGTTTAGGTCAAGGCATGACTACAATCAACATTGTGCGATGATCAGGATGAAGTGTCTTGGCAATCAAGAAGTATGTAGCTGATTCACAGTACACACGTGTGCGTGCTGATAAGGGCAAATTGAGGACTCTTTCCTACAGGCAATTACGTCAGGTTAAAAGAGCAGCGGCAAAAAAGCCTTGTCATAGCAGCAGACAAGTTTTTGAAGCTGCTGGTGCCTCCAACGTCCCCCGAACAACAAGATGCAGGGTCCTTCAGAGGTTTGCAGCTGTGCATACGCCATCCTGTCGACCTCCTCTATCCACTTCACACAAGCAGAAACGGCTCCAGTGGGCTAAACATTACATGAAGACTGATTTCAAAACTGTTTTGTTCACGGATGAGTGCCGTGCAGCGCTCGATGGTCCAAATGGATGGAGTGGAGGATGGCTGGTTGATGGACACCCCACGCAAACACGGCTACAGCGCCAACAAGGAGGAGGTGGAGTAATGTTTTGGGCTGGAATCATGGGGAGAGAGATTGTCGGCCCCTTTAGGATCCCTGAAGGCGCTAAAGATGAACTCCATAATGTATGTGGATTTTCTCAAACAGCACTTCCTGCCATGGTTCAAGAAGAAGAACCGTGTATTTCACAGCAAGATCATTTTTTTGCATGATAATGCACCATCTCATGCTGCACATAAAACATCTGCATCTCTGGCTGATATGGGCATAAAAGGGGACAAACTTATGGTGTGACCCCCATGCTCCCCTGACCTCTACCCCATTCAGAACCTCTGGAGCATCATCAAAAGGAGTGTCTATGATGGCGGGAGGCAGTTCACATCTAAGCAACACCTCTGGGAGGGTATTCTGTCCTCATGCAAAACAATTGAAGCAGAAACCATCCAAAACCTGACAAATTCAATGGACGAGAGAGTTCAGAAGCTCCTTTCGAACAAGGGAACCTATGTGAAAATGTAACATCACCTAGAATAAAGTTTTGAGTTGAAAACTGTTTGATTTCAGTTTCTAATAACCTGCTAATGCTTATAATTTCAAAAATGACCATTTTTTTGGTCTTTATTAAAATGAAAAGGTTGATCGAAAAGTTTGGGGGATCTAAGAGTGTGGCAACCCAGTAGTCATGATTACTTCGAATTCTGACAATATGAGGGTCATGTTGCAGGTAGTGCAGCAAGAAGGCACTTATGTGTCTTGCGCATCTCGGAGCCCCAAAATTATTTTTCGGGCTAGATGCAGCTAAAAATTATTATTAATTTTAAATCTGGTGGAGCTTAGTATAGATGGCCTAATAGGATCAGTGCTGCACACTGCTACAAAGCCCAAATTATTTTCCAGTCAAGATACAGATAAACATGATTAGTAATTTTAAATTTGGTGGAGCTTATTATAGATGGCCTAATAGAATCAGTGCTGCACACTGCTACAAAGCCCAAATTTTTTTCCAGCCAAGATACAGATAAACATGATTAGTAATTTGAAAGCTTAAAACGTTTGGTAGGGTGATTTTAACCAATCATCAAGCTTTTACTCTCCCCAGGATGACACAGGGGTAGAAAAGTCGTTTCGGATCCATGATTTGTTCATCTTTATGAACGTGAGTCTGTCTACATTATCAGTGGAGAGCCGCGTGCGCTTATCTGTCAGCACACCACCAGCAGCGCTGAACACACGTTCAGACAGAACGCTGGCTGCGGGGCATGACAAGATCTCCAAGGCGTAAGTGGCTAGCTCCGGCCATTTATCCAGATTGGAAGCCCAAAAAGAGCAAGGGTCCAGTGACACAGTCATGACTTCAATGTTTACTTGGAGATACTCCTGTACCATCGTCTCTAGGCGTTGACTATGTGTCAGACTTCTTGTCTCCTGTGGCCTTGCAAAGGATGGGCTAAAAAAGTGGTGAAATGATTCCGCAAAATTGATGTTACCAGCAGATACTGTGGTTCTGTTACGGTTTGAGTGCTGAACACTTGACGGTCCCACGGTTGGCAAGTTGGAACTGTGAGATTCACTACGTGCACCACTGGTGTTTTGTGGAAAAGCACATGTAAGATTCTGCAACAGTCTCTGCTGATACTCCTGCATGCGTGCATCCCTTTCTATGGCAGGAATAATTTCGGCAAATTTACTTTTGTACCGGGGATCTAACAGTGTGGCAACCCAGTAGTCAGGATTATTTCTAATTCTCACAATTCGAGGGTCATGTTGCAGGTAGTGCAGCAAGAAGGCACTCATGTGTGTTGCGCATCCAGGAGCACCAAGTCCCTGTTGTGTTGGTGGCGAGGTAACAATCATGCTTCCTTCCTCTGTCCTCTCCCCCCAACCTCGCACAACAGAAATGTGATCAAGGTCTCCCTCATCTGATGAGTCTTCCATCAGTTCGTCCTCCACTTCTTCCTGGGCTCCTGCACCTTCCTCACTAGTTTGGTTGCTACCATGCGCCCTGGTAAAACCATCTCCCCCACCCTCACATGCCTGCCGCCTTGGTGCTGCCAACCATCTGGACCTTGCAGATGTTATCCCTTCCGCATACAACTCCTCCTCCTCTACTTCCTCCACCTCCTCTTGTGCCACCACCTGACTCCGAATTCTGTTTAACATGTGCTCCAGCATGTAAATCACCGGAATAGTCATGCTGATAATGGCATCGTCAGCACTAAACATCTTCGTCGCCATTTCAAAACTGTGCAGAAGGGTGCATAGGTCCCTGATCTGAGACCACTCCTCCAGCGTGATTTGCCCCACCTCTGGATCTCGTTGGCCCAGGCTATAAGTCAGAACGTATTGCACCAGGGCTTGTCGGTGCTGCCACAGTCGCTGCAACATGTGCAGAGTTGAATTCCACCGGGTAGGCACATCGCATTTTAGCCGGTGAAGTGGCAGGCCCAACGACTTCTGTAGAGATGTAAGTCGCTGAGCTGCGGGATGCGAACGGCGGAAGTGAGCACACAGCGACCGTGCCCTCTGCAGAAGGCCATCTAGTCTGGGATAGTGGGCTAAAAATTGCTGGACAACCAGGTTCAACACGTGAGCCATACAAGGCACGTGTGTGACATTGCCCCGGCGAAGGGCCGCACCCAGGTTTGCAGCATTGTCGCACACGGCCTTCCCTGGTTTCAGGTCCAGTGGAGACAACCATTCATGAAATTGGTTCTCCAGAGCTGACCACAACTCCTCAGCTGTGTGACTCACATTTCCCAGACATTTCAAAGTAAAAACCGCCTGATGACGTTGAGCCCTACTGCCAGCATAGTAAGGAGGTGTGCAGGATCCCTTCTCCGCAGTTAGAAAGCTTGTGGCATGACCAGACAGGCTTTGGGTGCAGGTGGAAGACCGAGAGGAGGTTGAGGAGGCAGAAGCAGTGGAGGAACTTTGACATAAAGAGGATTGACGCACAACTCGTGGGGACGGCAAGACTTGGACAGCAGCCCCTTGTCCTGCTGTCACCATAGTTACCCAGTGCCCAGTCAGCGACATGTAACGCCCCTGTCCATGCCTACTCGTCCAAGTGTCTGTGGTGAAATGCACCCTGTCACACACAGAGTTTCTCAAAGAAGCGGTGATGTTGTGTGCGACATGCTGGTGGAGCGCAGGCACATCTTTCTTTGAGAAGTAGTGCCGACTGGGCATCTGGTACTGGGGCACTGCGACGGACATAAGGTCTCGAAAATCCTCTGTGTCCACCAGGCGGAAAGGCAGCATTTCTGTAGCCAAGAGCTTGCAGATGGTGAAATTCAACCTCTTAGCTTTCTCATGGCTAGGAGGAAATGGTCTTTTACTTGTCCACATCTGAGGGACCGAGGGCTGGCTATTGTGCTTAGACGGGGTTGATAAGGGTGTCCCCGGCAAACTGCCGGTCTGTGAGGAAGATGCAGTCGGACATGTTAGGTTGCCTTGATCCAAAGGTGGTGCTATCGATGTCGGACAGCGCTCAACACCAGCTGGTGTTACCACCTCCAAAGAAAATGATGACCTGCCAATCACGCTGGCTGTTGCGGGTAAAGAGGTGGCAGGTCTGCACCCCAAAACAGGTGTGACTGCTGTCCCCCCAGTCACAGAGGATGAAGAGGCCGCGGATGCACAAGATATGGCAGACGGTGGTTGGCCCGGCCGGCTAGGCCGCATTGTAGCACACTGAGCTTCCCACTGCAACTTATGCTTCATGTCCATGTGCCGGTTCATGCATGAAGTACTCAAACTATGTATTTTTTGGCCTCTACTTAGCTTTTGCTGACAAATGTTACAGATAACACGAGTTGGGTCATCTTTATCGATCTGAAAAAATGCCCAGGCTATGCAAGGCTTAGCACCCATGCGACCTGAAGAGCCACCACGACTTGTGGTGAGAGGCAGAGTTGTGTTTGAGGATGCAGTTGTTGACGTGCTTCCAGTACTACGTCTCTGTCCAGGAAGGCGCAACCTGACCTCATCGTCACTAGCATCTTCCTCCACCTCCTCTGCTGACCTCATCTCTTGGCTGACTGTGGGTTGACAGTAAGTGGGATCTCCAACCTCATCATCATCACCCTGTGCGTTATCACACCCGTCGTCCTCAGAGCCAACCTGTTCCTGCCCTGACAAAAAACTAAAGTTGTCGCTCCAATCAGGTATTTGAGTCTCATCATCGTCTTCCTCATTGTCTCCACCAACAGGAGTTACAGTTTGGGAATGAGGGTCTACATTATGGTCAGAACCTTCTGCATCTGGTCCTGGATCCGACTCATAAAGATTCTGGGCATCAGTGCAGATCATTTCCTCGTCTGGATTCACAGAAGCGCTGGAGTCGACCTCTGATTCCCAGGCTATAGTATGAGTAAACAGCTCTGCAGACTCAACCATCTGTTCTACCTCATACTCAGACGGGCAGCTGGAGATTTGGGAGCTGTGAGGAAGCAAGTGCGATTGGGGTGACACCTTTGAGGACTGGAGTATTTGTGATGTTGAAGTTGATGTGGAGGAGAGCCCACTTAAAGGAGCACTTGATATCCGTTGAAGCACCTGCTGTTTTTGTGCCTCATCTGGAATTTGTAGCGATTGGCGTGGCCGTAAGAAAGGGATCTTATCACATTGTCCGCTAAAAGAAGTAGACATTTTAGTTTGGCTGGAAGATGGTCTTTCTTCTGCAGATGTTACTGTTGCTTTAACACCTACCCCACGGACACAACCTTTTTTCCCCTTCCCAACACGCCTATTCCCCTTTCCACCAGCAGCAGGCCTTTTTCCACTCATTTTGGTGGTTAACTAATTCACAACTCTGGAGTTGTTTGCACAAAAAAACAATGGATGGGAACCGAGCAGAGCTGAGTGGCCAAACTGTGGTATTAGGCCAAAACTATTGGCTGGGTTAGATGGAGAAAAAAATTATATTCGATTTGCAACCTGATGGAGGTCAGTATAGATGGACTAATAGAACAAGTCCCACACACAGCTAGAAGCCCAAATATTTTTTCAGAGGTAGATGCAGAAAAAAAATATATTCAGTTTGCAACCTGATGGAGGTCAGTATAGATGGACTAATAGAGAAAGTCCCACACACTGCTAGAAGGCCAAATATTTTTTCAGAGCTAGATGCAGACAAAAAATTATTTTGAATTTGCAACCTGATGGAGGTCAGTATAGGTGGACTAATAGAACAAGTCCCACACACTGCTAGAAGGCCAAATATTTTTTCAGAGCTAGATGCAGACAAAAAATTATATTCAGTTTGCAACCTGATGGGAGGTCAGTATAGATGGACTAATAGAACAAGTCCCACACACAGCTAGAAGCCCAAATATTTTTTCAGAGGTAGATGCAGAAAAAAATTATATTCAGTTTGCAACCTGATGGAGGTCTGTATAGATGGATTAATAGAACAAGTCCCACACACAGCTAGAAGCCCAATATTTTTTCAGAGGTAGATGCACATAAAAATTATTTTTAATTTGCAACCTGATGGAGGTCAGTATAGATGGACTAATAGAGAAAGTCGCACACACTGCTAGAAGGCCAAATATTTTTTCAGAGCTAGATGCAGATAAAAATTATTTTTAATTTGCAACCTGATGGAGGTCAGTATAGATGGACTAATAGAGAAAGTCCCACACACTGCTAGAAGGCCAAATATTTTTTCAGAGCTAGATGCAGATAAAAATTATTATTAATTTGCAACCTGATGGAGGTCAGTATAGATGGACTAATAGAAGAAGTCCCACACACTGCTAGAAGGCCAAATATTTTTTCAGAGCTAGATGCAGAAAAAAATTATATTCAGTTTGCAACCTGATGGAGGTCAGTATAGATGGACTAATAGAACAAGTCCCACACACAGCTAGAAGCCCAAATATTTTTTCAGAGGTAGATGCAGATAAAAATTATTTTTAATTTGCAACCTGATGGAGGTCAGTATAGATGGACTAATAGAGAAAGTCCCACACACTGCTAGAAGGCCAAATATTTTTTCAGAGCTAGATGCAGATAAAAATTATTTTTAATTTGCAACCTGATGGAGGTCAGTATACATGGACTAATAGAGAAAGTCCCACACACTACTAGAAGGCCAAATATTTTTTCAGAGCTAGATGCAGAAAAAAATTATATTCAGTTTGCAACCTGATGGAGGTCAGTATAGATGGACTAATAGAACAAGTCCCACACACAGCTAGAAGCCCAAATATTTTTTCAGAGGTAGATGCAGATAAAAATTATTTTTAATTTGCAACCTGATGGAGGTCAGTATAGATGGACTAATAGAGAAAGTCCCACACACTGCTAGAAGGCCAAATATTTTTTCAGAGCTAGATGCAGATAAAAATTATTTTTAATTTGCAACCTGATGGAGGTCAGTATAGATGAACTAATAGAGAAAGTCCCACACACTGCTAGAAGGCCAACTATTTTTTCAGAGCTAGATGCAGAAAAAAATTATATTCAGTTTGCAACCTGATGGAGGTCTGTATAGATGGATTAATAGAACAAGTCCCACACACAGCTAGAAGCCCAATATTTTTTCAGAGGTAGATGCAGAAAAAATATATATTCAGTTTGCAACCTGATGGAGGTCTTTATAGATGGATTAATAGAACAAGTCCCACACACAGCTAGAAGCCCAATATTTTTTCAGAGGTAGATGCAGAAAAAAAATATATTCAGTTTGCAACCTGATGGAGGTCAGTATAGATGGACTAATAGAGAAAGTCCCACACACTGCTAGAAGGCCAAATATTTTTTCAGAGCTAGATGCAGAAAAAAATTATATTCAGTTTGCAACCTGATGGAGGTCAGTATAGATGGACTAATAGAACAAGTCCCACACACAGCTAGAAGCCCAAATATTTTTTCAGAGGTAAATGCACATAAAAATTATTTTTAATTTGCAACCTGATGGAGGTCAGTATAGATGGACTAATAGAGAAAGTCCCACACACTGCTAGAAGGCCAAATATTTTTTCAGAGCTAGATGCAGATAAAAATTATTTTTAATTTGCAACCTGATGGAGGTCAGTATAGATGGACTAATAGAGAAAGTCCCACACACTGCTAGAAGGCCAAATATTTTTTCAGAGCTAGATGCAGATAAAAATTATTTTTAATTTGCAACCTGATGGAGGTCAGTATAGATGGACTAATAGAGAAAGTCCCACACACTGCTAGAAGGCCAAATATTTTTTCAGAGCTAGATGCAGAAAAAAATTATATTCAGTTTGCAACCTGATGGAGGTCAGTATAGATGGACTAATAGAACAAGTCCCACACACAGCTAGAAGCCCAAATATTTTTTCAGAGGTAGATGCAGATAAAAATTATTTTTAATTTGCAACCTGATGGAGGTCAGTATAGATGGACTAATAGAGAAAGTCCCACACACTGCTAGAAGGCCAAATATTTTTTCAGAGCTAGATGCAGATAAAAATTATTTTTAATTTGCAACCTGATGGAGGTCAGTATAGATGGACTAATAGAGAAAGTCCCACACACTGCTAGAAGGCCAAATATTTTTTCAGAGCTAGATGCAGAAAAAAATTATATTCAGTTTGCAACCTGATGGAGGTCAGTATAGATGGACTAATAGAACAAGTCCCACACACAGCTAGAAGCCCAAATATTTTTTCAGAGGTAGATGCAGATAAAAATTATTTTTAATTTGCAACCTGATGGAGGTCAGTATAGATGGACTAATAGAGAAAGTCCCACACACTGCTAGAAGGCCAAATATTTTTTCAGATCTAGATGCAGATAAAAATTATTTTTAATTTGCAACCTGATGGAGGTCAGTATAGATGGACTAATAGAGAAAGTCCCAAACACTGCTAGAAGGCCAAATATTTTTTCAGAGCTAGATGCAGAAAAAAATTATATTCAGTTTGCAACCTGATGGAGGTCAGTATAGATGGACTAATAGAACAAGTCCCACACACTGCTAGAAGCCCAAATATTTTTTCAGAGCTAGATGCAGAAAAAAATTATATTCAATTTGCAACCTGATGGAGGTCAGTATAGATGGACTAATAGAATGATGCTATGCCCAAAAGATTTTACTTCACTAGGTGCAGTAAAAAAATTGGTATTCTATACACAGGTGGTATATCTTGCAACACAGATAGGCTACTCCACTGACTAACACACTCTGCAATAGGCCAAAAAGGATTAGCTTTGCTAGATTCAGCCAAATGCTGTGAAATAAACTTGCACAGCACTGGCACAGACCTGCCTGGCAAAAACTGATAGGAACTGATGTAACCTAGTCCTGAAAAGGACTGCAATTACAATTAGTCTTTACTCCCACAATCTATCTGCTTAAGAGCACAGACCTGCCTGATAAAAGTCGTAGGAAATGCTGTAACCTAGTCCTTAAAAGGACTGCAATCACAACTATTCCCTACTCCCAAGCTATCTGTAGATTTGTGCGAAAATTGGCTTGAAATTAACAAGGTATAGCGCACACAGCAACAGCGGTGCTGTCTAACACGCAGCTGCAGCAGTGAGAAAATGGTGGCGACGGGGAAAATGGCTTGGTCTTATAGGGCAAGGACATGTGACATACACTGCCAATGACACATGCCCTTGCTTGTGTGAAAAACAGCAGTTCGCTCCGTGTGTGCACTGCTGATAGGCTGACAGACTGCACCTCCCCACTGCAAATGCGGGAAAGAGAAAAAAAAATGGAGATCTTCATTATTCCTGCAGAGATCCATCCCCTGCCCCTCCCCCCACCCCGCTGTACACTCAAACTGCGTATTAACATTAATTTTCATCATTACTGAGAAAAAATCCAGTTATGATTTTGGTGCACGAACAGTTATCGAACATAACCTCGAACAGCCGAATTTTTCTCAAATCGTTCATGTTCGCCGAACGGCTCGAACACCGCCCAAAACAGCTCGAATTTGAGATTGGCGAACAGTTCGAGTAGAACAACGCTCATCTCTATTCCTTAGAGAAATTTTTTTGGGCTGGACTTACTGTTATGATCTGCTACAAGCACTAAGGAAAGACAGGAGATCTGTCCCTACAATAGAACTAAACTGGATCCCTACGATGTAACGGGGAACCTGATCCTGCGATCAGACCCGCTAAAGTCCTCGGCTAGTCTGTACGAAGACCTATAGATGCAAGGGAGGGGTCCCTACAAGAACTAGGGACTGGGATAAAGTTGGACACCTCCTAGCAGAAATTGTAGCAGTCAAAGACAAACACACAACATAGAACATAGATTTCAGAAGACCTAGCAAAACTAACAGAGAAAGGTAACTGAGCACCAAGCTAGCTCAAGAGTAGAAATTACAATGAAGTCCAGCAAGGCCCGGAGGGCGGAGCTGGATTAAATAGGCAAAAAAGGTCATGTGACCAGCAAACTAGAAAAAAACCAACAGGAGAGTTCTAACAACTATCATACTGTATGGGTGCTGTGTGATACCTATCATACTGTATTGGAGTCCCAACATACTGTAAAGATGACAGCCGGCTTAGAGATGACAGCCAGCTTAGAGAAGGCGCAGCACGTAGGCTCAAAGCAATCAATTGTACTCGCATCTTTCAGATGTGAATACAATTGAAGCCCTGACCACCGCCACTTCTGAGTCAGATACTAATTCTCATCAGTACTGTTATTCCTGTATGGTCTGCAGTCTTATGATGATTGATAAGAACAACTCTCAGCACCTTCTTACCATTGTAAAGGACATACTGGGAGTATAGGTTCATGCAATACAAATCATACAAATGTATATGGGTCTCATCTGACATTACAAATAATGTACCATGTTCTGATGGTGGCTCTGGTGATGTAGTAATGTACTGATGGTGGTTCTGGGGCTGAATTCATGTACGAAGTGGTCATGATGATGTATTAATGTACTAATGGTGGTCGTGATGATGTATTCATGAACTAATTGTGGTCCTAGTGATGTATTCATGTACTGCTAGTCGTTCTGGTAATGAATTTCTGTATTAATGGTGATTTTAGTGATGTGTTTCTGTACTGCTGGTGGTTCTGGTGATGTATTTCTGTACTGATGAGTGTTGTGATGCTGTGTTTCTGTACTGATGTCAGTTATACTGATGTATTTCTGTAATGATAGTGGTTTTGGTGATGTATTCTTGTGATGCTATTGATTCTGATCGTGTACACATGTAACAATCCATGACTTGTAAAATTACGTGATGCCTGTCTATATTAATAAAGTGTTCTGTTGACTGACAAGTTAAAGGTTACTATGTTTTTATCTATGTTAGGAGCATTAACTCCTTTATCCCCCGAAGGCTGTTTGCACGTTAATGACCAGGCCAATTCTTAGACCAGTGTCACTTTATGAAGTAATAACTCTGGAACGCTTCAACAGATCCCACTGATTCTGAGACTGTTTTTTTCATCACATATTGAACTTCATGATAGTGGTAAAATTTAATTCATACAGCTGGCGTTTATTTCTGAAAAAAATCAGAAATTTGGGGAAAATTTAGAAAATTTCACAATTTTCAAATTTTGAATTTTCATGCCCTTAAAATCAGAGAGATATGTCACATAAAATAGTTGATAAATAACATTTCTCACATGTCTACTTCACATCAGCACAATTTTGGAACCCAAATTTTTTTTTGTTAGGAAGTTATAAGGGTTAAAAGTTGACCAGCGATTTCTAATTTTTCCTACAAAATTTACAAAACCATTTTTTTTGGGACCATATTACATTTGAAATGACTTTAAGGGGGTCTATATGTCAGAAAACACCCAAAAGTGACACTATACTGAAAATTCTACCCCTTAAGGTGTTCAAAACCAGATTCAAGAAGTTCATTAACCCTTCTGGTGCTTCACAGAAATTAATGGAATGTGGAATGTTACTTTAGACCCATTTTTTTTATTTTCACAAGGTTAGTAGGAGAAAATGGAGAATAAAATTTATGCTGAGTATGCAGATAATCCATATGTGGGTGAATACTGCTGTTCAGGTGCACGACAGGGCTCGAAAGGGAAGGAGCGCCATTTGACTTTTTGAATGTAAACTTTGCTGGCATAATTAGCCGACATCATGTCGCGTTTGGAGAGCCCTTGATGTGTCTAAACAGTGGAAACCCCCCACAAGTGACACCATTTTGGAAACTAGACCCCTCAGGGAAATAATCTAGATGTGTGGTGAGCACCTTGAACCCCCAGGTGCTTCACAGAAGTTTATAACTTTGAGCCGTGAAAACAAATCATATTTTTCCACAAAAAATGTTTTTTTTAGCACCCAAACTTTGCATTTTCACAAGGGTAGCAGGTAAAATTGCACCATATAATTTGTTGTGTAATTTCTCCTGAGTATGCAGATACCTAATATATGGAGTAAAACTACTGCTTGGGTGAGCAACAGGGCTTGGAAGAGAAGGAGCGCCATTTGACTTTTTGAATTAAAAATTGCTGGAATAATTAGTGGTCCCCATGTCAAGTTTGCAGAGCCACTGATGTGCCTAAAAAAGTAGAAAGCCCCCACAAATTACACCATTTTGGAAACTACACCCCTCAAGGAACTTGTCTAGATGTGTGGTGAGCACCTTGAACCCCCAGGTGCATCACAAAAGTTTATAACTTAGAGCCGTGAACAAAAAAAAAATCACATTTTTCCCACAAAAGTGTTTTTTTAGCCCCACATTTTTTTATTTTTACAAGGGTAACAGGAGAAAATGGACCCCAAAGTTTGTTGTGCAATTTCTCCAGAGTAAGTAGATACCTCATATGGGGGGGAAACCACTGTCTGGGCTCACAACATGGCTCAGAAAGGAAGGCGCTTTGGAACGTAGACTCTGAGGAATGGTTTTCTTACACTGGGTAGGATATTTCACTCTAAAATCTTTTGATAATTCTCTGATTTCATTATTCCTGTGATACGGACAAGGCCTCCAGTACCAGACGCAGCAAAGCAACCCCAAAGTATTAACTGTTGGTAAGGTGATCTTTTCCTTATAAGTCTCATTGTGCAGTCTGTAAACAAACGGTTGATTTGCATTGTCAAAAAGCTCTATTTTTCTTTCATCTGTCCACAGAACGTTTTTCCAGAAGGATTGTGGATTGGCAAGGTACTAATTGGCAAAGATCAGTTGTTCCTTTTATGTCTTTTCTTCAGCAAGGGTTTCTCCCTTGTCATTCACCCATAAAATTCTGCTTGATTTAGTGTGTGGTGTATGGTACTTGTTGAAACCGTGACCCAAGACTGTTCCAGGTTGGCCTTCAGGTCTGTGGATGTTTGATGTGGTGTTTTTTCTACCATTCTCACAAACCTTCAAAGACTTCTCTTGTCAATTTTCCTCTTTCCCCCATGTCAGGGACGGCACCGGCAGGATCACACATTATCCCACCGCTGCCACCAGTTTGTCAGGGATGACACCGGCAGTATCATACAATATCCCACCGCTGCCACCAATTTGTCAGGGAATCCCTAACACACACAGTCAGGACGACACTGGGGAGATCACACAATATCTCACCGTGCCGTCACACTGTCCGTATTTCGTCCGGAGTCGCGAGCATGCGATCCAGACTACTCTCTACGTAGGTATCGGTAAGCGACCAGTGAGCGTATGGCCTAACACCCTGGGTTCCACAGCCTGGAAACCGTGTTTAACTCCCTCCGTACGGTCACTGTCTGCTTCACGATAGCCCAATTATTAATACTCTCTGCCACCACCAGCCGAGTTTAAAATATCATACAGGCCTGGCCGGACGCCTGCGTTTTGGTAGCGTATATGGCTTCGGGGGAGGGAACGATTACAGAACAAAAGAAACAGAGCTATTAAATTTTATATTTAATCCAGAAGGGAGGCCGTGTTTAGGAAAAATATATACAAGGATGTTACAAGGGAAACATTAAAATACATAAGCAGTTACATAAAATAAACAGGAGGAAAGAGAAGATAACTTACTTACACTATACGATCGTGGAGACGATTCAATATAGGTGGAAGAGGGGCTCACCGGATGGAATATGCTGTTATTGAACAGGACCCGTTGCTTATAATTCTTATTCCCCCCTGGCAATGAGTGCTCCTATCTTCTCCATAGATTCTTTTATATCGCCCCTTGTGGTGACATCATGTGGGCCGGTCTCCAGCCTGTACATTTTTATTAGAAATGCTAACTTCTGCGATAACTCATCGCCCGTTGATCGCAGAAGCTTGCAGACTACGCCATTTTTTCCCTTATGATTTTATCTTTATTTTGATATCACACTTCACATAGCTGCAGTCTGCTATTCTGGTGTTTTTGCGCTGCAGCTCCCTGATTTTGGTTACAGCCCTGGAAAACTACCTACACATTCCTGGGCTGATTTGGTCACTACCCATTTGGGTCTCGTTATTGCCGGACGTATGGAACTCATAATATTTCATATCTAATATCGGAGTCAGTGCGTCTAGAAATTTCCCTTTGAGGCTCGGCAGGCTGCTTCAACAGTTACACGCAAATTAGTGCAAGCATGCGTTTTAATTACCTCCTGCGTCTCTCAGAGACCAGATGCTTGTTTCCTAACCAAGTGATTACACTCCTTGGCTGGCCGTGTTTGCATAAACTATTTACCAGGCGTGTGTTAATTGGGGCTTTTGTGCTGAGCAGAAGGGAAATAAGGGAGGGGGGTGAACATCTAGGTCAGGCAGATATGGACGAACATTTTCCTGATATTAATATTTTATAATATTCCTGACACTTTCAGGAAGGTTCTTGACGACTCCCTGCTTGGCAAACTTCTTAACATTGTGCACTGTTGAAAGTGGGATACAAAGGTCTTTGGAGATGGCCTTATACCCATTGGAAGACTTGTGTTTACTAAGAATAGCAGTTCTGATGTCATCAGACAGCTACTTTGCCTTCACTATTTTGACAAAGGAACAGGGCCTACCATGGTTCTTTTTAAAACACTGAAGTGTATCATTCATTGGCTAATTTATGTCCCTTGGGCATCGACAATGAATCACAGGTGAATCTTTTTTTGTGATTAACCATGGGCGACTCAAAATGTGTGTACATACTAAATTAATGTAAAGTGTGCAAACACCAGTGCACAGCAAACTTTAGGTTTTTCTATTTTTCCTTACCATTTTTTTTTAAATTATTGTTTATCATTTGCTCTTTTGTATTTAACACGAGTGCTCTGTACATAAAACCTGTTTCACTTGATTCATTTTTTTTCAGGAGATATTCCACATTATGTTCTTAAACTTCATGGTGCCAATAACAATGAGCAGGGCTGTATACTATTGGGCAGTGAAGAAAAAAATAATTAACATTTTACCACCAAAATTTTGTTTTAGCCACAGATTTTACATTTTCACAGTGGGAAATGGGTAAAAACAGCACCAAAATGTGTCCCACAATTTCTGCTGAATGTAGAACTACCCCATATGTGGCTGTACAGTGCTGCTTAGCCACACAGAAAGACTCAGGAGGGACGGAGCGCTATTTGCCTCCTAGAGCTCAGATTTTCCTAGAATAGTTAGCGGACTCCATATTCAGAGCATCTAAGTGCTATAAGAGCAGAATCCCCCAAGTGATTCCATTTTGGGAATTATACCCCCTTGGGAATGTTTCTACAGGTTTAATGACGACTTTGACTCCATGAGAGTTTTCCAGAAACAAACAGAAGTGGACGTTGCCGAGTGAAAATTGAAAATTTCCTATTGCAGTGACCAGTACGTTATGCCCAGCTTGTGCTTCTGCAGACATGCACCAGTAAGTTAGGCAGCATCTCATCGCTACAGAAATCCCAAACATGTGGATGCTAACTGCGGTTTAGGCAAATTTTGGTGCTCAGAAGGGAGGGGGGCATTTGGATTTGGGAGTGCAGAATTTGATGAATTTGTTTTGGGGGGGCAAGGAGTCATTTTGCTTTTCCAGAGCCTTTGTACTACAAGTAACATAGAAGCCCCCTATATTTCTGTTACAAGATGACCGACCTGAGTGGGGAGTTGCTTTTTTTTGGATTGAATTGAAGCTTTCATTGAAAACATTTTACATAACATTTTGAATCACATTGATCCGCCGCTCTAGGCTGAGCACTTACATCGGGGTTTCCATCTAAATCTCAAAGTGAAGTGATTCAGATGAAACCCGTGAGAGAGCCACTCACTATCATGAGGCTGCAGAGTTACTCTGGACTCAGTCTGGCCTCTGATCAAAGGTGTCCTTTTTTTTCATAAGTGCACAAAACTATGGCAGACGGCATTTTTATGAATGCCTAAAAAGACGGGTAATACCGGATTATAGGCCAGACGGCGTCCACAGTGCCTCCACAGTGCGACATAAGTGATTAGACGACTTTATTCTTCAGGTCCATGCGATTACAGTGATACCAGATTTATATTGTTTTTTTTACTGTTTGGCTGCTGTCACACACTGAAAGAAGCTTTTTTTGAAAAAACTAGTTTTTGCTTCACTTTAATTTGAAAGTTATAATTTTTCCATATTTCAGCCAACTGAGTCATGTGAGGGCTTGTTTTTTGCGGGACGAGTTGATGTTTTTATTGGTACTATTTTTGGTCACATGATATTTTTTGATCACATGATATTTTTTGATCACTTTCTATTCCAATTTTTGGGAGCCAGAATGAATAAAAACCAGCAATTCAGGATTTTTTTTTATGCCGTCCCACATGTGGTAAAATTGATAAGGCAGCTTTATTCTTCGGGTCAGTAAAATTACAGCGATACCACATTTACATAATTTTTTTTATGTCTTGGCACTTTTACACAATAAAAACTATTTTATAGAGAAAATTATTTGTGCATCGCTTTATTTAGAGAGTTATACCTTTCTTATTTTTCCGCTCATGGAACTTTATGGCGGCTTGTTTTTTTGCTGGACAAGATGACATTTTCAACTATATCATTTTTATTTAGATTTGTCTTTTTTTATAACGTTTTATTCCACTTTTTGTTCAGTGGTAGGATGATAAAGCATAGTTTTTTTTTCCTTTTTACGCTGTTCACTGAAGGGGTTAACTAGTGGGACTGTTTTATAAGTTGGATTGTTACGGATACCAAATATCTGTACTTTTGCTGTACAAACTGTCAGATCTGGACTGACAGATATACTTGCTACACAATGCTCTGAGCATTATCTAGCAAGTTTGCTAGCTCTGGTAGTAAGGTTAATATTATAACTTCCATTACAAAATCTTCAGTTTTACCCAACATGAATACACCCCACATCAAAACTACTACAGCTAGTATTTTGTATGACTTCTATGGTTTTTAAAGACAGCACCAAGTCTTCCAGCGCAGAGATGATCCCACAAATAAAGGACATTTATATAGATACAGTATATCGGAAGCCAGTAAAACAGTAAAGAGCAATAAGCCTATATATAATATATACCTTGAGACATGCTGCACCACAAAATGGAGACTGAGGGGTAAAAATCGCACTGCCACCTTTACCACATGTCTACTTTATGATGACATTTTTTGCCTAGCATCCTTAACATTTTAGCAACAATTTTTCATATTTTCAAAGAAATGCAGAAATAAACTGCATTTTAGGGACCTTTTGAAGTGACTTTGAATGGCCTATTTATTGTAAAAAGTCACCCCAGTTTAAAGAATGGGGGCTTCAAAGGCCCCTCAAGCCTGTTTTCACCTTCATGACCAGGCCAAATTTTACAATTCTGACCAGTGTCACTTTATGAGGTAATAACTCTGGAACGCTTGTACAGATCCCCCTGATTCTGAGATTGTTTTTTCGTGACATATTGTACCTCATGATAGTCGTAAAGTTTCTTCAATATGATTTATTTGTGAAAAATAGAAATTTGGCGAAAATTTTGCAATTTTCAAAATTTTATTTTTATGCCTTTAAATGAGAGAGTTGTCACACAAAATGGTTAGTAAATAATATTTCACGCATGTCTACTTTACATTAGCACAATTTGGAACACATAACTTTTTTTTGTTAGGAAGTTATGAGGGTTAAAAGTTGACCAGCAATTTTTCATTTTTTCAACAAAATTTAGAAAAGTATTTATTTAGGGACCACATCACATTTGAAATGACTTTGAGGGGCTATTTACCTAAAAGTGACACCATTCTAAAAACTGCACCCTTCAAGGTGTTCAAAACCACAGTCAAGAAGTTTATTAACCCTTTAGGTGCTTCACAGGAATTACTGTAATGTGGAAGGAAAAAAGAAACATTTAACTTTTTTTTTCACAAAATTTTTACTTTTGACCCAATTTTTTTTATTTTCGCAAGGCTAACAAGAAAAAATGGAGACTAAAATTTGTTGTGCAATTTCTCTTGAGTAAATGTGGGGGAAAACCACTGTTTGGGTTTACGGCAGGGCTCGGAAGGGAAGGAGCTCCATTTGATTTGTGAATGTAAAATTTGCTGGAATAATTAACAGACGCCATGTCGTATTTGGAGAGCCCCTGATGTGCCTAAACAGTGAAAAACCACCTACAAGTGACACCATTTTGGAAACTAGACCACTCAAGGAACTTATCTAGATGTTTGGTGAGCATCTTGATGCCCCAGGTGCTTCACAGAAGTTTATAACGTTGAGCCGTGAAAATAAAAAAAAACGGGGATTAGTCCCACCTGTAATTGTGTTTCCCAGAGTCCATCCTGACAGCACAATGGAGGTCGTCCTTCTTATCCTTATAGGGACAGGAAACACATGAGAGGTTACAAGACCTCTCCCACCCACTCCCCTAAGTGTTTTTTTAAGTATCAAACCAGAATGGATGCAATTTATTTTATTTAACCTCTTATACAATGTTAATTCACATTTGCACAGAAATTCGTAAGGGAGGGAAGCAAACAGTGCTGTCAAGATGGACTCCTGGAAACACAATTATTGGTAGGACTAAGCCTTGTTTTCCAGGACGTCCCTCCTGACAGCACCAAGGAGAATACCAAAGCATGACATCTTAGGCTGGGACTACTGCCTGAAGAACCTTTCTACCAAAGGCAGTTTTTTGTCTTGACAAAATGTCCAATTTATAATGGCTATAGGAGGTATTTCGGCTCGACCAAGCAGCTGCTGAACAAATTTGTTCTACTGAAGCCCATGCCCTCTTCGCCCAGGATGTAGACATTGCTCTGGATAAATGGGCCTTCAGGCTCGTGTGAGGTGGTATACTAAGTCAGAAGCTAGGGATATGGTGTATGTAATCCATCTAGCTAATGTAGGTTTGGAAGCTTTTGTCCCTTTATTTCTACCTCCATATTGAATAAATAGGTTTGTATCCCGTCTCCACTCTCGAGTAGTCTCGAGGCAAAAGATGACAGCCTATCTTACATCTAACGAATGAAAAACATTTTCTTTTTGGCTTTTAGGATTAGGGTAATAGGGTTTTGGTTTTAGGAGGGTAGTATTATTTACTGATTTATGTTCTGGTTGGAAACTACCTGGGTTAAATTTTAAAACTATTTGCTCTTCCAGGATCTGAAGATATGGATCTTGTATCGAAAAGGCCTGAATTTCTCCAATCCTTTTAGCGGAGGCGATGGCTACAAGGAATGCCATTTTGAAGGAGAATCTGGCAATAGATATTCTGTCTGATGGTTCATAAGGCTCTTTACATAAGGAAATTAATACTAAATTTAAGTCCCATGGGGGCACTGACCTTCTCACAGTCGGTCTTAGGCTATGAAGTCTTTAGAAAATCTGGCCACCCAAGAGTGAGCTGCTAAGGGAAAGTCAAAAAACACAGATAACGCCGATATCTGTACCCTTAATGTGCTTGGTCTTAAACCCCTATTAAATCCTGTTTGTAGGAAGTCTAGTTCTTTTAGAATGTCTGGGCGGGATGTATCTATGGGAGAACTGCTACATTCTGAACAGAAATTCTTCCATATCTTGTTGTAAATGGCCGAGGTGACTGGCTTCCTGCTTGCCTGAATTGTAGATATCACTTCATCGGAACGGCTTCGGGATATTAGAATCTTCCTTTCAGGATCCAAGCTGAAAGGTGAAGTCTCTCCAGATCATGGAGGAGAACCGGACCTTGAAAAAGTAGATCTTCCCTCAATGCAAGCAGGATTGGTTCTTCCAGGGACATCTTCCTTAATAGAGGAAACCAACTTCTTTTTGGCCATATTGGGACTATCAGGAGTACCTTTGCATTGTCTTCTTGAATTTTGCAGAGGATCCTTGGGATCAAGGCTAGTGGTGGAAAAGCATATAGTAGATTCCCCCTCCAAACCTGGTTTAACGTATCTATCCCTTTCCTGAGGGTTCAAGGAATTGAACCTTGCGGTCTTTGAGTTTTTTCTGGTTGCAAATAGAGGAAGGCCCCAGTATTGACAGAGCCATTGAAATACCTCCCTGTTTAGTTCCCACTCGGTAGGCCAAATTCTCTCTCTGTTTAAGAAGTCTGCCACCTTGTTCTGAGATCTCTCCAGATGAACTGCTGAAATCAACAGGACTGTTTTTCTGCTAAGGAAAATATTTTTGAAGGTAGGTCCTGTAGAGTACGATGTTTAGGGCCCCCCTAGTGTCGGAAAAAAGATACTTCCTTAAATTGTCAGACAGGATCTTTTTTATGGTGGTCCTTTATAAAAGGTCCGCTCTGTTTTAAAGCTTCCCATACCGCACACAGTTCCCTGTAATTTGAGGTCAGGGATTGGAATTCTAGAGGCCACATTCCCTGAAAAGATTTTTCTTCCAGATGAGCGCACCATCCTATTCTGCTCGAATCGGTGGTAATTGTAACACAGGGAGAGGATTTCCAGGGGTTACCAAACTGAAGATTCCTGGGGTTGATCTACCACTCCAAAGACCTTCTTACCACTAGGGTTAACAGCATCTCTCTGTCCAAAGTTACTTGCCATCTGTCCCATGACGATATGACTGCTCTTTGAAGGTCCCTTGTGTGGAACTGACACCACCAGATGCAGGGGATACAGAATGTTAGGGTGCCTAGAATCCTCATCGCCATCCTGATTGAACATCGGCTTCTTAGGAACAAGCGAATCCTGCTCCTCACCACTTCCTGTTTCTTTGCTGGTAAGGATGACATTCTTACTCTGGAATCTTGGAGAACCCCCAGAAACAACTTCATGGTTCCTGGAACTAAATCAAACTTCTCCATATTTATGATCCAACGCAAACCTTTCAGTGTTGAGATTGATATTCTTAGCTATTCCTGCCTCTGGGAGGGGCGATATCTCTGACAGGGCTGACATTTTTTGGGTTTTTCCTCTGGAAAACCCTTCTTTTTGTCAGAAGCCTTCCCTAAAATTTCGCCTAACCCTGGCCTGAATACTCTTAACCCGGAAAACGGAATGGAACAGAGTTCATTTTTAGATTGATTGTCTCCTGACCAAGTTTTCATCCAAATAGCTCTGCGGGCTGCATTAGACTGAGTTATTTCTGGCTGCAAATCTAACGGATTCTGCAGATGCGTCCGCCATGAATCCTGTGGCTAGTTTCAATAACAGGAGGGATATTAGGTAGTGCGACCAATAATGTGATATGGGCAGGGCTTAGTCTTTAAATAGCCCGCCCACAAGCATGGCGGCGTGCTCTGATCATTGAGCTAAGGTTGTGTTCCTGTGTGGACGCTTGTCTGTTTGGGCTCCACGTGCTCTCTTGCTGCTCTAGCTTTGGACAGGCAGGTTTAGCTGGGGATAGGCAGTCTTAGCTGGAGGGAGGCAGGTAATTCCGTTTGACAGTCTGGCTCCGGCAAGGGAGTCGCTATACACCCCGAGCAGACTGCGGACTCCGTATTCCTGGCACCGCCTGTTAGCCACGTGGAGAGTTACTCCGCAGTCCGGTCGCACACCGGCTGGGAGCATGTATACGTCGGCGTGAGTCACACACACGTCCTAGCGCCTGCTGCGTAGCCTCTGTGCAGTTAACAGGGCTATGGCTACGTTACTTGTCGCACATCTCTCGTGCAGTTAACGGAGATAGTGCAAATCCCTTTTCCCGCCCCGGTGTGCAGTAACACTGGAGGGATTTATATATTAGTTGGTTGTTTTACCGTCTTTCCCGGAAGGTGTTCGGCCGTAGTCTTCCAGGCTGGCTGCATCGCGGACCCCGGGTTCGGTTGCTTTCCATTATTAATAAAGTTGTTTGCAACCGTCCCCATAACAGTGAGTTTATAGCACCTGTGCACGTCTCTTGTTCACCAATGACCAATGAATGGCAAGAGCCCCTGTAACACCTGAACTTGATAGAATGCGTATTAAAAAGCACTTTGAATAAAAACACATCAAATATAGTAAATACAACATTTCCCCTGTGTGCAGTGACCTGTTGAAGCGCTTATATGCGCAAAACGGCGGTTGTCTATTAAGTGTTCCACTGACTCCCTGCCTTGCTGTTTTAAAGTGATGAAATAAAGAAGAAATTTTTATTTACCGGTGAGTGCACGCTATTCTTCTATAATATGAAACTAATGTTTAGGCACACCGCAGAGCTCAGAAGAGAAGGAGCACCATTTGACTTTTTGAATGTATAATTTGCTGGAATCATTAGTGGACGCCATGTTACATCTGAAGAGCCCCTGATGTGTCTAAACAGTGGAAAACACCATTTTGGAAACTAGACCCCTCAGGGAATGTATATAGATGTGTGGAGAGCACCTTGAACCCTCAGATCCTTCATAGAAGTTTATAACGTAGAGTCGTGAAAATAAAAAACAATTTTTTTGCCACAAAAATATTCTTTCAGCCCAAATTTTTTTATTTTCACAAACAAGGGTAACAGGAGAAAATGGATCACAAAATTTGTTGTGCAATTACTCATGTGTATGCCAATACCCTATATGTGGTCGAATGCTACTTTTGAGGCATAATGCAAAGATCAGACGGGAAGAAGCAGCATATTGAGGTTTAGATTTTACTTTATTGGTTAGAGGGGGCCAAGTCACAGTGCCCCTGAGGTGCCAAAGAAGTAGAAACCCCTATAAGAGACCCCATTTTTCAAAGTACACCTCTCAATCAATTCATCTAGGAGTGTAGTGAACATATTGACAACACAGGTGGGTCACAGAATTTTATACCATTGGGCTGTGAAGAAAAAATAAATAAAATTTTTGTTTTAGCCCCATATTTTACATTTTCACACTGGGAAATGGGTAAAATGGCATGAAAATTTGCCCCACAATTTATACTGAATGTAGAAATACCCCATTTGTGGCTATACAGTACTGCTTAGCCATATGGCGAGACCCAAGAGGGACTGGGGGCTATTTGTCTCCTGGACCACAGATTTTCTTAGAATAGTATGAGGACTTCATATAAAGAGCCCCAAGGGCAAGAAGAGCAGAATCCTCCCTCCCTCAAGTGACCCCCATTTTGGAAATGATACCCTTATGGGAAATTATCTACAGGTGTAGTGACAACATTGACTCCATGTGTGTTTTCCAGAAACAAGCAGCAGTGGATGTTGCGGAGTGGAAATTGAAACTGACGTTAAAGTGACCTGTATGTTGTAGTGACCAGTACTTTGTAATGACCATTATATTATGCCCAGCTCAGGCTTCTGGAGACATGCACCTGTAAATTAGGCAAGCTCTCATCGCTACAGGGAGCGCAGAATTCACTGGATTTATTTTGGGGGGAGAGGAGACATAGTACTTTTCCAGAGCCTTTGTGATACCATTAACGATACCTATATTTTTATTGACAGATGATGGACCTGAATGGGGACTTGCTTTTTTTGTGGATTGATTTGAAGCTTTTGTTAGGAACATTTTACATAATGTTTGGGATCTCATTTATCCTGTGCTCTACGCTGAACACTTAACGTTGGGGTTTCCATTGAAATCTCCGAGTAACGCGGTCTAGATTGTCAGGAAAACGACACCCACTCTTGGGTCAGACCTTGCAGCTCTCTGGTGCCCCCTTATCCTGCTGGTCAAACACGGTATTGACCGATGATAAGCACGGGTGCAGCTGCTCTAGTTTATGTCGACTATTGCGGCATGGGATGTGACAGGACGTACAGTACAGACCAAAAGTTTGGACACACCTTCTCATTTAAAGATTTTTCTGTATTTTCATGACTATGAAAATTGTACATTCACACTGAAGGCATCAAAACTATGAATTAACACATGTGGAATTATATACTTAACAAAAAAGTGTGAAACAACTGAAAATATGTCTTATATTCTAGGTTCTTCAAAGTAGCCACCTTTTGCTTTGATGACTGCTTTGCACACTCTTGGCATTCTCTTGATGAGCTTCAAGTGGTAGTCACCGGAAATAGTTTTCACTTCACAGGTGTGCCCTGTCAGGTTTAATAAGTGGGATTTCTTGCCTTATAAATGGGGTTGGGACCATCAGTTGTGTTGTGCAGAAGTCAGGTGGATACACAGCTGATAGTCCTACTGAATAGACTGTTAGAATTTGTATTATGGCACGAAAAAAGCATCTAAGTAAAGAAAAACGAGTGGCCATCATTCCTTTAAGAAATGAAGGTCAGTCAGTCCGAAAAATTGGGAAAACTTTGAAGGTGTCCCCAAGTGCAGTTGCAAAAACCATCAAGCGCTCCAAAGAAACTGGCTCACATGAGGACCGCCCCAGGAAAGGAAGACCAAGAGTCACCTCTGCTTCTGAGGATAAGTTGATCTGAGTCACCAGACTCAGAAATCGCAGGTTAACAGCAGCTCAGATTAGAGACCAGGTCAAGGCCACACAGAGTTCTAGCAGCAGACACATCTCTTCAACAACTGTTAAGAGGAGACTTTGTGCAGCAGGCCTTCATGGTAAAATAGCTGCTAGGAAACCACTGCTAAGGACAGGCAACAAGCAGAAGAGACTTGTTTGAGCTAAAGAACACAAGGAATGGACATTAGACCAGGGAAATCTGTGCTTTGGTCTGATGAGTCCAAATTTGAGATCTTTGGTTCCAACCACCATGTCTTTGTGCGACGCAGAAAAGGTGAATGGATGGACTCTACATGCCTGGTTCCCACCGTGAAGCATGGAGGAGGAGGTGTGATGGTGTGGGGGTGCTTTGCTGGTGACACTGTTGGGGATTTATTCAAAATTGAAGGCATACTGAACCAGCATGGCTACCACAGCATCTTGCAGCGGCATGCTATTCCATTCGGTTTGCGTTTAGTTGGACCATCATTTATTTTTCAACAGGACAATGACCCCAAACACACCTCCAGGCTGTGTAAGGGCTATTTGACCAAGAAGGAGAGTGATGGGGTGCTACGCTACCTGGCCTCCACAGTCACCAGGCCTGAACCCAATCGAAATGGTTTGGGGTGAGCTGGACCTCAGAGTGAAGGCAAAAGGGCCAACAAGTGCTAAGCATCTCTGGGAACTCCTTCACGATTGTTGGAAGACCATTTCCAGTGACTACCTCTTGAAGCTCATCAAGAGAATGCCAAGAGTGTGCAAAGCAGTCATCAAAGCAAAAGGTGGCTACTTTGAAGAACCTAGAATATAAGACATTTTCAGTTGTTTCACAATTTTTTGTTAAGTATATAATTCCACATGTGTTAATTCATAGTTTTGATGCCTTCAGTGTGAATGTACAATTTTCATAGTCATGAAAATACAGAAAAATCTTTAAATGAGAAGGTGTGTCCAAACTTTTGGTCTGTACTGTATATATACCACCAGTTCCTTCCAGGAACGTATATATACCTCCGACCAGCCACCCTCAAACCACAATATCACATAAATACTGGTATACTGCCACCACCGATCGCTTAACAGGTGGATCGGGTACCTGGTAGGTAACGTGAAATAGCGGGTGAGGAACGTGTTTGCTCGACATAGGACAAGAAGACGAAACTGGTAAATAATTATGATTTACTCCCAAAGGGGGGGCAGTGTTTACAAAATATATACAAGATATTATAAAGGAGACAATTTACATGTATGCACAAAACAGTTATTTAAAATAAAAGGGATAAGTAATAGCAAAACCTGCGCCACGAGGTGATGGTCTCAGATTCTGTGGGGGGGACGGCTCCCCGGAAATTAGACGTGATTCTTCCGCGCAGCGCGATGTGCGTGCGTCTGGCGTCCCTGAGAAGAATGACCTGAAAATGGTCGATTTGCTTTTTAGTAACAGGGCCAAATTATTAGGAATTTTTGTCTACCTCACACGGGGGCTCGGTTTTGTGAAACCACCCAGCTGCATAGAACATAGAAACCTTCAGATTTCATATCTTGGTGTGGGGGGGTCCCACATCCAAGATGGAGACATCATGTTGGCCGTCACTAATTTTCATGCAGATGGATATTAAACAGGACCTCTCTATGATGCTCAGAAGCTAAGAAACCAATTCCTCGATTTCTGGGGGTATCCAAGTTATGAAAAATATATCATTGTAATCAGGAAAATGTGAACATTCCAAAACTCTGGTCCCTGGGTTAGTGACCGTCATGTGCGTTTTTAAATTCTACATTAACTGTTTGTCCAGCTAAACAATAGAATTTTGGAGGGAATAACTATTTTGAACTAGAAGCTGCTCTGCACTGAGGCTTTACGACGATAATAAAAATTCTTAGGGTGGGGGCCAGCACTGCAGTTCTATGTCTTCTTACAAACGGATAGGGGGTGGGGGGTTTTCTTTTTTAAAACATCTCTCATTTTTAAAATTAGGGAAAAAATACCTTTTGCCTGACACCTCCCCCTTTTAGACTGCGCTATGGAGGTAGGACCTTCTGGTACTCCTCCAAGCGTATGTCTGGAGGCTCCCCTCGCCGGGACAACCCATTGGCATTGCCATGCTCGCTGCCCTTGCGGTGTTGAACGGTAAAGTCGTACTGCTGGAGTGTGAGGCTCCAGCGTAACAACCTTCCGTTGGCACCTGACATGGTGTGCAGCCAACTCAGGGGGTTGTGGTCAGTCACGACAGTGAAGGGGCGCCCGTACAAGTAAGGCTGTAAGCGGTTGAGGGCCCATACAATGGCCAGGCACTCCTTCTCTATGGTGGAATAGGCCACTTCCCTCGGCAGCAGTTTCTGGCTTAGGTACAACACGTGGTGTTCTTGGTTCCCCGCGTCGACCTGGCTGAGTACAGCACCGAGGCCAAACTCACTGGCGTCGGTCTGTACTAAGAGTGGCCGTGTGCCGTCAACCGCCTTTAGCACAGGGGATCTGCTCAAGGCAGTCTTCAACGCCCTAAAGGCCACCTCACATTCATCTGTCCATTTGACGGAATGGGGTAGGCTCTTCCTGGTGAGGTCTGTCAAGGGCTTCGCAAGGCTACTATAGTCCTGTACAAAGCGTCTATAGTACCCTGCGGTGCCCAAGAAGGACTGCACCTGCTTCTTGGTCCTGGGGGTGGGCCAGGACACGATAGCATCCACCTTTCCAGGCTCTGGCTTCAGAGTACCCCCACCTACCCGGTGCCCCAGGTAGTGGACCTCGTTCATGCCCATCTGGCACTTTCCCGGCTTGATGGTCAAGCCCGCCTGGTGAATGCGCCCGAGCACCTGCTGCAGATGCTCGAGGTGATCCTCCCAGGTGGGACTGAAGATGGCAATGTCATCCAGGTACGCCACTGCGTACCTCTCCAGTCCCTGGAGCCGGTGGTTGACCATTCGCTGGAACGTGGCAGGGGCATTTTTCATGCCGAAGGGCATGACCGTGGATTCATACAATCCGAAGGGGGTGATAAAGGCGGACTTCTCCTGGGCCCCGGGGCTCAAGGGAATCTACCAATATCCCCGACTCAAATCCATAATGGAGAGATAGCTCGCACTGGCTAACCGCTCCAGCAGCTCCTCAATGCGTGGCATTGGTTGTGCATCAGAGACTGTGATAGCGTTGAGCCCCCTGTAGTCCACACAGAACCGGGTGGTTCGGTCCTTCTTTGGCACCAGGACTACAGGTGAGGCCCACGCGCTCTTGGATCGCTTAATCACCCCCATCTGCAGCATCTCCTCGACCTCCTGGCGCATGACATGCTGCACCTCGTCGGAGATTCGATAGGCTGTCCGCCGGAGTGGGGCATGATTCCCGGTGTCCACTTCATGGACCGCCACTTCAGTCCTGCCAGGCAGGTTGGTGAACACTGCTTGGAAGGGTTTCAGCACTGCTTGCATCTGAGACCTCTGGTTTGCGGATAGCAAGTCGCTTAGCTCTACATCCTCTAGGGACCCGCTGGCCTTCGCTTGGGCGAGCATGTCCAAGAGGGGGTCATCCTCCCCATCCTCGGGGAGGTTGCAGACCGGTAGGACGCAGGTTCCACGTTATTGATGAGCCTTCATCATATTAACGTGAAACGCCTTCCGCCTACCCCGCTCGTGGTCAAGTGTGATCAAGTAGGTGACCGGGTTGAGCTGTTGGTGAATGACGTACGGGCCTTCCCAGGCCGCCTGAAGCTTGTCCTTTGGTACGGGGACCAGCACCCACACCTTCTGACCCACCTGGTAGGTCCGTTCTCGGGCGTTCTGGTCGTACCAATGCTTCTGGTCAGCCTGGGCTTGCGCCATGTTGTCATGCACCAACTGCGTCAAGGTCTGCATCTTGTCACGGAAGCGCATGACATACTCCACGATGGACACTCCTGGGGAGCTCGGCTCTTCTTCCCAGAATTCCCTTATCAACCCAAGGGGTCCTCGGACACGCCTGCCATACAGGAGCTCAAAGGGGGAGAACCCCGTCGAGGCCTGTGGAACCTCTCTGTAAGCAAATAGCAGGTGTGGGAGGTAACGCTCCCAGTCGTGACCCTGGGTTTCAACCAGCATTTTTAACATCTGTTTGAGGGTACCGTTGAATCGCTCACACAAACCATTGGTCTGTGGGTGATACGCGCTCGATACCAAATGCTGCACCTGCATTTTCTTACATAGAGCCTCCATTAAGCGTGACATGAACTGAGTCCCCTGGTCGGTAAGCATCTCCCTGGGAAATCCTACTCGCGAAAAGATGGCCAAGAGGGCGTCCGCCACCTTATCCGCCCTAATTGAGGACAGGGCTACTGCCTCCGGATACCGGGTAGCATAGTCTACCACGGTAAGGATGAAACATTTTCCAGAGCTGCGGGGCATGGCCAGTGGTCCCACAAGGTCCACAGCAATCCTCTGGAAAGGCTCCTCTATCACTGGCAAAGAGATCAGGGGGGCTTTGGGGGCCGGCCCTGACTTTCCCACTCTTTGACACGTGGTACAGGAGCGACAGTAGTTCACCACATCTGTCCTCATTTTGGGCCAATAAAAGTGATGAGACAGCCGGGCCTTGGTTTTGCTGACCCCCAAGTGTCCAGCGAGTGGAATTTCATGGGCGATCCGCAACAACTCATCCCTGAATTGGTAGGGGACGACCAGCTGTCTTTCCCTCAGCCACTCCTGTTGGGGTGTACAGGGAACTGTCTCCCGGTGCAACCTCCCTTGGTCCCAGAATACCCCCCTCCTTATCCGACTCGGAGGTGGGTTTCTCAGCGAGGCTCCTTAACGTCTCCAGGCTAGCATCTGAGTGCAGAGCTGCCTGAAACTCCTGGCTGGAGGAAGGCAGAAGTGAGGTTAAGGCCACGTCCTCACTGGGACCCTCTGGGACCGGCTCTGGGTCCATACCTGATCCTGTTATTCCTCTGTCCGAGGAGGGTCCAGAAGGCAGGGCGTTACTTGCGTTCTGGGCACTCTGACTGCGGGTAACAGCGGCTATATAGGCCGTCTCCCCGGGGAATAACACCGTCTCATTAGCCTGCGAGGCCATGAGAACTACTTCTCCATCATCCTCCATTACCTCAGGCACAGGGCTACGTATGGGGCAGCGACTATCAGCCAGGTCACCTTCTGTTGTGACACTGGTCGCTGGCACAGCACCACCTGCTTCATGGTCCTCGTGCCTCTCCCCATTACCCTTGGCACTGACCTTTGCTCCTGCTAGGGGATCCTCAGCAACATCACCCCGCAGAGTGACATGGCTGAGTTCTCCTGCACCTTCCAAATCATCATCATCATCATCATCATCATGTAAAGCATTGACATTCACAGTATCAGCATTAACCTTACCAACCGTATCAGATCTGGGAGGGGTGTTAGGGACATAATAAGCAAGCATCCTCCCCAAATCAGTTCCCAACAAAACATTTGCAGGTAGGTTTTTGGATACTCCCACTTCCTTCACCCCACTCCCCGCACCCCAATCAATAAAAACCCGGGCCATGGGCAAGGGGCATCGGACGCCCCCAATCCCGGTGACAGTCAGGGTCTTTCCCGGAATAAGCTCTTCAGTGGACACCAGTTCAGGTCGGATGAGGGTTCGTTCGGCCCCAGTGTCCTTGAGGCCTACAGTGAGAGTGTCCCCCACCCTGACAGACTGAAAGTTTTCACAGGCCCTCCCAACCGGCCCACCCACCAAAAGAACTGAGGCATTACGCCCTGGGGCCTTGGATGGGGGGTTCATCCTCTGCTTCTCTGGGCAAGTGGCGCTGAGATGACCAGTCTGGTTGCAGGAATAACACCTGCGGGCATCAGATGCAGGCCGGGCATTGGTAACGGGAAAAAGGCCTCCGGAAGGTCGGCTGGCAGGGGCAGGGATGGTGGTTGATGGCTTACCCCCTTTCCAGCTGGTGACGACCGGCTTCCGCACCTCTGGTCTCCGGTTGGCCTCGAAGGTGTCTGCGATCTGCGCTGCTTTATTGGAATCTGGTGGCTCCCGATCCATCACGAACTGCCGTACCTCAGTCGGACACAGATGCAGGAACTGGTCTTTCACCATCAGATCCTTTAGCTGCTCAAAGGTGGTCGCTGACAGTCCTTGGATCCACTGCTCAAAGTTGGTTCTGTAGGTGTCATGTGGTCCACGTTGGAGGGCTCTGAACTTTTTCCGGTAAACCACCGGAGTCAGCTGGTACTTTTTTATCAGGGCCTGCTTGACGGCCTCATAGTCTCCATCTTGTTCTCGAAGGAGTGAAGCGAACACCTCCAAGGCTTTTCCTCGGAGCCCTGGAGTTAAATATCTTGCCCATTGGTCGATACTGCCTGCAGGCCTTTTCAAAGCCTCGCAGAAATGTGTCCAAGTCCCCATCCTTTTCCATCACAGGGAAGTGCTCAGGACGGGGTTTAAAGCAGCTGGCACCGTTGGACTCACGGGTCTGCGTAGAGGGCGACTCCTTCTGAATCCGGGCTAGCTCCAGCTGGTGTCGTCGGTCAGCTTGTCGCTCAGCAGCCTCTCGGTCAGCTTGGGCTTGTCGCTCAGCAGCCTCTCGGTCAGCTTGTCGCTCAGCAGCCTCTCGGTCAGCTTGGGCCTGTTGCTCTGCTCGCTCTTGGAATTTCAGGATCAGCTGCAGTCATCCATCACGATCGTCTGCGGCGAGCTCCTCCAAGGCCATCTGCAGGTGGGGTTCCACACTACCCTGGTTGCAGGTATGGCTGGCAATCACAGGTTGGACCCCTGCAGCAGCGCCATCCGGGTCTTGGCTGGCCGCCCCATCATCAGGGCTCTGCTGTCGGACGGGCTCTGCAGCATCTTGTAACAGTTCAGCAATCATTTGTTCTCTGCTTTTGCCAAGGGGGTCAATGCCTTTGGTTATACATATTCCAATAAGAGTGTCCTTTTTCTGCTGGCTGTACCAGGACTCCCCAACTACGACCATGATCACCAAAATAAAAATAGAAAAGAAAAAACGAAGAAGGGTAGGGGCAACTGCTACACATACAGTATTGTCTCAGATCTAAACACTGAGTTCGATCTTCCAAAACTTTTGTGCAAGTTTTTAGTGAGAGGAATGATTGCTCAAACCCGATCACTAATGTCCTATGATCCCACCGGTTGCCACCAAATTGTCAGGAAAACGACACCCACTCTTGGGTCAGACCTTGCAGCTCTCTGGCGCCCCCTTATCCTGCTGGTCAAGCACGGTATTGACCGAGGATAAGCACGGGTGCAGCTGCTCTAGTTTATGTCGACTATTGCGGCACGTGATGTGACAGGACGTATATATACCACCAGTTCCTTCCAGGAACGTATATATACCTCCGACCAGCCACCCTCAAACCACAATATCACATAAATACTGGTATACTGCCACCACCGATCGCTTAACAGGTGGATCGGGTACCTGGTAGGTAACGTGAAATAGCGGGTGAGGAACGTGTTTGCTCGACATAGGACAAGAAGACGAAACTGGTAAATAATTATGATTTACTCCCAAAGGGGGGCAGTGTTTACAAAATATATACAAGATATTATAATGGAGACAATTTACATGTATGCATAAAACAGTTATTTAAAATAAAAGGGATAAGTAATAGCAAAACCTGCGCCACGAGGTGATGGTCTCAGATTCTGTGGGGGGGACGGCTCCCCGGAAATTAGACGTGATTCTTCCGTGCAGCGTGATGTGCGTGCGTCTGGCGTCCCTGAGAAGAATGACCTGAAAATGGCCGATTTGCTTTTTAGTAACAGGGCCAAATTATTAGGAACCGCCCATTTTGTCTACCTCACACGGGGGCTCGGTTTTGTGAAACCACCCAGCTGCATAGATCATAGAAACCTTCAGATTTCATATCTTGGTGTGGAGGGGTCCCACATCCGAGATGGAGACATCATGTTGGCCGTCACTAATTTTCATGCAGATGGATATTAAACAGGACCTCTCTATGATGCTCAGAAGCTAAGAAACCAATTCCTCGATTTCTGGGGGTATCCCAGTTATGAAAAATTTATCATTGTAACCAGGAAAATGTGAACATTCCAAAACTCTGGTCCCTGGGTTAGTGACCGTCATGTGCGTTTTTAAATTCTACATTAACTGTTTGTCCAGCTAAACAATAGAATTTTGGAGGGAATAACTATTTTGAACTAGAAGCTGCTCTGCACTGAGGCTTTACGACGATAATAAAAATTCTTAGGGTGGGGGCCAGCACTGCAGTTCTATGTCTTCTTACAAACGGATAGGGGGTGGGGGGTTTTCTTTTTTAAAACATCTCTCATTTTTAAAATTAGGGAAAAAATACCTTTTGCCTGACATAGATGAAACCCCAGAGGGAGCTAATGAGGCAGCAGAAATACTCTGGATTCCATCTAGCCTCTGTTCAGCGTTGTCCTTACTTTTATGCACGCCTAAAAAGACGGACACCGCAGGATCATAAGCCAGACAGCGACCACAGGGCCTCTATCTCCCTTATTCTAGGGAGTATTTGTCGGGGTTCCGTCTGAATCACATATTTCAGAGATTTACATGGAAACCCCAGTGTAAGCACTCAGCGAACTGCCAGCGCAGAATAAATGTGAGCCAAACCTTACTGCGATCTTTGGAAGGCAAAATAAACAATAGCAGGTGAAGAATTGGTTTTATTCATTTTTTACTCCGTTCCTGGTGCAGTATAAGTGATTAGACGACTTTCTTTTTCTGGTCGGTGTAATGGCATTATACTGCATATTAACCTTACTTTATTTACCACACTCAATAAACATGACATATGCAGATTTGGTTGGAAAAATTTATGGCCATGGCCTTTATTAAAAATTCTTATACTTAAAAAACCCTAACTTTAATAAAACTCTTCTAACACCGCAGCTTAGCCATAAGCTCAAGTCCGTTTACCTTACCAACCTGCTGTCCATTCAGTCTCCTGAACCACTAACCCCAAGGCCGTGACGAATATAATCATATATGTAGGGAGGGCGGGCAGGGCAGCAGTACTAGATGAGCAGCGTCTGAGGACTGACACTCTCCTCAGGCGCTGCCATCTTTAATACCCTGCACCACCAATGTTTAATAAATATTAGGACCCTATCAGCAGCTGTCGCATAGGGAAGAAGTAGTCTTCCCCCTGCGACACCTCACTGACAGGCTGGCTACCTGAACCAATCCCCAGCATGGCGGGAAACCATTCCAGCCACATTAACCCTTTCAGGAGAGGAAAACAATGCATAATAATGCCATGCATTCCCCTCCTGAAGGTCCGGGTCTTAACATTACTGTGATATCAGATTTATATAGTTTTCTTTTTGTTTGGCAGCTGTCACACACTAAAAGATGCTTTTTTTTTACATCACCATATTTTGAGAGCTATAATTTTTCCATCAATCAAAGAAAGTTATGCATCCAGCTTCAGGAGTTCCATAAAATCCAAGTAATCCTTATTGCAGCAAGTTAAAATACAAACAAGCATGTGGCACAATGTCACAGCCCCCAACGGGGTCTTGCCAGAGCCGATGCGTTTCAGATCAGGTGGTCATTTAATCATTGAGCAATGAAAAAATAATTATTTTTGCATCGCTTTATTCTGAGAGCTATTACTTTTTATTTTTCCGCTGATTTAGCTATATGGCAGCTTATTTATTGCGGGACAATATGACGTTTTCCGCTATACCATTTTGCTTACATTCGTCTTTCTGATCGCATTTTATACCGCTTTTTGATCAGCCATATGATGATAAAGCATTGTTTTTTGACTCTTTTTTTTTGAGGGGTTAACTGGTGGGACAGTTTCTATAGGTCAGGTCGTTTCGGACGCAGAGATACGAAATATGTGCACTTTTTTGTTTGTTTATTTTCTCATAAAAAAGATTTATGCATACATTATATATATTTTTTAACTATTTTGTGATATTTTTTAGATTTTAAATTTTTTTTCAAATTTTTATTTACTTTATTTCACATTTTTTTTTTGCACATTCTCTGTGTGCGGGTGATCGCCATGACGTATTCATACGTCCAATATTGTTAAGTACTAGGCAACCTGGACATATGGATATGTCCAAGTCCATAAAGGGGTTAATTAATGCAAAATGGAATGAAAAAATTAAAAATACCATTCAGTCAAATTCCATTCAGCTAAAATGTTACTTCAGACACAAATTTTAGCCTGCACAATTTATTATGCGATTTTTCCTGAAGCTGCATTACATCATATGAAGCAGACACTAATGTTTTATAGCTATATACAGTATATGTCATTAAGGGTATACAATTAAGTTTAAAAATTGCACATTTTTCACAATTTTCAGAACATTTTTGATATTTTCATGAATAAATCAAAAACTATTACGGTAATCTAAATTTACCAGTAGCAACAGGTATAATGTTTTACAAAAAGAAAATCCCAATCTCAGAATCACTGGCAGACGCAGAAGCATTTCAAAGTCTTTACCACAAAAAGTGAAATTTCAGACTTGAAAAATGGGGCTGTCAGGATTAATACTCATTACCACGGGACAGGGCTAAGAAACATGGAATGGTATGTGCAATACATACCAATTTTTGTAAGGGTAGGCTCCTTGCACTCAGGATCTTCCACTGTATAGTAATTAAAGGAAATGCTGATTAGTCAGAGTAATAAAATAATGTATGTAACATGTAGGTGTGTGATATATTAAATATATAGAAATATCTTTTTTTTCAGTGCTCAGCATAAAGCGACTATAACCACTTCAAAAAGTAGGATTTTATTTAATACCTCACTTAACACAAGAACAGTTTCCAAAATGCTGACAAGATAGTTTTACAAAAGATTTTATTCACCCACAGCATGAAAGTAATGTTAATATCATAACTTTCATTACAAAATCTTCAGTTTTACCCAAATTAGTTGATGCAAAAATGAATGCACCCTACACAAAAACTACTATATCTAGTATTTTGTATGACCTCTGTGGTTGTTAAGGACAGCACCAAGTCTTCTAGCTCAGAGATGATCCCACAAATAAAGGACATTTATATAGATACAGTATATCGGAAGCCGATAAAGAGTAAAGAGCAGTAAGCCTATAGATAATATATACCTTGAGACATGCTGCACCACAAAATGGAGACTGAGGGGTAAAGAGCTCACTGCCACCTTTACCACATGTCTACTTTATGATGACATTATTTGCCAAACATCCTGAACATTTTAGGAATGTAAAAATAAACTGCATTTTAGGAACCTATTCACTTTTGAAATGACTTGGAAGGGCCTCGTTATTGCAATCTTCTAAAAGTCACCCCAGTTTAAAGAATGGAGGCTTGAAAATATAAAAGAAGTTTGCTAATCCTTGAGGTGATTTACATTAATTAATGAAAAATGGAACACAGCATTGCCCCATATATTGCAGACATTAATGTTTTATTAAGGGTATACAACTAAGTTTAAAAATTGCAATTTTTTTACATTTTCTGAAAGTTTTAAATATTTTTATGAATAAAAATAAAATGTATTAATTTATCAGTGGCAACAGGTACAATGTTTTACCAAAACAATCTTAGAATCACTGGCAGAAGCAGAAGCATTTCAATGTCTTTACCACTTAAAGTGAAGTGTCAGACATGAAAAATGGGGTTGTCAGGAAGGTTAATACTGATTACCACAGGAAAGGGTTAAGAAACATGGAATGGTAATATGCAGTACTTACCTATGCTCAAAAGCGCAGGCCTGTCATAGGGGTTGGGGTAGTCTCCATCGGAATCTCCCTCTGTACAGTAATTAAAGGAAATACTGGTTATTCAGGGTGATAAAATAATGTATGTAACATACATGTAAGTGTGTGGCATGTATAAATATCATTTTTTTTTTACTGTGCTCAGCATAAAGCGACTACAACCACTTTAAAAAGTAGGAGTTTAGTTAATACTGTAGCGTCGGCGTCTCTGCCCCGTACTAGGCAGAGACGCCGTCCCTCTCACCTCCCCGCTCCTGGCGTGGCGTCCTCCAGCGCTTCTCTCCCCGCTGCTTCCGGCACGCGCTCCTTCCCCGGCAGTGTGCTTAGGGCGCGCGCGCGCTCCCCCTCTCTTAAAGGGACCGCGCGCGCCGTCCTAAGAAGTCCCCGGCCAATTGCCGGAGGACCTCCCATATTTAAGGCACCTCCTCCAAAATGGAGGTGCCCGAGCAATGTTGTTGCAAAGCCTTCACTCTGCTTCAGCCCTCAGGTCCCGTTACCAGTTACCAGCCAGTCACCTGCCAGATTCCTGCTTGTTTCCTGCCAGTTACCTGCCTGATTCCTGCTTGATACCTGCCTGATATCCGTTTACCTGCTTGCTAGCCTGCGGTCCGACGGTCTGCTTTCCTACACCTGTCAGTCTGTCTATGGACCAGCCTGCCCGCTCACCTGGGAGCGCTCATCTGCTACCTGCCTGCTAGCCTACCTGGAGGCTCCGCCGTCACTTGCCGTGACCACCTGCCTGTCCAGAGACTCTCGCCTGCTCACCTGGGAGCGCTCATCTGCTACCTGTCTGCTAGCCTACCTGGAGGCTCTGCTGTCACTTGCCGTGACCACCTGCCTGTCCAGAGACTCTTGCCTGCTCACCTGCTACCTGTCTGCTAGTCTACCTGGAGGCTCTGCCGTCACTTGCCGTGACCACCTGCCCGTCCAGAGACTCTCGCCCGCTCACCTGGGAGCGCTCACCAGCCACCTGCCTGCTGTCCTTCTACCCAGAGACTGTCCCTGTCACTTGCCGTGAGTACCCGTCCTTTTACCCAGAGACTGTCCCTGTCACTTGCCGTGACTACCTGCCCCTCTACCCAGAGACTGTCCCTGTCACTTGCCGTGACTACCTGCCCGTCTTCCCTGGGAGCCACCCGCTTCCTTACATGGACTGCCCCCTTGTATAGTTGCACAGAGGTTCCACCTCCCAGACCCGTTAGTTTGCTCGGGCCATGGAACCCGGTGGCCCCCAGATCTCCGATCTGCACCAGGAAGTCTTACGTCAGAAAACTCAGCAGGAGGTGGTACTGTCCTATCTACGGTCCGTTAACTCTCGTCTAGGCGCATTGTGTGACTTGTCTATGTCTACCTCTGGTCCAGCCGTGCCCATTCCTGCGGTACCGCAATCCAGTCCCTTCATGGTACCCGACTATGGACCTCGGCTTCTGGCACCTCCACGCTTTGCCGGCGAACCTACTTTAGCTCGGGGTTTCATAAACCAGTGCACCCTGCACTTTGAGCTATTGGCATATCAGTTCATCTCCGATCGAGCCAAGGTGGCCTTCCTCATGTCCCATCTTACTGGGGAGGCACTGGCATGGCTAAATCCCCTGTGGGAGAGAGGGGATCCCCTGGTGTCCGACCTGCCGTCTTTCCTCTTTCCTCGCTGCTTTCCGGAAAGTCTTCGATGAACCTGGACGGAAAACCTCTTCTGCCTCCTCACTGCTACGTCTTCGCCAAGGGAGTCTCACCGTGGGCCAATATGCCATACGGTTCCGCACCCTCGCTTCTGAGCTTGCCTGGGAAAATGAGGCTCTGGTGTCCGTCTTCTGGGAGGGTCTTTCCGGTCGGATTAAGGACGAGTTAGCTGGTCGGGACATTCCTACCACTCTGGATGACCTGGTGTCACTAGCTACGCGGATTGGCATCCGGTTCCAAGAACGTGCCAAAGAGACTACCCGGGAGAAAGACTTTTCTTGCTCTGCTCCTACTTCCCTGAGACCTGCCTCTCAATCAGTCACTCCGCGGGCGCCCTCGCCTGAACCTATGCAGATCGACCAGACCAAGATGGTCAAATCTCGCCAAGAATCTCGCCGAGCCGAGGGAAGCTGTTTCTATTGTGGCAGTATGGAGCACTTCATCCGTTCCTGCCCGGAGAAGCCGGGAAACGCCAGTGTCTAGGACCGCTCGGAGAGGTCGTCCTAGACAAAAGTAAGCCCTCTCCGTCTCTGACTTTACCGGTCTCTATTGCTTGGGGAGAAAACCGTCACTTTGAACTGGCCCACCTGGATTCTGGAGCTGCTGGAAACCTCATCTCCCAGTCTCTGGTAGAGAGATACCATATTCCCACCAAGTCCCTGGATGAACCATTATCAGTCGCCTCCGTGGATGGAAGACTTCTCTCGGAGACCATCCTGCTCGTCACTGAACCCATAACCCTGCAGGTGGGAATGCTGCACTCTGAGGAAATCTCATTCCATGTGTTGTCCGGACTTTCTCACTCCCTGTTGCTAGGTCTACCTTGGCTCCAGACACACGAACCCGTGTTGAACTGGCGATCCGGTGAAGTACTCCGATGGGGTCCAGACTGCCATAGGACCTGCCTGGTTCCGGTCCGCCCAGTTCGCCCTCCGCCTACTCCAGCTAATTTACCAGGTCTCCCGGCTCCTTACTGGCCCTATGCGGACGTCTTCGGTAAGAAGGAAGCAGAGACATTGCCACCCCATAGGCCATATGACTGCCCGATCGACCTGGTACCTGGCACCACTCCTCCCCGTGGGCGTATCTACCCGTTGTCTGCAGCCGAGACCCGGGCCATGTCTGAGTACATTGAAGAGAATCTGGCTAGGGGATTTATCCGGAAATCTACCTCCCCGGCTGGAGCCGGATTCTTCTTTGTCAAAAAGAAAGACGGCTCGCTACGCCCCTGTATTGACTATAGAAGACTCAATCAGATCACGGTTAAAAATAAATACCCCCTTCCGCTCATCTCTGAGTTATTTGATCGTCTTAAAGGCGCCAGGATCTTCTCCAAGCTGGATCTATGTGGAGCTTATAACCTGGTCCATATCCATCAGGGAGACAAGTGGAAAACAGCATTTAATACCTGGGACGGACACTATGAGTACCGTGTGATGCCCTTCGGTCTCTGCAATGCTCCCGCCGTCTTCCAAGAACTGGTCAACGACATCTTCCGTGACCTTCTTTACTCCTGCGTGGTGGTATACCTGGACGACATCTTGGTCTTCTCTCCGGATCTTCCCACACACCGGAGGGATGTTCGTCAGGTCCTGCTTAGGCTCAGGCAGAACCACCTCTATGCTAAATACGAGAAGTGCCTTTTTGAGCAGACCTCTCTTCCTTTCTTGGGCTATGTTATCTCCCAGACAGGCTTGCGAATGGATCCCGAGAAGCTCTCTGCTGTCCTAAAGTGGCCCCGTCCGGAGGGCTTGAAGGCGATACAGCGATTCCTGGGCTTCGCTAATTACTATCGTCTCTTCATTCCTCACTTCTCGTCACGGACTGCGCCCATATCTGCGCTCACCCGTAAGGGAGCAAATCCCAAGGTATGGTCATCCGAAGCTGAGGAGGCCTTCCTTTCCCTGAAACAAGCCTTCTCCTCTGCCCCTGTGCTGCACCGTCCGGACTGCAACAAACAGTTCTACCTGGAGGTTGATGCCTCCTCCTCTGGTGCCGGAGCGGTGCTCACCCAGAAGTCTTCCTCCGGGAGAATGGTAACCTGCGGCTTTTTCTCTAAAATCTTCTCCTCCTCTGAGCGCAATTACTCCATAGGAGACCGAGAACTGCTTGCCGTTAAATTGGCGCTGGAGGAGTGGCGTTACCTGCTTGAAGGGGCTCTATACCCGGTGATCATCTATACGGATCACAAGAACCTGGCATATCTCCAAAATGCCCAGAGACTTAATCCACGTCAAGCCCGGTGGTCTTTGTTCTTTGCCCGCTTCGATTTCATCCTTCATTTCCGCCCGGCGGACAAAAATGTCAAAGCTGATGCCTTGTCCCGATCCTTCCTGTCCTCCGACCAAGAGGAGGAGCCTATGCACATTATCGACCCCTCCAAGGTGATGAATGTGGCCCCCTTGGATTTGACTCGTCTTCCACCCGGCAAGACGTTCGTGGCGCCTCCAGACCGTGAGAGGGTTCTTCGCTGGGGTCATTCTTCTAAACTAGCTGGCCATCCCGGTCAAAAGAAGACCTTCCAACTCATTTCCCGGCATTACTGGTGGTCTACCCTGCATAAGGATGTGGTAGACTTCGTCTCTGCCTGTTCATCTTGTGGCCGCAACAAAATTCCCAGACACTTACCAGCTGGTCATCTCCTGCCGCTTCCCATACCTGTTGCCCCGTGGCAACACATCGCTATGGACTTCATTACCGATCTTCCTGTCTCTGCCGGGTGTACTGTCATTTGGGTGGTCGCGGACCGCTTCTCTAAAATGGCCCACTTCATTCCCCTGCCTGGTCTTCCGTCTGCACCTGAGCTGGCTAAGGACTTTATTCGCCATATCTTCCGTCTCCATGGCCTACCCCTCCACATCGTGTCGGATCGAGGGGTTCAGTTTACCTCACGCTTCTGGAGAGCCACATGTAAACTGCTGGACGTCACCCTGGACTTCTCCTCCGCTTACCACCCTCAGTCCAATGGTCAAGTGGAGCGGATCAATCAGATCCTTACCAGCTATCTCCGGCACTTTGTTAATGCCCACCATTGTGATTGGGTGGACCTCCTTCCTTGGGCCGAGTTCTCTTATAATAACCACGAGAGCGAATCCTCTTCCAAGTCCCCGTTCTTTATTGTCTATGGCCAGCACCTCCGGATTCCGCTCCCTGTCTCCTTTTCTGTGGACAACCCTGCTGCGGAGTCTCTTGTCAGCGAATTTTCTACTATTTGGGAGAGTACCAGGTCCGCTCTTCTTCTGTCCTCTGAGCGGATGAAGAGATATGCTGATAAGAGACGTCTGGATCCGCCTCAATTCCGTCCGGGAGACAAAGTTTGGCTCTCGTCCAAACATGTGCGGCTCAAAGTACCCTCCTTCAAGTTGGGCCCTCGATTCATCGGTCCCTTCGAAGTCCTCAGGCAAATTAACCCTGTGGCCTACAAATTAAAACTCCCGGCCACCCTACGAATTCCCAACTCCTTCCACGTATCTCTCCTCAAACCCGTTGTCTTTAACTCTTTTTCCAATAATCCAGGTGCCCCTCCTGCTCCGGTTTCCGCTGATGACGTCTTTGAGGTAGAGAGTATTCTGGCCTCCAAGAGGGTAAGAGGAAAGACCTTTTTTCTGGTAGATTGGAAGGGGTTTGGTCCTGAGGAGAGAACTTGGGAACCCAGGGAGAACATCAACGCCCCGCTTCTCCTTGAAAAATTTCTTTCTGGCCAAAAAAAGAGGGGGCCTAAAGGGGGGGGTACTGTAGCATCGGTGTCTCTGCCCCGTACTAGGCAGAGACGCCGTCCCTCTCACCTCCCCGCTCCTGGCGTGGCGTCCTCCAGCGCTTCTCTCCCCGCTGCTTCCGGCACGCGCTCCTTCCCCGGCAGTGTGCTTAGGGCGCGCGCGCGCGCGCTCCCCCTCTCTTAAAGGGACCGCGCGCGCCGTCCTAAGAAGTCCCCGGCCAATTGCCGGAGGACCTCCCATATTTAAGGCACCTCCTCCAAAATGGAGGTGCCCGAGCAATGTTGTTGCAAAGCCTTCTCTCTGCTTCAGCCCTCAGGTCCCGTTACCAGTTACCAGCCAGTCACCTGCCAGATTCCTGCTTGTTTCCTGCCAGTTACCTGCCTGATTCCTGCTTGATACCTGTCTGATATCCGTTTACCTGCTTGCTAGCCTGCGGTCCGACGGTCTGCTTTCCTACACCTGTCAGTCTGTCTATGGACCAGCCTGCCCGCTCACCTGGGAGCGCTCATCTGCTACCTGCCTGCTAGCCTACCTGGAGGCTCCGCCGTCACTTGCCGTGACCACCTGCCTGTCCAGAGACTCTCGCCTGCTCACCTGGGAGCGCTCATCTGCTACCTGTCTGCTAGCCTACCTGGAGGCTCTGCCGTCACTTGCCGTGACCACCTGCCTGTCCAGAGACTCTTGCCTGCTCACCTGCTACCTGTCTGCTAGTCTACCTGGAGGCTCTGCCGTCACTTGCCGTGACCACCTGCCCGTCCAGAGACTCTCGCCCGCTCACCTGGGAGCGCTCACCAGCCACCTGCCTGCTGTCCTTCTACCCAGAGACTGTCCCTGTCACTTGCCGTGAGTACCCGTCCTTTTACCCAGAGACTGTCCCTGTCACTTGCCGTGACTACCTGCCCCTCTACCCAGAGACTGTCCCTGTCACTTGCCGTGACTACCTGCCCGTCTTCCCTGGGAGCCACCCGCTTCCTTACATGGACTGCCCCCTTGTATAGTTGCACAGAGGTTCCACCTCCCAGACCCGTTACAAATACCTCACTGAACACAAGAACAGTTTCCAAAATACTGACAAGATAGTTTCACAGAACATTTTATTCACCCACAGCATGAAAGTAATGTTAATATCATAAGTTTCATTACAAAATCTTCAGTTTTACCCAAATTCGGTGATGCAAAAATGAATGCACCCTACACCAAAACTACTATATCTAGTATTTTGTATGACCTCTATGATAAGGACAGCATCAAGTCTTCTACACATGGAATGAATAATTTGGTGACATATTGTAACATCTATCTTTTTCTATTCCTCCAGAACGACATTTTTAGAATCTGAATGTAGAGCGATTCTAACTAGTCTCTTCAGAATTCCTCCGTTCACCGGTATGTCTTGCACTTCTAAGATGCGTGTTGGAATACTTGTAAGATGTGTGCAGCTTATTCTTGTGATCTGTTTGATATGTGCACATCTACTTGTGTGGGTTGTGCACTGTGCTTGTGTGACATCTCTCAAGTCTGCGCTGTGCTTGTGTGACATCTCTCAAGTCTGCGCTGTGCTTGTGTGATGTGTTTGGTGTGTGCTCTTTACTTGTATGACAAGTGCATTGTGATTTTTTGATATATGCTTTTATTGTATCAAATAATTTTACTTAAAGGGAATTCCTGTGTTAACTCTTGTAATGCCCTTAGGCTTGCCCTAGGAAAAAATAGGGAAATCAGGGATACTCATCCTCCTCAGTGTCAGCAATTCCTCTTTGCTACTGCCCTGGTCTTTGTTTTCAGGCTACAGCCGTGATGTCATGACTAAAACACGTGACTGCTGGAGCTTAGACCCTTAACGACCGAGGTAGCGCATTTTTACAGCAGCAATAAAGGGTATTTATGCCTTAGCACCATTAAAATCCGTTGATGAGGCATAAGTGAATAGCGTCACCCGGCGGAGGCGATTCCCACTGGTGTCAGCTGTATATGGCAGCTGACACCCTGCAGTTTCGATGGCGATCAGGGCCGCTTTCAATCGTAACAGTGCTATTCAAGTGGTTAGTGGTGAGAATCACTTTTTCCGATGGTTACCATGGTACCCTGAGATAATGTGATGATCCCAGGGTACGGTGGCCTCGGAGATCCAGCTAGAAGCTGAGTGTCACAGACACAGTCTGTGAGTCAGTGACTCACTGACAGGTCTCATGCACTGCAGGTCAGGAGTACTGCAGTGTATGAGACAAGCGATGAAAGTGAAAATTACACATGCCCCACAGTGGGACTTAGTGAAAAAGTAAAAAAGTGAAATAAAATATGTAAAAAAGTTAAGAAAACACATAAAAAGGGCACACAAATTACTAAAATCCATTTTGCCGCTTAAAATGCGGCGTTTGTGATAGAACAAAAATAAACTAAAATACGTACACATAATTGGTATCGCCGCGTCCGGAACGACCCGCTCTATAAATCTGTCACGGTATTTATTCCGTTTGGCTATGGCTGTAAAAAAAATAACTAAAAAACACGACAAAAATTACGCTTGTTCATCATACTGACAAAAAAGTGAATAAAAAGCGGTAAAAAAAAATTATAAATAAAAACGCCAAACCATCCCACAAAAAAACAAGCCATAATATGGCTAACTCGGCAAAAAAAATAAATGATCTTTACATAGATACACAGGGTAAAGAGCAGTAAGCCTATAGATAATATATACCTTGAGACATGCTGCACCACAAAATGAAGACTGAGGGGTAAAGAGCTCACTGCCACCTTTACCACATGTCTACTTTATGATGACATTATTTACCAAACATCCTGAACATTTTAGCAACAATTTTTAATATTTTCAAAGAAATGTAAAAATAAACTGCATTTTTGGGACCTGTTTACTTTGGAAATTACTTTGAAGGGCCTCGTTATTGTAATCTTCTAAAATTCACCCCAGTTTAAAGAATGGAGGCTTCAAAATATAAAAGAAGTTTGCTAATTCTTGAGGTGATTTACATTAATTAATGAAAAATAGAATGAAACAATTAAATATTCCATTTAGTCAAATTCCATTCAGCTAAAATTGTAGCATCTGCGTCTCTGCCCCCTTACAGGCAGAGACTCCGTCCCCCTTACAGGCAGAAACTCCGTCCCCCTTACCGCTGCGCTCCTTGCCCGGCGTCTTCCGGTTCTCCTGCTGCTGCCGGCGTCTTCCGGCTCTCCTGCTGCTGCCGGGGTCTTCCGGCTCTCCTGCTGCTGCCGGCGTCTTCCGGGTCTCCTGCTGCTGCCGGCGTCTTCCGGCTCTCCTGCTGCTGCCGGCGTCTTCCGGCTCTCCTGCTGCTGCCGGCGTCTTCCGGCTCTCCTGCTGCTGCCGGCGTCTTCCGGCTCTCCTGCTGCTGCCGGCGTCTTCCGGCTCTCCTGCTGCTGCCGGCGTGCACAGCTTCCCGGGCACGCGCTCCCTCCCTCTTAAAGGGGCCACGCGCGGCATCCTAAGGAGTCCCCGGAGGACTTCTCATATAAAAGGCACCTCCTCCAATTGGAGGTGCCCGTGCAAGGTTGTAGCTCTGTGTTCTAAACTCTGCTTCAGCCCTCAGGTCCCGCTGCTAGTCTATCAAGAAAAAACCTGGGAGTCTGAACTGAAACGTAAATTGATGTGCATGCAAAATTTAAATGCATGTTCACATAAGGCCACTAGACAGAGAAAAACCAAAGACAAGCAAAATACCCAAAGAACTGAAAGTAAATGGATAAATCACAAGTGCATAAAAATGATAAATAATAAAGTGTATTTAGTTAACATCATTTTGATCAAAATAATGTAAAAGCCATCCCACCACGTCACGGCAAACCTTATGGGACAGTTCTAACTCTAATATTAAAACCTTACTATCTGACTACCAGTTCAGTCCGCCAGCCTGACTACCAGTTCAGTCCGCCAGCCTGACTACCAGTTCAGTCCGCCAGCCTGACTACCAGTTCAGTCCGCCAGCCTGACTTCCAGTTCAGTCCGCCAGCCTGACTACCAGTGCAGTCCGCCAGCCTGACTTCCAGTTCAGTCCGCCAGCCTGACTACCAGTCCAGTCCGCTAGCCTGACGTCCAGTCCGACAGCCTGACGTCCAGTCCGCCAGCCTGACGTCCAGTCCGCCAGCTTGTCTACCTGTCTGCCAGCCTGACGTCCCGTCCGCCAGCTTGTCTACCTGTCTTCGCCAGCCAAGAACACTCTCCAGCCCGACTGTCTGCCTACGGTCCAAACCCGCCAGTCTGTCTATGGGCCAGGCTTGCCTGCCTACCCGGAGAACGTATCAGTTACCTGCCGCGCCTACCAGCCAGCCTACCTGGAGGCTCCTGCCAGTTACCTGTGGTGTCTGCCAGTCCGTCTACCCGGACCACCTGTCAGCCTGCCTGCCGTGCTCATCTGCTGTACCGGTCAGTCCCTGCCTTCTGACCCGTGGGAGTCACCTGCTCCCATACAAGGACTGGCCCAGAGTAGCACCTGGTCCCTCTGCTCGGTCCTTCCCTGGTTCACGGAGTCGATTGAGCCGCCGTGCGACCTTGGGCAGTCCGAGTTGATACCTAGTTACGCCCCTCAGGTCCCTCCTTGCACCGCAGCACAGAGGTTCCACCACCCGGATCCGTAACAAAAATGTTACTTCAGACCCAAAATTTTAGCTTGCACAATTTATTATGCAATTTCTACTGAACACAACATTACACAATATATTGCAGACACTAATGTTTTATTGCTATATGTCAAAGAAAATATTAAATAGAAAATATTGAGAATCTCTCCCCCTCCAAGCCCCCACCTCACCTATCTACCATCTGTCACAGTAGAGGAGCTCACAATCTAAGGAGCTGTTGCTATGCCAATAGCAGTGCAGACCAGAGGTGGCAAACTAATTACCATACAAATGGAGCTTGTAATAGCATACACCTGTGATAAATAGACACCTCAGCATATGGGTAGAGATTGAATGAAAGAGGGAACTGCTCCTTAAACTTCAAAGGAATTCTGTGGCAGGATTCACAATAGCTAGGACAGTCTCAGCTGCAATTTCCAGACTTTAAGGCACCGACATGAAATATGAAATATCGGAAGTTCTATAATTCCGATAATGATGGGACCCACATTTTTAGCAGAGGGGCTAGATAAGGAACGATATGCACATTTTTCTGGATCTGTGAGCACTTCCGGTGAGCTGTGGCTCAAAAGTACCATAATAAAGGACGACAGCCATGTCATGTCTAGTATCTAAAGAAAGGTAAATTCGTAATAAAAAATATGGCGTCACTTGTGCACTTCTGCGATCAACCAGCGAGAAGTTAATATTAATTTTAATAAAACCATGAAGGGCGGACACCAACCCTTGTGAGGTCATCACAGGGGAGTGTGTAGGCAGGACCCCCCTTCAGCATAAAAGATCCAGCTGAATATGGGTCCATACTCATGGCGGCAAAGTGCCTGAATTGGCGCATCTCATAAGTAGCGCCAATTCTGGGGTGTCTGCTGGCTTTTCTTTTTAGGCTGGGAAAGGGCCAATATCCAAGGATCTTCCCAGCTTGATAATATAAGCCCTGCTTTACCTGGCCTGGTTATCAAAAGTAGGGGGGACCCCAAATCATTTTTTTAAATGGTTTATTTAAGATATACATGTGTTTTTCGATGCAAAAGGGAAACAAACAGCCTTTAGCACAGGCAAAACAAAATAGACAGTCCTTTAGCCAAAGTATCTGGTTAGGTAGTCCTGTGGGCACACAAGCTGGATATTGCTGAGAACACTGGCTCAGTCTGGAGATAACAACACAGAGAGGCCTTCTCACTCCATACACAAACAATGTGTCCAACAAATGACTCAATTTTAACCTCATAACCACGCCCGTCTCTTATGGCTGCCTGTAAAACCTGGTCCCGGATCCACCAAACAAACCTCTTAGAGCTTACGTGCACTAGAGCAACATTCCAGGATTACATCACAGATGACAACCATCTCTGTGACACATACCTCCCATAAACTATATACCTGGTAGCTGCCTTACATACTTTCCCCCTCTGCCTAAAGCCGTGGGGCTTGCCACCTTCTACTACTAGACAGGGGATTCTTGATGGGTCATCAGTATTCCCATGTAGCTTCCCAGCTCTATGTTCCACATAGAAGCTGAAATCCTGTAGGACTAAAAACCAGGGGGTGACTAGCATTTTTCTCTTTTTTCTCACTCATCCACCTGAGTAGGGCATGGTCTGATACCAATTTAAACTTTCATCCAAGCAGATAGTACAGTAACGTGTCCACTTTGTGGCCAAGCATTCCTTTACTACAATGGAATAATTAATTTCACATGCGGATAGCTTCCTACTTAGATAAAGTCCCAGGTGCTCCTCTTCGTGTATCTTCTGAGAAAGGACTGCTCCTAAACTGACATCTGAGGTGCATGTCTGGTTTATAAATTCATCCTTGAAGTCAGGGGCAACCAGAACTAGTTGTCTACACAGAGCCACTTTTAGTTCATGAAAGGCCATCTCCGCTTCTGCAGTCCATTTGGCCATTGCTGATTTTGTCCCCCTAAGGAAGTCAATCAGGGGTGTGTCCATCATGGCGAAGTTTGGGATGAACCTCCTGTAGTATACCACGATTCCTAGAAAGGCTCTAACTTGTTTCTTCAACAGTGGTCTTGGCCAGATTTGGATTGCCTCCACTTTACCGATTTGGGGTTTGATCTCGCCTCTACCTACTACATAACCCAGCTATTTGGTTTCTTCTTTCCCCATGGCACACTTTTTTGCATTTATTGAAAACCCCACCTTCCTAATAGCATAAAACACTGCTTGGACCTTTTCCAGATGACTTCCCCAGTCTGGGCTGAAGTTTGCAATATCATCCAGGTATGCTGTGGCATATTTCTTATGGGGTGCAAGGATTCGGTCCATGGCCGGGGTCCCCTGCCGTCCAAACGAACATATTGGAAGCATCCATCCGGTGTAGAAAATGCAGTCTTCTCCTTGGTACCCTGTGACATGGGGAATCTGTCAATATCTCTTCGTTAAATCCAAGGAGGTTATGTACCTCTCGATCAATTGATCGACATGCGGTATTGGATATGAGTCAAATTTGGAGATCTCATTCAACTTCCTATAGTCATTGCAGAATCTCCATTCGCCATTGGGTTTTGGAACCAGGAAAATCGGGCTCGACCATCAGATCTTGGATTCCTCAATGACCCCAAGTTTCAACATATGCTCCACTTCCTTGGAGATCAATTCTCGCCGAGCACCAGGAATTCGATATAGCTTCAAATTCACCCACACATGTGACTCCATCTGAACCTCGTGTTATGTGACCTTTGTGCACCCAGGCAATTCTGAGAACAGGTCCCTGTTCTTCTGCAGCAATTCCCTACACTGCTATTTCTGGGCCTTTGTCAGCGTCTCCGCTATTGCGACTCCTCCAACCTCACCTTCTGGCTTGACCAGCAAGCACGAAGTTTCAACAGACTCTCTGTCTTGCCATGGCTTGATGAGAATGATGAGGTAGATTTGGTATGGTTTACATCTTCCTGGTTGATGAATCTTATAATTCACTACCACAAGCTTTTCCACCACCTCATATGGCCCATGCCACTTGGCCAAGAATTTACTTTCCATGGTAGGAATTACCACGAGGACTCGGTCTCCAGGATTGAACTGTCTCAGTCTGGCTGACCAGCTGTAGACCCTGGCCTCAGCTTCTTGTGCCTGGAGGAAATGTCCTCTTACGATGGGCATCATCTTCGCAATCCTCTCCTGCATCAGAGCAACGTGCTCGATGACGCTCCTGTGGGGCGTGACTTCGGCTTCCCAGGTTTCCTTTGCTATATCAAGGAGAACCCGTGGATGTTGGCCATACAGGAGTTCAAACGGCGAGTACCCAGTGGAGGCCTGTGGAACCTTTCGGAAAGAGAACAACAGATACGGCAGGAGACAGTCTCAGTCTCTACCATCCTTTTCTATAGCCTTCCTCAGCATATTCTTGAAAGTTTTATTGAACCTTTTCACGAGGCTATCTGTCTGAGGATGGTATACTGATGTCCTCAGTTGGGAGATTTGCAGGACCTTAGATAATTCCCTCATCACCTTATTCAATCAGCAAATACTAGAGGCAAATTTGCACTCATCAGCCCGGAAGCTGCGCATGGAATGTACTTGGACGTTCCAACATGACAACGATCCAAAACACAAGGCCAAGTCGACCTGTCATTGGCTACAGCAGAACAAAGTGAAGGTTCTGGAGTGGCCATCTCAGTCTCCTGACCTCAATATCATTGAGCCATTCTGGGGAGATCTCAAGAGCGCAGTTCATGCTAGACAGCCCAGGAATTTACAGGAACTGGAAGCTTTTTGCCAAAAGAATGGGCAGCTTTACCTTCTGAGAAAATAAAGAACCTCATCCACAACTACCACAAAAGACTTTAAGCTGTCATTGATGTTAAAGGGAATCTGTCACCCCCTGGGCAATATCAGACCTCTACCATGGCCATACAGGGTATAGAAAAGTAAATCTATACTTACCTGTATGGTCCATAGCAGAGGTCTGATTGCAGAGAAATCTGGTTTTATAAAGTCTGTTCTCCAGAGGCTTGGCGTCTGGGGGACGCGAAGCAAACCCCTCCTATCTGCTTACTATTCCCCTAAATCGCCGCCTCTGTGCTAAATTACCATGTTTCCCCCCTCTCCTGCACGTCAGTGTGACAGGCCCTGTGACGTGCCCTGCTCTGCCTCCCCTCCCACGCACTTTGTTTCCCTCCGGCCCCGTTTGGCTGCGTACTGCGCCACAGCCTTGTATTGTGCAAGCGACGGTGAGTCACTGTACGCAGCCAATCGGGGCCGGAGAGAAGCAAAGTGCGCTCCATGGGAACGACACTTTGTGTATGCGCGGGTGGGGAGGCAGAGCAGGTCACGTCACAGGGCCCTATGACGTGCAGGGTAGGGGGGCATATGGTAATTTAGCCCAGAGGCGGCGATTTAGGGGAATACTAAGAAGATAGGAGAGGTTTGCTTGTCATCCCCCGGACGCCAAGCCTCTGGAAAACAGTCTTCATAAAAACAGATTTCTCTGCAATCAGACCTCTGCTATGGGCCATACAGGTAAGTGTAGATTTACTTTTCTATCACCTGTATGCCCATAGTAGAGGTGTGATATCGCCCAGGGGGTGACAGATTCCCTTTAAAGGGGGCAATACACGGTATTAAGAACTGGGGTATGTGAACTTTTGATCACGGTCATTTGGATGTTTTTGGTTGGCATTAAAATTTAAAAAGAGAAAACACAGTAGTTTGACAAGAAATGGCTTCACCCAACCAATAATCATGAGTAGAGAAAATGTTTTTTTTTGTTATCATTCATATTCTCTGAAACAAGGCCAAGAAAGCAAAAATTCTGCCGGGTTATGTAAACTTTTGAGCACAACTGTATAATCAGTGTTTTGTGTGTGTAACTTACTGTACATGTATTTTATTACAAAGTACATTATTTTCTGAAAAAAATGGAGTGGGATTACCCTATATTTAAATACCCAGCCCCGGGAAAGCAGACAGATGTGGGCTGATGTTTGTAGCCTGGGAAGAGGGTAATACCCATGGCGGTTCCTAGGCTATTAATATCAGCTCCCCGCTCTATACTTAGCTTTTACTGGTTATTAAAATGGGGACCCTAAAACAAATTGACAAGTGGTCCCCCCTCTCAGCTGGTCCATAAATGGGGCATCCATAAGATGCACCAATTCTGGTGCTTAGCCTCGCTCTTCACACTTGCCCTGATGCAGTGGCAAGTGGGGTAATAGTGTTGGGGTTGATGTCAGTTTTGTATTGCAAGCTCACTTCAAGCCCAAGTTAGTAATGGAGAGGCGTCTATAAGATTCCTCCTTTACTAACCCCATAGGTGGGATTTTGGGGAATAATAAACAGTTAAGCAGGGATTTCTTGACGTACCCCGGATGCCAAGCCCGTGGAAAGCAGAATTGATTAAAACACTTTTCTCTGCAATCAAACCTCTACTATAGGCCATACAGGTATGTATAGACTTACTTTTCTATCACCTGTATGCCCATAGTAGAGGTGTGATATCTCCCAGGGGGGTGACAGATTCCCTTTAAAACATCAAATTGTGGAACTTATTGTCAAGATCTATTGATGAAAATGAACTTTGTGGGAAAAAAGTTAAGTTAAACTTGAATTCAAAAGTTATATAAATTGTTCATCTTTTATTAATGTTATTGTATGTTGTCAAAATTACTCACAATGTTGAGTCTTTAAAGACCACAAAAGATGATGGTGGGGTTAAATCATTTCTCATGAATTTCTTTCTGTAGAAACATACAAATCAAGGTCTGTGTTAGAGTCAAAGTGAAAAGAAAATTACTATTTTAAATGATAAAACCATCAAGGTAGAGGGAATTATACTTGCCAATGTGGAGTGAAGACATGTTCATTGTTATCCTTAATTCACCAACAACAACTACTTGGATATTGCATTTTACGTAACCAGATAGGTGGCAAAAAGGGCAGATAGACACCTACACCATCACAAGACACTACAATTACTATGAAAGGCAAGATTGCCTCCGACTCCCTGCACATACTTCCAGCCCGTCCAGGATCTCATTGACCTCATGACTTCACCCAGAACAAAAAGTAAAGAATGGCTGGGAATTTTTCATTTTAGAACAATAATGACAGGAGGCAGCTGGCTGCAGTCAGATATTACAAGCAGTGATTAACTTACTGTGATCCCGAAGCTCAGATAACTGTGGTCAGCGCAGGGACAAGGTTTCTCACCCACACAGCACTGACCATAGAGCTTACACTAAATCACTGCCTGTATTCTCTGACAGGCTGCATCTTGCCATCACTGCTCTGACAAATCCAGACTGGGACTGACCCCATCCCCAAGTAGAGCATATATTAGTATATAATGTACCTGTTATATATACAGTATATATACACACAGGTACAAAACATACCCACATATATAAATGTATACTATATACACATATGTAGTAAACACAGTTGTGCATTATACATGGGCATATTCTGTGTATATTATATATAGATATGCACTGTATGTAAGTGATTCATATATAGCTATACACTGATCCATTGATATAGGCAGGTACATCATTTTTGCCTTCTACTAGTTTTGAAAAATCTCATCAGAATGTGTGAAGTTTCATACACCGGAATGCTCAGCCCCCTTGCCCGTGATCTCAATGAGAAACCCTCTGATTAAATCATCATTCAGTGAATTATCTCTACAGAAAATAAAAGGATCGGCCAGATTCTTCTCTCCCCTGACATCGTCTGTCGGGAAAGAGTCAGAAGTCCCCCAACACAGGAGTACTTGCACCCTGAGGGGAGATGAGCATCTCGCCTCAGGTGGCGGTCTGAGATGTTTCCCAGGGGGCAACATTTTGCCCCCCTCCGCCAATAGTGAAACTCGACCACTTCTCTGATTCGGATGTTACACTAATGGCTGGCTCAGATTCCTGCAAACTGACTCTCATACACATGAACATAATTGCACAAACAATTGGCATGGCAGAGAGGGAGCGCTCAACCCCATCAGCCGCGATGTGTAGGATCATGATGAGGTCACCTTATTATACTGCTGACATCACAGCTGTACCTCAGAGGCGATGAAGATGGCATTAAGGTAAGCTCTCCATAGGAACTGAAGACACAGAAGACTATAATTTTGGTGTGATGGTGTTAGTTTGAGAGGGCAGTATGGGGGAACATGGTGTAAGACGGGAGAAATGTGCTAGAGAGCATCGTGGAAGGGACACTGTAAGTTCAGTATGGAGAATGATAGCTTGTGGGGTGCACAGTATGGAGATTAGGCAGATTGTGGGGGTCATTATGGAGAGATGGCATCATGTATGGGACAGTATGGAGAGGGTGCAGCATGATGGGCAAGTATTGAGAGGGGGCAGCATGTGGGATATAGTATGGAGAGGGACAGCTTGTGGGAGACGGTATAAAAAGGGGGGATGGTATGGAGATAGGTACAGTGTGAGGATACTCAGTGGAGAGGCCATAGTTCATAAGGGAGCAGTGTGAAAGTTAAAGTTCATAAGGGTGGTTAGTGTGGCAGTTATAATTCATAAAAGCAGAGTGTGTGGCCTTTATAGTTTATAAGGGCCAACAGTCTGGCGGTTATACTAATATGAGAAAACAGTGTGGTGGTTATAATTCATAATGAGGACATTTGTGGCGGTCATCGCTCTTAAGTCAGAATTGTGTGGAGGCTGTAGTTGATAAGGAGAGTAGTATAGTGGTTATAAATCATAAAGGGGGATGGTGTGGAGGAAATATTTTAGAGTAGAGGGCGATATTTAGAAAGCATACCTTAAGAGGGGCAATGTGGGGGTCATATTTGATTCAGGAAGCACAGCAAGGGGCAATTATTCAGGTTAGGGTAGATATTTTTATTTAGGAGCATTATAATGACTCTTATTTTGAAGGGCTGCTTGTTGGGATGTGTTGCAGAAGACTGGAGAAGATGGAAGTCTGTAGACACAAGCTGTGGATGTCAAAAGTCATTATGACGTCTGGACAAGATGGAGAAGAATAGAAAGAAAACATCAATGAAAGAACATGTCATTTATAAAGTACCTGGATGTAAATGTTCATTTGTGACACTGCCTGTCTCTCATCAGTTCTGTATGGTCCGCAGTCTGAGGATGACTGATAGACACGCTTAATATCTCCTTACCATTGTTAAGGACATACAGGAAGTTATAGATTTAGGAGATACAAATGTATATGTTGGGGGCAGATTTGACATTCCAATTGATTGCTCTATTAAAGGGACTCTGTCAGCACGAAACTACTGTTCAAACAAAGTACAAGCTCTCGGTGTTTCACAGCGGGGCCAATTGTTTAAATTTCACTTTCTCACGTACTTGGTTTCCATTTATCTACGCCTTTCTCTGGCACTATGAATATCGGACCCTTGAGAGGGGGGTGACGATTGAGGGAAAACACTTGGTTTGAACAGTCATCCTGTGCTGTTAGAGTTCCTTTAAGGAAATAAAAACAGACAACATGACCAAAATAGCAATTGCGAGATTATTGTTTATTACCAGAAAATTGATCGCAAAATATTGGATTAGAGAGGAGCCCCCGTCCAGATGTGAATTTGTTAGAAAAATGAACACTTCCTTATTTTAGATAAGGGCACGGTGAAGATAAAAGGAAAATCAGTCTTTGAATTGTGTGGATAAAACAAAAGCTTATTTAATGTTCATTCAAAAAGTGGTTAAAAAAATGGAAAGAAATACTTCTTTTGTTAAGTGTTATGAACTATCAGGTTAAAAAGAGAAAGGAAGCAATTATAAGTTCTTACGTATCCAGTCCGTGGTGATGGTGCTGGTCCGTGATGGAGATCTCAAGGTATGAGAATCTACTCTCCATACAACTGCCTGTGCTTTTATACCATCTTGCCCAATAGACATACATTGGAGACTATTTTTACAGTTTCATATGGCGATTTGCTGATACAGTAGTAGCTTCTCTATACTAAGAAAACCCTAGTAATGGAATATGTATTTTCGACTGCATACAATTACCTCATGTTGGCATATTTAAAACATATGGCTAATGACCTTTCATCATTAGTTATCTCCAAATAACCCGTATTGACAAGAGCCCTATAGGTTTGTCTGTCAAGATCCTCAAAATAACCCCTCAGTTATTCTCTGAAACTTAACATGATTCCCAAAGCTTATAAGCTTATTATATATTTCTTTTATCATAAGAAATTAATATTTTACAGAATTCATTGCCCAAACGAACTATATAATTCAACTTGAAAAAAGTATTTACACCAAGAGGAGCAAGCAGGAATACTTCCATAAATTATGGCAGCCATGGTTGAATAGCATTAATTAGAGTACACATATATACTACTGTAGAGTAAAACTCTTGGTAAACTGCATGGCGGAGTGGAGAGGGAAGAAGGAAATAAGAAAAGTGGAAGAGAAGGAAAGGGAGTAGGGGAAGAAAAGAAAAGGAGCAAAGTATGGAAGAAAAGGAAAGAAAGGGGGGAATGAAATAAAAAAAAGAGAAAGAAAGGTCTCCATGGGGGGGGGGGGGGTAAGGGACGGTAGGGAACTTACTGTAATATTGTAAAACAAGTATTGTCATGTAATACCTGTACCAAGTTTTGTTATCTATATACAGTACAGACCAAAAGTTTGGACACACCTCATTTAAAGATTTTTCACACTGAAGGCATCAAAACTATGAATTAACACATGTGGAATTATATACTTAACAAAAAAGTGTGAAACAACTGAAAATATGTCTTATATTCTAGGTTCTTCAAAGTAGCCACCTTTTGCTTTGATGACTGCTTTGCACACTCTTGGCATTCTCTTGATGAGCTTCAAGAGGTAGTCACCGGAAATGGTCTTCCAACAATCTTGAAGGAGTTCCCAGAGATGCATAGCACTTGTTGGCCCTTTTGCCTTCACTTTGCGGTCCAGCTCACCCCAAACCATCTCGATTGGGTTCAGGTCTGGTGACTGTGGAGGCCAGGTCATCTGGCGTAGCACCCCATCACTCTCCTTCTTGGTCAAATAGCCCTTACACAGCCTGGAGGTGTGTTTGGGGTCATTGTCCTGTTGAAAAATAAATGATGGTCCAACTAAACACAAACCGGATGGAATAGCATGCCACTGCAAGATGCAGTGGTAGCCATGCTGGTTCAGTATACCTTCAATTTTGAATAAATCCCCAACAGTGTGATCAGCAAAGCACCCCCACACCATCACACCTCCTCCTCCATGCTTCACGGTGGAAACCAGACATGGAGAGTCCATCCGTTCACCCTTTCTGCGTCGCACAAAGACACGGTGGTTGGAACCAAAGATCTAAAATTTGGACTCATCAGACCAAAGCACAGATTTCCACTGGTCTAATGTCCATTACTTGTGTTCTTTAGCCCAAACAAGAGCCCAAACAAGTCTCTTCTGCTTGTTGCCTGTCTTTAGCAGTGGCTTCCTAGCAGCTATTTTACCATGAAGGCCTGCTGCACAAAGTCTCCTCTTAACAGTTGTTGAAGAGATGTGTCTGCTGCTAGAACTCTGTGTGGCATTGACCTGGTCTCTAATCTGAGTTGATGTTAACCTGCGATTTCTGAGGCTGGTGACTCGGATAAACTTATCCTCAGAAGCAGAGGAGACTCTTGGTCTTCCTTTCCTGGGGCGGTCCTCATGTGAGCCAGTTTCTTTGTAGCGCTTGATGGTTTTTGCAACTGCTCTTGGGGACACTTTCAAAGTTTGCCCAATTTTTCGGACTGACTGACCTTCATTTCGTAAAGTAATGATGGCCACTCGTTTTTCTTTACTTAGCTGCTTTTTTCTTTCCATAATACAAATTCTAACAGTCTATTCAATAGGACTATCAGCTGTGTATCCACCTGACTTCTGCACAACACAACTGATGGTCCCAACCCCATTTATAAGGCAAGAAATCCCACTTATTAAACCTGACAGGGCACACTTGTGAAGTGAAAACCATTTCCGGTGACTACCTCTTGAAGCTCATCAAGAGAATGCCAAGAGTGTGCAAAGCAGTCATCAAAGGAAAAGGTGGCTACTTTGAGGAACCTAGAATAGAAGACATATTTTCAGTTGTTTCACACTTTTTGTTAAGTATATAATTCCACATGTGTTAATTCATAGCTTTGATGCCTTCAGTGTGAATGTACAATTTTCATAGTCATGAAAATACAGAAAAATCTTTAAATGAGAAGGTGTGTCCAAACTTTTGGTCTCTACTGTATATAATCGTCTAATTCTGTCTGTTTGTCTGTAAATGAAATCCCGCGCCACTGATTGGTCGCGCCAGCCGCCTGCGACCAATCAGCGACAGGTGCAGTCCGGCCGCGAATTGGCGTGGGATTTCAACCACGCTTCGCTGATTGGTCGCGCCTGGCCGTCCGCAACCAATCAGCGATATTGGCGCGGCTACTTTAAATTAACCCCCCAATGTATCCCCCCGGGGCCCCTTATGAATTTCGTAAATACCTCATGTTGCCAATACTGCCTCTCAATGAATGGGTGCACGGTGGATGCCGGGTGTGACACGATGGAGGTTAACCCCGCCCACAACCTGTCACCGTGGAGCGCGGAACAGGAGACTACTGGCTGCAGCCGCAAATAGGGTCACGTGCTCCCTGTGCGCGGTCAGCGATAGCGCCGCGCACAGGCAGAAAATTAATTTACCAAAGTGCAGTTTGTTTTATATTTGTCTGGAATTGGCTGCAGTGCTGATGTCACGTCAACAGTGAGGCAGACAACAACTGAGCTAAGCAGCTCTGAGCAAGGTATTTTATCTATTCTGGCAGATCTTACTGATTAGCTGCTGCATCATCGAAGTGATATCAGCACTGCAACTAATTTCAGACACTGGTGCAGCAGCTGAAATGCATCAGTGGACCTGGGGACAATGAGTACAGTTGGTTTGTTATTTAATAACATACTGTGTGTGGGGACCAGAATTTCATAGTTTAAATGGACAACCCTTTTAACATTGGTGCTGTATTTATGTACTGATGATGATTTTGATGATGAACACATGCAATAGTGCTGATTTTGATGATGTATTAATATAATGAAGTTGGTTCTGGTGATATTGTCATGTTCATATGATGGTTCTAGTAATGTATATATGTACTGAAGGTGGTTCTATTCATGTATAGTGAAGAGCAAAAGGGTACCAATGTTTTGAACTTTTGACGTTCAGGCTTCATATCTCACCATCCACTACTTCTTTTAACGAAAGACTACCCTCATTTTAGAGACCTTCATTTTGGCTATCTTATTCACAAATTTGACTTGCAACTATATAGCATTTGATTAATTATGCAGATACTCGTCATGACACTGCATACTTACTGTTTTGCTCCTAGTGGTGGAATTGTTTTTTCTTCCTGTATACTGCAAAATACAACTTGTTCTCACATTCCCTAATTGCTCAGTGTGTTATTAGGTTGATTACCAAGGGAAATTTCACAGTTTGAATCAAGGAGCAGCTATGAAGAAAATTTCCCAAGGAAAGAGAAACTACATCATCCAGCTCATCAATAGCTGTATCTCGGCCAAGAAAACTGCCAAACTGCATTATGTGAGTGCCATAATAGTTGGAAGAAATGAGATGAAGTCCTTCCATCCATTCAAAAGCCAAGAAGTGGCAATCCAGGCAAAATATCGGAGTCAAGAAGTTGGCTCATCACAAGGTCTATTAGTTCTGGTGCGACAAACAGCAGTGGAGGTGACTTGTAAGCTTCGTAATAGTGAAATCAAAGATGTCTATGCAAGCACCGTGCAACGCATGTTACACAAGTCTTGAATGGTGGCTTAAAAAACGGTGAAGAAGCATCGACTTCAATATCGTCATAAGAAGCGTCGGCACAAGTTTGCAAAAATGTGCGAAGAGTTACCTATAGAAGATAGGAAACATGATTTTGGAGCTATGGGACAAAAGTCAATAGACTAGGCTCTGATAAGTGCAAATGGGTCTGGAAGAAACAAGGGAAAATGGGGCTAACGGATGGAGAAATTGAAGGAACTGTCAAGTTTGGTGAAGGAAGCCTGATGATATGGGGTTATTTCACAGCCAAAGACGTTGAATACTTGACCAGGATCAATGGTTGTCTCAATGCTGAGCTATATGTGAGTATCCTAGAAGACAAATTACTTTGTACACTCGAGTACTATGGGTATGAAAAGGACAACATAGTGTTCCAGCAGGATAACGGCCCAAAGCATACGTCGAGATTGGCAAAGAAATGGTTCAATGACAATGAAGTAGAGGTGCTGGATTGGCCCCCCACAGTCCCCAAACCTCAACCCACTTGTGGGTAGAATTGAAGAAAAAACTGTATACATACCCAAGTGAGTCGAACAGTATGCACTAACTGGGAACATGTAAAAAAGACCTGGGATCAGATGTCGGTTGAGACATGTTTGAATCTGATCAAGAGCATGCCCAGAAGGATTCAGCCAGTGTTGAAAGCCAAAGGTGGATTTACAAAATACTAACAAAATAATAAAAAATGTAATTTAGACTTTAGGCAAAAGTTCATGTACTGTTGGTGGTTCTGGTGATGTATTCAAGTAATGATGATGGTTCCAGTGCATTATTCAATTACGGATTATGGTTCTAATGATGAATTTATGTATCAATAGTGGTTTTGGTGCTGTATTTAACTACTGATGGTGGTGCTGATGCTGTATTCATGTACTTATGGAATGTTCTGGTGACGTATTCATTTAATGATGATGGTTCTGGTGCGGTCTTCCCTCATTAAAAACAAATTAAACAATTAAAAGTATTTGGTTTGTGTTAGGCGTCGGGCGTTTTCTGGATCTGAAATGGGTTCAGAATCATCAGTGGATTCTGTGGTTTCCCATTCTGGTCCAGCTGGGGCAGATGCTGCTCAGCATCATCGTCAGTCCCAACGCCTAGCTGGTGCACGAGATGTACAGGGTGACTCTCAGGTATTTGTGCCTAGCAACATGAAGCATAGGTTGCGGAGGGAGACAGGGCTTCTGCAGCCTAAGTCCAGGATGCACCGCACTGAGCATGCCCGTGACATGGCGGACCGTGATTGGTGGTTTGGGAGTCAGCTGATCCGGTGACCTGGCACTGTTTGCACAAACATGGCGGCGCGCTCTGATCTTTGAGCAGTGATGGTGTTGTGTGGACGCTTGGTCTCTTGGGCGCCTTACACCCCAAGCAGCCTGCAGACGCCCTATTCCTGGTACCACCTGTAAGCCACGTGGAGAGATACTCCTCAGTCCGGTAGCACGCCGGCTGGAGGCACGTATTCGCCGGCGTGAGTCACACACACATCCTAGCGCCAACAGTGTAGTCCCTGTGCTGCAACAGGACTACAGATATATTATTTATCGCACATCTCTCGTGCCGTTAACGGAGATAGTGCGAATCCCTATTCCCGTTCCGGTGTGCTGTAACACGAAGGGGATAGCTATTTAAGTTGGCTGTTTCCTTCTCACCTGGAAGGTGTTCGGCCGCAGTCAACCAGGCTGCATCGCAGACCCCGGGTTCGGTTGCGTTCCATTATAATAAAGTTGTTTGCAACCGTCCCCTTAACAGGTATGTCCACATCCATCAAAATATAAAAAGAATTAACAAATACAGTAAAGAGAAAAAAAATAACATAACTACATTTTTGTCACAACACATCTTAAAAAATGCAGCAAAAAGCCATCAAAATGTTGTATGCACCCTGAATTGATAGCAATAAATATTTTAACTTACTATGCAAAAAACAGTTTGGTATGGCTGTTCACAGGTCACTTTTACCATACAATGAATATCTTAAAAGCAAAACCTAAAAAAACAATGATGGGATTGTGTTTATTCACTGCAGGTATACCATGAACTGCTGGTATACCATGAACTGCTGGGAGGGGTGCCACTTGAATGTTCGCCCCGGGCTCCAAAAAAAGCTAGAATCAGTCCTGCCCTCACAGATATTAGGTAACTAACCGATTCAAGCCAAAATCACAAGGTTTAGCCAACTTCTATCTGATGAGTTAGAGGGAATTTAGAATAAATGATAGGGGTGAAAGGGGGGTGATTTGAACTCTTATAATTCTTTAAAAAACATTTTTTTTTACTTTTTACTGGCTTCAAGGCTGTGTGCCCACTATTCATTTTTTAAGCGTTTCCGCAGCGGCAATTCCGCTGCAGAAATGCTTAAAAAACACTTGGTAGAAGGTCTGCCATGTCCCCAAATGATAATCCGCATGTGCTGTGCACATGCTGTGGAAATTTCCGCTGCGGATTATCATTGCGTGCGGAAAAATACGCAGCACTACCAATTATTTTGCGGAATTGCGGCGTTTTCGCTGCCATTGATTTGCATTGGAACACATGGAATCCGCATCACTGAATCTGTACATGCGGATTCCATGCGTTTGAATGTGCGGATGGGACCCGGGTTTGGAGAAGAGGAGACTCTCCTCCGGACCTGGGTACCCTAGTACCTGTAAAAAAAAGAATAAAATAAAAAATAAATATTATACTTACCTTCTGATGGCCCCCGGTGTTCTATATCTCTGCGGTCACGTCATTTAGCCATGTGACGGGTCACACGACCGCTGACGTCGGCCGGTTCTTTAGTCTACCGCGAGCTGCCGGCAAGCCGAGATATAGAACACCGGGGGCCATCATAAGGTAGGTATAATATTTATTTTTTACCATTCTTTCGGTCATACTATATAAATACATGCCGTTTGCATGGATTTATATAGTGTGACCAAGTTGTCAAGCACTTTCCAAGTGATGCTAAAATCGCTTGGAACGCGCTTGACACCTGCATGCGGAAATGCACGTGAAGAACGCTTCACATCCACATGTCACTGGCAGGAAAAACGCATGTACAATCCGCATGTACAATCCGCATGTGTTTTTTTCTGCCAGGGAGATGCAGAAACGCTCAGGAAAAATCAGGAGCATTTCTGCATCGTGAGCACATAGCCTTACAGTCTCCTTAGGAGACTTGACTGTGTAATCATCCGATCACTTGTGCTATACATGGCTAAAATGATAATCTGCTATGAGCAATGGGCAATGCTCAAAGCAAATCGGCACAAGATCCTGCTAAAAAACAGATTGCAGTTAAACAAGAAAACAATTTAAGACATTCCCGTCCCCATTTAACTTAACTAATTTTGCATTGTACCTTTTCATTTCCATTTTTATCACCCCAAACAAATTCAAAAACAGGTATAACTACCAGACATGTGAACATAGCCTTACAATACAATGCAACGAATGATAGTCGTATTTAGTGCTTACGTTGGCTGCACCTCCTCCTCACTGTCGTCCTCAATAATCGGACGCTTTATGCCTTTTATTCTGGACTTCCTTCCTAAAACATATAACAAAACTGATTATGATTCTCATTCACCTCCAGATTTACACATCATCAGAGAAGCAGTCTCCTCCTCTCACCATGGAAGAAGTGGAACCTATCACACACTATAGGGATAAAACTATTGGGACACATACACATTACTCCTGGAGGAGTTACATGTTTAGGTACTGGATTTATATACCCATGGCAAAGGAACCAAAAGAGAAAACCTTAATTCAATGATTAGGAAGTGACTTTCCTTACTTGTTCATACAGTGTAAAGCCTCCTTCAGATGCACGTGTTTTCAGTACATGTGGCATTCGCTTTCACACGCATCGGAGACACGTATCCACACATACATGTGCATCTCACTAAATTAGAATATCATCAAAAAGTTAATTTATTTCATTTCTTCAATATAAAAAGTGAAACTCGTATATTATATGAACATACATTTCAGTAGGCCCACATTTCGGATTTTAAAATCATTTTTCAAGCTGGTGTTATAAAGTATTCTAATTTACTGAGATAATGACTTTTGTGTCTTCATTGGCTGTAAGCCATAATCATCAACATTAACAGAAGTAAACACTTGAAATAGATCACTCTGTTTGTAATGACTCTATATAATATATGAGTTTCACTTTTTGTATTGAAGAACTGAAATAAATTAACTTTTTGATGATATTCTAATTAAGTGAGATGCACCTGTACCTATCATAATCTATGGTGATCTTCACATGAACTACACGGAGACCCGGCCGCTTTCTCCCGGCCGCGCAGATGACAAGGGCCAATACACGTTTATGGCTGCGTGTAAAACATCCTTGTGACATCCGTGTGCTGTACATGTTTAACATTGCAAAGTATAGGAGAAGCTTTGGAATTGATATTTCTTAAGTCATAGTGGAGGAAAACGAATGGCACACGGATGGAACACTGATGGTCCAAAATACTGAGCACACCGGTACCATTTTTTCCAGTACTGGTCTTATACGGACGTGTGACAGGTGGCTTAGTCAAAGCAATCTGTTAAATATGTCATCCATCAGGTAAAAAATCCTAAGCTGGAGGTTGCAGCGAGGCAGACATAGAGCTTTTTCCCGGGGTATTGCAACCTAAGTTTTTTCCTCTCCTTCTAATAAGAGCCATAACCTTTTTATATTTCGACATAGCTGCATTTTTGCAGAACACCATTTATTCTATGAAATAACTGGAAACGGTGAGGAGAAAAACAGTGTTTCAGCATTTTCTTTTTTCGGGTTTTGCATTAGCGCCACTCACTTTGTGGCAATCTGGTGGTGATCTGTTAACTTTGTTCTATGCGTCAGTTATGGGATACCAAATCTATGTAATTCTACTTTTCATTTACTACTTAAAAATAACATAATATACAAAAACAATTGGCTTTTGTCACCATATTCTGAGAGACATATTTTTTTTAAAAGTAGGCATCCGGCAGTCAAGATAACCCTTGTCAATCTGCATTCATACTGCACGGGGGGTCCATGGTCAACAGAACTGATGGCCACTATGTTGAAGTCTGTTACATGCCACTATCACACTTGACAGTGGTATTAAAGAAGTAAAACTGATGTGAATAGAATAGACTAGATACACAGTGTTTGTGCTCACTAGCAGGTGCATTCCCTCAAGTGGCACAGTCAGCATGGGTGTCAAGGCATCCGTGTGCCGTTAGGGTTCACTGTAAGGAAAACCTATACTGTACACTATACGTTTCTTTGCTGTGGCCTTCTGTGTAAGAAGGCACAGCCCACTGCAATTTAATTTTCCATTTTTTTACCAAGTTTTTAATTTATTTTTTTATGATGTTCACTGAAGGGGTTAACTTACATTTTATAGATCAGGTTATTTCGGATGAGACAATAACAAATATGTATACTTCTTTCATTTTTATATAAATATACCTATTTATTGGTATTTTTTTTATTATTTTTATCTTTGAAATTGTAAAATATTTTTACTTTTTCTTTTCTTTTTCACTTTTTTTAGTAAGTCCATCTATGAGACTTTAACTTTTATTACTCTGATTAATGGGGCTTTGCATTTCAATGCACCAGCACTGCAATGTATTACAACTAGTGTTGAGCGAGCACTAAAATGCTCGGGTGCTCGAAGCTCGGGCCGAGCTCGCCGTGATACTCGGGTGCTCTATCCGAGCAACGAGCCCAATGTTAGTCTATGGGAGATCCGAACATTTTTGCGGCGGCACCCACGGCAGTCTGTAAAAAGCCTAAAAAGTGCCCAAAACAATACTGTCAGTGCTCAGATGACATGGGGATCGCCCAGGAGGCATTTCTGACCCCCAGGTCACTGCTGTCAACAACGTGGTCAGAGGTATTAAGCCACTTTTACGGGCTCACAATAAAACGTTCAAAAACGAAACTGAAACTGTTTTCCTGCGAAATATGTTAATGAACATCCTTTCCAGGGTAAAGACTTGTGTATAAGGTAAAATCAATAACTAAAAACAAAAATACTCCTCCAAACCTTCGGCTATGTTCACAAGTAGCATTTTTTATGCATTTTTGCACTTTTGTATTGCTTTCAACCGTGACAAATGCATTCACCGGGAAATGTCATTTTAACATTTTACAACCTTATCTGGCCATGTGCTGTGTGACACATGCATACAGTGCTGAAAAGACATGGGAACAGCATGAGGAAGACCCCTGGAAGCATCTCTGACACCTAGGTCACTGCCTAAAAGTGTGCCCATCAGAAGTCATCCTTGCCACATCAGAAGATGCAGACTTTCAGCTATCCCCGTGCAAGTCCTTGTCCCAGGGCAGTGTTCAATTGTACCTCCCCGATTCCTTGCAATGCAAGCGCAAGTATGTAGCCTGCCACCCCCAGGCTGCAATACCATACTGCTTGCTTGCTTGCACTTGAAATTGGGCCTTTTAGGCATGTGGAGGCGGAATCTGGCCACCACGTCATGGCTGCGTCGGCGGCCTGGTATCCATACTCAGTCCCCAGCCGCCCGGCGGCCGGGTGTCCACGCTCGGTCCCCAGCCGCCCCTATTTGTCCCGGTAACCTTCCCCACTCTTTTCTTAGCCTGGCCTGCTTTAGGGCAGCATTGGCCGAGCCCACCTGACCACCAGACTCCTCTGGTGGGCCCTGGCATCTCCATCAGGAGAGTTGAGAGTGCCAAGGTGAGGAGCATGATGATAGAAGTTAGCATCTGCGTTGTTTTCTTGTAATGCAAGCGTAAGTGTACTGCCTGCCACTCACCCACCCCCAGGCTGCAATACCATACTGCTAGCTTGCTTGCACTTGAAATGAGGCCTTTTAGGCTTGTGGAGGCAGACGCCGGCCACCATGTCATGGCTGCGTCGGCAGCCTGGTATCCATACTCAGTCCCCTATTTGTCCCGGTGCGCCTTATACACAAGCACGCATACTAAAACATTACCTGTGCCCTCCCCAGTGCATTTAGTGGGAAGGACAGCCTAACCACAAACACATGGACAAGTGAATGTGGCCAGGGATGGTCCATCTCACCGACGCCTTCACACTGGGTTAATATTGTGGAAGCTGGGACACAGTTGGACACTGGGATGCAACACGTCCTCCAGACATAGAGGATTGCGGGTCCTGGGTCAATCATGCTTCAACACAAAGTTCGGATGGTAGACAGCAGCAGTGGTCGGCCTTCTACACAATGAGTAAATTATTCATGATCATGAGGCCATCCATCTCCTTAGCTTTCTGTTCCTTGGAATGCAAGAGCATGTATATAATAGCGGCTAGGCCTGAGGTGGTCAGCGTCTTGGCGCATATCCTACCTCCTCCGAGGATTGCTGGATGTTTTCCTGGTACTTTCTCAGTTCTATGACTCCCGTTAAAACAAAGTTTCTGGTGATGAATGATGGATGAGGTGGTGGCAAAGGAGAAAGAGCAGGAGTAATAGGGACCATTCACATCAATATCAGGCCAGTCAACCACACATGTCTTGCATGATTTGTTGCTGTACAAAAAGGAGCGGTTCGGCTACACAGTTATAGGGCATACAGTGAGTGCAATGCGTACCAAAAATTTCGAAGCACTCCAATGCCCCTTGGAAGTGACATGGAGGTCAGAGGGCCTTAACTAAACAGTCTTTTCCATTTATAGCAACTGGGTCTCCTGTACACTGTTGGCCTAAGCAGTGAATGGAAGGCTTTCCAAAAATTATGAGGAACTGCAATGCCCCTTGAAACAGACGTGGATTACAGCGTACTAAAAACCTTCTACCCATTTTTGGGGAGTGGGTCTCCCTTAGTGTTCGCCTATGCATTGAAAAGAAAGAGCTGACTAGAATTAGGAGGAAATGCAATGCCCGTTGGAATAGTCTTGGAGGTTAGAGATAATTAACAACAACATTTCAATGCCCCTTGGAAGAGCTGTGGAGTTCAGAGTGGTTTAACAAGTCAGTTTTAATGCCCCTTGGAAGAGACTTGGAGGTCACAGTAGCTTAACAAGACAGTTTTAATGTCCCTTGGAAGAGTGGTTGAGGTCCCAGTGGAATAAAAAGACAATATCAATGCCCCTTGAAGAGTGGTGGAGGTCGCAGTGGATTAAAAAGACAATATCAATGCCCCTTGGAAGAGTGGTGGAGGTCGCACTGGAATAAAAAGACAATATCAATGCCCCGTGGAAGAAAAGTGGAGGTCACAGTAGCTTAACAAGCTGATTTTAATGCCCTTTACAAGAGCCATGCAGTACAGCATATTAAAAACATTAATTCCATTATTGGGGAGTGGATCTCCCATAGTCTTTGCCTATACCTTCCAAGCAAAAGTTGCCAAAAATTAGGACGGAGGAACTTGCAATGCTGGCAACACGGACCACGGTCACCCTGGTGGTATAGTGGTGGTGGAGGCTGAGGATAAGGAGAAGAGCAAAAAAACAGCTGAAATGAGGAAGCGTATACCCATGTGTGGGTGTGAAGCGGTGCATGGGAATACACCTCCCTAAACAACACAGTGGATTGGACTGTATATTACTCTGCTGTCATTTGGTGGTGATGAGAAGTCTGGCCCAATTCAGCCCTTGTTCGTTTTGATAAGGGTCAGCTTGTCAGCGTTGTCAGTTGACAGGCGAGTGCGCTTATCAGTTATAATTCCCCCAGCGGCACTAAAAACACGCTCCGATAACATGCTAGCGGCAGGGCAGGCCAGGACATCCAAGGCGTACAGAGCGAGTTCATTCCAAGTGTCCAGCTTGGATACCCAATAATTAAAAGGCACAGAGGAATCACGGAGGACGCTGGTACGGTCGGCAAGGTACTCCCTCACCATCTTTTGAAACTTGACACTCCTTGTGAGAATACCCCGCACCTCAGGGCCTGTAAGCTGGGCGGGTCTCAGAAAACTGTCCCAGAACGTTGACAGTGTTCCCCTGCTTCTGCTGGATTGGAGTTGCGTCTCTCTCGCCTGTACGCCTTGGTTGGTCAACGAACTGTGACCTCTGCCGCTAGCGTGTTCCGATGGGAATTTTTTTAACAGTTCTGCAGCAAGGGCCTTCTGGTACTGCCCCATTTTTGTAGACCTCTCCACCTCAGGAATAAGAGAGTGAAAGTTCTCCTTGTAGCGAGGGTGTAAATGTGTCACCAACCAGTAATGACTGTCACCCAACATTTCGACAACACAAGGGTCACGGTTAAGGCAGCGTAACATAAAGCCAGCCATTTGTGCCAGACTGGTAACGGGCAAGACTTCCGTGTCCTCACCAAGATGACGACTGACCATGCTCTCCTCCTCCTCCCCCCTGTCCTCAGGCCACCCACGCTGAACCGACGGTATGACAGTTGTACAGGTACTACCGTCTACAGCGCATGATACCAGCTCCTGCTCTTCCTCCTCCTCCTCCTCCTCTCCCTCTTTGTCCCCCAATGCACGTTGGGATGAGATGAGGCTGGGCTGTGTGTAATCGCCCACTACGGCTTCTTGATCCATCTCATCATACTCTGACTGCAATGCCTCCTCTTTAATTCTCTGCAGAGAGCGTTGCAAAAGACAGACAAGTGGGGTGCTGACGCTAATGACGGCGTCATCGCCACTCACCATCTTGGTGGACTCCTCAAAGTTTGTCAGGATGGTACATACGTCAGACATCCAGGTCCACTCCTGAGGTCTTATGTGTGGAGTCTGACTTGAATATCGACGGATTTGTTGCAGCTGGTACTCCACAACTGCTCTCTTCTGCTCACAAATCCTTTGCAACATGTGGAGGGTAGAGTTCCAACGTGTGGGGACATCACACACCAGTCGGTGTGGCGAAAGCTGCAAACGCTGCTGCAACACAGCAAGGGTAGCGGAAGCTGTAGTCGACTTGAAAAAATGAGCTGATAGACGGCGTACTTTGACGAGCAGATCTGGCAACTCGGGGTACGATTTAAGAAACCGCTGAACCACGAGGTTAAGCACATGAGCCAGGCATGGTACATGTGTGATCTCGCCTTGCCTCAGAGCCGCCACTAGGTTACGGCCATTGTCACACACGACCATGCCTGGATGTAGATTCAGTGGTCTCAGCCACAGATCTGCCTGCTCTTTCACAGTTGTTCACAACTCACAAGCAGTGTGAGGTTTATCACCTAAGCTTATGAGTTTCAGCACAGCCTGTTGCCGCTTGGTTGAGGCAGTACTGTAGTGCTTCCAGCCTGTAACTGATGTGGTGATATCTGAGAAGGAGGCTGAACATGAGGAGGAGGAGGAGGAGGAGGATGATGCGCAGAAGCTGTACACTGTGGGGGCAACTCTGACTGACATAGGGCCTGCAATCCTCGGTGTGGGGAGGATGTGTTCCGTCCCAAGGTCCGACTGGGTCCCGGCTTCCACTATGTTTACCCAGGGTGCCGTCAGGGAGATGTACCATCCCTGGCCACAAGCACTTGTCCCCGTGTCTGTTGTCAGGTGGACTCTCCCTGTAACTGCGTTGTTGAGGGCACGGCAGATGTTTTGGGACACGTGCTTGTGTAGTGCGGGGATGGCACACCGGGCAAAATAGTGTCGACTGGGTACCGAGGGACGGCCACCGCCATAAGGTTGCGGAAGGATTCCGTCTCCACCAGCCTAAAAGGCAGCATTTCCAACGCAAGCAGTCATGAAATGTGCGAATTTAGGACTGTGGCCTGTGGGGCGTTGGCTGCGAATTTGCTCTTTCGTTCAAAGGGCTGGGATATGGACAATTGAACGCTGCGGTGGGACGTGGACGTTGATGCTGTTTCTTGAGAAACAGTGAAGACTGAGAGGAGGGGGCATCTTTGCATGCAGAATGGACAGGGGATTGCCTTGCACGCACAACAGGGGGTTCTCTTACACGCTCAACAGCGGAAGAAGCAGTGGTGACACCCGCTGACACTGGTCGTGGACCCTGGGGTTCGCCCCACAAAGTCTGGTGCTTTGCTGACATGTGCCTGATCCTGCTGGTGGTGGTCAGGCTGGTAGTTTTGTCACCCCTGCTGATGCTAGCATGGCCGGTGGTACAAATGGCCTTTTTGGGGTTATCAGCAGAGTCTTTGAAAAAATTCCAGACTCTGGAAGACCTACCGGTTGTACTGGCAACGTCCCTCGTGTTGGTGTACAATACTCATGCTTTTTTTCTGCCAGGGAGATGCAGAAACGCTCAGGAAAAATCAGGAGCATTTCTGCATCGTGAGCACATAGCCTTACAGTCTCCTTAGGAGACTTGACTGTGTAATCATCCGATCACTTGTGCTATACATGGCTAAAATGATAATCTGCTATGAGCAATGGGCAATGCTCAAAGCAAATCGGCACAAGATCCTGCTAAAAAACAGATTGCAGTTAAACAAGAAAACAATTTAAGACATTCCCGTCCCCATTTAACTTAACTAATTTTGCATTGTACCTTTTCATTTCCATTTTTATCACCCCAAACAAATTCAAAAACAGGTATAACTACCAGACATGTGAACATAGCCCTACAATACAATGCAACGAATGATAGTCGTATTTAGTGCTTACGTTGGCTGCACCTCCTCCTCACTGTCGTCCTCAATAATCGGACGCTTTATGCCTTTTATTCTGGACTTCCTTCCTAAAACATATAACAAAACTGATTATGATTCTCATTCACCTCCAGATTTACACATCATCAGAGAAGCAGTCTCCTCCTCTCACCATGGAAGAAGTGGAACCTATCACACACTATAGGGATAAAACTATTGGGACACATACACATTACTCCTGGAGGAGTTACATGTTTAGGTACTGGATTTATATACCCATGGCAAAGGAACCAAAAGAGAAAACCTTAATTCAATGATTAGGAAGTGACTTTCCTTACTTGTTCATACAGTGTAAAGCCTCCTTCAGATGCACGTGTTTTCAGTACATGTGGCATTCGCTTTCACACGCATCGGAGACACGTATCCACACATACAGGTGCATCTCACTAAATTAGAATATCATCAAAAAGTTAATTTATTTCATTTCTTCAATACAAAAAGTGAAACTCGTATATTATATGAACATACATTTCAGTAGGCCCACATTTCGGATTTTAAAATCATTTTTCAAGCTGGTGTTATAAAGTATTCTAATTTACTGAGATAATGACTTTTGTGTTTTCATTGGCTGTAAGCCATAATCATCAACATTAACAGCAATAAACACTTGAAATAGATCACTCTGTTTGTAATGACTCTATATAATAGATCCCTCTGTGTGTAATGACTCTATATAATATATGAGTTTCACTTTTTGTATTGAAGAACTGAAATAAATTAACTTTTTGATGATATTCTAATTAAGTGAGATGCACCTGTACCTATCATAATCTATGGTGATCTTCACATGAACTACACGGAGACCCGGCCGCTTTCTTCCGGCCGCGCAGATGACAAGGGCCAATACACGTTTATGGCTGCGTGTAAAACATCCTTGTGACATCCGTGTGCTGTACATGTTTAACATTGCAAAGTATAGGAGAAGCTTTGGAATTGATATTTCTTAAGTCATAGTGGAGGAAAACGAATGGCACACGGATGGAACACTGATGGTCCAAAATACTGAGCACACCGGTACCATTTTTTCCAGTACTGGTCTTATACGGACGTGTGACAGGTGGCTTAGTCAAAGCAATCTGTTAAATATGTCATCCATCAGGTAAAAAATCCTAAGCTGGAGGTTGCAGCGAGGCAGACATAGAGCTTTTTCCCGGGGTATTGTAACCTAAGTTTTTTCCTCTCCTTCTAATAAGAGCCATAACCTTTTTATATTTCGACATAGCTGCATTTTTGCAGAACACCATTTATTCTATGAAATAACTGGAAACGGTGAGGAGAAAAACAGTGTTTCAGCATTTTCTTTTTTCGGGTTTTGCATTAGCGCCACTCACTTTGTGGCAATCTGGCGGTGATCTGTTAACTTTGTTCTATGCGTCAGTTATGGGATACCAAATCTATGTAATTCTACTTTTCATTTACTACTTAAAAATAACATAATATACAAAAACAATTGGCTTTTGTCACCATATTCTGAGAGACATATTTTTTTTAAAAGTAGGCATCCGGCAGTCAAGATAACCCTTGTCAATCTGCATTCATACTGCACGGGGGGTCCATGGTCAACAGAACTGATGGCCACTATGTTGAAGTCTGTTACATGCCACTATCACACTTGACAGTGGTATTAAAGAAGTAAAACTGATGTGAATAGAATAGGCTAGATACACAGTGTTTGTGCTCACTAGCAGGTGCATTCCCTCAAGTGGCACAGTCAGCATGGGTGTCAAGGCATCCGTGTGCCGTTAGGGTTCACTGTAAGGAAAACCTATACTGTACACTATACGTTTCTTTGCTGTGGCCTTCTGTGTAAGAAGGCACAGCCCACTGCAATTTAATTTTCCATTTTTTTACCAAGTTTTTAATTTATTTTTTTATGATGTTCACTGAAGGGGTTAACTTACATTTTATAGATCAGGTTATTTCGGATGAGACAATAACAAATATGTATACTTCTTTCATTTTTATATAAATATACCTATTTATTGGTATTTTTTTTATTATTTTTATCTTTGAAATTGTAAAATATTTTTACTTTTTCTTTTCTTTTTCACTTTTTTTAGTAAGTCCATCTATGAGACTTTAACTTTTATTACTCTGATTAATGGGGCTTTGCATTTCAATGCACCAGCACTGCAATGTATTACAACTAGTGTTGAGCGAGCACTAAAATGCTCGAGTGCTCGAAGCTCGGGCCGAGCTCGCCGTGATACTCGGGTGCTCTATCCGAGCAACGAGCCCAATGTTAGTCTATGGGAGATCCGAACATTTTTGCGGCGGCACCCACGGCAGTCTGTAAAAAGCCTAAAAAGTGCCCAAAACAATACTGTCAGTGCTCAGATGACATGGGGATCGCCCAGGAGGCATTTCTGACCCCCAGGTCACTGCTGTCAACAACGTGGTCAGAGGTATTAAGCCACTTTTACGGGCTCACAATAAAACGTTCAAAAACGAAACTGAAACTGTTTTCCTGCGAAATATGTTAATGAACATCCTTTCCAGGGTAAAGACTTGTGTATAAGGTAAAATCAATAACCAAAAACAAAAATACTCCTCCAAACCTTCGGCTATGTTCACAAGTAGCATTTTTTATGCATTTTTGCACCTTTGTATTGCTTTCAACCGTGACAAATGCATTCACCGGGAAATGTCATTTTAACATTTTACAATCTTATCTGGCCATGTGCTGTGTGACACATGCATACAGTGCTGAAAAGACATGGGAACAGCATGAGGAAGACCCCTGGAAGCATCTCTGACACCTAGGTCACTGCCTAAAAGTGTGCCCATCAGAAGTCATCCTTGCCACATCAGAAGATGCAGACTTTCAGCTATCCCCGTGCAAGTCCTTGTCCCAGGGCAGTGTTCAATTGTACCTCCCCGATTCCTTGCAATGCAAGCGCAAGTATGTAGCCTGCCACCCCCAGGCTGCAATACCATACTGCTTGCTTGCTTGCACTTGAAATTGGGCCTTTTAGGCATGTGGAGGCGGAATCTGGCCACCACGTCATGGCTGCGTCGGTGGCCTGGTATCCATACTCAGTCCCCAGCCGCCCGGCGGCCGGGTGTCCACGCTCGGTCCCCAGCCGCCCCTATTTGTCCCGGTAACCTTCCCCACTCTTTTCTTAGCCTGGCCTGCTTTAGGGCAGCATTGGCCGAGCCCACCTGACCACCAGACTCCTCTGGTGGGCCCTGGCATCTCCATCAGGAGAGTTGAGAGTGCCAAGGTGAGGAGCATGATGATGATGATAGAAGTTAGCATCTGCGTTGTTTTCTTGTAATGCAAGCGTAAGTGTACTGCCTGCCACTCACCCACCCCCAGGCTGCAATACCATACTGCTAGCTTGCTTGCACTTGAAATGAGGCCTTTTAGGCTTGTGGAGGCAGACGCCGGCCACCATGTCATGGCTGCGTCGGCAGCCTGGTATCCATACTCAGTCCCCTATTTGTCCCGGTGCGCCTTATACACAAGCACGCATACTAAAACATTACCTGTGCCCTCCCCAGTGCATTTAGTGGGAAGGACAGCCTAACCACAAACACATGGACAAGTGAATGTGGCCAGGGATGGTCCATCTCACCGACGCCTTCACACTGGGTTAATATTGTGGAAGCTGGGACACAGTTGGACACTGGGATGCAACACGTCCTCCAGACATAGAGGATTGCGGGTCCTGGGTCAATCATGCTTCAACACAAAGTTCGGATGGTAGACAGCAGCAGTGGTCGGCCTTCTACACAATGAGTAAATTATTCATGATCATGAGGCCATCCATCTCCTTAGCTTTCTGTTCCTTGGAATGCAAGAGCATGTATGTAATAGCGGCTAGGCCTGAGGTGGTCAGCGTCTTGGCGCATATCCTACCTCCTCCGAGGATTGCTGGATGTTTTCCTGGTACTTTCTCAGTTCTATGACTCCCGTTAAAACAAAGTTTCTGGTGATGAATGATGGATGAGGTGGTGGCAAAGGAGAAAGAGCAGGAGTAATAGGGACCATTCACATCAATATCAGGCCAGTCAACCACACATGTCTTGCATGATTTGTTGCTGTACAAAAAGGAGCGGTTCGGCTACACAGTTATAGGGCATACAGTGAGTGCAATGCGTACCAAAAATTTCGAAGCACTCCAATGCCCCTTGGAAGTGACATGGAGGTCAGAGGGCCTTAACTAAACAGTCTTTTCCATTTATAGCAACTGGGTCTCCTGTACACTGTTGGCCTAAGCAGTGAATGGAAGGCTTTCCAAAAATTATGAGGAACTGCAATGCCCCTTGAAACAGACGTGGATTACAGCGTACTAAAAACCTTCTACCCATTTTTGGGGAGTGGGTCTCCCTTAGTGTTCGCCTATGCATTGAAAAGAAAGAGCTGACTAGAATTAGGAGGAAATGCAATGCCCGTTGGAATAGTCTTGGAGGTTAGAGATAATTAACAACAACATTTCAATGCCCCTTGGAAGAGCTGTGGAGTTCAGAGTGGTTTAACAAGTCAGTTTTAATGCCCCTTGGAAGAGACTTGGAGGTCACAATAGCTTAACAAGACAGTTTTAATGTCCCTTGGAAGAGTGGTTGAGGTCCCAGTGGAATAAAAAGACAATATCAATGCCCCTTGAAGAGTGGTGGAGGTCGCAGTGGATTAAAAAGACAATATCAATGCCCCTTGGAAGAGTGGTGGAGGTCGCACTGGAATAAAAAGACAATATCAATGCCCCGTGGAAGAAAAGTGGAGGTCACAGTAGCTTAACAAGCTGATTTTAATGCCCTTTACAAGAGCCATGCAGTACAGCATATTAAAAACATTAAGTCCATTATTGGGGAGTGGATCTCCCATAGTCTTTGCCTATACCTTCCAAGCAAAAGTTGCCAAAAATTAGGACGGAGGAACTTGCAATGCTGGCAACACGGACCACGGTCACCCTGGTGGTATAGTGGTGGTGGAGGCTGAGGATAAGGAGAAGAGCAAAAAAACAGCTGAAATGAGGAAGCGTATACCCATGTGTGGGTGTGAAGCGGTGCATGGGAATACACCTCCCGAAACAACACAGTGGATTAGACTGTATATTACTCTGCTGTCATTTGGTGGTGATGAGAAGTCTGGCCCAATTCAGCCCTTGTTCGTTTTGATAAGGGTCAGCTTGTCAGCGTTGTCAGTTGACAGGCGAGTGCGCTTATCAGTTATAATTCCCCCAGCGGCACTAAAAACACGCTCCGATAACATGCTAGCGGCAGGGCAGGCCAGGACATCCAAGGCGTACAGAGCGAGTTCATTCCAAGTGTCCAGCTTGGATACCCAATAATTAAAAGGCACAGAGGAATCACGGAGGACGGTCGGCAAGGTACTCCCTCACCATCTTTTGAAACTTGACACTCCTTGTGAGAATACCCCGCACCTCAGGGCCTGTAAGCTGGGCGGGTCTCAGAAAACTGTCCCAGAACGTTGACAGTGTTCCCCTGCTTCTGCTGGATTGGAGTTGCGTCTCTCTCGCCTGTACGCCTTGGTTGGTCAACGAACTGTGACCTCTGCCGCTAGCGTGTTCAGATGGGAATTTTTTTAACAGTTCTGCAGCAAGGGCCTTCTGGTACTGCCCCATTTTTGTAGACCTCTCCACCTCAGGAATAAGAGAGTGAAAGTTCTCCTTGTAGCGAGGGTGTAAATGTGTCACCAACCAGTAATGACTGTCACCCAACATTTCGACAACACAAGGGTCACGGTTAAGGCAGCGTAACATAAAGTCAGCCATTTGTGCCAGACTGGTAACGGGCAAGACTTCCGTGTCCTCACCAAGATGACGACTGACCATGCTCTCCTCCTCCTCCCCCCTGTCCTCAGGCCACCCACGCTGAACCGACGGTATGACAGTTGTACAGGTACTACCGTCTCCAGCGCATGATACCAGCTCCTGCTCTTCCTCCTCCTCCTCCTCCTCTCCCTCTTTGTCCCCCAATGCACGTTGGGATGAGATGAGGCTGGGCTGTGTGTAATCGCCCACTACGGCTTCTTGATCCATCTCATCATACTCTGACTGCAATGCCTCCTCTTTAATTCTCTGCAGAGAGCGTTGCAAAAGACAGACAAGTGGGGTGCTGACGATAATGACGGCGTCATCGCCACTCACCATCTTGGTGGACTCCTCAAAGTTTGTCAGGATGGTACATATGTCAGACATCCAGGTCCACTCCTGAGGTCTTATGTGTGGAGTCTGACTTGAATATCGACGGCTTTGTTGCAGCTGGTACTCCACAACTGCTCTCTTCTGCTCACAAATCCTTTGCAACATGTGGAGGGTAGAGTTCCAACGTGTGGGGACATCACACACCAGTCGGTGTGGCGAAAGCTGCAAACGCTGCTGCAACACAGCAAGGGTAGCGGAAGCTGTAGTCGACTTGAAAAAATGAGCTGATAGACGGCGTACTTTGACGAGCAGATCTGGCAACTCGGGGTACGATTTAAGAAACCGCTGAACCACGAGGTTAAGCACATGAGCCAGGCATGGTACATGTGTGATCTCGCCTTGCCTCAGAGCCGCCACTAGGTTACGGCCATTGTCACACACGACCATGCCTGGATGTAGATTCAGTGGTCTCAGCCACAGATCTGCCTGCTCTTTCACAGTTGTTCACAACTCACAAGCAGTGTGAGGTTTATCACCTAAGCTTATGAGTTTCAGCACAGCCTGTTGCCGCTTGGTTGAGGCAGTACTGCAGTGCTTCCAGCTTGTAACTGATGTGGTGATATCTGAGATGGAGGCTGAACATGAGGAGGAGGAGGAGGAGGAGGATGATGCGCAGGAGCTGTACACTGTGGGGGCAACTCTGACTGACATAGGGCCTGCAATCCTCGGTGTGGGGAGGATGTGTTCCGTCCCAAGGTCCGACTGGGTCCCGGCTTCCACTATGTTTACCCAGGGTGCCGTCAGGGAGATGTACCATCCCTGGCCACAAGCACTTGTCCCCGTGTCTGTTGTCAGGTGGACTCTCCCTGTAACTGCGTTGTTGAGGGCACGGCAGATGTTTTGGGACACGTGCTTGTGTAGTGCGGGGATGGCACACCGGGCAAAATAGTGTCGACTGGGTACCGAGGGACGGCCACCGCCATAAGGTTGCGGAAGGATTCCGTCTCCACCAGCCTAAAAGGCAGCATTTCCAACGCAAGCAGTCATGAAATGTGCGAATTTAGGACTGTGGCCTGTGGGGCGTTGGCTGCGAATTTGCTCTTTCGTTCAAAGGGCTGGGATATGGACAATTGAACGCTGCGGTGGGACGTGGACGTTGATGCTGTTTCTTGAGAAACAGTGAAGACTGAGAGGAGGGGGTATCTTTGCATGCAGAATGGACAGGGGATTGCCTTGCACGCACAACAGGGGGTTCTCTTACACGCTCAACAGCGGAAGAAGCAGTGGTGACACCCGCTGACACTGGTCGTGGACCCTGGGGTTCGCCCCACAAAGTCTGGTGCTTTGCTGACATGTGCCTGATCATGCTGGTGGTGGTCAGGCTGGTAGTTTTGTCACCCCTGCTGATGCTAGCATGGCCGGTGGTACAAATGGCCTTTTTGGGGTTATCAGCAGAGTCTTTAAAAAAATTCCAGACTCTGGAAGACCTACCGGTTGTACTGGCAACGTCCCTCGTGTTGGTGTACAATCCTCATGCTTTTTTTCTGCCAGGGAGATGCAGAAACGCTCAGGAAAAATCAGGAGCATTTCTGCATCGTGAGCACATAGCCTTACAGTCTCCTTAGGAGACTTGACTGTGTAATCATCCGATCACTTGTGCTATACATGGCTAAAATGATAATCTGCTATGAGCAATGGGCAATGCTCAAAGCAAATCGGCACAAGATCCTGCTAAAAAACAGATTGCAGTTAAACAAGAAAACAATTTAAGACATTCCCGTCCCCATTTAACTTAACTAATTTTGCATTGTACCTTTTCATTTCCATTTTTATCACCCCAAACAAATTCAAAAACAGGTATAACTACCAGACATGTGAACATAGCCTTACAATACAATGCAACGAATGATAGTCGTATTTAGTGCTTACGTTGGCTGCACCTCCTCATCCTCACTGTCTTCAATTATTGGGCGCTTTAAGCCTCTTATTCTGGACTTCCTTCCTAAAATATATAACAAAACTGATTATGATTCTCATTCACCTCCAGATTTACACATCATCAGAGAAGCAGTCTCCACCTCTCACCATGGAAGAAGTGGAACCTATCACACACTATAGGGATAAAACTATTGGGACACATACACATTACTCCTGGAGGAGTTACATGTTTAGGTGCTGGATTTATATACCCATGGCAAAGGAACCAAAAGAGAAAACCTTAATTCAATGCGTAGGATGTGACTTTCCTTACTTGTTCATACAGTGTAAAGCCTCCTTCAGATGCACGTGTTTTCAGTACATGTGGCATTCGCTTTCACACGCATCGGAGACACGTATCCACACATACAGGTGCATCTCACTAAATTAGAATATCATCAAAAAGTTAATTTATTTCATTTCTTCAATACAAAAAGTGAAACTCGTATATTATATGAACATACATTTCAGTAGGCCCACATTTCGGATTTTAAAATCATTTTTCAAGCTGGTGTTATAAAGTATTCTAATTTACTGAGATAATGACTTTTGTGTTTTCATTGGCTGTAAGCCATAATCATCAACATTAACAGCAATAAACACTTGAAATAGATCACTCTGTTTGTAATGACTCTATATAATAGATCCCTCTGTGTGTAATGACTCTATATAATATATGAGTTTCACTTTTTGTATTGAAGAACTGAAATAAATTAACTTTTTGATGATATTCTAATTAAGTGAGATGCACCTGTACCTATCATAATCTATGGTGATCTTCACATGAACTACACGGAGACCCGGCCGCTTTCTCCCGGCCGCGCAGATGACAAGGGCCAATACACGTTTATGGCTGCGTGTAAAACATCCTTGTGACATCCGTGTGCTGTACATGTTTAACATTGCAAAGTATAGGAGAAGCTTTGGAATTGATATTTCTTAAGTCATAGTGGAGGAAAATGAATGGCACACGGATGAAACACTGATGGTCCAAAATACTGAGCACACCGGTACCATTTTTTCCAGTACTGGTCTTATACGGACGTGTGACAGGTGGCTTAGTCAAAGCAATCTGTTAAATATGTCATCCATCAGGTAAAAAATCCTAAGCTGGAGGTTGCAGCGAGGCAGACATAGAGCTTTTTCCCGGGGTATTGTAACCTAAGTTTTTTCCTCTCCTTCTAATAAGAGCCATAACCTTTTTATATTTCGACATAGCTGCATTTTTGCAGAACACCATTTATTCTATGAAATAACTGGAAACGGTGAGGAGAAAAACAGTGTTTCAGCATTTTCTTTTTTCGGGTTTTGCATTAGCGCCACTCACTTTGTGGCAATCTGGCGGTGATCTGTTAACTTTGTTCTATGCGTCAGTTATGGGATACCAAATCTATGTAATTCTACTTTTCATTTACTACTTAAAAATAACATAATATACAAAAACAATTGGCTTTTGTCACCATATTCTGAGAGACATATTTTTTTTAAAAGTAGGCATCCGGCAGTCAAGATAACCCTTGTCAATCTGCATTCCTACTGCACGGGGGGTCCATGGTCAACAGAACTGATGGCCACTATGTTGAAGTCTGTTACATGCCACTATCACACTTGACAGTGGTATTAAAGAAGTAAAACTGATGTGAATAGAATAGACTAGATACACAGTGTTTGTGCTCACTAGCAGGTGCATTCCCTCAAGTGGCACAGTCAGCATGGGTGTCAAGGCATCCGTGTGCCGTTAGGGTTCACTGTAAGGAAAACCTATACTGTACACTATACGTTTCTTTGCTGTGGCCTTCTGTGTAAGAAGGCACAGCCCACTGCAATTTAATTTTCCATTTTTTTACCAAGTTTTTAATTTATTTTTTTATGATGTTCACTGAAGGGGTTAACTTACATTTTATAGATCAGGTTATTTCGGATGAGACAATAACAAATATGTATACTTCTTTCATTTTTATATAAATATACCTATTTATTGGTATTTTTTTTATTATTTTTATCTTTGAAATTGTAAAATATTTTTACTGTTTCTTTTCTTTTTCACTTTTTTTAGTAAGTCCATCTATGAGACTTTAACTTTTATTACTCTGATTAATGGGGCTTTGCATTTCAATGCACCAGCACTGCAATGTATTACAACTAGTGTTGAGCGAGCACTAAAATGCTCGGGTGCTCGAAGCTCGGGCCGAGCTCGCCGTGATACTCGGGTGCTCTATCCGAGCAACGAGCCCAATGTTAGTCTATGGGAGATCCGAACATTTTTGCGGCGGCACCCACGGCAGTCTGTAAAAAGCCTAAAAAGTGCCCAAAACAATACTGTCAGTGCTCAGATGACATGGGGATCGCCCAGGAGGCATTTCTGACCCCCAGGTCACTGCTGTCAACAACGTGGTCAGAGGTATTAAGCCACTTTTACGGGCTCACAATAAAACGTTCAAAAACGAAACTGAAACTGTTTTCCTGCGAAATATGTTAATGAACATCCTTTCCAGGGTAAAGACTTGTGTATAAGGTAAAATCAATAACCAAAAACAAAAATACTCCTCCAAACCTTCGGCTATGTTCACAAGTAGCATTTTTTATGCATTTTTGCACTTTTGTATTGCTTTCAACCGTGACAAATGCATTCACCGGGAAATGTCATTTTAACATTTTACAACCTTATCTGGCCATGTGCTGTGTGACACATGCATACAGTGCTGAAAAGACATGGGAACAGCATGAGGAAGACCCCTGGAAGCATCTCTGACACCTAGGTCACTGCCTAAAAGTGTGCCCATCAGAAGTCATCCTTGCCACATCAGAAGATGCAGACTTTCAGCTATCCCCGTGCAAGTCCTTGTCCCAGGGCAGTGTTCAATTGTACCTCCCCGATTCCTTGCAATGCAAGCGCAAGTATGTAGCCTGCCACCCCCAGGCTGCAATACCATACTGCTTGCTTGCTTGCACTTGAAATTGGGCCTTTTAGGCATGTGGAGGCGGAATCTGGCCACCACGTCATGGCTGCGTCGGCGGCCTGGTATCCATACTCAGTCCCCAGCCGCCCGGCGGCCGGGTGTCCACGCTCGGTCCCCAGCCGCCCCTATTTGTCCCGGTAACCTTCCCCACTCTTTTCTTAGCCTGGCCTGCTTTAGGGCAGCATTGGCCGAGCCCACCTGACCACCAGACTCCTCTGGTGGGCCCTGGCATCTCCATCAGGAGAGTTGAGAGTGCCAAGGTGAGGAGCATGATGATGATGATAGAAGTTAGCATCTGCGTTGTTTTCTTGTAATGCAAGCGTAAGTGTACTGCCTGCCACTCACCCACCCCCAGGCTGCAATACCATACTGCTAGCTTGCTTGCACTTGAAATGAGGCCTTTTAGGCTTGTGGAGGCAGATGCCGGCCACCATGTCATGGCTGCGTCGGCAGCCTGGTATCCATACTCAGTCCCCTATTTGTCCCGGTGCGCCTTATACACAAGCACGCATACTAAAACATTACCTGTGCCCTCCCCAGTGCATTTAGTGGGAAGGACAGCCTAACCACAAACACATGGACAAGTGAATGTGGCCAGGGATGGTCCATCTCACCGACGCCTTCACACTGGGTTAATATTGTGGAAGCTGGGACACAGTTGGACACTGGGATGCAACACGTCCTCCAGACATAGAGGATTGCGGGTCCTGGGTCAATCATGCTTCAACACAAAGTTCGGATGGTAGACAGCAGCAGTGGTCGGCCTTCTACACAATGAGTAAATTATTCATGATCATGAGGCCATCCATCTCCTTAGCTTTCTGTTCCTTGGAATGCAAGAGCATGTATGTAATAGCGGCTAGGCCTGAGGTGGTCAGCGTCTTGGCGCATATCCTACCTCCTCCGAGGATTGCTGGATGTTTTCCTGGTACTTTCTCAGTTCTATGACTCCCGTTAAAACAAAGTTTCTGGTGATGAATGATGGATGAGGTGGTGGCAAAGGAGAAAGAGCAGGAGTAATAGGGACCATTCACATCAATATCAGGCCAGTCAACCACACATGTCTTGCATGATTTGTTGCTGTACAAAAAGGAGCGGTTCGGCTACACAGTTATAGGGCATACAGTGAGTGCAATGCGTACCAAAAATTTCGAAGCACTCCAATGCCCCTTGGAAGTGACATGGAGGTCAGAGGGCCTTAACTAAACAGTCTTTTCCATTTATAGCAACTGGGTCTCCTGTACACTGTTGGCCTAAGCAGTGAATGGAAGGCTTTCCAAAAATTATGAGGAACTGCAATGCCCCTTGAAACAGACGTGGATTACAGCGTACTAAAAACCTTCTACCCATTTTTGGGGAGTGGGTCTCCCTTAGTGTTCGCCTATGCATTGAAAAGAAAAAGCTGACTAGAATTAGGAGGAAATGCAATGCCCGTTGGAATAGTCTTGGAGGTTAGAGATAATTAACAACAACATTTCAATGCCCCTTGGAAGAGCTGTGGAGTTCAGAGTGGTTTAACAAGTCAGTTTTAATGCCCCTTGGAAGAGACTTGGAGGTCACAGTAGCTTAACAAGACAGTTTTAATGTCCCTTGGAAGAGTGGTCGAGGTCCCAGTGGAATAAAAAGACAATATCAATGCCCCTTGAAGAGTGGTGGAGGTCGCAGTGGATTAAAAAGACAATATCAATGCCCCTTGGAAGAGTGGTGGAGGTCGCACTGGAATAAAAAGACAATATCAATGCCCCGTGGAAGAAAAGTGGAGGTCACAGTAGCTTAACAAGCTGATTTTAATGCCCTTTACAAGAGCCATGCAGTACAGCATATTAAAAACATTAATTCCATTATTGGGGAGTGGATCTCCCATAGTCTTTGCCTATACCTTCCAAGCAAAAGCTGCCAAAAATTAGGACGGAGGAACTTGCAATGCTGGCAACACGGACCACGGTCACCCTGGTGGTATAGTGGTGGTGGAGGCTGAGGATAAGGAGAAGAGCAAAAAAACAGCTGAAATGAGGAAGCGTATACCCATGTGTGGGTGTGAAGCGGTGCATGGGAATACACCTCCCGAAACAACACAGTGGATTGGACTGTATATTACTCTGCTGTCATTTGGTGGTGATGAGAAGTCTGGCCCAATTCAGCCCTTGTTCGTTTTGATAAGGGTCAGCTTGTCAGCGTTGTCAGTTGACAGGCGAGTGCGCTTATCAGTTATAATTCCCCCAGCGGCACTAAAAACACGCTCCGATAACATGCTAGCGGCAGGGCAGGCCAGGACATCCAAGGCGTACAGAGCGAGTTCATTCCAAGTGTCCAGCTTGGATACCCAATAATTAAAAGGCACAGAGGAATCACGGAGGACGCTGGTACGGTCGGCAAGGTACTCCCTCACCATCTTTTGAAACTTGACACTCCTTGTGAGAATACCCCGCACCTCAGGGCCTGTAAGCTGGGCGGGTCTCAGAAAACTGTCCCAGAACGTTGACAGTGTTCCCCTGCTTCTGCTGGATTGGAGTTGCGTCTCTCTCGCCTGTACGCCTTGGTTGGTCAACGAACTGTGACCTCTGCCGCTAGCGTGTTCAGATGGGAATTTTTTTAACAGTTCTGCAGCAAGGGCCTTCTGGTACTGCCCCATTTTTGTAGACCTCTCCACCTCAGGAATAAGAGAGTGAAAGTTCTCCTTGTAGCGAGGGTGTAAATGTGTCACCAACCAGTAATGACTGTCACCCAACATTTCGACAACACAAGGGTCACGGTTAAGGCAGCGTAACATAAAGTCAGCCATTTGTGCCAGACTGGTAACGGGCAAGACTTCCGTGTCCTCACCAAGATGACGACTGACCATGCTCTCCTCCTCCTCCCCCCTGTCCTCAGGCCACCCACGCTGAACCGACGGTATGACAGTTGTACAGGTACTACCGTCTACAGCGCATGATACCAGCTCCTGCTCTTCCTCCTCCTCCTCCTCCTCTCCCTCTTTGTCCCCCAATGCACGTTGGGATGAGATGAGGCTGGGCTGTGTGTAATCGCCCACTACGGCTTCTTGATCCATCTCATCATACTCTGACTGCAATGCCTCCTCTTTAATTCTCTGCAGAGAGCGTTGCAAAAGACAGACAAGTGGGGTGCTGACGCTAATGACGGCGTCATCGCCACTCACCATCTTGGTGGACTCCTCAAAGTTTGTCAGGATGGTACATATGTCAGACATCCAGGTCCACTCCTGAGGTCTTATGTGTGGAGTCTGACTTGAATATCGACGGCTTTGTTGCAGCTGGTACTCCACAACTGCTCTCTTCTGCTCACAAATCCTTTGCAACATGTGGAGGGTAGAGTTCCAACGTGTGGGGACATCACACACCAGTCGGTGTGGCGAAAGCTGCAAACGCTGCTGCAAAACAGCAAGGGTAGCGGAAGCTGTAGTCGACTTGAAAAAATGAGCTGATAGACGGCGTACTTTGACGAGCAGATCTGGCAACTCGGGGTACGATTTAAGAAACCGCTGAACCACGAGGTTAAGCACATGAGCCAGGCATGGTACATGTGTGATCTCGCCTTGCCTCAGAGCCGCCACTAGGTTACGGCCATTGTCACACACGACCATGCCTGGATGTAGATTCAGTGGTCTCAGCCACAGATCTGCCTGCTCTTTCACAGTTGTTCACAACTCACAAGCAGTGTGAGGTTTATCACCTAAGCTTATGAGTTTCAGCACAGCCTGTTGCCGCTTGGTTGAGGCAGTACTGCAGTGCTTCCAGCTTGTAACTGATGTGGTGATATCTGAGATGGAGGCTGAACATGAGGAGGAGGAGGAGGATGATGCGCAGGAGCTGTACACTGTGGGGGCAACTCTGACTGACATAGGGCCTGCAATCCTCGGTGTGGGGAGGATGTGTTCCGTCCCAAGGTCCGACTGGGTCCCGGCTTCCACTATGTTTACCCAGGGTGCCGTCAGGGAGATGTACCATCCCTGGCCACAAGCACTTGTCCCCGTGTCTGTTGTCAGGTGGACTCTCCCTGTAACTGCGTTGTTGAGGGCACGGCAGATGTTTTGGGACACGTGCTTGTGTAGTGCGGGGATGGCACACCGGGCAAAATAGTGTCGACTGGGTACCGAGGGACGGCCACCGCCATAAGGTTGCGGAAGGATTCCGTCTCCACCAGCCTAAAAGGCAGCATTTCCAACGCAAGCAGTCATGAAATGTGCGAATTTAGGACTGTGGCCTGTGGGGCGTTGGCTGCGAATTTGCTCTTTCGTTCAAAGGGCTGGGATATGGACAATTGAACGCTGCGGTGGGACGTGGACGTTGATGCTGTTTCTTGAGAAACAGTGAAGACTGAGAGGAGGGGGCATCTTTGCATGCAGAATGGACAGGGGATTGCCTTGCACGCACAACAGGGGGTTCTCTTACACGCTCAACAGCGGAAGAAGCAGTGGTGACACCCGCTGACACTGGTCGTGGACCCTTGGGTTCGCCCCACAAAGTCTGGTGCTTTGCTGACATGTGCCTGATCATGCTGGTGGTGGTCAGGCTGGTACTTTTGTCACCCCTGCTGATGCTAGCATGGCCGGTGGTACAAATGGCCTTTTTGGGGTTATCAGCAGAGTCTTTAAAAAAATTCCAGACTCTGGAAGACCTACCGGTTGTACTGGCAACGTCCCTCGTGTTGGTGTACAATCCTCATGCTTTTTTTCTGCCAGGGAGATGCAGAAACGCTCAGGAAAAATCAGGAGCATTTCTGCATCGTGAGCACATAGCCTTACAGTCTCCTTAGGAGACTTGACTGTGTAATCATCCGATCACTTGTGCTATACATGGCTAAAATGATAATCTGCTATGAGCAATGGGCAATGCTCAAAGCAAATCGGCACAAGATCCTGCTAAAAAACAGATTGCAGTTAAACAAGAAAACAATTTAAGACATTCCCGTCCCCATTTAACTTAACTAATTTTGCATTGTACCTTTTCATTTCCATTTTTATCACCCCAAACAAATTCAAAAACAGGTATAACTACCAGACATGTGAACATAGCCTTACAATACAATGCAACGAATGATAGTCGTATTTAGTGCTTACGTTGGCTGCACCTCCTCCTCACTGTCGTCCTCAATAATCGGACGCTTTATGCCTTTTATTCTGGACTTCCTTCCTAAAACATATAACAAAACTGATTATGATTCTCATTCACCTCCAGATTTACACATCATCAGAGAAGCAGTCTCCACCTCTCACCATGGAAGAAGTGGAACCTATCACACACTATAGGGATAAAACTATTGGGACACATACACATTACTCCTGGAGGAGTTACATGTTTAGGTACTGGATTTATATACCCATGGCAAAGGAACCAAAAGAGAAAACCTTAATTCAATGATTAGGAAGTGACTTTCCTTACTTGTTCATACAGTGTAAAGCCTCCTTCAGATGCACGTGTTTTCAGTACATGTGGCATTCGCTTTCACACGCATCGGAGACACGTATCCACACATACAGGTGCATCTCACTAAATTAGAATATCATCAAAAAGTTAATTTATTTAATTTCTTCAATACAAAAAGTGAAACTCGTATATTATATGAACATACATTTCAGTAGGCCCACATTTCGGATTTTAAAATCATTTTTCAAGCTGGTGTTATAAAGTATTCTAATTTACTGAGATAATGACTTTTGTGTCTTCATTGGCTGTAAGCCATAATCATCAACATTAACAGAAGTAAACACTTGAAATAGATCACTCTGTTTGTAATGACTCTATATAATATATGAGTTTCACTTTTTGTATTGAAGAACTGAAATAAATTAACTTTTTGATGATATTCTAATTAAGTGAGATGCACCTGTACCTATCATAATCTATGGTGATCTTCACATGAACTACACGGAGACCCGGCCGCTTTCTCCCGGCCGCGCAGATGACAAGGGCCAATACACGTTTATGGCTGCGTGTAAAACATCCTTGTGACATCCGTGTGCTGTACATGTTTAACATTGCAAAGTATAGGAGAAGCTTTGGAATTGATATTTCTTAAGTCATAGTGGAGGAAAACGAATGGCACACGGATGGAACACTGATGGTCCAAAATACTGAGCACACCGGTACCATTTTTTCCAGTACTGGTCTTATACGGACGTGTGACAGGTGGCTTAGTCAAAGCAATCTGTTAAATATGTCATCCATCAGGTAAAAAATCCTAAGCTGGAGGTTGCAGCGAGGCAGACATAGAGCTTTTTCCCGGGGTATTGTAACCTAAGTTTTTTCCTCTCCTTCTAATAAGAGCCATAACCTTTTTATATTTCGACATAGCTGCATTTTTGCAGAACACCATTTATTCTATGAAATAACTGGAAACGGTGAGGAGAAAAACAGTGTTTCAGCATTTTCTTTTTTCGGGTTTTGCATTAGCGCCACTCACTTTGTGGCAATCTGGTGGTGATCTGTTAACTTTGTTCTATGCGTCAGTTATGGGATACCAAATCTATGTAATTCTACTTTTCATTTACTACTTAAAAATAACATAATATACAAAAACAATTGGCTTTTGTCACCATATTCTGAGAGACATATTTTTTTTAAAAGTAGGCATCCGGCAGTCAAGATAACCCTTGTCAATCTGCATTCATACTGCACGGGGGGTCCATGGTCAACAGAACTGATGGCCACTATGTTGAAGTCTGTTACATGCCACTATCACACTTGACAGTGGTATTAAAGAAGTAAAACTGATGTGAATAGAATAGACTAGATACACAGTGTTTGTGCTCACTAGCAGGTGCATTCCCTCAAGTGGCACAGTCAGCATGGGTGTCAAGGCATCCGTGTGCCGTTAGGGTTCACTGTAAGGAAAACCTATACTGTACACTATACGTTTCTTTGCTGTGGCCTTCTGTGTAAGAAGGCACAGCCCACTGCAATTTAATTTTCCATTTTTTTACCAAGTTTTTAATTTATTTTTTTATGATGTTCACTGAAGGGGTTAACTTACATTTTATAGATCAGGTTATTTCGGATGAGACAATAACAAATATGTATACTTCTTTCATTTTTATATAAATATACCTATTTATTGGTATTTTTTTTATTATTTTTATCTTTGAAATTGTAAAATATTTTTACTTTTTCTTTTCTTTTTCACTTTTTTTAGTAAGTCCATCTATGAGACTTTAACTTTTATTACTCTGATTAATGGGGCTTTGCATTTCAATGCACCAGCACTGCAATGTATTACAACTAGTGTTGAGCGAGCACTAAAATGCTCGAGTGCTCGAAGCTCGGGCCGAGCTCGCCGTGATACTCGGGTGCTCTATCCGAGCAACGAGCCCAATGTTAGTCTATGGGAGATCCGAACATTTTTGCGGCGGCACCCACGGCAGTCTGTAAAAAGCCTAAAAAGTGCCCAAAACAATACTGTCAGTGCTCAGATGACATGGGGATCGCCCAGGAGGCATTTCTGACCCCCAGGTCACTGCTGTCAACAACGTGGTCAGAGGTATTAAGCCACTTTTACGGGCTCACAATAAAACGTTCAAAAACGAAACTGAAACTGTTTTCCTGCGAAATATGTTAATGAACATCCTTTCCAGGGTAAAGACTTGTGTATAAGGTAAAATCAATAACCAAAAACAAAAATACTCCTCCAAACCTTCGGCTATGTTCACAAGTAGCATTTTTTATGCATTTTTGCACCTTTGTATTGCTTTCAACCGTGACAAATGCATTCACCGGGAAATGTCATTTTAACATTTTACAATCTTATCTGGCCATGTGCTGTGTGACACATGCATACAGTGCTGAAAAGACATGGGAACAGCATGAGGAAGACCCCTGGAAGCATCTCTGACACCTAGGTCACTGCCTAAAAGTGTGCCCATCAGAAGTCATCCTTGCCACATCAGAAGATGCAGACTTTCAGCTATCCCCGTGCAAGTCCTTGTCCCAGGGCAGTGTTCAATTGTACCTCCCCGATTCCTTGCAATGCAAGCGCAAGTATGTAGCCTGCCACCCCCAGGCTGCAATACCATACTGCTTGCTTGCTTGCACTTGAAATTGGGCCTTTTAGGCATGTGGAGGCGGAATCTGGCCACCACGTCATGGCTGCGTCGGTGGCCTGGTATCCATACTCAGTCCCCAGCCGCCCGGCGGCCGGGTGTCCACGCTCGGTCCCCAGCCGCCCCTATTTGTCCCGGTAACCTTCCCCACTCTTTTCTTAGCCTGGCCTGCTTTAGGGCAGCATTGGCCGAGCCCACCTGACCACCAGACTCCTCTGGTGGGCCCTGGCATCTCCATCAGGAGAGTTGAGAGTGCCAAGGTGAGGAGCATGATGATGATGATAGAAGTTAGCATCTGCGTTGTTTTCTTGTAATGCAAGCGTAAGTGTACTGCCTGCCACTCACCCACCCCCAGGCTGCAATACCATACTGCTAGCTTGCTTGCACTTGAAATGAGGCCTTTTAGGCTTGTGGAGGCAGACGCCGGCCACCATGTCATGGCTGCGTCGGCAGCCTGGTATCCATACTCAGTCCCCTATTTGTCCCGGTGCGCCTTATACACAAGCACGCATACTAAAACATTACCTGTGCCCTCCCCAGTGCATTTAGTGGGAAGGACAGCCTAACCACAAACACATGGACAAGTGAATGTGGCCAGGGATGGTCCATCTCACCGACGCCTTCACACTGGGTTAATATTGTGGAAGCTGGGACACAGTTGGACACTGGGATGCAACACGTCCTCCAGACATAGAGGATTGCGGGTCCTGGGTCAATCATGCTTCAACACAAAGTTCGGATGGTAGACAGCAGCAGTGGTCGGCCTTCTACACAATGAGTAAATTATTCATGATCATGAGGCCATCCATCTCCTTAGCTTTCTGTTCCTTGGAATGCAAGAGCATGTATGTAATAGCGGCTAGGCCTGAGGTGGTCAGCGTCTTGGCGCATATCCTACCTCCTCCGAGGATTGCTGGATGTTTTCCTGGTACTTTCTCAGTTCTATGACTCCCGTTAAAACAAAGTTTCTGGTGATGAATGATGGATGAGGTGGTGGCAAAGGAGAAAGAGCAGGAGTAATAGGGACCATTCACATCAATATCAGGCCAGTCAACCACACATGTCTTGCATGATTTGTTGCTGTACAAAAAGGAGCGGTTCGGCTACACAGTTATAGGGCATACAGTGAGTGCAATGCGTACCAAAAATTTCGAAGCACTCCAATGCCCCTTGGAAGTGACATGGAGGTCAGAGGGCCTTAACTAAACAGTCTTTTCCATTTATAGCAACTGGGTCTCCTGTACACTGTTGGCCTAAGCAGTGAATGGAAGGCTTTCCAAAAATTATGAGGAACTGCAATGCCCCTTGAAACAGACGTGGATTACAGCGTACTAAAAACCTTCTACCCATTTTTGGGGAGTGGGTCTCCCTTAGTGTTCGCCTATGCATTGAAAAGAAAGAGCTGACTAGAATTAGGAGGAAATGCAATGCCCGTTGGAATAGTCTTGGAGGTTAGAGATAATTAACAACAACATTTCAATGCCCCTTGGAAGAGCTGTGGAGTTCAGAGTGGTTTAACAAGTCAGTTTTAATGCCCCTTGGAAGAGACTTGGAGGTCACAATAGCTTAACAAGACAGTTTTAATGTCCCTTGGAAGAGTGGTTGAGGTCCCAGTGGAATAAAAAGACAATATCAATGCCCCTTGAAGAGTGGTGGAGGTCGCAGTGGATTAAAAAGACAATATCAATGCCCCTTGGAAGAGTGGTGGAGGTCGCACTGGAATAAAAAGACAATATCAATGCCCCGTGGAAGAAAAGTGGAGGTCACAGTAGCTTAACAAGCTGATTTTAATGCCCTTTACAAGAGCCATGCAGTACAGCATATTAAAAACATTAATTCCATTATTGGGGAGTGGATCTCCCATAGTCTTTGCCTATACCTTCCAAGCAAAAGTTGCCAAAAATTAGGACGGAGGAACTTGCAATGCTGGCAACACGGACCACGGTCACCCTGGTGGTATAGTGGTGGTGGAGGCTGAGGATAAGGAGAAGAGCAAAAAAACAGCTGAAATGAGGAAGCGTATACCCATGTGTGGGTGTGAAGCGGTGCATGGGAATACACCTCCCGAAACAACACAGTGGATTAGACTGTATATTACTCTGCTGTCATTTGGTGGTGATGAGAAGTCTGGCCCAATTCAGCCCTTGTTCGTTTTGATAAGGGTCAGCTTGTCAGCGTTGTCAGTTGACAGGCGAGTGCGCTTATCAGTTATAATTCCCCCAGCGGCACTAAAAACACGCTCCGATAACATGCTAGCGGCAGGGCAGGCCAGGACATCCAAGGCGTACAGAGCGAGTTCATTCCAAGTGTCCAGCTTGGATACCCAATAATTAAAAGGCACAGAGGAATCACGGAGGACGGTCGGCAAGGTACTCCCTCACCATCTTTTGAAACTTGACACTCCTTGTGAGAATACCCCGCACCTCAGGGCCTGTAAGCTGGGCGGGTCTCAGAAAACTGTCCCAGAACGTTGACAGTGTTCCCCTGCTTCTGCTGGATTGGAGTTGCGTCTCTCTCGCCTGTACGCCTTGGTTGGTCAACGAACTGTGACCTCTGCCGCTAGCGTGTTCAGATGGGAATTTTTTTAACAGTTCTGCAGCAAGGGCCTTCTGGTTCTGCCCCATTTTTGTAGACCTCTCCACCTCAGGAATAAGAGAGTGAAAGTTCTCCTTGTAGCGAGGGTGTAAATGTGTCACCAACCAGTAATGACTGTCACCCAACATTTCGACAACACAAGGGTCACGGTTAAGGCAGCGTAACATAAAGTCAGCCATTTGTGCCAGACTGGTAACGGGCAAGACTTCCGTGTCCTCACCAAGATGACGACTGACCATGCTCTCCTCCTCCTCCCCCCTGTCCTCAGGCCACCCACGCTGAACCGACGGTATGACAGTTGTACAGGTACTACCGTCTACAGCGCATGATACCAGCTCCTGCTCTTCCTCCTCCTCCTCCTCCTCTCCCTCTTTGTCCCCCAATGCACGTTGGGATGAGATGAGGCTGGGCTGTGTGTAATCGCCCACTACGGCTTCTTGATCCATCTCATCATACTCTGACTGCAATGCCTCCTCTTTAATTCTCTGCAGAGAGCGTTGCAAAAGACAGACAAGTGGGGTGCTGACGATAATGACGGCGTCATCGCCACTCACCATCTTGGTGGACTCCTCAAAGTTTGTCAGGATGGTACATATGTCAGACATCCAGGTCCACTCCTGAGGTCTTATGTGTGGAGTCTGACTTGAATATCGACGGCTTTGTTGCAGCTGGTACTCCACAACTGCTCTCTTCTGCTCACAAATCCTTTGCAACATGTGGAGGGTAGAGTTCCAACGTGTGGGGACATCACACACCAGTCGGTGTGGCGAAAGCTGCAAACGCTGCTGCAACACAGCAAGGGTAGCGGAAGCTGTAGTCGACTTGAAAAAATGAGCTGATAGACGGCGTACTTTGACGAGCAGATCTGGCAACTCGGGGTACGATTTAAGAAACCGCTGAACCACGAGGTTAAGCACATGAGCCAGGCATGGTACATGTGTGATCTCGCCTTGCCTCAGAGCCGCCACTAGGTTACGGCCATTGTCACACACGACCATGCCTGGATGTAGATTCAGTGGTCTCAGCCACAGATCTGCCTGCTCTTTCACAGTTGTTCACAACTCACAAGCAGTGTGAGGTTTATCACCTAAGCTTATGAGTTTCAGCACAGCCTGTTGCCGCTTGGTTGAGGCAGTACTGCAGTGCTTCCAGCTTGTAACTGATGTGGTGATATCTGAGATGGAGGCTGAACATGAGGAGGAGGAGGAGGAGGAGGATGATGCGCAGGAGCTGTACACTGTGGGGGCAACTCTGACTGACATAGGGCCTGCAATCCTCGGTGTGGGGAGGATGTGTTCCGTCCCAAGGTCCGACTGGGTCCCGGCTTCCACTATGTTTACCCAGGGTGCCGTCAGGGAGATGTACCATCCCTGGCCACAAGCACTTGTCCCCGTGTCTGTTGTCAGGTGGACTCTCCCTGTAACTGCGTTGTTGAGGGCACGGCAGATGTTTTGGGACACGTGCTTGTGTAGTGCGGGGATGGCACACCGGGCAAAATAGTGTCGACTGGGTACCGAGGGACGGCCACCGCCATAAGGTTGCGGAAGGATTCCGTCTCCACCAGCCTAAAAGGCAGCATTTCCAACGCAAGCAGTCATGAAATGTGCGAATTTAGGACTGTGGCCTGTGGGGCGTTGGCTGCGAATTTGCTCTTTCGTTCAAAGGGCTGGGATATGGACAATTGAACGCTGCGGTGGGACGTGGACGTTGATGCTGTTTCTTGAGAAACAGTGAAGACTGAGAGGAGGGGGCATCTTTGCATGCAGAATGGACAGGGGATTGCCTTGCACGCACAACAGGGGGTTCTCTTACACGCTCAACAGCGGAAGAAGCAGTGGTGACACCCGCTGACACTGGTCTTGGACCCTGGGGTTCGCCCCACAAAGTCTGGTGCTTTGCTGACATGTGCCTGATCATGCTGGTGGTGGTCAGGCTGGTAGTTTTGTCACCCCTGCTGATGCTAGCATGGCCGGTGGTACAAATGGCCTTTTTGGGGTTATCAGCAGAGTCTTTAAAAAAATTCCAGACTCTGGAAGACCTACCGGTTGTACTGGCAACGTCCCTCGTGTTGGTGTACAATCCTCATGCTTTTTTTCTGCCAGGGAGATGCAGAAACGCTCAGGAAAAATCAGGAGCATTTCTGCATCGTGAGCACATAGCCTTACAGTCTCCTTAGGAGACTTGACTGTGTAATCATCCGATCACTTGTGCTATACATGGCTAAAATGATAATCTGCTATGAGCAATGGGCAATGCTCAAAGCAAATCGGCACAAGATCCTGCTAAAAAACAGATTGCAGTTAAACAAGAAAACAATTTAAGACATTCCCGTCCCCATTTAACTTAACTAATTTTGCATTGTACCTTTTCATTTCCATTTTTATCACCCCAAACAAATTCAAAAACAGGTATAACTACCAGACATGTGAACATAGCCTTACAATACAATGCAACGAATGATAGTCGTATTTAGTGCTTACGTTGGCTGCACCTCCTCATCCTCACTGTCTTCAATTATTGGGCGCTTTAAGCCTCTTATTCTGGACTTCCTTCCTAAAATATATAACAAAACTGATTATGATTCTCATTCACCTCCAGATTTACACATCATCAGAGAAGCAGTCTCCACCTCTCACCATGGAAGAAGTGGAACCTATCACACACTATAGGGATAAAACTATTGGGACACATACACATTACTCCTGGAGGAGTTACATGTTTAGGTGCTGGATTTATATACCCATGGCAAAGGAACCAAAAGAGAAAACCTTAATTCAATGATTAGGATGTGACTTTCCTTACTTGTTCATACAGTGTAAAGCCTCCTTCAGATGCACGTGTTTTCAGTACATGTGGCATTCGCTTTCACACGCATCGGAGACACGTATCCACACATACAGGTGCATGTCACTAAATTAGAATATCATCAAAAAGTTAATTTATTTCATTTCTTCAATACAAAAAGTGAAACTCGTATATTATATGAACATACATTTCAGTAGGCCCACATTTCGGATTTTAAAATCATTTTTCAAGCTGGTGTTATAAAGTATTCTAATTTACTGAGATAATGACTTTTGTGTTTTCATTGGCTGTAAGCCATAATCATCAACATTAACAGCAATAAACACTTGAAATAGATCACTCTGTTTGTAATGACTCTATATAATATATAAGTTTCACTTTTTGTATTGAAGAACTGAAATAAATTAACTTTTTGATGATATTCTAATTAAGTGAGATGCACCTGTACCTATCATAATCTATGGTGATCTTCACATGAACTACACGGAGACCCGGCCGCTTTCTCCCGGCCGCGCAGATGACAAGGGCCAATACACGTTTATGGCTGCGTGTAAAACATCCTTGTGACATCCGTGTGCTGTACATGTTTAACATTGCAAAGTATAGGAGAAGCTTTGGAATTGATATTTCTTAAGTCATAGTGGAGGAAAACGAATGGCACACGGATGGAACACTGATGGTCCAAAATACTGAGCACACCGGTACCATTTTTTCCAGTACTGGTCTTATACGGACGTGTGACAGGTGGCTTAGTCAAAGCAATCTGTTAAATATGTCATCCATCAGGTAAAAAATCCTAAGCTGGAGGTTGCAGCGAGGCAGACATAGAGCTTTTTCCCGGGGTATTGTAACCTAAGTTTTTTCCTCTCCTTCTAATAAGAGCCATAACCTTTTTATATTTCGACATAGCTGCATTTTTGCAGAACACCATTTATTCTATGAAATAACTGGAAACGGTGAGGAGAAAAACAGTGTTTCAGCATTTTCTTTTTTCGGGTTTTGCATTAGCGCCACTCACTTTGTGGCAATCTGGTGGTGATCTGTTAACTTTGTTCTATGCGTCAGTTATGGGATACCAAATCTATGTAATTCTACTTTTCATTTACTACTTAAAAATAACATAATATACAAAAACAATTGGCTTTTGTCACCATATTCTGAGAGACATATTTTTTTTAAAAGTAGGCATCCGGCAGTCAAGATAACCCTTGTCAATCTGCATTCCTACTGCACGGGGGGTCCATGGTCAACAGAACTGATGGCCACTATGTTGAAGTCTGTTACATGCCACTATCACACTTGACAGTGGTATTAAAGAAGTAAAACTGATGTGAATGGAATAGGCTAGATACACAGTGTTTGTGCTCACTAGCAGGTGCATTCCCTCAAGTGGCACAGTCAGCATGGGTGTCAAGGCATCCGTGTGCCGTTAGGGTTCACTGTAAGGAAAACCTATACTGTACACTATACGTTTCTTTGCTGTGGCCTTCTGTGTAAGAAGGCACAGCCCACTGCAATTTAATTTTCCATTTTTTTACCAAGTTTTTAATTTATTTTTTTATGATGTTCACTGAAGGGGTTAACTTACATTTTATAGATCAGGTTATTTCGGATGAGACAATAACAAATATGTATACTTCTTTCATTTTTATATAAATATACCTATTTATTGGTATTTTTTTTATTATTTTTATCTTTGAAATTGTAAAATATTTTTACTTTTTCTTTTCTTTTTCACTTTTTTTAGTAAGTCCATCTATGAGACTTTAACTTTTATTACTCTGATTAATGGGGCTTTGCATTTCAATGCACCAGCACTGCAATGTATTACAACTAGTGTTGAGCGAGCACTAAAATGCTCGGGTGCTCGAAGCTCGGGCCGAGCTCGCCGTGATACTCGGGTGCTCTATCCGAGCAACGAGCCCAATGTTAGTCTATGGGAGATCCGAACATTTTTGCGGCGGCACCCACGGCAGTCTGTAAAAAGCCTAAAAAGTGCCCAAAACAATACTGTCAGTGCTCAGATGACATGGGGATCGCCCAGGAGGCATTTCTGACCCCCAGGTCACTGCTGTCAACAACGTGGTCAGAGGTATTAAGCCACTTTTACGGGCTCACAATAAAACGTTCAAAAACGAAACTGAAACTGTTTTCCTGCGAAATATGTTAATGAACATCCTTTCCAGGGTAAAGACTTGTGTATAAGGTAAAATCAATAACCAAAAACAAAAATACTCCTCCAAACCTTCGGCTATGTTCACAAGTAGCATTTTTTATGCATTTTTGCACTTTTGTATTGCTTTCAACCGTGACAAATGCATTCACCGGGAAATGTCATTTTAACATTTTACAACCTTATCTGGCCATGTGCTGTGTGACACATGCATACAGTGCTGAAAAGACATGGGAACAGCATGAGGAAGACCCCTGGAAGCATCTCTGACACCTAGGTCACTGCCTAAAAGTGTGCCCATCAGAAGTCATCCTTGCCACATCAGAAGATGCAGACTTTCAGCTATCCCCGTGCAAGTCCTTGTCCCAGGGCAGTGTTCAATTGTACCTCCCCGATTCCTTGCAATGCAAGCGCAAGTATGTAGCCTGCCACCCCCAGGCTGCAATACCATACTGCTTGCTTGCTTGCACTTGAAATTGGGCCTTTTAGGCATGTGGAGGCGGAATCTGGCCACCACGTCATGGCTGCGTCGGCGGCCTGGTATCCATACTCAGTCCCCAGCCGCCCGGCGGCCGGGTGTCCACGCTCGGTCCCCAGCCGCCCCTATTTGTCCCGGTAACCTTCCCCACTCTTTTCTTAGCCTGGCCTGCTTTAGGGCAGCATTGGCCGAGCCCACCTGACCACCAGACTCCTCTGGTGGGCCCTGGCATCTCCATCAGGAGAGTTGAGAGTGCCAAGGTGAGGAGCATGATGATGATGATAGAAGTTAGCATCTGCGTTGTTTTCTTGTAATGCAAGCGTAAGTGTACTGCCTGCCACTCACCCACCCCCAGGCTGCAATACCATACTGCTAGCTTGCTTGCACTTGAAATGAGGCCTTTTAGGCTTGTGGAGGCAGACGCCGGCCACCATGTCATGGCTGCGTCGGCAGCCTGGTATCCATACTCAGTCCCCTATTTGTCCCGGTGCGCCTTATACACAAGCACGCATACTAAAACATTACCTGTGCCCTCCCCAGTGCATTTAGTGGGAAGGACAGCCTAACCACAAACACGTGGACAAGTGAATGTGGCCAGGGATGGTCCATCTCACCGACGCCTTCACACTGGGTTAATATTGTGGAAGCTGGGACACAGTTGGACACTGGGATGCAACACGTCCTCCAGACATAGAGGATTGCGGGTCCTGGGTCAATCATGCTTCAACACAAAGTTCGGATGGTAGACAGCAGCAGTGGTCGGCCTTCTACACAATGAGTAAATTATTCATGATCATGAGGCCATCCATCTCCTTAGCTTTCTGTTCCTTGGAATGCAAGAGCATGTATGTAATAGCGGCTAGGCCTGAGGTGGTCAGCGTCTTGGCGCATATCCTACCTCCTCCGAGGATTGCTGGATGTTTTCCTGGTACTTTCTCAGTTCTATGACTCCCGTTAAAACAAAGTTTCTGGTGATGAATGATGGATGAGGTGGTGGCAAAGGAGAAAGAGCAGGAGTAATAGGGACCATTCACATCAATATCAGGCCAGTCAACCACACATGTCTTGCATGATTTGTTGCTGTACAAAAAGGAGCGGTTCGGCTACACAGTTATAGGGCATACAGTGAGTGCAATGCGTACCAAAAATTTCGAAGCACTCCAATGCCCCTTGGAAGTGACATGGAGGTCAGAGGGCCTTAACTAAACAGTCTTTTCCATTTATAGCAACTGGGTCTCCTGTACACTGTTGGCCTAAGCAGTGAATGGAAGGCTTTCCAAAAATTATGAGGAACTGCAATGCCCCTTGAAACAGACGTGGATTACAGCGTACTAAAAACCTTCTACCCATTTTTGGGGAGTGGGTCTCCCTTAGTGTTCGCCTATGCATTGAAAAGAAAAAGCTGACTAGAATTAGGAGGAAATGCAATGCCCGTTGGAATAGTCTTGGAGGTTAGAGATAATTAACAACAACATTTCAATGCTCCTTGGAAGAGCTGTGGAGTTCAGAGTGGTTTAACAAGTCAGTTTTAATGCCCCTTGGAAGAGACTTGGAGGTCACAGTAGCTTAACAAGACAGTTTTAATGTCCCTTGGAAGAGTGGTCGAGGTCCCAGTGGAATAAAAAGACAATATCAATGCCCCTTGAAGAGTGGTGGAGGTCGCAGTGGATTAAAAAGACAATATCAATGCCCCTTGGAAGAGTGGTGGAGGTCGCACTGGAATAAAAAGACAATATCAATGCCCCGTGGAAGAAAAGTGGAGGTCACAGTAGCTTAACAAGCTGATTTTAATGCCCTTTACAAGAGCCATGCAGTACAGCATATTAAAAACATTAATTCCATTATTGGGGAGTGGATCTCCCATAGTCTTTGCCTATACCTTCCAAGCAAAAGCTGCCAAAAATTAGGACGGAGGAACTTGCAATGCTGGCAACACGGACCACGGTCACCCTGGTGGTATAGTGGTGGTGGAGGCTGAGGATAAGGAGAAGAGCAAAAAAACAGCTGAAATGAGGAAGCGTATACCCATGTGTGGGTGTGAAGCGGTGCATGGGAATACACCTCCCGAAACAACACAGTGGATTGGACTGTATATTACTCTGCTGTCATTTGGTGGTGATGAGAAGTCTGGCCCAATTCAGCCCTTGTTCGTTTTGATAAGGGTCAGCTTGTCAGCGTTGTCAGTTGACAGGCGAGTGCGCTTATCAGTTATAATTCCCCCAGCGGCACTAAAAACACGCTCCGATAACATGCTAGCGGCAGGGCAGGCCAGGACATCCAAGGCGTACAGAGCGAGTTCATTCCAAGTGTCCAGCTTGGATACCCAATAATTAAAAGGCACAGAGGAATCACGGAGGACGCTGGTACGGTCGGCAAGGTACTCCCTCACCATCTTTTGAAACTTGACACTCCTTGTGAGAATACCCCGCACCTCAGGGCCTGTAAGCTGGGCGGGTCTCAGAAAACTGTCCCAGAACGTTGACAGTGTTCCCCTGCTTCTGCTGGATTGGAGTTGCGTCTCTCTCGCCTGTACGCCTTGGTTGGTCAACGAACTGTGACCTCTGCCGCTAGCGTGTTCAGATGGGAATTTTTTTAACAGTTCTGCAGCAAGGGCCTTCTGGTACTGCCCCATTTTTGTAGACCTCTCCACCTCAGGAATAAGAGAGTGAAAGTTCTCCTTGTAGCGAGGGTGTAAATGTGTCACCAACCAGTAATGACTGTCACCCAACATTTCGACAACACAAGGGTCACGGTTAAGGCAGCGTAACATAAAGTCAGCCATTTGTGCCAGACTGGTAACGGGCAAGACTTCCGTGTCCTCACCAAGATGACGACTGACCATGCTCTCCTCCTCCTCCCCCCTGTCCTCAGGCCACCCACGCTGAACCGACGGTATGACAGTTGTACAGGTACTACCGTCTACAGCGCATGATACCAGCTCCTGCTCTTCCTCCTCCTCCTCCTCCTCTCCCTCTTTGTCCCCCAATGCACGTTGGGATGAGATGAGGCTGGGCTGTGTGTAATCGCCCACTACGGCTTCTTGATCCATCTCATCATACTCTGACTGCAATGCCTCCTCTTTAATTCTCTGCAGAGAGCGTTGCAAAAGACAGACAAGTGGGGTGCTGACGCTAATGACGGCGTCATCGCCACTCACCATCTTGGTGGACTCCTCAAAGTTTGTCAGGATGGTACATATGTCAGACATCCAGGTCCACTCCTGAGGTCTTATGTGTGGAGTCTGACTTGAATATCGACGGCTTTGTTGCAGCTGGTACTCCACAACTGCTCTCTTCTGCTCACAAATCCTTTGCAACATGTGGAGGGTAGAGTTCCAACGTGTGGGGACATCACACACCAGTCGGTGTGGCGAAAGCTGCAAACGCTGCTGCAAAACAGCAAGGGTAGCGGAAGCTGTAGTCGACTTGAAAAAATGAGCTGATAGACGGCGTACTTTGACGAGCAGATCTGGCAACTCGGGGTACGATTTAAGAAACCGCTGAACCACGAGGTTAAGCACATGAGCCAGGCATGGTACATGTGTGATCTCGCCTTGCCTCAGAGCCGCCACTAGGTTACGGCCATTGTCACACACGACCATGCCTGGATGTAGATTCAGTGGTCTCAGCCACAGATCTGCCTGCTCTTTCACAGTTGTTCACAACTCACAAGCAGTGTGAGGTTTATCACCTAAGCTTATGAGTTTCAGCACAGCCTGTTGCCGCTTGGTTGAGGCAGTACTGCAGTGCTTCCAGCTTGTAACTGATGTGGTGATATCTGAGATGGAGGCTGAACATGAGGAGGAGGAGGAGGAGGAGGAGGATGATGCGCAGGAGCTGTACACTGTGGGGGCAACTCTGACTGACATAGGGCCTGCAATCCTCGGTGTGGGGAGGATGTGTTCCGTCCCAAGGTCCGACTGGGTCCCGGCTTCCACTATGTTTACCCAGGGTGCCGTCAGGGAGATGTACCATCCCTGGCCACAAGCACTTGTCCCCGTGTCTGTTGTCAGGTGGACTCTCCCTGTAACTGCGTTGTTGAGGGCACGGCAGATGTTTTGGGACACGTGCTTGTGTAGTGCGGGGATGGCACACCGGGCAAAATAGTGTCGACTGGGTACCGAGGGACGGCCACCGCCATAAGGTTGCGGAAGGATTCCGTCTCCACCAGCCTAAAAGGCAGCATTTCCAACGCAAGCAGTCATGAAATGTGCGAATTTAGGACTGTGGCCTGTGGGGCGTTGGCTGCGAATTTGCTCTTTCGTTCAAAGGGCTGGGATATGGACAATTGAACGCTGCGGTGGGACGTGGACGTTGATGCTGTTTCTTGAGAAACAGTGAAGACTGAGAGGAGGGGGCATCTTTGCATGCAGAATGGACAGGGGATTGCCTTGCACGCACAACAGGGGGTTCTCTTACACGCTCAACAGCGGAAGAAGCAGTGGTGACACCCGCTGACACTGGTCGTGGACCCTGGGGTTCGCCCCACAAAGTCGGGTGCTTTGCTGACATGTGCCTGATCATGCTGGTGGTGGTCAGGCTGGTACTTTTGTCACCCCTGCTGATGCTAGCATGGCCGGTGGTACAAATGGCCTTTTTGGGGTTATCAGCAGAGTCTTTAAAAAAATTCCAGACTCTGGAAGACCTACCGGTTGTACTGGCAACGTCCCTCGTGTTGGTGTACAATCCTCATGCTTTTTTTCTGCCAGGGAGATGCAGAAACGCTCAGGAAAAATCAGGAGCATTTCTGCATCGTGAGCACATAGCCTTACAGTCTCCTTAGGAGACTTGACTGTGTAATCATCCGATCACTTGTGCTATACATGGCTAAAATGATAATCTGCTATGAGCAATGGGCAATGCTCAAAGCAAATCGGCACAAGATCCTGCTAAAAAACAGATTGCAGTTAAACAAGAAAACAATTTAAGACATTCCCGTCCCCATTTAACTTAACTAATTTTGCATTGTACCTTTTCATTTCCATTTTTATCACCCCAAACAAATTCAAAAACAGGTATAACTACCAGACATGTGAAGATAGCCTTACAATACAATGCAACGAATGATAGTCGTATTTAGTGCTTACGTTGGCTGCACCTCCTCCTCACTGTCGTCCTCAATAATCGGACGCTTTATGCCTTTTATTCTGGACTTCCTTCCTAAAACATATAACAAAACTGATTATGATTCTCATTCACCTCCAGATTTACACATCATCAGAGAAGCAGTCTCCTCCTCTCACCATGGAAGAAGTGGAACCTATCACACACTATAGGGATAAAACTATTGGGACACATACACATTACTCCTGGAGGAGTTACATGTTTAGGTGCTGGATTTATATACCCATGGCAAAGGAACCAAAAGAGAAAACCTTAATTCAATGATTAGGAAGTGACTTTCCTTACTTGTTCATACAGTGTAAAGCCTCCTTCAGATGCACGTGTTTTCAGTACATGTGGCATTCGCTTTCACATGCATCGGAGACACGTATCCACACATACAGGTGCATCTCACTAAATTAGAATATCATCAAAAAGTTAATTTATTTAATTTCTTCAATACAAAAAGTGAAACTCGTATATTATATGAACATACATTTCAGTAGGCCCACATTTCGGATTTTAAAATCATTTTTCAAGCTGGTGTTATAAAGTATTCTAATTTACTGAGATAATGACTTTTGTGTCTTCATTGGCTGTAAGCCATAATCATCAACATTAACAGAAGTAAACACTTGAAATAGATCACTCTGTTTGTAATGACTCTATATAATATATGAGTTTCACTTTTTGTATTGAAGAACTGAAATAAATTAACTTTTTGATGATATTCTAATTAAGTGAGATGCACCTGTACCTATCATAATCTATGGTGATCTTCACATGAACTACACGGAGACCCGGCCGCTTTCTCCCGGCCGCGCAGATGACAAGGGCCAATACACGTTTATGGCTGCGTGTAAAACATCCTTGTGACATCCGTGTGCTGTACATGTTTAACATTGCAAAGTATAGGAGAAGCTTTGGAATTGATATTTCTTAAGTCATAGTGGAGGAAAACGAATGGCACACGGATGGAACACTGATGGTCCAAAATACTGAGCACACCGGTACCATTTTTTCCAGTACTGGTCTTATACGGACGTGTGACAGGTGGCTTAGTCAAAGCAATCTGTTAAATATGTCATCCATCAGGTAAAAAATCCTAAGCTGGAGGTTGCAGCGAGGCAGACATAGAGCTTTTTCCCGGGGTATTGTAACCTAAGTTTTTTCCTCTCCTTCTAATAAGAGCCATAACCTTTTTATATTTCGACATAGCTGCATTTTTGCAGAACACCATTTATTCTATGAAATAACTGGAAACGGTGAGGAGAAAAACAGTGTTTCAGCATTTTCTTTTTTCGGGTTTTGCATTAGCGCCACTCACTTTGTGGCAATCTGGTGGTGATCTGTTAACTTTGTTCTATGCGTCAGTTATGGGATACCAAATCTATGTAATTCTACTTTTCATTTACTACTTAAAAATAACATAATATACAAAAACAATTGGCTTTTGTCACCATATTCTGAGAGACATATTTTTTTTAAAAGTAGGCATCCGGCAGTCAAGATAACCCTTGTCAATCTGCATTCATACTGCACGGGGGGTCCATGGTCAACAGAACTGATGGCCACTATGTTGAAGTCTGTTACATGCCACTATCACACTTGACAGTGGTATTAAAGAAGTAAAACTGATGTGAATAGAATAGGCTAGATACACAGTGTTTGTGCTCACTAGCAGGTGCATTCCCTCAAGTGGCACAGTCAGCATGGGTGTCAAGGCATCCGTGTGCCGTTAGGGTTCACTGTAAGGAAAACCTATACTGTACACTATACGTTTCTTTGCTGTGGCCTTCTGTGTAAGAAGGCACAGCCCACTGCAATTTAATTTTCCATTTTTTTACCAAGTTTTTAATTTATTTTTTTATGATGTTCACTGAAGGGGTTAACTTACATTTTATAGATCAGGTTATTTCGGATGAGACAATAACAAATATGTATACTTCTTTCATTTTTATATAAATATACCTATTTATTTGTATTTTTTTTATTATTTTTATCTTTGAAATTGTAAAATATTTTTACTTTTTCTTTTCTTTTTCACTTTTTTTAGTAAGTCCATCTATGAGACTTTAACTTTTATTACTCTGATTAATGGGGCTTTGCATTTCAATGCACCAGCACTGCAATGTATTACAACTAGTGTTGAGCGAGCACTAAAATGCTCGGGTGCTCGAAGCTCGGGCCGAGCTCGCCGTGATACTCGGGTGCTCTATCCGAGCAACGAGCCCAATGTTAGTCTATGGGAGATCCGAACATTTTTGCGGCGGCACCCACGGCAGTCTGTAAAAAGCCTAAAAAGTGCCCAAAACAATACTGTCAGTGCTCAGATGACATGGGGATCGCCCAGGAGGCATTTCTGACCCCCAGGTCACTGCTGTCAACAACGTGGTCAGAGGTATTAAGCCACTTTTACGGGCTCACAATAAAACGTTCAAAAACGAAACTGAAACTGTTTTCCTGCGAAATATGTTAATGAACATCCTTTCCAGGGTAAAGACTTGTGTATAAGGTAAAATCAATAACCAAAAACAAAAATACTCCTCCAAACCTTCGGCTATGTTCACAAGTAGCATTTTTTATGCATTTTTGCACTTTTGTATTGCTTTCAACCGTGACAAATGCATTCACCGGGAAATGTCATTTTAACATTTTACAACCTTATCTGGCCATGTGCTGTGTGACACATGCATACAGTGCTGAAAAGACATGGGAACAGCATGAGGAAGACCCCTGGAAGCATCTCTGACACCTAGGTCACTGCCTAAAAGTGTGCCCATCAGAAGTCATCCTTGCCACATCAGAAGATGCAGACTTTCAGCTATCCCCGTGCAAGTCCTTGTCCCAGGGCAGTGTTCAATTGTACCTCCCCGATTCCTTGCAATGCAAGCGCAAGTATGTAGCCTGCCACCCCCAGGCTGCAATACCATACTGCTTGCTTGCTTGCACTTGAAATTGGGCCTTTTAGGCATGTGGAGGCGGAATCTGGCCACCACGTCATGGCTGCGTCGGTGGCCTGGTATCCATACTCAGTCCCCAGCCGCCCGGCGGCCGGGTGTCCACGCTCGGTCCCCAGCCGCCCCTATTTGTCCCGGTAACCTTCCCCACTCTCTTCTTAGCCTGGCCTGCTTTAGGGCAGCATTGGCCGAGCCCACCTGACCACCAGACTCCTCTGGTGGGCCCTGGCATCTCCATCAGGAGAGTTGAGAGTGCCAAGGTGAGGAGCATGATGATGATGATAGAAGTTAGCATCTGCGTTGTTTTCTTGTAATGCAAGCGTAAGTGTACTGCCTGCCACTCACCCACCCCCAGGCTGCAATACCATACTGCTAGCTTGCTTGCACTTGAAATGAGGCCTTTTAGGCTTGTGGAGGCAGACGCCGGCCACCATGTCATGGCTGCGTCGGCAGCCTGGTATCCATACTCAGTCCCCTATTTGTCCCGGTGCGCCTTATACACAAGCACGCATACTAAAACATTACCTGTGCCCTCCCCAGTGCATTTAGTGGGAAGGACAGCCTAACCACAAACACATGGACAAGTGAATGTGGCCAGGGATGGTCCATCTCACCGACGCCTTCACACTGGGTTAATATTGTGGAAGCTGGGACACAGTTGGACACTGGGATGCAACACGTCCTCCAGACATAGAGGATTGCGGGTCCTGGGTCAATCATGCTTCAACACAAAGTTCGGATGGTAGACAGCAGCAGTGGTCGGCCTTCTACACAATGAGTAAATTATTCATGATCATGAGGCCATCCATCTCCTTAGCTTTCTGTTCCTTGGAATGCAAGAGCATGTATGTAATAGCGGCTAGGCCTGAGGTGGTCAGCGTCTTGGCGCATATCCTACCTCCTCCGAGGATTGCTGGATGTTTTCCTGGTACTTTCTCAGTTCTATGACTCCCGTTAAAACAAAGTTTCTGGTGATGAATGATGGATGAGGTGGTGGCAAAGGAGAAAGAGCAGGAGTAATAGGGACCATTCACATCAATATCAGGCCAGTCAACCACACATGTCTTGCATGATTTGTTGCTGTACAAAAAGGAGCGGTTCGGCTACACAGTTATAGGGCATACAGTGAGTGCAATGCGTACCAAAAATTTCGAAGCACTCCAATGCCCCTTGGAAGTGACATGGAGGTCAGAGGGCCTTAACTAAACAGTCTTTTCCATTTATAGCAACTGGGTCTCCTGTACACTGTTGGCCTAAGCAGTGAATGGAAGGCTTTCCAAAAATTATGAGGAACTGCAATGCCCCTTGAAACAGACGTGGATTACAGCGTACTAAAAACCTTCTACCCATTTTTGGGGAGTGGGTCTCCCTTAGTGTTCGCCTATGCATTGAAAAGAAAAAGCTGACTAGAATTAGGAGGAAATGCAATGCCCGTTGGAATAGTCTTGGAGGTTAGAGATAATTAACAACAACATTTCAATGCCCCTTGGAAGAGCTGTGGAGTTCAGAGTGGTTTAACAAGTCAGTTTTAATGCCCCTTGGAAGAGACTTGGAGGTCACAGTAGCTTAACAAGACAGTTTTAATGTCCCTTGGAAGAGTGGTCGAGGTCCCAGTGGAATAAAAAGACAATATCAATGCCCCTTGAAGAGTGGTGGAGGTCGCAGTGGATTAAAAAGACAATATCAATGCCCCTTGGAAGAGTGGTGGAGGTCGCACTGGAATAAAAAGACAATATCAATGCCCCGTGGAAGAAAAGTGGAGGTCACAGTAGCTTAACAAGCTGATTTTAATGCCCTTTACAAGAGCCATGCAGTACAGCATATTAAAAACATTAATTCCATTATTGGGGAGTGGATCTCCCATAGTCTTTGCCTATACCTTCCAAGCAAAAGCTGCCAAAAATTAGGACGGAGGAACTTGCAATGCTGGCAACACGGACCACGGTCACCCTGGTGGTATAGTGGTGGTGGAGGCTGAGGATAAGGAGAAGAGCAAAAAAACAGCTGAAATGAGGAAGCGTATACCCATGTGTGGGTGTGAAGCGGTGCATGGGAATACACCTCCCGAAACAACACAGTGGATTGGACTGTATATTACTCTGCTGTCATTTGGTGGTGATGAGAAGTCTGGCCCAATTCAGCCCTTGTTCATTTTGATAAGGGTCAGCTTGTCAGCGTTGTCAGTTGACAGGCGAGTGCGCTTATCAGTTATAATTCCCCCAGCGGCACTAAAAACACGCTCCGATAACATGCTAGCGGCAGGGCAGGCCAGGACATCCAAGGCGTACAGAGCGAGTTCATTCCAAGTGTCCAGCTTGGATACCCAATAATTAAAAGGCACAGAGGAATCACGGAGGACGCTGGTACGGTCGGCAAGGTACTCCCTCACCATCTTTTGAAACTTGACACTCCTTGTGAGAATACCCCGCACCTCAGGGCCTGTAAGCTGCGCGGGTCTCAGAAAACTGTCCCAGAACGTTGACAGTGTTCCCCTGCTTCTGCTGGATTGGAGTTGCGTCTCTCTCGCCTGTACGCCTTGGTTGGTCAACGAACTGTGACCTCTGCCGCTAGCGTGTTCAGATGGGAATTTTTTTAACAGTTCTGCAGCAAGGGCCTTCTGGTACTGCCCCATTTTTGTAGACCTCTCCACCTCAGGAATAAGAGAGTGAAAGTTCTCCTTGTAGCGAGGGTGTAAATGTGTCACCAACCAGTAATGACTGTCACCCAACATTTCGACAACACAAGGGTCACGGTTAAGGCAGCGTAACATAAAGTCAGCCATTTGTGCCAGACTGGTAACGGGCAAGACTTCCGTGTCCTCACCAAGATGACGACTGACCATGCTCTCCTCCTCCTCCCCCCTGTCCTCAGGCCACCCACGCTGAACCGACGGTATGACAGTTGTACAGGTACTACCGTCTACAGCGCATGATACCAGCTCCTGCTCTTCCTCCTCCTCCTCCTCCTCTCCCTCTTTGTCCCCCAATGCACGTTGGGATGAGATGAGGCTGGGCTGTGTGTAATCGCCCACTACGGCTTCTTGATCCATCTCATCATACTCTGACTGCAATGCCTCCTCTTTAATTCTCTGCAGAGAGCGTTGCAAAAGACAGACAAGTGGGGTGCTGACGCTAATGACGGCGTCATCGCCACTCACCATCTTGGTGGACTCCTCAAAGTTTGTCAGGATGGTACATATGTCAGACATCCAGGTCCACTCCTGAGGTCTTATGTGTGGAGTCTGACTTGAATATCGACGGCTTTGTTGCAGCTGGTACTCCACAACTGCTCTCTTCTGCTCACAAATCCTTTGCAACATGTGGAGGGTAGAGTTCCAACGTGTGGGGACATCACACACCAGTCGGTGTGGCGAAAGCTGCAAACGCTGCTGCAAAACAGCAAGGGTAGCGGAAGCTGTAGTCGACTTGAAAAAATGAGCTGATAGACGGCGTACTTTGACGAGCAGATCTGGCAACTCGGGGTACGATTTAAGAAACCGCTGAACCACGAGGTTAAGCACATGAGCCAGGCATGGTACATGTGTGATCTCGCCTTGCCTCAGAGCCGCCACTAGGTTACGGCCATTGTCACACACGACCATGCCTGGATGTAGATTCAGTGGTCTCAGCCACAGATCTGCCTGCTCTTTCACAGTTGTTCACAACTCACAAGCAGTGTGAGGTTTATCACCTAAGCTTATGAGTTTCAGCACAGCCTGTTGCCGCTTGGTTGAGGCAGTACTGCAGTGCTTCCAGCTTGTAACTGATGTGGTGATATCTGAGATGGAGGCTGAACATGAGGAGGAGGAGGAGGAGGAGGATGATGCGCAGGAGCTGTACACTGTGGGGGCAACTCTGACTGACATAGGGCCTGCAATCCTCGGTGTGGGGAGGATGTGTTCCGTCCCAAGGTCCGACTGGGTCCCGGCTTCCACTATGTTTACCCAGGGTGCCGTCAGGGAGATGTACCATCCCTGGCCACAAGCACTTGTCCCCGTGTCTGTTGTCAGGTGGACTCTCCCTGTAACTGCGTTGTTGAGGGCACGGCAGATGTTTTGGGACACGTGCTTGTGTAGTGCGGGGATGGCACACCGGGCAAAATAGTGTCGACTGGGTACCGAGGGACGGCCACCGCCATAAGGTTGCGGAAGGATTCCGTCTCCACCAGCCTAAAAGGCAGCATTTCCAACGCAAGCAGTCATGAAATGTGCGAATTTAGGACTGTGGCCTGTGGGGCGTTGGCTGCGAATTTGCTCTTTCGTTCAAAGGGCTGGGATATGGACAATTGAACGCTGCGGTGGGACGTGGACGTTGATGCTGTTTCTTGAGAAACAGTGAAGACTGAGAGGAGGGGGCATCTTTGCATGCAGAATGGACAGGGGATTGCCTTGCACGCACAACAGGGGGTTCTCTTACACGCTCAACAGCGGAAGAAGCAGTGGTGACACCCGCTGACACTGGTCGTGGACCCTGGGGTTCGCCCCACAAAGTCTGGTGCTTTGCTGACATGTGCCTGATCATGCTGGTGGTGGTCAGGCTGGTAGTTTTGTCACCCCTGCTGATGCTAGCATGGCCGGTGGTACAAATGGCCTTTTTGGGGTTATCAGCAGAGTCTTTAAAAAAATTCCAGACTCTGGAAGACCTACCGGTTGTACTGGCAACGTCCCTCGTGTTGGTGTACAATCCTCATGCTTTTTTTCTGCCAGGGAGATGCAGAAACGCTCAGGAAAAATCAGGAGCATTTCTGCATCGTGAGCACATAGCCTTACAGTCTCCTTAGGAGACTTGACTGTGTAATCATCCGATCACTTGTGCTATACATGGCTAAAATGATAATCTGCTATGAGCAATGGGCAATGCTCAAAGCAAATCGGCACAAGATCCTGCTAAAAAACAGATTGCAGTTAAACAAGAAAACAATTTAAGACATTCCCGTCCCCATTTAACTTAACTAATTTTGCATTGTACCTTTTCATTTCCATTTTTATCACCCCAAACAAATTCAAAAACAGGTATAACTACCAGACATGTGAACATAGCCTTACAATACAATGCAACGAATGATAGTCGTATTTAGTGCTTACGTTGGCTGCACCTCCTCCTCACTGTCGTCCTCAATAATCGGACGCTTTATGCCTTTTATTCTGGACTTCCTTCCTAAAACATATAACAAAACTGATTATGATTCTCATTCACCTCCAGATTTACACATCATCAGAGAAGCAGTCTCCTCCTCTCACCATGGAAGAAGTGGAACCTATCACACACTATAGGGATAAAACTATTGGGACACATACACATTACTCCTGGAGGAGTTACATGTTTAGGTGCTGGATTTATATACCCATGGCAAAGGAACCAAAAGAGAAAACCTTAATTCAATGATTAGGAAGTGACTTTCCTTACTTGTTCATACAGTGTAAAGCCTCCTTCAGATGCACGTGTTTTCAGTACATGTGGCATTCGCTTTCACACGCATCGGAGACACGTATCCACACATACAGGTGCATCTCACTAAATTAGAATATCATCAAAAAGTTAATTTATTTCATTTCTTCAATACAAAAAGTGAAACTCGTATATTATATGAACATACATTTCAGTAGGCCCACATTTCGGATTTTAAAATCATTTTTCAAGCTGGTGTTATAAAGTATTCTAATTTACTGAGATAATGACTTTTGTGTCTTCATTGGCTGTAAGCCATAATCATCAACATTAACAGAAGTAAACACTTGAAATAGATCACTCTGTTTGTAATGACTCTATATAATATATGAGTTTCACTTTTTGTATTGAAGAACTGAAATAAATTAACTTTTTGATGATATTCTAATTAAGTGAGATGCACCTGTACCTATCATAATCTATGGTGATCTTCACATGAACTACACGGAGACCCGGCCGCTTTCTCCCGGCCGCGCAGATGACAAGGGCCAATACACGTTTATGGCTGCGTGTAAAACATCCTTGTGACATCCGTGTGCTGTACATGTTTAACATTGCAAAGTATAGGAGAAGCTTTGGAATTGATATTTCTTAAGTCATAGTGGAGGAAAACGAATGGCACACGGATGGAACACTGATGGTCCAAAATACTGAGCACACCGGTACCATTTTTTCCAGTACTGGTCTTATACGGACGTGTGACAGGTGGCTTAGTCAAAGCAATCTGTTAAATATGTCATCCATCAGGTAAAAAATCCTAAGCTGGAGGTTGCAGCGAGGCAGACATAGAGCTTTTTCCCGGGGTATTGTAACCTAAGTTTTTTCCTCTCCTTCTAATAAGAGCCATAACCTTTTTATATTTCGACATAGCTGCATTTTTGCAGAACACCATTTATTCTATGAAATAACTGGAAACGGTGAGGAGAAAAACAGTGTTTCAGCATTTTCTTTTTTCGGGTTTTGCATTAGCGCCACTCACTTTGTGGCAATCTGGCGGTGATCTGTTAACTTTGTTCTATGCGTCAGTTATGGGATACCAAATCTATGTAATTCTACTTTTCATTTACTACTTAAAAATAACATAATATACAAAAACAATTGGCTTTTGTCACCATATTCTGAGAGACATATTTTTTTTAAAAGTAGGCATCCGGCAGTCAAGATAACCCTTGTCAATCTGCATTCATACTGCACGGGGGGTCCATGGTCAACAGAACTGATGGCCACTATGTTGAAGTCTGTTACATGCCACTATCACACTTGACAGTGGTATTAAAGAAGTAAAACTGATGTGAATAGAATAGGCTAGATACACAGTGTTTGTGCTCACTAGCAGGTGCATTCCCTCAAGTGGCACAGTCAGCATGGGTGTCAAGGCATCCGTGTGCCGTTAGGGTTCACTGTAAGGAAAACCTATACTGTACACTATACGTTTCTTTGCTGTGGCCTTCTGTGTAAGAAGGCACAGCCCACTGCAATTTAATTTTCCATTTTTTTACCAAGTTTTTAATTTATTTTTTTATGATGTTCACTGAAGGGGTTAACTTACATTTTATAGATCAGGTTATTTCGGATGAGACAATAACAAATATGTATACTTCTTTCATTTTTATATAAATATACCTATTTATTGGTATTTTTTTTATTATTTTTATCTTTGAAATTGTAAAATATTTTTACTTTTTCTTTTCTTTTTCACTTTTTTTAGTAAGTCCATCTATGAGACTTTAACTTTTATTACTCTGATTAATGGGGCTTTGCATTTCAATGCACCAGCACTGCAATGTATTACAACTAGTGTTGAGCGAGCACTAAAATGCTCGGGTGCTCGAAGCTCGGGCCGAGCTCGCCGTGATACTCGGGTGCTCTATCCGAGCAACGAGCCCAATGTTAGTCTATGGGAGATCCGAACATTTTTGCGGCGGCACCCACGGCAGTCTGTAAAAAGCCTAAAAAGTGCCCAAAACAATACTGTCAGTGCTCAGATGACATGGGGATCGCCCAGGAGGCATTTCTGACCCCCAGGTCACTGCTGTCAACAACGTGGTCAGAGGTATTAAGCCACTTTTACGGGCTCACAATAAAACGTTCAAAAACGAAACTGAAACTGTTTTCCTGCGAAATATGTTAATGAACATCCTTTCCACGGTAAAGACTTGTGTATAAGGTAAAATCAATAACCAAAAACAAAAATACTCCTCCAAACCTTCGGCTATGTTCACAAGTAGCATTTTTTATGCATTTTTGCACTTTTGTATTGCTTTCAACCGTGACAAATGCATTCACCGGGAAATGTCATTTTAACATTTTACAACCTTATCTGGCCATGTGCTGTGTGACACATGCATACAGTGCTGAAAAGACATGGGAACAGCATGAGGAAGACCCCTGGAAGCATCTCTGACACCTAGGTCACTGCCTAAAAGTGTGCCCATCAGAAGTCATCCTTGCCACATCAGAAGATGCAGACTTTCAGCTATCCCCGTGCAAGTCCTTGTCCCAGGGCAGTGTTCAATTGTACCTCCCCGATTCCTTGCAATGCAAGCGCAAGTATGTAGCCTGCCACCCCCAGGCTGCAATACCATACTGCTTGCTTGCACTTGAAATTGGGCCTTTTAGGCATGTGGAGGCGGAATCTGGCCACCACGTCATGGCTGCGTCGGCGGCCTGGTATCCATACTCAGTCCCCAGCCGCCCGGCGGCCGGGTGTCCACGCTCGGTCCCCAGCCGCCCCTATTTGTCCCGGTAACCTTCCCCACTCTTTTCTTAGCCTGGCCTGCTTTAGGGCAGCATTGGCCGAGCCCACCTGACCACCAGACTCCTCTGGTGGGCCCTGGCATCTCCATCAGGAGAGTTGAGAGTGCCAAGGTGAGGAGCATGATGATGATGATAGAAGTTAGCATCTGCGTTGTTTTCTTGTAATGCAAGCGTAAGTGTACTGCCTGCCACTCACCCACCCCCAGGCTGCAATACCATACTGCTAGCTTGCTTGCACTTGAAATGAGGCCTTTTAGGCTTGTGGAGGCAGTCGCCGGCCACCATGTCATGGCTGCGTCGGCAGCCTGGTATCCATACTCAGTCCCCTATTTGTCCCGGTGCGCCTTATACACAAGCACGCATACTAAAACATTACCTGTGCCCTCCCCAGTGCATTTAGTGGGAAGGACAGCCTAACCACAAACACATGGACAAGTGAATGTGGCCAGGGATGGTCCATCTCACCGACGCCTTCACACTGGGTTAATATTGTGGAAGCTGGGACACAGTTGGACACTGGGATGCAACACGTCCTCCAGACATAGAGGATTGCGGGTCCTGGGTCAATCATGCTTCAACACAAAGTTCGGATGGTAGACAGCAGCAGTGGTCGGCCTTCTACACAATGAGTAAATTATTCATGATCATGAGGCCATCCATCTCCTTAGCTTTCTGTTCCTTGGAATGCAAGAGCATGTATGTAATAGCGGCTAGGCCTGAGGTGGTCAGCGTCTTGGCGCATATCCTACCTCCTCCGAGGATTGCTGGATGTTTTCCTGGTACCTTCTCAGTTCTATGACTCCCGTTAAAACAAAGTTTCTGGTCATGAATGATGGATGAGGTGGTGGCAAAGGAGAAAGAGCAGGAGTAATAGGGACCATTCACATCAATATCAGGCCAGTCAACCACACATGTCTTGCATGATTTGTTGCTGTACAAAAAGGAGCGGTTCGGCTACACAGTTATAGGGCATACAGTGAGTGCAATGCGTACCAAAAATTTCGAAGCACTCCAATGCCCCTTGGAAGTGACATGGAGGTCAGAGGGCCTTAACTAAACAGTCTTTTCCATTTATAGCAACTGGGTCTCCTGTACACTGTTGGCCTAAGCAGTGAATGGAAGGCTTTCCAAAAATTATGAGGAACTGCAATGCCCCTTGAAACAGACGTGGATTACAGCGTACTAAAAACCTTCTACCCATTTTTGGGGAGTGGGTCTCCCTTAGTGTTCGCCTATGCATTGAAAAGAAAAAGCTGACTAGAATTAGGAGGAAATGCAATGCCCGTTGGAATAGTCTTGGAGGTTAGAGATAATTAACAACAACATTTCAATGCCCCTTGGAAGAGCTGTGGAGTTCAGAGTGGTTTAACAAGTCAGTTTTAATGCCCCTTGGAAGAGACTTGGAGGTCACAGTAGCTTAACAAGACAGTTTTAATGTCCCTTGGAAGAGTGGTCGAGGTCCCAGTGGAATAAAAAGACAATATCAATGCCCCTTGAAGAGTGGTGGAGGTCGCAGTGGATTAAAAAGACAATATCAATGCCCCTTGGAAGAGTGGTGGAGGTCGCACTGGAATAAAAAGACAATATCAATGCCCCGTGGAAGAAAAGTGGAGGTCACAGTAGCTTAACAAGCTGATTTTAATGCCCTTTACAAGAGCCATGCAGTACAGCATATTAAAAACATTAATTCCATTATTGGGGAGTGGATCTCCCATAGTCTTTGCCTATACCTTCCAAGCAAAAGCTGCCAAAAATTAGGACGGAGGAACTTGCAATGCTGGCAACACGGACCACGGTCACCCTGGTGGTATAGTGGTGGTGGAGGCTGAGGATAAGGAGAAGAGCAAAAAAACAGCTGAAATGAGGAAGCGTATACCCATGTGTGGGTGTGAAGCGGTGCATGGGAATACACCTCCCGAAACAACACAGTGGATTGGACTGTATATTACTCTGCTGTCATTTGGTGGTGATGAGAAGTCTGGCCCAATTCAGCCCTTGTTCGTTTTGATAAGGGTCAGCTTGTCAGCGTTGTCAGTTGACAGGCGAGTGCGCTTATCAGTTATAATTCCCCCAGCGGCACTAAAAACACGCTCCGATAACATGCTAGCGGCAGGGCAGGCCAGGACATCCAAGGCGTACAGAGCGAGTTCATTCCAAGTGTCCAGCTTGGATACCCAATAATTAAAAGGCACAGAGAAATCACGGAGGACGCTGGTACGGTCGGCAAGGTACTCCCTCACCATCTTTTGAAACTTGACACTCCTTGTGAGAATACCCCGCACCTCAGGGCCTGTAAGCTGGGCGGGTCTCAGAAAACTGTCCCAGAACGTTGACAGTGTTCCCCTGCTTCTGCTGGATTGGAGTTGCGTCTCTCTCGCCTGTACGCCTTGGTTGGTCAACGAACTGTGACCTCTGCCGCTAGCGTGTTCAGATGGGAATTTTTTTAACAGTTCTGCAGCAAGGGCCTTCTGGTACTGCCCCATTTTTGTAGACCTCTCCACCTCAGGAATAAGAGAGTGAAAGTTCTCCTTGTAGCGAGGGTGTAAATGTGTCACCAACCAGTAATGACTGTCACCCAACATTTCGACAACACAAGGGTCACGGTTAAGGCAGCGTAACATAAAGTCAGCCATTTGTGCCAGACTGGTAACGGGCAAGACTTCCGTGTCCTCACCAAGATGACGACTGACCATGCTCTCCTCCTCCTCCCCCCTGTCCTCAGGCCACCCACGCTGAACCGACGGTATGACAGTTGTACAGGTACTACCGTCTACAGCGCATGATACCAGCTCCTGCTCTTCCTCCTCCTCCTCCTCCTCTCCCTCTTTGTCCCCCAATGCACGTTGGGATGAGATGAGGCTGGGCTGTGTGTAATCGCCCACTACGGCTTCTTGATCCATCTCATCATACTCTGACTGCAATGCCTCCTCTTTAATTCTCTGCAGAGAGCGTTGCAAAAGACAGACAAGTGGGGTGCTGACGCTAATGACGGCGTCATCGCCACTCACCATCTTGGTGGACTCCTCAAAGTTTGTCAGGATGGTACATATGTCAGACATCCAGGTCCACTCCTGAGGTCTTATGTGTGGAGTCTGACTTGAATATCGACGGCTTTGTTGCAGCTGGTACTCCACAACTGCTCTCTTCTGCTCACAAATCCTTTGCAACATGTGGAGGGTAGAGTTCCAACGTGTGGGGACATCACACACCAGTCGGTGTGGCGAAAGCTGCAAACGCTGCTGCAAAACAGCAAGGGTAGCGGAAGCTGTAGTCGACTTGAAAAAATGAGCTGATAGACGGCGTACTTTGACGAGCAGATCTGGCAACTCGGGGTACGATTTAAGAAACCGCTGAACCACGAGGTTAAGCACATGAGCCAGGCATGGTACATGTGTGATCTCGCCTTGCCTCAGAGCCGCCACTAGGTTACGGCCATTGTCACACACGACCATGCCTGGATGTAGATTCAGTGGTCTCAGCCACAGATCTGCCTGCTCTTTCACAGTTGTTCACAACTCACAAGCAGTGTGAGGTTTATCACCTAAGCTTATGAGTTTCAGCACAGCCTGTTGCCGCTTGGTTGAGGCAGTACTGCAGTGCTTCCAGCTTGTAACTGATGTGGTGATATCTGAGATGGAGGCTGAACATGAGGAGGAGGATGATGCGCAGGAGCTGTACACTGTGGGGGCAACTCTGACTGACATAGGGCCTGCAATCCTCGGTGTGGGGAGGATGTGTTCCGTCCCAAGGTCCGACTGGGTCCCGGCTTCCACTATGTTTACCCAGGGTGCCGTCAGGGAGATGTACCATCCCTGGCCACAAGCACTTGTCCCCGTGTCTGTTGTCAGGTGGACTCTCCCTGTAACTGCGTTGTTGAGGGCACGGCAGATGTTTTGGGACACGTGCTTGTGTAGTGCGGGGATGGCACACCGGGCAAAATAGTGTCGACTGGGTACCGAGGGACGGCCACCGCCATAAGGTTGCGGAAGGATTCCGTCTCCACCAGCCTAAAAGGCAGCATTTCCAACGCAAGCAGTCATGAAATGTGCGAATTTAGGACTGTGGCCTGTGGGGCGTTGGCTGCGAATTTGCTCTTTCGTTCAAAGGGCTGGGATATGGACAATTGAACGCTGCGGTGGGACGTGGACGTTGATGCTGTTTCTTGAGAAACAGTGAAGACTGAGAGGAGGGGGCATCTTTGCATGCAGAATGGACAGGGGATTGCCTTGCACGCACAACAGGGGGTTCTCTTACACGCTCAACAGCGGAAGAAGCAGTGGTGACACCCGCTGACACTGGTCGTGGACCCTTGGGTTCGCCCCACAAAGTCTGGTGCTTTGCTGACATGTGCCTGATCATGCTGGTGGTGGTCAGGCTGGTACTTTTGTCACCCCTGCTGATGCTAGCATGGCCGGTGGTACAAATGGCCTTTTTGGGGTTATCAGCAGAGTCTTTAAAAAAATTCCAGACTCTGGAAGACCTACCGGTTGTACTGGCAACGTCCCTCGTGTTGGTGTACAATCCTCATGCTTTTTTTCTGCCAGGGAGATGCAGAAACGCTCAGGAAAAATCAGGAGCATTTCTGCATCGTGAGCACATAGCCTTACAGTCTCCTTAGGAGACTTGACTGTGTAATCATCCGATCACTTGTGCTATACATGGCTAAAATGATAATCTGCTATGAGCAATGGGCAATGCTCAAAGCAAATCGGCACAAGATCCTGCTAAAAAACAGATTGCAGTTAAACAAGAAAACAATTTAAGACATTCCCGTCCCCATTTAACTTAACTAATTTTGCATTGTACCTTTTCATTTCCATTTTTATCACCCCAAACAAATTCAAAAACAGGTATAACTACCAGACATGTGAACATAGCCTTACAATACAATGCAACGAATGATAGTCGTATTTAGTGCTTACGTTGGCTGCACCTCCTCATCCTCACTGTCTTCAATTATTGGGCGCTTTAAGCCTCTTATTCTGGACTTCCTTCCTAAAATATATAACAAAACTGATTATGATTCTCATTCACCTCCAGATTTACACATCATCAGAGAAGCAGTCTCCACCTCTCACCATGGAAGAAGTGGAACCTATCACACACTATAGGGATAAAACTATTGGGACACATACACATTACTCCTGGAGGAGTTACATGTTTAGGTACTGGATTTATATACCCATGGCAAAGGAACCAAAAGAGAAAACCTTAATTCAATGATTAGGAAGTGACTTTCCTTACTTGTTCATACAGTGTAAAGCCTCCTTCAGATGCACGTGTTTTCAGTACATGTGGCATTCGCTTTCACACGCATCGGAGACACGTATCCACACATACAGGTGCATCTCACTAAATTAGAATATCATCAAAAAGTTAATTTATTTAATTTCTTCAATACAAAAAGTGAAACTCGTATATTATATGAACATACATTTCAGTAGGCCCACATTTCGGATTTTAAAATCATTTTTCAAGCTGGTGTTATAAAGTATTCTAATTTACTGAGATAATGACTTTTGTGTCTTCATTGGCTGTAAGCCATAATCATCAACATTAACAGAAGTAAACACTTGAAATAGATCACTCTGTTTGTAATGACTCTATATAATATATGAGTTTCACTTTTTGTATTGAAGAACTGAAATAAATTAACTTTTTGATGATATTCTAATTAAGTGAGATGCACCTGTACCTATCATAATCTATGGTGATCTTCACATGAACTACACGGAGACCCGGCCGCTTTCTCCCGGCCGCGCAGATGACAAGGGCCAATACACGTTTATGGCTGCGTGTAAAACATCCTTGTGACATCCGTGTGCTGTACATGTTTAACATTGCAAAGTATAGGAGAAGCTTTGGAATTGATATTTCTTAAGTCATAGTGGAGGAAAACGAATGGCACACGGATGGAACACTGATGGTCCAAAATACTGAGCACACCGGTACCATTTTTTCCAGTACTGGTCTTATACGGACGTGTGACAGGTGGCTTAGTCAAAGCAATCTGTTAAATATGTCATCCATCAGGTAAAAAATCCTAAGCTGGAGGTTGCAGCGAGGCAGACATAGAGCTTTTTCCCGGGGTATTGTAACCTAAGTTTTTTCCTCTCCTTCTAATAAGAGCCATAACCTTTTTATATTTCGACATAGCTGCATTTTTGCAGAACACCATTTATTCTATGAAATAACTGGAAACGGTGAGGAGAAAAACAGTGTTTCAGCATTTTCTTTTTTCGGGTTTTGCATTAGCGCCACTCACTTTGTGGCAATCTGGTGGTGATCTGTTAACTTTGTTCTATGCGTCAGTTATGGGATACCAAATCTATGTAATTCTACTTTTCATTTACTACTTAAAAATAACATAATATACAAAAACAATTGGCTTTTGTCACCATATTCTGAGAGACATATTTTTTTTAAAAGTAGGCATCCGGCAGTCAAGATAACCCTTGTCAATCTGCATTCCTACTGCACGGGGGGTCCATGGTCAACAGAACTGATGGCCACTATGTTGAAGTCTGTTACATGCCACTATCACACTTGACAGTGGTATTAAAGAAGTAAAACTGATGTGAATAGAATAGGCTAGATACACAGTGTTTGTGCTCACTAGCAGGTGCATTCCCTCAAGTGGCACAGTCAGCATGGGTGTCAAGGCATCCGTGTGCCGTTAGGGTTCACTGTAAGGAAAACCTATACTGTACACTATACGTTTCTTTGCTGTGGCCTTCTGTGTAAGAAGGCACAGCCCACTGCAATTTAATTTTCCATTTTTTTACCAAGTTTTTAATTTATTTTTTTATGATGTTCACTGAAGGGGTTAACTTACATTTTATAGATCAGGTTATTTCGGATGAGACAATAACAAATATGTATACTTCTTTCATTTTTATATAAATATACCTATTTATTGGTATTTTTTTTATTATTTTTATCTTTGAAATTGTAAAATATTTTTACTTTTTCTTTTCTTTTTCACTTTTTTTAGTAAGTCCATCTATGAGACTTTAACTTTTATTACTCTGATTAATGGGGCTTTGCATTTCAATGCACCAGCACTGCAATGTATTACAACTAGTGTTGAGCGAGCACTAAAATGCTCGAGTGCTCGAAGCTCGGGCCGAGCTCGCCGTGATACTCGGGTGCTCTATCCGAGCAACGAGCCCAATGTTAGTCTATGGGAGATCCGAACATTTTTGCGGCGGCACCCACGGCAGTCTGTAAAAAGCCTAAAAAGTGCCCAAAACAATACTGTCAGTGCTCAGATGACATGGGGATCGCCCAGGAGGCATTTCTGACCCCCAGGTCACTGCTGTCAACAACGTGGTCAGAGGTATTAAGCCACTTTTACGGGCTCACAATAAAACGTTCAAAAACGAAACTGAAACTGTTTTCCTGCGAAATATGTTAATGAACATCCTTTCCAGGGTAAAGACTTGCGTATAAGGTAAAATCAATAACCAAAAACAAAAATACTCCTCCAAACCTTCGGCTATGTTCACAAGTAGCATTTTTTATGCATTTTTGCACCTTTGTATTGCTTTCAACCGTGACAAATGCATTCACCGGGAAATGTCATTTTAACATTTTACAATCTTATCTGGCCATGTGCTGTGTGACACATGCATACAGTGCTGAAAAGACATGGGAACAGCATGAGGAAGACCCCTGGAAGCATCTCTGACACCTAGGTCACTGCCTAAAAGTGTGCCCATCAGAAGTCATCCTTGCCACATCAGAAGATGCAGACTTTCAGCTATCCCCGTGCAAGTCCTTGTCCCAGGGCAGTGTTCAATTGTACCTCCCCGATTCCTTGCAATGCAAGCGCAAGTATGTAGCCTGCCACCCCCAGGCTGCAATACCATACTGCTTGCTTGCTTGCACTTGAAATTGGGCCTTTTAGGCATGTGGAGGCGGAATCTGGCCACCACGTCATGGCTGCGTCGGTGGCCTGGTATCCATACTCAGTCCCCAGCCGCCCGGCGGCCGGGTGTCCACGCTCGGTCCCCAGCCGCCCCTATTTGTCCCGGTAACCTTCCCCACTCTTTTCTTAGCCTGGCCTGCTTTAGGGCAGCATTGGCCGAGCCCACCTGACCACCAGACTCCTCTGGTGGGCCCTGGCATCTCCATCAGGAGAGTTGAGAGTGCCAAGGTGAGGAGCATGATGATGATGATAGAAGTTAGCATCTGCGTTGTTTTCTTGTAATGCAAGCGTAAGTGTACTGCCTGCCACTCACCCACCCCCAGGCTGCAATACCATACTGCTAGCTTGCTTGCACTTGAAATGAGGCCTTTTAGGCTTGTGGAGGCAGACGCCGGCCACCATGTCATGGCTGCGTCGGCAGCCTGGTATCCATACTCAGTCCCCTATTTGTCCCGGTGCGCCTTATACACAAGCACGCATACTAAAACATTACCTGTGCCCTCCCCAGTGCATTTAGTGGGAAGGACAGCCTAACCACAAACACATGGACAAGTGAATGTGGCCAGGGATGGTCCATCTCACCGACGCCTTCACACTGGGTTAATATTGTGGAAGCTGGGACACAGTTGGACACTGGGATGCAACACGTCCTCCAGACATAGAGGATTGCGGGTCCTGGGTCAATCATGCTTCAACACAAAGTTCGGATGGTAGACAGCAGCAGTGGTCGGCCTTCTACACAATGAGTAAATTATTCATGATCATGAGGCCATCCATCTCCTTAGCTTTCTGTTCCTTGGAATGCAAGAGCATGTATGTAATAGCGGCTAGGCCTGAGGTGGTCAGCGTCTTGGCGCATATCCTACCTCCTCCGAGGATTGCTGGATGTTTTCCTGGTACTTTCTCAGTTCTATGACTCCCGTTAAAACAAAGTTTCTGGTCATGAATGATGGATGAGGTGGTGGCAAAGGAGAAAGAGCAGGAGTAATAGGGACCATTCACATCAATATCAGGCCAGTCAACCACACATGTCTTGCATGATTTGTTGCTGTACAAAAAGGAGCGGTTCGGCTACACAGTTATAGGGCATACAGTGAGTGCAATGCGTACCAAAAATTTCGAAGCACTCCAATGCCCCTTGGAAGTGACATGGAGGTCAGAGGGCCTTAACTAAACAGTCTTTTCCATTTATAGCAACTGGGTCTCCTGTACACTGTTGGCCTAAGCAGTGAATGGAAGGCTTTCCAAAAATTATGAGGAACTGCAATGCCCCTTGAAACGTGGATTACAGCGTACTAAAAACCTTCTACCCATTTTTGGGGAGTGGGTCTCCCTTAGTGTTCGCCTATGCATTGAAAAGAAAGAGCTGACTAGAATTAGGAGGAAATGCAATGCCCGTTGGAATAGTCTTGGAGGTTAGAGATAATTAACAACAACATTTCAATGCCCCTTGGAAGAGCTGTGGAGTTCAGAGTGGTTTAACAAGTCAGTTTTAATGCCCCTTGGAAGAGACTTGGAGGTCACAATAGCTTAACAAGACAGTTTTAATGTCCCTTGGAAGAGTGGTTGAGGTCCCAGTGGAATAAAAAGACAATATCAATGCCCCTTGAAGAGTGGTGGAGGTCGCAGTGGATTAAAAAGACAATATCAATGCCCCTTGGAAGAGTGGTGGAGGTCGCACTGGAATAAAAAGACAATATCAATGCCCCGTGGAAGAAAAGTGGAGGTCACAGTAGCTTAACAAGCTGATTTTAATGCCCTTTACAAGAGCCATGCAGTACAGCATATTAAAAACATTAAGTCCATTATTGGGGAGTGGATCTCCCATAGTCTTTGCCTATACCTTCCAAGCAAAAGTTGCCAAAAATTAGGACGGAGGAACTTGCAATGCTGGCAACACGGACCACGGTCACCCTGGTGGTATAGTGGTGGTGGAGGCTGAGGATAAGGAGAAGAGCAAAAAAACAGCTGAAATGAGGAAGCGTATACCCATGTGTGGGTGTGAAGCGGTGCATGGGAATACACCTCCCGAAACAACACAGTGGATTAGACTGTATATTACTCTGCTGTCATTTGGTGGTGATGAGAAGTCTGGCCCAATTCAGCCCTTGTTCGTTTTGATAAGGGTCAGCTTGTCAGCGTTGTCAGTTGACAGGCGAGTGCGCTTATCAGTTATAATTCCCCCAGCGGCACTAAAAACACGCTCCGATAACATGCTAGCGGCAGGGCAGGCCAGGACATCCAAGGCGTACAGAGCGAGTTCATTCCAAGTGTCCAGCTTGGATACCCAATAATTAAAAGGCACAGAGGAATCACGGAGGACGGTCGGCAAGGTACTCCCTCACCATCTTTTGAAACTTGACACTCCTTGTGAGAATACCCCGCACCTCAGGGCCTGTAAGCTGGGCGGGTCTCAGAAAACTGTCCCAGAACGTTGACAGTGTTCCCCTGCTTCTGCTGGATTGGAGTTGCGTCTCTCTCGCCTGTACGCCTTGGTTGGTCAACGAACTGTGACCTCTGCCGCTAGCGTGTTCAGATGGGAATTTTTTTAACAGTTCTGCAGCAAGGGCCTTCTGGTACTGCCCCATTTTTGTAGACCTCTCCACCTCAGGAATAAGAGAGTGAAAGTTCTCCTTGTAGCGAGGGTGTAAATGTGTCACCAACCAGTAATGACTGTCACCCAACATTTCGACAACACAAGGGTCACGGTTAAGGCAGCGTAACATAAAGTCAGCCATTTGTGCCAGACTGGTAACGGGCAAGACTTCCGTGTCCTCACCAAGATGACGACTGACCATGCTCTCCTCCTCCTCCCCCCTGTCCTCAGGCCACCCACGCTGAACCGACGGTATGACAGTTGTACAGGTACTACCGTCTACAGCGCATGATACCAGCTCCTGCTCTTCCTCCTCCTCCTCCTCCTCTCCCTCTTTGTCCCCCAATGCACGTTGGGATGAGATGAGGCTGGGCTGTGTGTAATCGCCCACTACGGCTTCTTGATCCATCTCATCATACTCTGACTGCAATGCCTCCTCTTTAATTCTCTGCAGAGAGCGTTGCAAAAGACAGACAAGTGGGGTGCTGACGCTAATGACGGCGTCATCGCCACTCACCATCTTGGTGGACTCCTCAAAGTTTGTCAGGATGGTACATATGTCAGACATCCAGGTCCACTCCTGAGGTCTTATGTGTGGAGTCTGACTTGAATATCGACGGCTTTGTTGCAGCTGGTACTCCACAACTGCTCTCTTCTGCTCACAAATCCTTTGCAACATGTGGAAGGTAGAGTTCCAACGTGTGGGGACATCACACACCAGTCGGTGTGGCGAAAGCTGCAAACGCTGCTGCAACACAGCAAGGGTAGCGGAAGCTGTAGTCGACTTGAAAAAATGAGCTGATAGACGGCGTACTTTGACGAGCAGATCTGGCAACTCGGGGTACGATTTAAGAAACCGCTGAACCACGAGGTTAAGCACATGAGCCAGGCATGGTACATGTGTGATCTCGCCTTGCCTCAGAGCCGCCACTAGGTTACGGCCATTGTCACACACGACCATGCCTGGATGTAGATTCAGTGGTCTCAGCCACAGATCTGCCTGCTCTTTCACAGTTGTTCACAACTCACAAGCAGTGTGAGGTTTATCACCTAAGCTTATGAGTTTCAGCACAGCCTGTTGCCGCTTGGTTGAGGCAGTACTGCAGTGCTTCCAGCTTGTAACTGATGTGGTGATATCTGAGATGGAGGCTGAACATGAGGAGGAGGAGGAGGAGGAGGATGATGCGCAGGAGCTGTACACTGTGGGGGCAACTCTGACTGACATAGGGCCTGCAATCCTCGGTGTGGGGAGGATGTGTTCCGTCCCAAGGTCCGACTGGGTCCCGGCTTCCACTATGTTTACCCAGGGTGCCGTCAGGGAGATGTACCATCCCTGGCTACAAGCACTTGTCCCCGTGTCTGTTGTCAGGTGGACTCTCCCTGTAACTGCGTTGTTGAGGGCACGGCAGATGTTTTGGGACACGTGCTTGTGTAGTGCGGGGATGGCACACCGGGCAAAATAGTGTCGACTGGGTACCGAGGGACGGCCACCGCCATAAGGTTGCGGAAGGATTCCGTCTCCACCAGCCTAAAAGGCAGCATTTCCAACGCAAGCAGTCATGAAATGTGCGAATTTAGGACTGTGGCCTGTGGGGCGTTGGCTGCGAATTTGCTCTTTCGTTCAAAGGGCTGGGATATGGACAATTGAACGCTGCGGTGGGACGTGGACGTTGATGCTGTTTCTTGAGAAACAGTGAAGACTGAGAGGAGGGGGCATCTTTGCATGCAGAATGGACAGGGGATTGCCTTGCACGCACAACAGGGGGTTCTCTTACACGCTCAACAGCGGAAGAAGCAGTGGTGACACCCGCTGACACTGGTCGTGGACCCTGGGGTTCGCCCCACAAAGTCTGGTGCTTTGCTGACATGTGCCTGATCATGCTGGTGGTGGTCAGGCTGGTAGTTTTGTCACCCCTGCTGATGCTAGCATGGCCGGTGGTACAAATGGCCTTTTTGGGGTTATCAGCAGAGTCTTTAAAAAAATTCCAGACTCTGGAAGACCTACCGGTTGTACTGGCAACGTCCCTCGTGTTGGTGTACAATCCTCATGCTTTTTTTCTGCCAGGGAGATGCAGAAACGCTCAGGAAAAATCAGGAGCATTTCTGCATCGTGAGCACATAGCCTTACAGTCTCCTTAGGAGACTTGACTGTGTAATCATCCGATCACTTGTGCTATACATGGCTAAAATGATAATCTGCTATGAGCAATGGGCAATGCTCAAAGCAAATCGGCACAAGATCCTGCTAAAAAACAGATTGCAGTTAAACAAGAAAACAATTTAAGACATTCCCGTCCCCATTTAACTTAACTAATTTTGCATTGTACCTTTTCATTTCCATTTTTATCACCCCAAACAAATTCAAAAACAGGTATAACTACCAGACATGTGAACATAGCCTTACAATACAATGCAACGAATGATAGTCGTATTTAGTGCTTACGTTGGCTGCACCTCCTCCTCACTGTCGTCCTCAATAATCGGACGCTTTATGCCTTTTATTCTGGACTTCCTTCCTAAAACATATAACAAAACTGATTATGATTCTCATTCACCTCCAGATTTACACATCATCAGAGAAGCAGTCTCCTCCTCTCACCATGGAAGAAGTGGAACCTATCACACACTATAGGGATAAAACTATTGGGACACATACACATTACTCCTGGAGGAGTTACATGTTTAGGTACTGGATTTATATACCCATGGCAAAGGAACCAAAAGAGAAAACCTTAATTCAATGATTAGGAAGTGACTTTCCTTACTTGTTCATACAGTGTAAAGCCTCCTTCAGATGCACGTGTTTTCAGTACATGTGGCATTCGCTTTCACACGCATCGGAGACACGTATCCACACATACAGGTGCATCTCACTAAATTAGAATATCATCAAAAAGTTAATTTATTTCATTTCTTCAATACAAAAAGTGAAACTCGTATATTATATGAACATACATTTCAGTAGGCCCACATTTCGGATTTTAAAATCATTTTTCAAGCTGGTGTTATAAAGTATTCTAATTTACTGAGATAATGACTTTTGTGTTTTCATTGGCTGTAAGCCATAATCATCAACATTAACAGCAATAAACACTTGAAATAGATCACTCTGTTTGTAATGACTCTATATAATATATAAGTTTCACTTTTTGTATTGAAGAACTGAAATAAATTAACTTTTTGATGATATTCTAATTAAGTGAGATGCACCTGTACCTATCATAATCTATGGTGATCTTCACATGAACTACACGGAGACCCGGCCGCTTTCTCCCGGCCGCGCAGATGACAAGGGCCAATACACGTTTATGGCTGCGTGTAAAACATCCTTGTGACATCCGTGTGCTGTACATGTTTAACATTGCAAAGTATAGGAGAAGCTTTGGAATTGATATTTCTTAAGTCATAGTGGAGGAAAACGAATGGCACACGGATGGAACACTGATGGTCCAAAATACTGAGCACACCGGTACCATTTTTTCCAGTACTGGTCTTATACGGACGTGTGACAGGTGGCTTAGTCAAAGCAATCTGTTAAATATGTCATCCATCAGGTAAAAAATCCTAAGCTGGAGGTTGCAGCGAGGCAGACATAGAGCTTTTTCCCGGGGTATTGTAACCTAAGTTTTTTCCTCTCCTTCTAATAAGAGCCATAACCTTTTTATATTTCGACATAGCTGCATTTTTGCAGAACACCATTTATTCTATGAAATAACTGGAAACGGTGAGGAGAAAAACAGTGTTTCAGCATTTTCTTTTTTCGGGTTTTGCATTAGCGCCACTCACTTTGTGGCAATCTGGTGGTGATCTGTTAACTTTGTTCTATGCGTCAGTTATGGGATACCAAATCTATGTAATTCTACTTTTCATTTACTACTTAAAAATAACATAATATACAAAAACAATTGGCTTTTGTCACCATATTCTGAGAGACATATTTTTTTTAAAAGTAGGCATCCGGCAGTCAAGATAACCCTTGTCAATCTGCATTCCTACTGCACGGGGGGTCCATGGTCAACAGAACTGATGGCCACTATGTTGAAGTCTGTTACATGCCACTATCACACTTGACAGTGGTATTAAAGAAGTAAAACTGATGTGAATAGAATAGGCTAGATACACAGTGTTTGTGCTCACTAGCAGGTGCATTCCCTCAAGTGGCACAGTCAGCATGGGTGTCAAGGCATCCGTGTGCCGTTAGGGTTCACTGTAAGGAAAACCTATACTGTACACTATACGTTTCTTTGCTGTGGCCTTCTGTGTAAGAAGGCACAGCCCACTGCAATTTAATTTTCCATTTTTTTACCAAGTTTTTAATTTATTTTTTTATGATGTTCACTGAAGGGGTTAACTTACATTTTATAGATCAGGTTATTTCGGATGAGACAATAACAAATATGTATACTTCTTTCATTTTTATATAAATATACCTATTTATTGGTATTTTTTTTATTATTTTTATCTTTGAAATTGTAAAATATTTTTACTTTTTCTTTTCTTTTTCACTTTTTTTAGTAAGTCCATCTATGAGACTTTAACTTTTATTACTCTGATTAATGGGGCTTTGCATTTCAATGCACCAGCACTGCAATGTATTACAACTAGTGTTGAGCGAGCACTAAAATGCTCGGGTGCTCGAAGCTCGGGCCGAGCTCGCCGTGATACTCGGGTGCTCTATCCGAGCAACGAGCCCAATGTTAGTCTATGGGAGATCCGAACATTTTTGCGGCGGCACCCACGGCAGTCTGTAAAAAGCCTAAAAAGTGCCCAAAACAATACTGTCAGTGCTCAGATGACATGGGGATCGCCCAGGAGGCATTTCTGACCCCCAGGTCACTGCTGTCAACAACGTGGTCAGAGGTATTAAGCCACTTTTACGGGCTCACAATAAAACGTTCAAAAACGAAACTGAAACTGTTTTCCTGCGAAATATGTTAATGAACATCCTTTCCAGGGTAAAGACTTGTGTATAAGGTAAAATCAATAACCAAAAACAAAAATACTCCTCCAAACCTTCGGCTATGTTCACAAGTAGCATTTTTTATGCATTTTTGCACTTTTGTATTGCTTTCAACCGTGACAAATGCATTCACCGGGAAATGTCATTTTAACATTTTACAACCTTATCTGGCCATGTGCTGTGTGACACATGCATACAGTGCTGAAAAGACATGGGAACAGCATGAGGAAGACCCCTGGAAGCATCTCTGACACCTAGGTCACTGCCTAAAAGTGTGCCCATCAGAAGTCATCCTTGCCACATCAGAAGATGCAGACTTTCAGCTATCCCCGTGCAAGTCCTTGTCCCAGGGCAGTGTTCAATTGTACCTCCCCGATTCCTTGCAATGCAAGCGCAAGTATGTAGCCTGCCACCCCCAGGCTGCAATACCATACTGCTTGCTTGCTTGCACTTGAAATTGGGCCTTTTAGGCATGTGGAGGCGGAATCTGGCCACCACGTCATGGCTGCGTCGGCGGCCTGGTATCCATACTCAGTCCCCAGCCGCCCGGCGGCCGGGTGTCCACGCTCGGTCCCCAGCCGCCCCTATTTGTCCCGGTAACCTTCCCCACTCTTTTCTTAGCCTGGCCTGCTTTAGGGCAGCATTGGCCGAGCCCACCTGACCACCAGACTCCTCTGGTGGGCCCTGGCATCTCCATCAGGAGAGTTGAGAGTGCCAAGGTGAGGAGCATGATGATGATGATAGAAGTTAGCATCTGCGTTGTTTTCTTGTAATGCAAGCGTAAGTGTACTGCCTGCCACTCACCCACCCCCAGGCTGCAATACCATACTGCTAGCTTGCTTGCACTTGAAATGAGGCCTTTTAGGCTTGTGGAGGCAGACGCCGGCCACCATGTCATGGCTGCGTCGGCAGCCTGGTATCCATACTCAGTCCCCTATTTGTCCCGGTGCGCCTTATACACAAGCACGCATACTAAAACATTACCTGTGCCCTCCCCAGTGCATTTAGTGGGAAGGACAGCCTAACCACAAACACATGGACAAGTGAATGTGGCCAGGGATGGTCCATCTCACCGACGCCTTCACACTGGGTTAATATTGTGGAAGCTGGGACACAGTTGGACACTGGGATGCAACACGTCCTCCAGACATAGAGGATTGCGGGTCCTGGGTCAATCATGCTTCAACACAAAGTTCGGATGGTAGACAGCAGCAGTGGTCGGCCTTCTACACAATGAGTAAATTATTCATGATCATGAGGCCATCCATCTCCTTAGCTTTCTGTTCCTTGGAATGCAAGAGCATGTATGTAATAGCGGCTAGGCCTGAGGTGGTCAGCGTCTTGGCGCATATCCTACCTCCTCCGAGGATTGCTGGATGTTTTCCTGGTACTTTCTCAGTTCTATGACTCCCGTTAAAACAAAGTTTCTGGTGATGAATGATGGATGAGGTGGTGGCAAAGGAGAAAGAGCAGGAGTAATAGGGACCATTCACATCAATATCAGGCCAGTCAACCACACATGTCTTGCATGATTTGTTGCTGTACAAAAAGGAGCGGTTCGGCTACACAGTTATAGGGCATACAGTGAGTGCAATGCGTACCAAAAATTTCGAAGCACTCCAATGCCCCTTGGAAGTGACATGGAGGTCAGAGGGCCTTAACTAAACAGTCTTTTCCATTTATAGCAACTGGGTCTCCTGTACACTGTTGGCCTAAGCAGTGAATGGAAGGCTTTCCAAAAATTATGAGGAACTGCAATGCCCCTTGAAACAGACGTGGATTACAGCGTACTAAAAACCTTCTACCCATTTTTGGGGAGTGGGTCTCCCTTAGTGTTCGCCTATGCATTGAAAAGAAAAAGCTGACTAGAATTAGGAGGAAATGCAATGCCCGTTAGAATAGTCTTGGAGGTTAGAGATAATTAACAACAACATTTCAATGCCCCTTGGAAGAGCTGTGGAGTTCAGAGTGGTTTAACAAGTCAGTTTTAATGCCCCTTGGAAGAGACTTGGAGGTCACAGTAGCTTAACAAGACAGTTTTAATGTCCCTTGGAAGAGTGGTCGAGGTCCCAGTGGAATAAAAAGACAATATCAATGCCCCTTGAAGAGTGGTGGAGGTCGCAGTGGATTAAAAAGACAATATCAATGCCCCTTGGAAGAGTGGTGGAGGTCGCACTGGAATAAAAAGACAATATCAATGCCCCGTGGAAGAAAAGTGGAGGTCACAGTAGCTTAACAAGCTGATTTTAATGCCCTTTACAAGAGCCATGCAGTACAGCATATTAAAAACATTAATTCCATTATTGGGGAGTGGATCTCCCATAGTCTTTGCCTATACCTTCCAAGCAAAAGCTGCCAAAAATTAGGACGGAGGAACTTGCAATGCTGGCAACACGGACCACGGTCACCCTGGTGGTATAGTGGTGGTGGAGGCTGAGGATAAGGAGAAGAGCAAAAAAACAGCTGAAATGAGGAAGCGTATACCCATGTGTGGGTGTGAAGCGGTGCATGGGAATACACCTCCCGAAACAACACAGTGGATTGGACTGTATATTACTCTGCTGTCATTTGGTGGTGATGAGAAGTCTGGCCCAATTCAGCCCTTGTTCGTTTTGATAAGGGTCAGCTTGTCAGCGTTGTCAGTTGACAGGCGAGTGCGCTTATCAGTTATAATTCCCCCAGCGGCACTAAAAACACGCTCCGATAACATGCTAGCGGCAGGGCAGGCCAGGACATCCAAGGCGTACAGAGCGAGTTCATTCCAAGTGTCCAGCTTGGATACCCAATAATTAAAAGGCACAGAGGAATCACGGAGGACGCTGGTACGGTCGGCAAGGTACTCCCTCACCATCTTTTGAAACTTGACACTCCTTGTGAGAATACCCCGCACCTCAGGGCCTGTAAGCTGGGCGGGTCTCAGAAAGCTGTCCCAGAACGTTGACAGTGTTCCCCTGCTTCTGCTGGATTGGAGTTGCGTCTCTCTCGCCTGTACGCCTTGGTTGGTCAACGAACTGTGACCTCTGCCGCTAGCGTGTTCAGATGGGAATTTTTTTAACAGTTCTGCAGCAAGGGCCTTCTGGTACTGCCCCATTTTTGTAGACCTCTCCACCTCAGGAATAAGAGAGTGAAAGTTCTCCTTGTAGCGAGGGTGTAAATGTGTCACCAACCAGTAATGACTGTCACCCAACATTTCGACAACACAAGGGTCACGGTTAAGGCAGCGTAACATAAAGTCAGCCATTTGTGCCAGACTGGTAACGGGCAAGACTTCCGTGTCCTCACCAAGATGACGACTGACCATGCTCTCCTCCTCCTCCCCCCTGTCCTCAGGCCACCCACGCTGAACCGACGGTATGACAGTTGTACAGGTACTACCGTCTACAGCGCATGATACCAGCTCCTGCTCTTCCTCCTCCTCCTCCTCCTCTCCCTCTTTGTCCCCCAATGCACGTTGGGATGAGATGAGGCTGGGCTGTGTGTAATCGCCCACTACGGCTTCTTGATCCATCTCATCATACTCTGACTGCAATGCCTCCTCTTTAATTCTCTGCAGAGAGCGTTGCAAAAGACAGACAAGTGGGGTGCTGACGCTAATGACGGCGTCATCGCCACTCACCATCTTGGTGGACTCCTCAAAGTTTGTCAGGATGGTACATATGTCAGACATCCAGGTCCACTGCTGAGGTCTTATGTGTGGAGTCTGACTTGAATATCGACGGCTTTGTTGCAGCTGGTACTCCACAACTGCTCTCTTCTGCTCACAAATCCTTTGCAACATGTGGAGGGTAGAGTTCCAACGTGTGGGGACATCACACACCAGTCGGTGTGGCGAAAGCTGCAAACGCTGCTGCAACACAGCAAGGGTAGCGGAAGCTGTAGTCGACTTGAAAAAATGAGCTGATAGACGGCGTACTTTGACGAGCAGATCTGGCAACTCGGGGTACGATTTAAGAAACCGCTGAACCACGAGGTTAAGCACATGAGCCAGGCATGGTACATGTGTGATCTCGCCTTGCCTCAGAGCCGCCACTAGGTTACGGCCATTGTCACACACGACCATGCCTGGATGTAGATTCAGTGGTCTCAGCCACAGATCTGCCTGCTCTTTCACAGTTGTTCACAACTCACAAGCAGTGTGAGGTTTATCACCTAAGCTTATGAGTTTCAGCACAGCCTATTGCCGCTTGGTTGAGGCAGTACTGCAGTGCTTCCAGCTTGTAACTGATGTGGTGATATCTGAGATGGAGGCTGAACATGAGGAGGAGGAGGAGGAGGAGGATGATGCGCAGGAGCTGTACACTGTGGGGGCAACTCTGACTGACATAGGGCCTGCAATCCTCGGTGTGGGGAGGATGTGTTCCGTCCCAAGGTCCGACTGGGTCCCGGCTTCCACTATGTTTACCCAGGGTGCCGTCAGGGAGATGTACCATCCCTGGCCACAAGCACTTGTCCCCGTGTCTGTTGTCAGGTGGAATCTCCCTGTAACTGCGTTGTTGAGGGCACGGCAGATGTTTTGGGACACGTGCTTGTGTAGTGCGGGGATGGCACACCGGGCAAAATAGTGTCGACTGGGTACCGAGGGACGGCCACCGCCATAAGGTTGCGGAAGGATTCCGTCTCCACCAGCCTAAAAGGCAGCATTTCCAACGCAAGCAGTCATGAAATGTGCGAATTTAGGACTGTGGCCTGTGGGGCGTTGGCTGCGAATTTGCTCTTTCGTTCAAAGGGCTGGGATATGGACAATTGAACGCTGCGGTGGGACGTGGACGTTGATGCTGTTTCTTGAGAAACAGTGAAGACTGAGAGGAGGGGGCATCTTTGCATGCAGAATGGACAGGGGATTGCCTTGCACGCACAACAGGGGGTTCTCTTACACGCTCAACAGCGGAAGAAGCAGTGGTGACACCCGCTGACACTGGTCGTGGACCCTGGGGTTCGCCCCACAAAGTCTGGTGCTTTGCTGACATGTGCCTGATCATGCTGGTGGTGGTCAGGCTGGTAGTTTTGTCACCCCTGCTGATGCTAGCATGGCCGGTGGTACAAATGGCCTTTTTGGGGTTATCAGCAGAGTCTTTAAAAAAATTCCAGACTCTGGAAGACCTACCGGTTGTACTGGCAACGTCCCTCGTGTTGGTGTACAATCCTCATGCTTTTTTTCTGCCAGGGAGATGCAGAAACGCTCAGGAAAAATCAGGAGCATTTCTGCATCGTGAGCACATAGCCTTACAGTCTCCTTAGGAGACTTGACTGTGTAATCATCCGATCACTTGTGCTATACATGGCTAAAATGATAATCTGCTATGAGCAATGGGCAATGCTCAAAGCAAATCGGCACAAGATCCTGCTAAAAAACAGATTGCAGTTAAACAAGAAAACAATTTAAGACATTCCCGTCCCCATTTAACTTAACTAATTTTGCATTGTACCTTTTCATTTCCATTTTTATCACCCCAAACAAATTCAAAAACAGGTATAACTACCAGACATGTGAACATAGCCTTACAATACAATGCAACGAATGATAGTCGTATTTAGTGCTTACGTTGGCTGCACCTCCTCATCCTCACTGTCTTCAATTATTGGGCGCTTTAAGCCTCTTATTCTGGACTTCCTTCCTAAAATATATAACAAAACTGATTATGATTCTCATTCACCTCCAGATTTACACATCATCAGAGAAGCAGTCTCCACCTCTCACCATGGAAGAAGTGGAACCTATCACACACTATAGGGATAAAACTATTGGGACACATACACATTACTCCTGGAGGAGTTACATGTTTAGGTGCTGGATTTATATACCCATGGCAAAGGAACCAAAAGAGAAAACCTTAATTCAATGATTAGGATGTGACTTTCCTTACTTGTTCATACAGTGTAAAGCCTCCTTCAGATGCACGTGTTTTCAGTACATGTGGCATTCGCTTTCACACGCATCGGAGACACGTATCCACACATACAGGTGCATCTCACTAAATTAGAATATCATCAAAAAGTTAATTTATTTCATTTCTTCAATACAAAAAGTGAAACTCGTATATTATATGAACATACATTTCAGTAGGCCCACATTTCGGATTTTAAAATCATTTTTCAAGCTGGTGTTATAAAGTATTCTAATTTACTGAGATAATGACTTTTGTGTTTTCATTGGCTGTAAGCCATAATCATCAACATTAACAGCAATAAACACTTGAAATAGATCACTCTGTTTGTAATGACTCTATATAATATATAAGTTTCACTTTTTGTATTGAAGAACTGAAATAAATTAACTTTTTGATGATATTCTAATTAAGTGAGATGCACCTGTACCTATCATAATCTATGGTGATCTTCACATGAACTACACGGAGACCCGGCCGCTTTCTCCCGGCCGCGCAGATGACAAGGGCCAATACACGTTTATGGCTGCGTGTAAAACATCCTTGTGACATCCGTGTGCTGTACATGTTTAACATTGCAAAGTATAGGAGAAGCTTTGGAATTGATATTTCTTAAGTCATAGTGGAGGAAAACGAATGGCACACGGATGGAACACTGATGGTCCAAAATACTGAGCACACCGGTACCATTTTTTCCAGTACTGGTCTTATACGGACGTGTGACAGGTGGCTTAGTCAAAGCAATCTGTTAAATATGTCATCCATCAGGTAAAAAATCCTAAGCTGGAGGTTGCAGCGAGGCAGACATAGAGCTTTTTCCCGGGGTATTGTAACCTAAGTTTTTTCCTCTCCTTCTAATAAGAGCCATAACCTTTTTATATTTCGACATAGCTGCATTTTTGCAGAACACCATTTATTCTATGAAATAACTGGAAACGGTGAGGAGAAAAACAGTGTTTCAGCATTTTCTTTTTTCGGGTTTTGCATTAGCGCCACTCACTTTGTGGCAATCTGGCGGTGATCTGTTAACTTTGTTCTATGCGTCAGTTATGGGATACCAAATCTATGTAATTCTACTTTTCATTTACTACTTAAAAATAACATAATATACAAAAACAATTGGCTTTTGTCACCATATTCTGAGAGACATATTTTTTTTAAAAGTAGGCATCCGGCAGTCAAGATAACCCTTGTCAATCTGCATTCATACTGCACGGGGGGTCCATGGTCAACAGAACTGATGGCCACTATGTTGAAGTCTGTTACATGCCACTATCACACTTGACAGTGGTATTAAAGAAGTAAAACTGATGTGAATAGAATAGACTAGATACACAGTGTTTGTGCTCACTAGCAGGTGCATTCCCTCAAGTGGCACAGTCAGCATGGGTGTCAAGGCATCCGTGTGCCGTTAGGGTTCACTGTAAGGAAAACCTATACTGTACACTATACGTTTCTTTGCTGTGGCCTTCTGTGTAAGAAGGCACAGCCCACTGCAATTTAATTTTCCATTTTTTTACCAAGTTTTTAATTTATTTTTTTATGATGTTCACTGAAGGGGTTAACTTACATTTTATAGATCAGGTTATTTCGGATGAGACAATAACAAATATGTATACTTCTTTCATTTTTATATAAATATACCTATTTATTGGTATTTTTTTTATTATTTTTATCTTTGAAATTGTAAAATATTTTTACTTTTTCTTTTCTTTTTCACTTTTTTTAGTAAGTCCATCTATGAGACTTTAACTTTTATTACTCTTATTAATGGGGCTTTGCATTTCAATGCACCAGCACTGCAATGTATTACAACTAGTGTTGAGCGAGCACTAAAATGCTCGGGTGCTCGAAGCTCGGGCCGAGCTCGCCGTGATACTCGGGTGCTCTATCCGAGCAACGAGCCCAATGTTAGTCTATGGGAGATCCGAACATTTTTGCGACGGCACCCACGGCAGTCTGTAAAAAGCCTAAAAAGTGCCCAAAACAATACTGTCAGTGCTCAGATGACATGGGGATCGCCCAGGAGGCATTTCTGACCCCCAGGTCACTGCTGTCAACAACGTGGTCAGAGGTATTAAGCCACTTTTACGGGCTCACAATAAAACGTTCAAAAACGAAACTGAAACTGTTTTCCTGCGAAATATGTTAATGAACATCCTTTCCAGGGTAAAGACTTGTGTATAAGGTAAAATCAATAACCAAAAACAAAAATACTCCTCCAAACCTTCGGCTATGTTCACAAGTAGCATTTTTTATGCATTTTTGCACTTTTGTATTGCTTTCAACCGTGACAAATGCATTCACCGGGAAATGTCATTTTAACATTTTACAACCTTATCTGGCCATGTGCTGTGTGACACATGCATACAGTGCTGAAAAGACATGGGAACAGCATGAGGAAGACCCCTGGAAGCATCTCTGACACCTAGGTCACTGCCTAAAAGTGTGCCCATCAGAAGTCATCCTTGCCACATCAGAAGATGCAGACTTTCAGCTATCCCCGTGCAAGTCCTTGTCCCAGGGCAGTGTTCAATTGTACCTCCCCGATTCCTTGCAATGCAAGCGCAAGTATGTAGCCTGCCACCCCCAGGCTGCAATACCATACTGCTTGCTTGCTTGCACTTGAAATTGGGCCTTTTAGGCATGTGGAGGCGGAATCTGGCCACCACGTCATGGCTGCGTCGGCGGCCTGGTATCCATACTCAGTCCCCAGCCGCCCGGCGGCCGGGTGTCCACGCTCGGTCCCCAGCCGCCCCTATTTGTCCCGGTAACCTTCCCCACTCTTTTCTTAGCCTGGCCTGCTTTAGGGCAGCATTGGCCGAGCCCACCTGACCACCAGACTCCTCTGGTGGGCCCTGGCATCTCCATCAGGAGAGTTGAGAGTGCCAAGGTGAGGAGCATGATGATGATGATAGAAGTTAGCATCTGCGTTGTTTTCTTGTAATGCAAGCTTAAGTGTACTGCCTGCCACTCACCCACCCCCAGGCTGCAATACCATACTGCTAGCTTGCTTGCACTTGAAATGAGGCCTTTTAGGCTTGTGGAGGCAGACGCCGGCCACCATGTCATGGCTGCGTCGGCAGCCTGGTATCCATACTCAGTCCCCTATTTGTCCCGGTGCGCCTTATACACAAGCACGCATACTAAAACATTACCTGTGCCCTCCCCAGTGCATTTAGTGGGAAGGACAGCCTAACCACAAACACATGGACAAGTGAATGTGGCCAGGGATGGTCCATCTCACCGACGCCTTCACACTGGGTTAATATTGTGGAAGCTGGGACACAGTTGGACACTGGGATGCAACACGTCCTCCAGACATAGAGGATTGCGGGTCCTGGGTCAATCATGCTTCAACACAAAGTTCGGATGGTAGACAGCAGCAGTGGTCGGCCTTCTACACAATGAGTAAATTATTCATGATCATGAGGCCATCCATCTCCTTAGCTTTCTGTTCCTTGGAATGCAAGAGCATGTATGTAATAGCGGCTAGGCCTGAGGTGGTCAGCGTCTTGGCGCATATCCTACCTCCTCCGAGGATTGCTGGATGTTTTCCTGGTACTTTCTCAGTTCTATGACTCCCGTTAAAACAAAGTTTCTGGTGATGAATGATGGATGAGGTGGTGGCAAAGGAGAAAGAGCAGGAGTAATAGGGACCATTCACATCAATATCAGGCCAGTCAACCACACATGTCTTGCATGATTTGTTGCTGTACAAAAAGGAGCGGTTCGGCTACACAGTTATAGGGCATACAGTGAGTGCAATGCGTACCAAAAATTTCGAAGCACTCCAATGCCCCTTGGAAGTGACATGGAGGTCAGAGGGCCTTAACTAAACAGTCTTTTCCATTTATAGCAACTGGGTCTCCTGTACACTGTTGGCCTAAGCAGTGAATGGAAGGCTTTCCAAAAATTATGAGGAACTGCAATGCCCCTTGAAACAGACGTGGATTACAGCGTACTAAAAACCTTCTACCCATTTTTGGGGAGTGGGTCTCCCTTAGTGTTCGCCTATGCATTGAAAAGAAAAAGCTGACTAGAATTAGGAGGAAATGCAATGCCCGTTAGAATAGTCTTGGAGGTTAGAGATAATTAACAACAACATTTCAATGCCCCTTGGAAGAGCTGTGGAGTTCAGAGTGGTTTAACAAGTCAGTTTTAATGCCCCTTGGAAGAGACTTGGAGGTCACAGTAGCTTAACAAGACAGTTTTAATGTCCCTTGGAAGAGTGGTCGAGGTCCCAGTGGAATAAAAAGACAATATCAATGCCCCTTGAAGAGTGGTGGAGGTCGCAGTGGATTAAAAAGACAATATCAATGCCCCTTGGAAGAGTGGTGGAGGTCGCACTGGAATAAAAAGACAATATCAATGCCCCGTGGAAGAAAAGTGGAGGTCACAGTAGCTTAACAAGCTGATTTTAATGCCCTTTACAAGAGCCATGCAGTACAGCATATTAAAAACATTAATTCCAGTATTGGGGAGTGGATCTCCCATAGTCTTTGCCTATACCTTCCAAGCAAAAGCTGCCAAAAATTAGGACGGAGGAACTTGCAATGCTGGCAACACGGACCACGGTCACCCTGGTGGTATAGTGGTGGTGGAGGCTGAGGATAAGGAGAAGAGCAAAAAAACAGCTGAAATGAGGAAGCGTATACCCATGTGTGGGTGTGAAGCGGTGCATGGGAATACACCTCCCGAAACAACACAGTGGATTGGACTGTATATTACTCTGCTGTCATTTGGTGGTGATGAGAAGTCTGGCCCAATTCAGCCCTTGTTCGTTTTGATAAGGGTCAGCTTGTCAGCGTTGTCAGTTGACAGGCGAGTGCGCTTATCAGTTATAATTCCCCCAGCGGCACTAAAAACACGCTCCGATAACATGCTAGCGGCAGGGCAGGCCAGGACATCCAAGGCGTACAGAGCGAGTTCATTCCAAGTGTCCAGCTTGGATACCCAATAATTAAAAGGCACAGAGGAATCACGGAGGACGCTGGTACGGTCGGCAAGGTACTCCCTCACCATCTTTTGAAACTTGACACTCCTTGTGAGAATACCCCGCACCTCAGGGCCTGTAAGCTGGGCGGGTCTCAGAAAGCTGTCCCAGAACGTTGACAGTGTTCCCCTGCTTCTGCTGGATTGGAGTTGCGTCTCTCTCGCCTGTACGCCTTGGTTGGTCAACGAACTGTGACCTCTGCCGCTAGCGTGTTCAGATGGGAATTTTTTTAACAGTTCTGCAGCAAGGGCCTTCTGGTACTGCCCCATTTTTGTAGACCTCTCCACCTCAGGAATAAGAGAGTGAAAGTTCTCCTTGTAGCGAGGGTGTAAATGTGTCACCAACCAGTAATGACTGTCACCCAACATTTCGACAACACAAGGGTCACGGTTAAGGCAGCGTAACATAAAGTCAGCCATTTGTGCCAGACTGGTAACGGGCAAGACTTCCGTGTCCTCACCAAGATGACGACTGACCATGCTCTCCTCCTCCTCCCCCCTGTCCTCAGGCCACCCACGCTGAACCGACGGTATGACAGTTGTACAGGTACTACCGTCTACAGCGCATGATACCAGCTCCTGCTCTTCCTCCTCCTCCTCCTCTCCCTCTTTGTCCCCCAATGCACGTTGGGATGAGATGAGGCTGGGCTGTGTGTAATCGCCCACTACGGCTTCTTGATCCATCTCATCATACTCTGACTGCAATGCCTCCTCTTTAATTCTCTGCAGAGAGCGTTGCAAAAGACAGACAAGTGGGGTGCTGACGCTAATGACGGCGTCATCGCCACTCACCATCTTGGTGGACTCCTCAAAGTTTGTCAGGATGGTACATATGTCAGACATCCAGGTCCACTCCTGAGGTCTTATGTGTGGAGTCTGACTTGAATATCGACGGCTTTGTTGCAGCGGGTACTCCACAACTGCTCTCTTCTGCTCACAAATCCTTTGCAACATGTGGAGGGTAGAGTTCCAACGTGTGGGGACATCACACACCAGTCGGTGTGGCGAAAGCTGCAAACGCTGCTGCAACACAGCAAGGGTAGCGGAAGCTGTAGTCGACTTGAAAAAATGAGCTGATAGATGGCGTACTTTGACGAGCAGATCTGGCAACTCGGGGTACGATTTAAGAAACCGCTGAACCACGAGGTTAAGCACATGAGCCAGGCATGGTACATGTGTGATCTCGCCTTGCCTCAGAGCCGCCACTAGGTTACGGCCATTGTCACACACGACCATGCCTGGATGTAGATTCAGTGGTCTCAGCCACAGATCTGCCTGCTCTTTCACAGTTGTTCACAACTCACAAGCAGTGTGAGGTTTATCACCTAAGCTTATGAGTTTCAGCACAGCCTGTTGCCGCTTGGTTGAGGCAGTACTGCAGTGCTTCCAGCTTGTAACTGATGTGGTGATATCTGAGATGGAGGCTGAACATGAGGAGGAGGAGGAGGAGGAGGATGATGCGCAGGAGCTGTACACTGTGGGGGCAACTCTGACTGACATAGGGCCTGCAATCCTCGGTGTGGGGAGGATGTGTTCCGTCCCAAGGTCCGACTGGGTCCCGGCTTCCACTATGTTTACCCAGGGTGCCGTCAGGGAGATGTACCATCCCTGGCCACAAGCACTTGTCCCCGTGTCTGTTGTCAGGTGGACTCTCCCTGTAACTGCGTTGTTGAGGGCACGGCAGATGTTTTGGGACACGTGCTTGTGTAGTGCGGGGATGGCACACCGGGCAAAATAGTGTCGACTGGGTACCGAGGGACGGCCACCGCCATAAGGTTGCGGAAGGATTCCGTCTCCACCAGCCTAAAAGGCAGCATTTCCAACGCAAGCAGTCATGAAATGTGCGAATTTAGGACTGTGGCCTGTGGGGCGTTGGCTGCGAATTTGCTCTTTCGTTCAAAGGGCTGGGATATGGACAATTGAACGCTGCGGTGGGACGTGGACGTTGATGCTGTTTCTTGAGAAACAGTGAAGACTGAGAGGAGGGGGCATCTTTGCATGCAGAATGGACAGGGGATTGCCTTGCACGCACAACAGGGGGTTCTCTTACATGCTCAACAGCGGAAGAAGCAGTGGTGACACCCGCTGACACTGGTCGTGGACCCTGGGGTTCGCCCCACAAAGTCTGGTGCTTTGCTGACATGTGCCTGATCATGCTGGTGGTGGTCAGGCTGGTAGTTTTGTCACCCCTGCTGATGCTAGCATGGCCGGTGGTACAAATGGCCTTTTTGGGGTTATCAGCAGAGTCTTTAAAAAAATTCCAGACTCTGGAAGACCTACCGGTTGTACTGGCAACGTCCCTCGTGTTGGTGTACAATCCTCATGCTTTTTTTCTGCCAGGGAGATGCAGAAATGCTCAGGAAAAATCAGGAGCATTTCTGCATCGTGAGCACATAGCCTTACAGTCTCCTTAGGAGACTTGACTGTGTAATCATCCGATCACTTGTGCTATACATGGCTAAAATGATAATCTGCTATGAGCAATGGGCAATGCTCAAAGCAAATCGGCACAAGATCCTGCTAAAAAACAGATTGCAGTTAAACAAGAAAACAATTTAAGACATTCCCGTCCCCATTTAACTTAACTAATTTTGCATTGTACCTTTTCATTTCCATTTTTATCACCCCAAACAAATTCAAAAACAGGTATAACTACCAGACATGTGAACATAGCCCTACAATACAATGCAACGAATGATAGTCGTATTTAGTGCTTACGTTGGCTGCACCTCCTCCTCACTGTCGTCCTCAATAATCGGACGCTTTATGCCTTTTATTCTGGACTTCCTTCCTAAAACATATAACAAAACTGATTATGATTCTCATTCACCTCCAGATTTACACATCATCAGAGAAGCAGTCTCCTCCTCTCACCATGGAAGAAGTGGAACCTATCACACACTATAGGGATAAAACTATTGGGACACATACACATTACTCCTGGAGGAGTTACATGTTTAGGTGCTGGATTTATATACCCATGGCAAAGGAACCAAAAGAGAAAACCTTAATTCAATGATTAGGAAGTGACTTTCCTTACTTGTTCATACAGTGTAAAGCCTCCTTCAGATGCACGTGTTTTCAGTACATGTGGCATTCGCTTTCACACGCATCGGAGACACGTATCCACACATACAGGTGCATCTCACTAAATTAGAATATCATCAAAAAGTTAATTTATTTCATTTCTTCAATACAAAAAGTGAAACTCGTATATTATATGAACATACATTTCAGTAGGCCCACATTTCGGATTTTAAAATCATTTTTCAAGCTGGTGTTATAAAGTATTCTAATTTACTGAGATAATGACTTTTGTGTTTTCATTGGCTGTAAGCCATAATCATCAACATTAACAGCAATAAACACTTGAAATAGATCACTCTGTTTGTAATGACTATATAATATATAAGTTTCACTTTTTGTATTGAAGAACTGAAATAAATTAACTTTTTGATGATATTCTAATTAAGTGAGATGCACCTGTACCTATCATAATCTATGGTGATCTTCACATGAACTACACGGAGACCCGGCCGCTTTCTCCCGGCCGCGCAGATGACAAGGGCCAATACACGTTTATGGCTGCGTGTAAAACATCCTTGTGACATCCGTGTGCTGTACATGTTTAACATTGCAAAGTATAGGAGAAGCTTTGGAATTGATATTTCTTAAGTCATAGTGGAGGAAAACGAATGGCACACGGATGGAACACTGATGGTCCAAAATACTGAGCACACCGGTACCATTTTTTCCAGTACTGGTCTTATACGGACGTGTGACAGGTAGCTTAGTCAAAGCAATCTGTTAAATATGTCATCCATCAGGTAAAAAATCCTAAGCTGGAGGTTGCAGCGAGGCAGACATAGAGCTTTTTCCCGGGGTATTGTAACCTAAGTTTTTTCCTCTCCTTCTAATAAGAGCCATAACCTTTTTATATTTCGACATAGCTGCATTTTTGCAGAACACCATTTATTCTATGAAATAACTGGAAACGGTGAGGAGAAAAACAGTGTTTCAGCATTTTCTTTTTTCGGGTTTTGCATTAGCGCCACTCACTTTGTGGCAATCTGGTGGTGATCTGTTAACTTTGTTCTATGCGTCAGTTATGGGATACCAAATCTATGTAATTCTACTTTTCATTTACTACTTAAAAATAACATAATATACAAAAACAATTGGCTTTTGTCACCATATTCTGAGAGACATATTTTTTTTAAAAGTAGGCATCCGGCAGTCAAGATAACCCTTGTCAATCTGCATTCATACTGCACGGGGGGTCCATGGTCAACAGAACTGATGGCCACTATGTTGAAGTCTGTTACATGCCACTATCACACTTGACAGTGGTATTAAAGAAGTAAAACTGATGTGAATAGAATAGGCTAGATACACAGTGTTTGTGCTCACTAGCAGGTGCATTCCCTCAAGTGGCACAGTCAGCATGGGTGTCAAGGCATCCGTGTGCCGTTAGGGTTCACTGTAAGGAAAACCTATACTGTACACTATACGTTTCTTTGCTGTGGCCTTCTGTGTAAGAAGGCACAGCCCACTGCAATTTAATTTTCCATTTTTTTACCAAGTTTTTAATTTATTTTTTTATGATGTTCACTGAAGGGGTTAACTTACATTTTATAGATCAGGTTATTTCGGATGAGACAATAACAAATATGTATACTTCTTTCATTTTTATATAAATATACCTATTTATTGGTATTTTTTTTATTATTTTTATCTTTGAAATTGTAAAATATTTTTACTTTTTCTTTTCTTTTTCACTTTTTTTAGTAAGTCCATCTATGAGACTTTAACTTTTATTACTCTGATTAATGGGGCTTTGCATTTCAATGCACCAGCACTGCAATGTATTACAACTAGTGTTGAGCGAGCACTAAAATGCTCGGGTGCTCGAAGCTCGGGCCGAGCTCGCCGTGATACTCGGGTGCTCTATCCGAGCAACGAGCCCAATGTTAGTCTATGGGAGATCCGAACATTTTTGCGGCGGCACCCACGGCAGTCTGTAAAAAGCCTAAAAAGTGCCCAAAACAATACTGTCAGTGCTCAGATGACATGGGGATCGCCCAGGAGGCATTTCTGACCCCCAGGTCACTGCTGTCAACAACGTGGTCAGAGGTATTAAGCCACTTTTACGGGCTCACAATAAAACGTTCAAAAACGAAACTGAAACTGTTTTCCTGCGAAATATGTTAATGAACATCCTTTCCAGGGTAAAGACTTGTGTATAAGGTAAAATCAATAACCAAAAACAAAAATACTCCTCCAAACCTTCGGCTATGTTCACAAGTAGCATTTTTTATGCATTTTTGCACTTTTGTATTGCTTTCAACCGTGACAAATGCATTCACCGGGAAATGTCATTTTAACATTTTACAACCTTATCTGGCCATGTGCTGTGTGACACATGCATACAGTGCTGAAAAGACATGGGAACAGCATGAGGAAGACCCCTGGAAGCATCTCTGACACCTAGGTCACTGCCTAAAAGTGTGCCCATCAGAAGTCATCCTTGCCACATCAGAAGATGCAGACTTTCAGCTATCCCCGTGCAAGTCCTTGTCCCAGGGCAGTGTTCAATTGTACCTCCCCGATTCCTTGCAATGCAAGCGCAAGTATGTAGCCTGCCACCCCCAGGCTGCAATACCATACTGCTTGCTTGCTTGCACTTGAAATTGGGCCTTTTAGGCATGTGGAGGCGGAATCTGGCCACCACGTCATGGCTGCGTCGGCGGCCTGGTATCCATACTCAGTCCCCAGCCGCCCGGCGGCCGGGTGTCCACGCTCGGTCCCCAGCCGCCCCTATTTGTCCCGGTAACCTTCCCCACTCTTTTCTTAGCCTGGCCTGCTTTAGGGCAGCATTGGCCGAGCCCACCTGACCACCAGACTCCTCTGGTGGGCCCTGGCATCTCCATCAGGAGAGTTGAGAGTGCCAAGGTGAGGAGCATGATGATGATGATAGAAGTTAGCATCTGCGTTGTTTTCTTGTAATGCAAGCGTAAGTGTACTGCCTGCCACTCACCCACCCCCAGGCTGCAATACCATACTGCTAGCTTGCTTGCACTTGAAATGAGGCCTTTTAGGCTTGTGGAGGCAGACGCCGGCCACCATGTCATGGCTGCGTCGGCAGCCTGGTATCCATACTCAGTCCCCTATTTGTCCCGGTGCGCCTTATACACAAGCACGCATACTAAAACATTACCTGTGCCCTCCCCAGTGCATTTAGTGGGAAGGACAGCCTAACCACAAACACATGGACAAGTGAATGTGGCCAGGGATGGTCCATCTCACCGACGCCTTCACACTGGGTTAATATTGTGGAAGCTGGGACACAGTTGGACACTGGGATGCAACACGTCCTCCAGACATAGAGGATTGCGGGTCCTGGGTCAATCATGCTTCAACACAAAGTTCGGATGGTAGACAGCAGCAGTGGTCGGCCTTCTACACAATGAGTAAATTATTCATGATCATGAGGCCATCCATCTCCTTAGCTTTCTGTTCCTTGGAATGCAAGAGCATGTATGTAATAGCGGCTAGGCCTGAGGTGGTCAGCGTCTTGGCGCATATCCTACCTCCTCCGAGGATTGCTGGATGTTTTCCTGGTACTTTCTCAGTTCTATGACTCCCGTTAAAACAAAGTTTCTGGTGATGAATGATGGATGAGGTGGTGGCAAAGGAGAAAGAGCAGGAGTAATAGGGACCATTCACATCAATATCAGGCCAGTCAACCACACATGTCTTGCATGATTTGTTGCTGTACAAAAAGGAGCGGTTCGGCTACACAGTTATAGGGCATACAGTGAGTGCAATGCGTACCAAAAATTTCGAAGCACTCCAATGCCCCTTGGAAGTGACATGGAGGTCAGAGGGCCTTAACTAAACAGTCTTTTCCATTTATAGCAACTGGGTCTCCTGTACACTGTTGGCCTAAGCAGTGAATGGAAGGCTTTCCAAAAATTATGAGGAACTGCAATGCCCCTTGAAACAGACGTGGATTACAGCGTACTAAAAACCTTCTACCCATTTTTGGGGAGTGGGTCTCCCTTAGTGTTCGCCTATGCATTGAAAAGAAAAAGCTGACTAGAATTAGGAGGAAATGCAATGCCCGTTAGAATAGTCTTGGAGGTTAGAGATAATTAACAACAACATTTCAATGCCCCTTGGAAGAGCTGTGGAGTTCAGAGTGGTTTAACAAGTCAGTTTTAATGCCCCTTGGAAGAGACTTGGAGGTCACAGTAGCTTAACAAGACAGTTTTAATGTCCCTTGGAAGAGTGGTCGAGGTCCCAGTGGAATAAAAAGACAATATCAATGCCCCTTGAAGAGTGGTGGAGGTCGCAGTGGATTAAAAAGACAATATCAATGCCCCTTGGAAGAGTGGTGGAGGTCGCACTGGAATAAAAAGACAATATCAATGCCCCGTGGAAGAAAAGTGGAGGTCACAGTAGCTTAACAAGCTGATTTTAATGCCCTTTACAAGAGCCATGCAGTACAGCATATTTAAAACATTAATTCCATTATTGGGGAGTGGATCTCCCATAGTCTTTGCCTATACCTTCCAAGCAAAAGCTGCCAAAAATTAGGACGGAGGAACTTGCAATGCTGGCAACACGGACCACGGTCACCCTGGTGGTATAGTGGTGGTGGAGGCTGAGGATAAGGAGAAGAGCAAAAAAACAGCTGAAATGAGGAAGCGTATACCCATGTGTGGGTGTGAAGCGGTGCATGGGAATACACCTCCCGAAACAACACAGTGGATTGGACTGTATATTACTCTGCTGTCATTTGGTGGTGATGAGAAGTCTGGCCCAATTCAGCCCTTGTTCGTTTTGATAAGGGTCAGCTTGTCAGCGTTGTCAGTTGACAGGCGAGTGCGCTTATCAGTTATAATTCCCCCAGCGGCACTAAAAACACGCTCCGATAACATGCTAGCGGCAGGGCAGGCCAGGACATCCAAGGCGTACAGAGCGAGTTCATTCCAAGTGTCCAGCTTGGATACCCAATAATTAAAAGGCACAGAGGAATCACGGAGGACGCTGGTACGGTCGGCAAGGTACTCCCTCACCATCTTTTGAAACTTGACACTCCTTGTGAGAATACCCCGCACCTCAGGGCCTGTAAGCTGGGCGGGTCTCAGAAAACTGTCCCAGAACGTTGACAGTGTTCCCCTGCTTCTGCTGGATTGGAGTTGCGTCTCTCTCGCCTGTACGCCTTGGTTGGTCAACGAACTGTGACCTCTGCCGCTAGCGTGTTCAGATGGGAATTTTTTTAACAGTTCTGCAGCAAGGGCCTTCTGGTACTGCCCCATTTTTGTAGACCTCTCCACCTCAGGAATAAGAGAGTGAAAGTTCTCCTTGTAGCGAGGGTGTAAATGTGTCACCAACCAGTAATGACTGTCACCCAACATTTCGACAACACAAGGGTCACGGTTAAGGCAGCGTAACATAAAGTCAGCCATTTGTGCCAGACTGGTAACGGGCAAGACTTCCGTGTCCTCACCAAGATGACGACTGACCATGCTCTCCTCCTCCTCCCCCCTGTCCTCAGGCCACCCACGCTGAACCGACGGTATGACAGTTGTACAGGTACTACCGTCTACAGCGCATGATACCAGCTCCTGCTCTTCCTCCTCCTCCTCCTCCTCTCCCTCTTTGTCCCCCAATGCACGTTGGGATGAGATGAGGCTGGGCTGTGTGTAATCGCCCACTACGGCTTCTTGATCCATCTCATCATACTCTGACTGCAATGCCTCCTCTTTAATTCTCTGCAGAGAGCGTTGCAAAAGACAGACAAGTGGGGTGCTGACGATAATGACGGCGTCATCGCCACTCACCATCTTGGTGGACTCCTCAAAGTTTGTCAGGATGGTACATATGTCAGACATCCAGGTCCACTCCTGAGGTCTTATGTGTGGAGTCTGACTTGAATATCGACGGCTTTGTTGCAGCTGGTACTCCACAACTGCTCTCTTCTGCTCACAAATCCTTTGCAACATGTGGAGGGTAGAGTTCCAACGTGTGGGGACATCACACACCAGTCGGTGTGGCGAAAGCTGCAAACGCTGCTGCAACACAGCAAGGGTAGCGGAAGCTGTAGTCGACTTGAAAAAATGAGCTGATAGACGGCGTACTTTGACGAGCAGATCTGGCAACTCGGGGTACGATTTAAGAAACCGCTGAACCACGAGGTTAAGCACATGAGCCAGGCATGGTACATGTGTGATCTCGCCTTGCCTCAGAGCCGCCACTAGGTTAAGGCCATTGTCACACACGACCATGCCTGGATGTAGATTCAGTGGTCTCAGCCACAGATCTGCCTGCTCTTTCACAGTTGTTCACAACTCACAAGCAGTGTGAGGTTTATCACCTAAGCTTATGAGTTTCAGCACAGCCTGTTGCCGCTTGGTTGAGGCAGTACTGCAGTGCTTCCAGCTTGTAACTGATGTGGTGATATCTGAGATGGAGGCTGAACATGAGGAGGAGGAGGAGGAGGAGGATGATGCGCAGGAGCTGTACACTGTGGGGGCAACTCTGACTGACATAGGGCCTGCAATCCTCGGTGTGGGGAGGATGTGTTCCGTCCCAAGGTCCGACTGGGTCCCGGCTTCCACTATGTTTACCCAGGGTGCCGTCAGGGAGATGTACCATCCCTGGCCACAAGCACTTGTCCCCGTGTCTGTTGTCAGGTGGACTCTCCCTGTAACTGCGTTGTTGAGGGCACGGCAGATGTTTTGGGACACGTGCTTGTGTAGTGCGGGGATGGCACACCGGGCAAAATAGTGTCGACTGGGTACCGAGGGACGGCCACCGCCATAAGGTTGCGGAAGGATTCCGTCTCCACCAGCCTAAAAGGCAGCATTTCCAACGCAAGCAGTCATGAAATGTGCGAATTTAGGACTGTGGCCTGTGGGGCGTTGGCTGCGAATTTGCTCTTTCGTTCAAAGGGCTGGGATATGGACAATTGAACGCTGCGGTGGGACGTGGACGTTGATGCTGTTTCTTGAGAAACAGTGAAGACTGAGAGGAGGGGGCATCTTTGCATGCAGAATGGACAGGGGATTGCCTTGCACGCACAACAGGGGGTTCTCTTACACGCTCAACAGCGGAAGAAGCAGTGGTGACACCCGCTGACACTGGTCGTGGACCCTGGGGTTCGCCCCACAAAGTCTGGTGCTTTGCTGACATGTGCCTGATCATGCTGGTGGTGGTCAGGCTGGTAGTTTTGTCACCCCTGCTGATGCTAGCATGGCCGGTGGTACAAATGGCCTTTTTGGGGTTATCAGCAGAGTCTTTAAAAAAATTCCAGACTCTGGAAGACCTACCGGTTGTACTGGCAACGTCCCTCGTGTTGGTGTACAATCCTCATGCTTTTTTTCTGCCAGGGAGATGCAGAAACGCTCAGGAAAAATCAGGAGCATTTCTGCATCGTGAGCACATAGCCTTACAGTCTCCTTAGGAGACTTGACTGTGTAATCATCCGATCACTTGTGCTATACATGGCTAAAATGATAATCTGCTATGAGCAATGGGCAATGCTCAAAGCAAATCGGCACAAGATCCTGCTAAAAAACAGATTGCAGTTAAACAAGAAAACAATTTAAGACATTCCCGTCCCCATTTAACTTAACTAATTTTGCATTGTACCTTTTCATTTCCATTTTTATCACCCCAAACAAATTCAAAAACAGGTATAACTACCAGACATGTGAACATAGCCTTACAATACAATGCAACGAATGATAGTCGTATTTAGTGCTTACGTTGGCTGCACCTCCTCATCCTCACTGTCTTCAATTATTGGGCGCTTTAAGCCTCTTATTCTGGACTTCCTTCCTAAAATATATAACAAAACTGATTATGATTCTCATTCACCTCCAGATTTACACATCATCAGAGAAGCAGTCTCCACCTCTCACCATGGAAGAAGTGGAACCTATCACACACTATAGGGATAAAACTATTGGGACACATACACATTACTCCTGGAGGAGTTACATGTTTAGGTGCTGGATTTATATACCCATGGCAAAGGAACCAAAAGAGAAAACCTTAATTCAATGATTAGGATGTGACTTTCCTTACTTGTTCATACAGTGTAAAGCCTCCTTCAGATGCACGTGTTTTCAGTACATGTGGCATTCGCTTTCACACGCATCGGAGACACGTATCCACACATACAGGTGCATCTCACTAAATTAGAATATCATCAAAAAGTTAATTTATTTCATTTCTTCAATACAAAAAGTGAAACTCGTATATTATATGAACATACATTTCAGTAGGCCCACATTTCGGATTTTAAAATCATTTTTCAAGCTGGTGTTATAAAGTATTCTAATTTACTGAGATAATGACTTTTGTGTTTTCATTGGCTGTAAGCCATAATCATCAACATTAACAGCAATAAACACTTGAAATAGATCACTCTGTTTGTAATGACTCTATATAATATATAAGTTTCACTTTTTGTATTGAAGAACTGAAATAAATTAACTTTTTGATGATATTCTAATTAAGTGAGATGCACCTGTACCTATCATAATCTATGGTGATCTTCACATGAACTACACGGAGACCCGGCCGCTTTCTCCCGGCCGCGCAGATGACAAGGGCCAATACACGTTTATGGCTGCGTGTAAAACATCCTTGTGACATCCGTGTGCTGTACATGTTTAACATTGCAAAGTATAGGAGAAGCTTTGGAATTGATATTTCTTAAGTCATAGTGGAGGAAAACGAATGGCACACGGATGGAACACTGATGGTCCAAAATACTGAGCACACCGGTACCATTTTTTCCAGTACTGGTCTTATACGGACGTGTGACAGGTGGCTTAGTCAAAGCAATCTGTTAAATATGTCATCCATCAGGTAAAAAATCCTAAGCTGGAGGTTGCAGCGAGGCAGACATAGAGCTTTTTCCCGGGGTATTGTAACCTAAGTTTTTTCCTCTCCTTCTAATAAGAGCCATAACCTTTTTATATTTCGACATAGCTGCATTTTTGCAGAACACCATTTATTCTATGAAATAACTGGAAACGGTGAGGAGAAAAACAGTGTTTCAGCATTTTCTTTTTTCGGGTTTTGCATTAGCGCCACTCACTTTGTGGCAATCTGGTGGTGATCTGTTAACTTTGTTCTATGCGTCAGTTATGGGATACCAAATCTATGTAATTCTACTTTTCATTTACTACTTAAAAATAACATAATATACAAAAACAATTGGCTTTTGTCACCATATTCTGAGAGACATATTTTTTTTAAAAGTAGGCATCCGGCAGTCAAGATAACCCTTGTCAATCTGCATTCATACTGCACGGGGGGTCCATGGTCAACAGAACTGATGGCCACTATGTTGAAGTCTGTTACATGCCACTATCACACTTGACAGTGGTATTAAAGAAGTAAAACTGATGTGAATAGAATAGGCTAGATACACAGTGTTTGTGCTCACTAGCAGGTGCATTCCCTCAAGTGGCACAGTCAGCATGGGTGTCAAGGCATCCGTGTGCCGTTAGGGTTCACTGTAAGGAAAACCTATACTGTACACTATACGTTTCTTTGCTGTGGCCTTCTGTGTAAGAAGGCACAGCCCACTGCAATTTAATTTTCCATTTTTTTACCAAGTTTTTAATTTATTTTTTTATGATGTTCACTGAAGGGGTTAACTTACATTTTATAGATCAGGTTATTTCGGATGAGACAATAACAAATATGTATACTTCTTTCATTTTTATATAAATATACCTATTTATTGGTATTTTTTTTATTATTTTTATCTTTGAAATTGTAAAATATTTTTACTTTTTCTTTTCTTTTTCACTTTTTTTAGTAAGTCCATCTATGAGACTTTAACTTTTATTACTCTGATTAATGGGGCTTTGCATTTCAATGCACCAGCACTGCAATGTATTACAACTAGTGTTGAGCGAGCACTAAAATGCTCGGGTGCTCGAAGCTCGGGCCGAGCTCGCCGTGATACTCGGGTGCTCTATCCGAGCAACGAGCCCAATGTTAGTCTATGGGAGATCCGAACATTTTTGCGGCGGCACCCACGGCAGTCTGTAAAAAGCCTAAAAAGTGCCCAAAACAATACTGTCAGTGCTCAGATGACATGGGGATCGCCCAGGAGGCATTTCTGACCCCCAGGTCACTGCTGTCAACAACGTGGTCAGAGGTATTAAGCCACTTTTACGGGCTCACAATAAAACGTTCAAAAACGAAACTGAAACTGTTTTCCTGCGAAATATGTTAATGAACATCCTTTCCAGGGTAAAGACTTGTGTATAAGGTAAAATCAATAACCAAAAACAAAAATACTCCTCCAAACCTTCGGCTATGTTCACAAGTAGCATTTTTTATGCATTTTTGCACTTTTGTATTGCTTTCAACCGTGACAAATGCATTCACCGGGAAATGTCATTTTAACATTTTACAACCTTATCTGGCCATGTGCTGTGTGACACATGCATACAGTGCTGAAAAGACATGGGAACAGCATGAGGAAGACCCCTGGAAGCATCTCTGACACCTAGGTCACTGCCTAAAAGTGTGCCCATCAGAAGTCATCCTTGCCACATCAGAAGATGCAGACTTTCAGCTATCCCCGTGCAAGTCCTTGTCCCAGGGCAGTGTTCAATTGTACCTCCCCGATTCCTTGCAATGCAAGCGCAAGTATGTAGCCTGCCACCCCCAGGCTGCAATACCATACTGCTTGCTTGCTTGCACTTGAAATTGGGCCTTTTAGGCATGTGGAGGCGGAATCTGGCCACCACGTCATGGCTGCGTCGGCGGCCTGGTATCCATACTCAGTCCCCAGCCGCCCGGCGGCCGGGTGTCCACGCTCGGTCCCCAGCCGCCCCTATTTGTCCCGGTAACCTTCCCCACTCTTTTCTTAGCCTGGCCTGCTTTAGGGCAGCATTGGCCGAGCCCACCTGACCACCAGACTCCTCTGGTGGGCCCTGGCATCTCCATCAGGAGAGTTGAGAGTGCCAAGGTGAGGAGCATGATGATGATGATAGAAGTTAGCATCTGCGTTGTTTTCTTGTAATGCAAGCGTAAGTGTACTGCCTGCCACTCACCCACCCCCAGGCTGCAATACCATACTGCTAGCTTGCTTGCACTTGAAATGAGGCCTTTTAGGCTTGTGGAGGCAGACGCCGGCCACCATGTCATGGCTGCGTCGGCAGCCTGGTATCCATACTCAGTCCCCTATTTGTCCCGGTGCGCCTTATACACAAGCACGCATACTAAAACATTACCTGTGCCCTCCCCAGTGCATTTAGTGGGAAGGACAGCCTAACCACAAACACATGGACAAGTGAATGTGGCCAGGGATGGTCCATCTCACCGACGCCTTCACACTGGGTTAATATTGTGGAAGCTGGGACACAGTTGGACACTGGGATGCAACACGTCCTCCAGACATAGAGGATTGCGGGTCCTGGGTCAATCATGCTTCAACACAAAGTTCGGATGGTAGACAGCAGCAGTGGTCGGCCTTCTACACAATGAGTAAATTATTCATGATCATGAGGCCATCCATCTCCTTAGCTTTCTGTTCCTTGGAATGCAAGAGCATGTATGTAATAGCGGCTAGGCCTGAGGTGGTCAGCGTCTTGGCGCATATCCTACCTCCTCCGAGGATTGCTGGATGTTTTCCTGGTACTTTCTCAGTTCTATGACTCCCGTTAAAACAAAGTTTCTGGTGATGAATGATGGATGAGGTGGTGGCAAAGGAGAAAGAGCAGGAGTAATAGGGACCATTCACATCAATATCAGGCCAGTCAACCACACATGTCTTGCATGATTTGTTGCTGTACAAAAAGGAGCGGTTCGGCTACACAGTTATAGGGCATACAGTGAGTGCAATGCGTACCAAAAATTTCGAAGCACTCCAATGCCCCTTGGAAGTGACATGGAGGTCAGAGGGCCTTAACTAAACAGTCTTTTCCATTTATAGCAACTGGGTCTCCTGTACACTGTTGGCCTAAGCAGTGAATGGAAGGCTTTCCAAAAATTATGAGGAACTGCAATGCCCCTTGAAACAGACGTGGATTACAGCGTACTAAAAACCTTCTACCCATTTTTGGGGAGTGGGTCTCCCTTAGTGTTCGCCTATGCATTGAAAAGAAAAAGCTGACTAGAATTAGGAGGAAATGCAATGCCCGTTAGAATAGTCTTGGAGGTTAGAGATAATTAACAACAACATTTCAATGCCCCTTGGAAGAGCTGTGGAGTTCAGAGTGGTTTAACAAGTCAGTTTTAATGCCCCTTGGAAGAGACTTGGAGGTCACAGTAGCTTAACAAGACAGTTTTAATGTCCCTTGGAAGAGTGGTCGAGGTCCCAGTGGAATAAAAAGACAATATCAATGCCCCTTGAAGAGTGGTGGAGGTCGCAGTGGATTAAAAAGACAATATCAATGCCCCTTGGAAGAGTGGTGGAGGTCGCACTGGAATAAAAAGACAATATCAATGCCCCGTGGAAGAAAAGTGGAGGTCACAGTAGCTTAACAAGCTGATTTTAATGCCCTTTACAAGAGCCATGCAGTACAGCATATTAAAAACATTAATTCCATTATTGGGGAGTGGATCTCCCATAGTCTTTGCCTATACCTTCCAAGCAAAAGCTGCCAAAAATTAGGACGGAGGAACTTGCAATGCTGGCAACACGGACCACGGTCACCCTGGTGGTATAGTGGTGGTGGAGGCTGAGGATAAGGAGAAGAGCAAAAAAACAGCTGAAATGAGGAAGCGTATACCCATGTGTGGGTGTGAAGCGGTGCATGGGAATACACCTCCCGAAACAACACAGTGGATTGGACTGTATATTACTCTGCTGTCATTTGGTGGTGATGAGAAGTCTGGCCCAATTCAGCCCTTGTTCGTTTTGATAAGGGTCAGCTTGTCAGCGTTGTCAGTTGACAGGCGAGTGCGCTTATCAGTTATAATTCCCCCAGCGGCACTAAAAACACGCTCCGATAACATGCTAGCGGCAGGGCAGGCCAGGACATCCAAGGCGTACAGAGCGAGTTCATTCCAAGTGTCCAGCTTGGATACCCAATAATTAAAAGGCACAGAGGAATCACGGAGGACGCTGGTACGGTCGGCAAGGTACTCCCTCACCATCTTTTGAAACTTGACACTCCTTGTGAGAATACCCCGCACCTCAGGGCCTGTAAGCTGGGCGGGTCTCAGAAAGCTGTCCCAGAACGTTGACAGTGTTCCCCTGCTTCTGCTGGATTGGAGTTGCGTCTCTCTCGCCTGTACGCCTTGGTTGGTCAACGAACTGTGACCTCTGCCGCTAGCGTGTTCAGATGGGAATTTTTTTAACAGTTCTGCAGCAAGGGCCTTCTGGTACTGCCCCATTTTTGTAGACCTCTCCACCTCAGGAATAAGAGAGTGAAAGTTCTCCTTGTAGCGAGGGTGTAAATGTGTCACCAACCAGTAATGACTGTCACCCAACATTTCGACAACACAAGGGTCACGGTTAAGGCAGCGTAACATAAAGTCAGCCATTTGTGCCAGACTGGTAACGGGCAAGACTTCCGTGTCCTCACCAAGATGACGACTGACCATGCTCTCCTCCTCCTCCCCCCTGTCCTCAGGCCACCCACGCTGAACCGACGGTATGACAGTTGTACAGGTACTACCGTCTACAGCGCATGATACCAGCTCCTGCTCTTCCTCCTCCTCCTCCTCCTCTCCCTCTTTGTCCCCCAATGCACGTTGGGATGAGATGAGGCTGGGCTGTGTGTAATCGCCCACTACGGCTTCTTGATCCATCTCATCATACTCTGACTGCAATGCCTCCTCTTTAATTCTCTGCAGAGAGCGTTGCAAAAGACAGACAAGTGGGGTGCTGACGCTAATGACGGCGTCATCGCCACTCACCATCTTGGTGGACTCCTCAAAGTTTGTCAGGATGGTACATATGTCAGACATCCAGGTCCACTCCTGAGGTCTTATGTGTGGAGTCTGACTTGAATATCGACGGCTTTGTTGCAGCTGGTACTCCACAACTGCTCTCTTCTGCTCACAAATCCTTTGCAACATGTGGAGGGTAGAGTTCCAACGTGTGGGGACATCACACACCAGTCGGTGTGGCGAAAGCTGCAAACGCTGCTGCAACACAGCAAGGGTAGCGGAAGCTGTAGTCGACTTGAAAAAATGAGCTGATAGACGGCGTACTTTGACGAGCAGATCTGGCAACTCGGGGTACGATTTAAGAAACCGCTGAACCACGAGGTTAAGCACATGAGCCAGGCATGGTACATGTGTGATCTCGCCTTGCCTCAGAGCCGCCACTAGGTTACGGCCATTGTCACACACGACCATGCCTGGATGTAGATTCAGTGGTCTCAGCCACAGATCTGCCTGCTCTTTCACAGTTGTTCACAACTCACAAGCAGTGTGAGGTTTATCACCTAAGCTTATGAGTTTCAGCACAGCCTATTGCCGCTTGGTTGAGGCAGTACTGCAGTGCTTCCAGCTTGTAACTGATGTGGTGATATCTGAGATGGAGGCTGAACATGAGGAGGAGGAGGAGGAGGAGGATGATGCGCAGGAGCTGTACACTGTGGGGGCAACTCTGACTGACATAGGGCCTGCAATCCTCGGTGTGGGGAGGATGTGTTCCGTCCCAAGGTCCGACTGGGTCCCGGCTTCCACTATGTTTACCCAGGGTGCCGTCAGGGAGATGTACCATCCCTGGCCACAAGCACTTGTCCCCGTGTCTGTTGTCAGGTGGAATCTCCCTGTAACTGCGTTGTTGAGGGCACGGCAGATGTTTTGGGACACGTGCTTGTGTAGTGCGGGGATGGCACACCGGGCAAAATAGTGTCGACTGGGTACCGAGGGACGGCCACCGCCATAAGGTTGCGGAAGGATTCCGTCTCCACCAGCCTAAAAGGCAGCATTTCCAACGCAAGCAGTCATGAAATGTGCGAATTTAGGACTGTGGCCTGTGGGGCGTTGGCTGCGAATTTGCTCTTTCGTTCAAAGGGCTGGGATATGGACAATTGAACGCTGCGGTGGGACGTGGACGTTGATGCTGTTTCTTGAGAAACAGTGAAGACTGAGAGGAGGGGGCATCTTTGCATGCAGAATGGACAGGGGATTGCCTTGCACGCACAACAGGGGGTTCTCTTACACGCTCAACAGCGGAAGAAGCAGTGGTGACACCCGCTGACACTGGTCGTGGACCCTGGGGTTCGCCCCACAAAGTCTGGTGCTTTGCTGACATGTGCCTGATCATGCTGGTGGTGGTCAGGCTGGTAGTTTTGTCACCCCTGCTGATGCTAGCATGGCCGGTGGTACAAATGGCCTTTTTGGGGTTATCAGCAGAGTCTTTAAAAAAATTCCAGACTCTGGAAGACCTACCGGTTGTACTGGCAACGTCCCTCGTGTTGGTGTACAATCCTCATGCTTTTTTTCTGCCAGGGAGATGCAGAAACGCTCAGGAAAAATCAGGAGCATTTCTGCATCGTGAGCACATAGCCTTACAGTCTCCTTAGGAGACTTGACTGTGTAATCATCCGATCACTTGTGCTATACATGGCTAAAATGATAATCTGCTATGAGCAATGGGCAATGCTCAAAGCAAATCGGCACAAGATCCTGCTAAAAAACAGATTGCAGTTAAACAAGAAAACAATTTAAGACATTCCCGTCCCCATTTAACTTAACTAATTTTGCATTGTACCTTTTCATTTCCATTTTTATCACCCCAAACAAATTCAAAAACAGGTATAACTACCAGACATGTGAACATAGCCTTACAATACAATGCAACGAATGATAGTCGTATTTAGTGCTTACGTTGGCTGCACCTCCTCATCCTCACTGTCTTCAATTATTGGGCGCTTTAAGCCTCTTATTCTGGACTTCCTTCCTAAAATATATAACAAAACTGATTATGATTCTCATTCACCTCCAGATTTACACATCATCAGAGAAGCAGTCTCCACCTCTCACCATGGAAGAAGTGGAACCTATCACACACTATAGGGATAAAACTATTGGGACACATACACATTACTCCTGGAGGAGTTACATGTTTAGGTGCTGGATTTATATACCCATGGCAAAGGAACCAAAAGAGAAAACCTTAATTCAATGATTAGGATGTGACTTTCCTTACTTGTTCATACAGTGTAAAGCCTCCTTCAGATGCACGTGTTTTCAGTACATGTGGCATTCGCTTTCACACGCATCGGAGACACGTATCCACACATACAGGTGCATCTCACTAAATTAGAATATCATCAAAAAGTTAATTTATTTCATTTCTTCAATACAAAAAGTGAAACTCGTATATTATATGAACATACATTTCAGTAGGCCCACATTTCGGATTTTAAAATCATTTTTCAAGCTGGTGTTATAAAGTATTCTAATTTACTGAGATAATGACTTTTGTGTTTTCATTGGCTGTAAGCCATAATCATCAACATTAACAGCAATAAACACTTGAAATAGATCACTCTGTTTGTAATGACTCTATATAATATATAAGTTTCACTTTTTGTATTGAAGAACTGAAATAAATTAACTTTTTGATGATATTCTAATTAAGTGAGATGCACCTGTACCTATCATAATCTATGGTGATCTTCACATGAACTACACGGAGACCCGGCCGCTTTCTCCCGGCCGCGCAGATGACAAGGGCCAATACACGTTTATGGCTGCGTGTAAAACATCCTTGTGACATCCGTGTGCTGTACATGTTTAACATTGCAAAGTATAGGAGAAGCTTTGGAATTGATATTTCTTAAGTCATAGTGGAGGAAAACGAATGGCACACGGATGGAACACTGATGGTCCAAAATACTGAGCACACCGGTACCATTTTTTCCAGTACTGGTCTTATACGGACGTGTGACAGGTGGCTTAGTCAAAGCAATCTGTTAAATATGTCATCCATCAGGTAAAAAATCCTAAGCTGGAGGTTGCAGCGAGGCAGACATAGAGCTTTTTCCCGGGGTATTGTAACCTAAGTTTTTTCCTCTCCTTCTAATAAGAGCCATAACCTTTTTATATTTCGACATAGCTGCATTTTTGCAGAACACCATTTATTCTATGAAATAACTGGAAACGGTGAGGAGAAAAACAGTGTTTCAGCATTTTCTTTTTTCGGGTTTTGCATTAGCGCCACTCACTTTGTGGCAATCTGGTGGTGATCTGTTAACTTTGTTCTATGCGTCAGTTATGGGATACCAAATCTATGTAATTCTACTTTTCATTTACTACTTAAAAATAACATAATATACAAAAACAATTGGCTTTTGTCACCATATTCTGAGAGACATATTTTTTTTAAAAGTAGGCATCCGGCAGTCAAGATAACCCTTGTCAATCTGCATTCATACTGCACGGGGGGTCCATGGTCAACAGAACTGATGGCCACTATGTTGAAGTCTGTTACATGCCACTATCACACTTGACAGTGGTATTAAAGAAGTAAAACTGATGTGAATAGAATAGACTAGATACACAGTGTTTGTGCTCACTAGCAGGTGCATTCCCTCAAGTGGCACAGTCAGCATGGGTGTCAAGGCATCCGTGTGCCGTTAGGGTTCACTGTAAGGAAAACCTATACTGTACACTATACGTTTCTTTGCTGTGGCCTTCTGTGTAAGAAGGCACAGCCCACTGCAATTTAATTTTCCATTTTTTTACCAAGTTTTTAATTTATTTTTTTATGATGTTCACTGAAGGGGTTAACTTACATTTTATAGATCAGGTTATTTCGGATGAGACAATAACAAATATGTATACTTCTTTCATTTTTATATAAATATACCTATTTATTGGTATTTTTTTTATTATTTTTATCTTTGAAATTGTAAAATATTTTTACTTTTTCTTTTCTTTTTCACTTTTTTTAGTAAGTCCATCTATGAGACTTTAACTTTTATTACTCTGATTAATGGGGCTTTGCATTTCAATGCACCAGCACTGCAATGTATTACAACTAGTGTTGAGCGAGCACTAAAATGCTCGGGTGCTCGAAGCTCGGGCCGAGCTCGCCGTGATACTCGGGTGCTCTATCCGAGCAACGAGCCCAATGTTAGTCTATGGGAGATCCGAACATTTTTGCGACGGCACCCACGGCAGTCTGTAAAAAGCCTAAAAAGTGCCCAAAACAATACTGTCAGTGCTCAGATGACATGGGGATCGCCCAGGAGGCATTTCTGACCCCCAGGTCACTGCTGTCAACAACGTGGTCAGAGGTATTAAGCCACTTTTACGGGCTCACAATAAAACGTTCAAAAACGAAACTGAAACTGTTTTCCTGCGAAATATGTTAATGAACATCCTTTCCAGGGTAAAGACTTGTGTATAAGGTAAAATCAATAACCAAAAACAAAAATACTCCTCCAAACCTTCGGCTATGTTCACAAGTAGCATTTTTTATGCATTTTTGCACTTTTGTATTGCTTTCAACCGTGACAAATGCATTCACCGGGAAATGTCATTTTAACATTTTACAACCTTATCTGGCCATGTGCTGTGTGACACATGCATACAGTGCTGAAAAGACATGGGAACAGCATGAGGAAGACCCCTGGAAGCATCTCTGACACCTAGGTCACTGCCTAAAAGTGTGCCCATCAGAAGTCATCCTTGCCACATCAGAAGATGCAGACTTTCAGCTATCCCCGTGCAAGTCCTTGTCCCAGGGCAGTGTTCAATTGTACCTCCCCGATTCCTTGCAATGCAAGCGCAAGTATGTAGCCTGCCACCCCCAGGCTGCAATACCATACTGCTTGCTTGCTTGCACTTGAAATTGGGCCTTTTAGGCATGTGGAGGCGGAATCTGGCCACCACGTCATGGCTGCGTCGGCGGCCTGGTATCCATACTCAGTCCCCAGCCGCCCGGCGGCCGGGTGTCCACGCTCGGTCCCCAGCCGCCCCTATTTGTCCCGGTAACCTTCCCCACTCTTTTCTTAGCCTGGCCTGCTTTAGGGCAGCATTGGCCGAGCCCACCTGACCACCAGACTCCTCTGGTGGGCCCTGGCATCTCCATCAGGAGAGTTGAGAGTGCCAAGGTGAGGAGCATGATGATGATGATAGAAGTTAGCATCTGCGTTGTTTTCTTGTAATGCAAGCGTAAGTGTACTGCCTGCCACTCACCCACCCCCAGGCTGCAATACCATACTGCTAGCTTGCTTGCACTTGAAATGAGGCCTTTTAGGCTTGTGGAGGCAGACGCCGGCCACCATGTCATGGCTGCGTCGGCAGCCTGGTATCCATACTCAGTCCCCTATTTGTCCCGGTGCGCCTTATACACAAGCACGCATACTAAAACATTACCTGTGCCCTCCCCAGTGCATTTAGTGGGAAGGACAGCCTAACCACAAACACATGGACAAGTGAATGTGGCCAGGGATGGTCCATCTCACCGACGCCTTCACACTGGGTTAATATTGTGGAAGCTGGGACACAGTTGGACACTGGGATGCAACACGTCCTCCAGACATAGAGGATTGCGGGTCCTGGGTCAATCATGCTTCAACACAAAGTTCGGATGGTAGACAGCAGCAGTGGTCGGCCTTCTACACAATGAGTAAATTATTCATGATCATGAGGCCATCCATCTCCTTAGCTTTCTGTTCCTTGGAATGCAAGAGCATGTATGTAATAGCGGCTAGGCCTGAGGTGGTCAGCGTCTTGGCGCATATCCTACCTCCTCCGAGGATTGCTGGATGTTTTCCTGGTACTTTCTCAGTTCTATGACTCCCGTTAAAACAAAGTTTCTGGTGATGAATGATGGATGAGGTGGTGGCAAAGGAGAAAGAGCAGGAGTAATAGGGACCATTCACATCAATATCAGGCCAGTCAACCACACATGTCTTGCATGATTTGTTGCTGTACAAAAAGGAGCGGTTCGGCTACACAGTTATAGGGCATACAGTGAGTGCAATGCGTACCAAAAATTTCGAAGCACTCCAATGCCCCTTGGAAGTGACATGGAGGTCAGAGGGCCTTAACTAAACAGTCTTTTCCATTTATAGCAACTGGGTCTCCTGTACACTGTTGGCCTAAGCAGTGAATGGAAGGCTTTCCAAAAATTATGAGGAACTGCAATGCCCCTTGAAACAGACGTGGATTACAGCGTACTAAAAACCTTCTACCCATTTTTGGGGAGTGGGTCTCCCTTAGTGTTCGCCTATGCATTGAAAAGAAAAAGCTGACTAGAATTAGGAGGAAATGCAATGCCCGTTAGAATAGTCTTGGAGGTTAGAGATAATTAACAACATTTCAATGCCCCTTGGAAGAGCTGTGGAGTTCAGAGTGGTTTAACAAGTCAGTTTTAATGCCCCTTGGAAGAGACTTGGAGGTCACAGTAGCTTAACAAGACAGTTTTAATGTCCCTTGGAAGAGTGGTCGAGGTCCCAGTGGAATAAAAAGACAATATCAATGCCCCTTGAAGAGTGGTGGAGGTCGCAGTGGATTAAAAAGACAATATCAATGCCCCTTGGAAGAGTGGTGGAGGTCGCACTGGAATAAAAAGACAATATCAATGCCCCGTGGAAGAAAAGTGGAGGTCACAGTAGCTTAACAAGCTGATTTTAATGCCCTTTACAAGAGCCATGCAGTACAGCATATTAAAAACATTAATTCCAGTATTGGGGAGTGGATCTCCCATAGTCTTTGCCTATACCTTCCAAGCAAAAGCTGCCAAAAATTAGGACGGAGGAACTTGCAATGCTGGCAACACGGACCACGGTCACCCTGGTGGTATAGTGGTGGTGGAGGCTGAGGATAAGGAGAAGAGCAAAAAAACAGCTGAAATGAGGAAGCGTATACCCATGTGTGGGTGTGAAGCGGTGCATGGGAATACACCTCCCGAAACAACACAGTGGATTGGACTGTATATTACTCTGCTGTCATTTGGTGGTGATGAGAAGTCTGGCCCAATTCAGCCCTTGTTCGTTTTGATAAGGGTCAGCTTGTCAGCGTTGTCAGTTGACAGGCGAGTGCGCTTATCAGTTATAATTCCCCCAGCGGCACTAAAAACACGCTCCGATAACATGCTAGCGGCAGGGCAGGCCAGGACATCCAAGGCGTACAGAGCGAGTTCATTCCAAGTGTCCAGCTTGGATACCCAATAATTAAAAGGCACAGAGGAATCACGGAGGACGCTGGTACGGTCGGCAAGGTACTCCCTCACCATCTTTTGAAACTTGACACTCCTTGTGAGAATACCCCGCACCTCAGGGCCTGTAAGCTGGGCGGGTCTCAGAAAACTGTCCCAGAACGTTGACAGTGTTCCCCTGCTTCTGCTGGATTGGAGTTGCGTCTCTCTCGCCTGTACGCCTTGGTTGGTCAACGAACTGTGACCTCTGCCGCTAGCGTGTTCAGATGGGAATTTTTTTAACAGTTCTGCAGCAAGGGCCTTCTGGTACTGCCCCATTTTTGTAGACCTCTCCACCTCAGGAATAAGAGAGTGAAAGTTCTCCTTGTAGCGAGGGTGTAAATGTGTCACCAACCAGTAATGACTGTCACCCAACATTTCGACAACACAAGGGTCACGGTTAAGGCAGCGTAACATAAAGTCAGCCATTTGTGCCAGACTGGTAACGGGCAAGACTTCCGTGTCCTCACCAAGATGACGACTGACCATGCTCTCCTCCTCCTCCCCCCTGTCCTCAGGCCACCCACGCTGAACCGACGGTATGACAGTTGTACAGGTACTACCGTCTACAGCGCATGATACCAGCTCCTGCTCTTCCTCCTCCTCCTCCTCCTCTCCCTCTTTGTCCCCCAATGCACGTTGGGATGAGATGAGGCTGGGCTGTGTGTAATCGCCCACTACGGCTTCTTGATCCATCTCATCATACTCTGACTGCAATGCCTCCTCTTTAATTCTCTGCAGAGAGCGTTGCAAAAGACAGACAAGTGGGGTGCTGACGCTAATGACGGCGTCATCGCCACTCACCATCTTGGTGGACTCCTCAAAGTTTGTCAGGATGGTACATATGTCAGACATCCAGGTCCACTCCTGAGGTCTTATGTGTGGAGTCTGACTTGAATATCGACGGCTTTGTTGCAGCTGGTACTCCACAACTGCTCTCTTCTGCTCACAAATCCTTTGCAACATGTGGAGGGTAGAGTTCCAACGTGTGGGGACATCACACACCAGTCGGTGTGGCGAAAGCTGCAAACGCTGCTGCAACACAGCAAGGGTAGCGGAAGCTGTAGTCGACTTGAAAAAATGAGCTGATAGACGGCGTACTTTGACGAGCAGATCTGGCAACTCGGGGTACGATTTAAGAAACCGCTGAACCACGAGGTTAAGCACATGAGCCAGGCATGGTACATGTGTGATCTCGCCTTGCCTCAGAGCCGCCACTAGGTTACGGCCATTGTCACACACGACCATGCCTGGATGTAGATTCAGTGGTCTCAGCCACAGATCTGCCTGCTCTTTCACAGTTGTTCACAACTCACAAGCAGTGTGAGGTTTATCACCTAAGCTTATGAGTTTCAGCACAGCCTATTGCCGCTTGGTTGAGGCAGTACTGCAGTGCTTCCAGCTTGTAACTGATGTGGTGATATCTGAGATGGAGGCTGAACATGAGGAGGAGGAGGAGGAGGAGGATGATGCGCAGGAGCTGTACACTGTGGGGGCAACTCTGACTGACATAGGGCCTGCAATCCTCGGTGTGGGGAGGATGTGTTCCGTCCCAAGGTCCGACTGGGTCCCGGCTTCCACTATGTTTACCCAGGGTGCCGTCAGGGAGATGTACCATCCCTGGCCACAAGCACTTGTCCCCGTGTCTGTTGTCAGGTGGAATCTCCCTGTAACTGCGTTGTTGAGGGCACGGCAGATGTTTTGGGACACGTGCTTGTGTAGTGCGGGGATGGCACACCGGGCAAAATAGTGTCGACTGGGTACCGAGGGACGGCCACCGCCATAAGGTTGCGGAAGGATTCCGTCTCCACCAGCCTAAAAGGCAGCATTTCCAACGCAAGCAGTCATGAAATGTGCGAATTTAGGACTGTGGCCTGTGGGGCGTTGGCTGCGAATTTGCTCTTTCGTTCAAAGGGCTGGGATATGGACAATTGAACGCTGCGGTGGGACGTGGACGTTGATGCTGTTTCTTGAGAAACAGTGAAGACTGAGAGGAGGGGGCATCTTTGCATGCAGAATGGACAGGGGATTGCCTTGCACGCACAACAGGGGGTTCTCTTACACGCTCAACAGCGGAAGAAGCAGTGGTGACACCCGCTGACACTGGTCGTGGACCCTGGGGTTCGCCCCACAAAGTCTGGTGCTTTGCTGACATGTGCCTGATCATGCTGGTGGTGGTCAGGCTGGTAGTTTTGTCACCCCTGCTGATGCTAGCATGGCCGGTGGTACAAATGGCCTTTTTGGGGTTATCAGCAGAGTCTTTAAAAAAATTCCAGACTCTGGAAGACCTACCGGTTGTACTGGCAACGTCCCTCGTGTTGGTGTACAATCCTCATGCTTTTTTTCTGCCAGGGAGATGCAGAAACGCTCAGGAAAAATCAGGAGCATTTCTGCATCGTGAGCACATAGCCTTACAGTCTCCTTAGGAGACTTGACTGTGTAATCATACGATCACTTGTGCTATACATGGCTAAAATGATAATCTGCTATGAGCAATGGGCAATGCTCAAAGCAAATCGGCACAAGATCCTGCTAAAAAACAGATTGCAGTTAAACAAGAAAACAATTTAAGACATTCCCGTCCCCATTTAACTTAACTAATTTTGCATTGTACCTTTTCATTTCCATTTTTATCACCCCAAACAAATTCAAAAACAGGTATAACTACCAGACATGTGAACATAGCCTTACAATACAATGCAACGAATGATAGTCGTATTTAGTGCTTACGTTGGCTGCACCTCCTCATCCTCACTGTCTTCAATTATTGGGCGCTTTAAGCCTCTTATTCTGGACTTCCTTCCTAAAATATATAACAAAACTGATTATGATTCTCATTCACCTCCAGATTTACACATCATCAGAGAAGCAGTCTCCACCTCTCACCATGGAAGAAGTGGAACCTATCACACACTATAGGGATAAAACTATTGGGACACATACACATTACTCCTGGAGGAGTTACATGTTTAGGTGCTGGATTTATATACCCATGGCAAAGGAACCAAAAGAGAAAACCTTAATTCAATGATTAGGATGTGACTTTCCTTACTTGTTCATACAGTGTAAAGCCTCCTTCAGATGCACGTGTTTTCAGTACATGTGGCATTCGCTTTCACACGCATCGGAGACACGTATCCACACATACAGGTGCATCTCACTAAATTAGAATATCATCAAAAAGTTAATTTATTTCATTTCTTCAATACAAAAAGTGAAACTCGTATATTATATGAACATACATTTCAGTAGGCCCACATTTCGGATTTTAAAATCATTTTTCAAGCTGGTGTTATAAAGTATTCTAATTTACTGAGATAATGACTTTTGTGTCTTCATTGGCTGTAAGCCATAATCATCAACATTAACAGAAGTAAACACTTGAAATAGATCACTCTGTTTGTAATGACTCTATATAATATATGAGTTTCACTTTTTGTATTGAAGAACTGAAATAAATTAACTTTTTGATGATATTCTAATTAAGTGAGATGCACCTGTACCTATCATAATCTATGGTGATCTTCACATGAACTACACGGAGACCCGGCCGCTTTCTCCCGGCCGCGCAGATGACAAGGGCCAATACACGTTTATGGCTGCGTGTAAAACATCCTTGTGACATCCGTGTGCTGTACATGTTTAACATTGCAAAGTATAGGAGAAGCTTTGGAATTGATATTTCTTAAGTCATAGTGGAGGAAAACGAATGGCACACGGATGGAACACTGATGGTCCAAAATACTGAGCACACCGGTACCATTTTTTCCAGTACTGGTCTTATACGGACGTGTGACAGGTGGCTTAGTCAAAGCAATCTGTTAAATATGTCATCCATCAGGTAAAAAATCCTAAGCTGGAGGTTGCAGCGAGGCAGACATAGAGCTTTTTCCCGGGGTATTGTAACCTAAGTTTTTTCCTCTCCTTCTAATAAGAGCCATAACCTTTTTATATTTCGACATAGCTGCATTTTTGCAGAACACCATTTATTCTATGAAATAACTGGAAACGGTGAGGAGAAAAACAGTGTTTCAGCATTTTCTTTTTTCGGGTTTTGCATTAGCGCCACTCACTTTGTGGCAATCTGGCGGTGATCTGTTAACTTTGTTCTATGCGTCAGTTATGGGATACCAAATCTATGTAATTCTACTTTTCATTTACTACTTAAAAATAACATAATATACAAAAACAATTGGCTTTTGTCACCATATTCTGAGAGACATATTTTTTTTAAAAGTAGGCATCCGGCAGTCAAGATAACCCTTGTCAATCTGCATTCATACTGCACGGGGGGTCCATGGTCAACAGAACTGATGGCCACTATGTTGAAGTCTGTTACATGCCACTATCACACTTGACAGTGGTATTAAAGAAGTAAAACTGATGTGAATAGAATAGGCTAGATACACAGTGTTTGTGCTCACTAGCAGGTGCATTCCCTCAAGTGGCACAGTCAGCATGGGTGTCAAGGCATCCGTGTGCCGTTAGGGTTCACTGTAAGGAAAACCTATACTGTACACTATACGTTTCTTTGCTGTGGCCTTCTGTGTAAGAAGGCACAGCCCACTGCAATTTAATTTTCCATTTTTTTACCAAGTTTTTAATTTATTTTTTTATGATGTTCACTGAAGGGGTTAACTTACATTTTATAGATCAGGTTATTTCGGATGAGACAATAACAAATATGTATACTTCTTTCATTTTTATATAAATATACCTATTTATTTGTATTTTTTTTATTATTTTTATCTTTGAAATTGTAAAATATTTTTACTTTTTCTTTTCTTTTTCACTTTTTTTAGTAAGTCCATCTATGAGACTTTAACTTTTATTACTCTGATTAATGGGGCTTTGCATTTCAATGCACCAGCACTGCAATGTATTACAACTAGTGTTGAGCGAGCACTAAAATGCTCGGGTGCTCGAAGCTCGGGCCGAGCTCGCCGTGATACTCGGGTGCTCTATCCGAGCAACAAGCCCAATGTTAGTCTATGGGAGATCCGAACATTTTTGCGGCGGCACCCACGGCAGTCTGTAAAAAGCCTAAAAAGTGCCCAAAACAATACTGTCAGTGCTCAGATGACATGGGGATCGCCCAGGAGGCATTTCTGACCCCCAGGTCACTGCTGTCAACAACGTGGTCAGAGGTATTAAGCCACTTTTACGGGCTCACAATAAAACGTTCAAAAACGAAACTGAAACTGTTTTCCTGCGAAATATGTTAATGAACATCCTTTCCAGGGTAAAGACTTGTGTATAAGGTAAAATCAATAACCAAAAACAAAAATACTCCTCCAAACCTTCGGCTATGTTCACAAGTAGCATTTTTTATGCATTTTTGCACTTTTGTATTGCTTTCAACCGTGACAAATGCATTCACCGGGAAATGTCATTTTAACATTTTACAACCTTATCTGGCCATGTGCTGTGTGACACATGCATACAGTGCTGAAAAGACATGGGAACAGCATGAGGAAGACCCCTGGAAGCATCTCTGACACCTAGGTCACTGCCTAAAAGTGTGCCCATCAGAAGTCATCCTTGCCACATCAGAAGATGCAGACTTTCAGCTATCCCCGTGCAAGTCCTTGTCCCAGGGCAGTGTTCAATTGTACCTCCCCGATTCCTTGCAATGCAAGCGCAAGTATGTAGCCTGCCACCCCCAGGCTGCAATACCATACTGCTTGCTTGCTTGCACTTGAAATTGGGCCTTTTAGGCATGTGGAGGCGGAATCTGGCCACCACGTCATGGCTGCGTCGGTGGCCTGGTATCCATACTCAGTCCCCAGCCGCCCGGCGGCCGGGTGTCCACGCTCGGTCCCCAGCCGCCCCTATTTGTCCCGGTAACCTTCCCCACTCTCTTCTTAGCCTGGCCTGCTTTAGGGCAGCATTGGCCGAGCCCACCTGACCACCAGACTCCTCTGGTGGGCCCTGGCATCTCCATCAGGAGAGTTGAGAGTGCCAAGGTGAGGAGCATGATGATGATGATAGAAGTTAGCATCTGCGTTGTTTTCTTGTAATGCAAGCGTAAGTGTACTGCCTGCCACTCACCCACCCCCAGGCTGCAATACCATACTGCTAGCTTGCTTGCACTTGAAATGAGGCCTTTTAGGCTTGTGGAGGCAGACGCCGGCCACCATGTCATGGCTGCGTCGGCAGCCTGGTATCCATACTCAGTCCCCTATTTGTCCCGGTGCGCCTTATACACAAGCACGCATACTAAAACATTACCTGTGCCCTCCCCAGTGCATTTAGTGGGAAGGACAGCCTAACCACAAACACATGGACAAGTGAATGTGGCCAGGGATGGTCCATCTCACCGACGCCTTCACACTGGGTTAATATTGTGGAAGCTGGGACACAGTTGGACACTGGGATGCAACACGTCCTCCAGACATAGAGGATTGCGGGTCCTGGGTCAATCATGCTTCAACACAAAGTTCGGATGGTAGACAGCAGCAGTGGTCGGCCTTCTACACAATGAGTAAATTATTCATGATCATGAGGCCATCCATCTCCTTAACTTTCTGTTCCTTGGAATGCAAGAGCATGTATGTAATAGCGGCTAGGCCTGAGGTGGTCAGCGTCTTGGCGCATATCCTACCTCCTCCGAGGATTGCTGGATGTTTTCCTGGTACTTTCTCAGTTCTATGACTCCCGTTAAAACAAAGTTTCTGGTGATGAATGATGGATGAGGTGGTGGCAAAGGAGAAAGAGCAGGAGTAATAGGGACCATTCACATCAATATCAGGCCAGTCAACCACACATGTCTTGCATGATTTGTTGCTGTACAAAAAGGAGCGGTTCGGCTACACAGTTATAGGGCATACAGTGAGTGCAATGCGTACCAAAAATTTCGAAGCACTCCAATGCCCCTTGGAAGTGACATGGAGGTCAGAGGGCCTTAACTAAACAGTCTTTTCCATTTATAGCAACTGGGTCTCCTGTACACTGTTGGCCTAAGCAGTGAATGGAAGGCTTTCCAAAAATTATGAGGAACTGCAATGCCCCTTGAAACAGACGTGGATTACAGCGTACTAAAAACCTTCTACCCATTTTTGGGGAGTGGGTCTCCCTTAGTGTTCGCCTATGCATTGAAAAGAAAAAGCTGACTAGAATTAGGAGGAAATGCAATGCCCGTTGGAATAGTCTTGGAGGTTAGAGATAATTAACAACAACATTTCAATGCCCCTTGGAAGAGCTGTGGAGTTCAGAGTGGTTTAACAAGTCAGTTTTAATGCCCCTTGGAAGAGACTTGGAGGTCACAGTAGCTTAACAAGACAGTTTTAATGTCCCTTGGAAGAGTGGTCGAGGTCCCAGTGGAATAAAAAGACAATATCAATGCCCCTTGAAGAGTGGTGGAGGTCGCAGTGGATTAAAAAGACAATATCAATGCCCCTTGGAAGAGTGGTGGAGGTCGCACTGGAATAAAAAGACAATATCAATGCCCCGTGGAAGAAAAGTGGAGGTCACAGTAGCTTAACAAGCTGATTTTAATGCCCTTTACAAGAGCCATGCAGTACAGCATATTAAAAACATTAATTCCATTATTGGGGAGTGGATCTCCCATAGTCTTTGCCTATACCTTCCAAGCAAAAGCTGCCAAAAATTAGGACGGAGGAACTTGCAATGCTGGCAACACGGACCACGGTCACCCTGGTGGTATAGTGGTGGTGGAGGCTGAGGATAAGGAGAAGAGCAAAAAAACAGCTGAAATGAGGAAGCGTATACCCATGTGTGGGTGTGAAGCGGTGCATGGGAATACACCTCCCGAAACAACACAGTGGATTGGACTGTATATTACTCTGCTGTCATTTGGTGGTGATGAGAAGTCTGGCCCAATTCAGCCCTTGTTCGTTTTGATAAGGGTCAGCTTGTCAGCGTTGTCAGTTGACAGGCGAGTGCGCTTATCAGTTATAATTCCCCCAGCGGCACTAAAAACACGCTCCGATAACATGCTAGCGGCAGGGCAGGCCAGGACATCCAAGGCGTACAGAGCGAGTTCATTCCAAGTGTCCAGCTTGGATACCCAATAATTAAAAGGCACAGAGGAATCACGGAGGACGCTGGTACGGTCGGCAAGGTACTCCCTCACCATCTTTTGAAACTTGACACTCCTTGTGAGAATACCCCGCACCTCAGGGCCTGTAAGCTGGGCGGGTCTCAGAAAACTGTCCCAGAACGTTGACAGTGTTCCCCTGCTTCTGCTGGATTGGAGTTGCGTCTCTCTCGTCTGTACGCCTTGGTTGGTCAACGAACTGTGACCTCTGCCGCTAGCGTGTTCAGATGGGAATTTTTTTAACAGTTCTGCAGCAAGGGCCTTCTGGTACTGCCCCATTTTTGTAGACCTCTCCACCTCAGGAATAAGAGAGTGAAAGTTCTCCTTGTAGCGAGGGTGTAAATGTGTCACCAACCAGTAATGACTGTCACCCAACATTTCGACAACACAAGGGTCACGGTTAAGTCAGCGTAACATAAAGTCAGCCATTTGTGCCAGACTGGTAACGGGCAAGACTTCCGTGTCCTCACCAAGATGACGACTGACCATGCTCTCCTCCTCCTCCCCCCTGTCCTCAGGCCACCCACGCTGAACCGACGGTATGACAGTTGTACAGGTACTACCGTCTACAGCGCATGATACCAGCTCCTGCTCTTCCTCCTCCTCCTCTCCCTCTTTGTCCCCCAATGCACGTTGGGATGAGATGAGGCTGGGCTGTGTGTAATCGCCCACTACGGCTTCTTGATCCATCTCATCATACTCTGACTGCAATGCCTCCTCTTTAATTCTCTGCAGAGAGCGTTGCAAAAGACAGACAAGTGGGGTGCTGACGCTAATGACGGTGTCATCGCCACTCACCATCTTGGTGGACTCCTCAAAGTTTGTCAGGATGGTACATATGTCAGACATCCAGGTCCACTCCTGAGGTCTTATGTGTGGAGTCTGACTTGAATATCGACGGCTTTGTTGCAGCTGGTACTCCACAACTGCTCTCTTCTGCTCACAAATCCTTTGCAACATGTGGAGGGTAGAGTTCCAACGTGTGGGGACATCACACACCAGTCGGTGTGGCGAAAGCTGCAAACGCTGCTGCAACACAGCAAGGGTAGCGGAAGCTGTAGTCGACTTGAAAAAATGAGCTGATAGACGGCGTACTTTGACGAGCAGATCTGGCAACTCGGGGTACGATTTAAGAAACCGCTGAACCACGAGGTTAAGCACATGAGCCAGGCATGGTACATGTGTGATCTCGCCTTGCCTCAGAGCCGCCACTAGGTTACGGCCATTGTCACACACGACCATGCCTGGATGTAGATTCAGTGGTCTCAGCCACAGATCTGCCTGCTCTTTCACAGTTGTTCACAACTCACAAGCAGTGTGAGGTTTATCACCTAAGCTTATGAGTTTCAGCACAGCCTGTTGCCGCTTGGTTGAGGCAGTACTGCAGTGCTTCCAGCTTGTAACTGATGTGGTGATATCTGAGATGGAGGCTGAACATGAGGAGGAGGAGGAGGATGATGCGCAGGAGCTGTACACTGTGGGGGCAACTCTGACTGACATAGGGCCTGCAATCCTCGGTGTGGGGAGGATGTGTTCCGTCCCAAGGTCCGACTGGGTCCCGGCTTCCACTATGTTTACCCAGGGTGCCGTCAGGGAGATGTACCATCCCTGGCCACAAGCACTTGTCCCCGTGTCTGTTGTCAGGTGGACTCTCCCTGTAACTGCGTTGTTGAGGGCACGGCAGATGTTTTGGGACACGTGCTTGTGTAGTGCGGGGATGGCACACCGGGCAAAATAGTGTCGACTGGGTACCGAGGGACGGCCACCGCCATAAGGTTGCGGAAGGATTCCGTCTCCACCAGCCTAAAAGGCAGCATTTCCAACGCAAGCAGTCATGAAATGTGCGAATTTAGGACTGTGGCCTGTGGGGCGTTGGCTGCGAATTTGCTCTTTCGTTCAAAGGGCTGGGATATGGACAATTGAACGCTGCGGTGGGACGTGGACGTTGATGCTGTTTCTTGAGAAACAGTGAAGACTGAGAGGAGGGGGCATCTTTGCATGCAGAATGGACAGGGGATTGCCTTGCACGCACAACAGGGGGTTCTCTTACACGCTCAACAGCGGAAGAAGCAGTGGTGACACCCGCTGACACTGGTCGTGGACCCTGGGGTTCGCCCCACAAAGTCTGGTGCTTTGCTGACATGTGCCTGATCATGCTGGTGGTGGTCAGGCTGGTAGTTTTGTCACCCCTGCTGATGCTAGCATGGCTGGTGGTACAAATGGCCTTTTTGGGGTTATCAGCAGAGTCTTTAAAAAAATTCCAGACTCTGGAAGACCTACCGGTTGTACTGGCAACGTCCCTCGTGTTGGTGTTATGGGGAACGGTTGCCTTCTGTCTGCGGCCACCACACTGCTTCTTCCTGACTGTTGGGGTACTCTGCCTCCCTCCCCCTGTGTGCTGCTGGCCTCGCTATGCGTGTCCTCCTGCCATGTTGGGTCAGTTACTAGATCATCCACCACCTCCTCCTCTTCCACTTCCGCACCACTGTCCTCCTCCTCACTTAGTGGCAATTGTGTCTCGTCATCGTCCACCTCTTGTAACAAATTGCCAGCGTCGCCTTCCTGTGGCCGTGGCTGTTCAAATATTTGGCCATCGCTTCATGGGATCTCCTCTTCCACCACTTCAAGCGGAGCAGGCGAGGGGCCCAAATATGGAAATGGACCAGTGAACAGCTCTTCAGAGTGTCCAACTGTGGGATCAGTTGCTGTCTGAAGACACTCGGCTTGGTGGGAGGAAGGAGCATCAGGGTGAGGAGGAGTATGCGGTCGAGACTCATGGCTACTAAGACTTGACCGTGTGGAAGACCGACCGGAGGTGGTGGTGCCCAGTTGACTGGAAGTATTATCTGCTATCCAATTAATAACCTGTTCACACTGATCAGTTCGCAATAGTGGTGTTGTTGTGTGCTTCCCTAGTAATTCGGTCAAGAACTGGGAGCGAGAAGATGTGGCTGTTGGTTGTGGCACATTTTCACCTTGGCCACGGCCCCGTCCTCTACACGCACCATCACCAGAACGTCCAGTTCCACGTCCCTTGCCATGCACCTTGCCCATTGTAAATGAATTAAAATAGCTTACACTCGCACTATCAATGGCAAACGGGTAATAAAAAGGAGATTAGAACCGTGGAAGAGGAAAACCACAGTTTTATTTCTCTGGCCTACACTAGACTCTTTTAAACAGATATATTGGTGTCTGAACAGTCAGCGAAACACTGAAAATGTTTTTTTTTTATGGAAAAAAGACAAAAAAGTGGATAATACAGAGATTTGAACCGTGGAACTGCAAAAACCACAGTTATAATTTCCTGGTGTATACCAGACTTGTTAAAATAGATATATTTGAGTCTGAACAGTCAGCTACACACACAAACTGTTTTTTTTTATGGAAAAAAGTCAAGCAGGTTGATAACACCCAGATTTGAACCGTGGAAGAGGAAAACCACAGTTCTATTTCTCTGGTCTACACCAGAATCTTTTAAACAGATATATTTTTGTCTGAACACTCACAGACACACTCAATTTTTTTTTTTTTGGTGGGAAAAAATACCAAAAGGTTAATAAGACGGGTATTTGTACAGTCTGACTGAGGAAAAACAAAACAAAACAGGATTTAAATGAAAAAAAAAGGATTTTTCCTGGCCCTTGAGACCCGGGGATAAGTCTATCAATTTGACCAGCAGGAGCAGCACACAGGACTATAATGCAGTGTTTGGTGGTATAACCACTGCGTCTCCTATACAGCCTGCCTGCCTGCCTGATATCTGGGATCAAAAGAAGAAGGGGAGAAAGGGAAGCTGACCATAAAGTCCCAAATATCAAGGTGTAGTGAATAATTCCATTTTTATTATTAATTAACAACAGGTGACAACAATGAATAGCAGATCAAATACATGATAAAAATAAGACGCGCGTTTCGGCAAGCGCCTTCGTCAGGGGGTGGAGATACCAGGCGACCAGGAAGTATAAAAGGAGATAGGGACCAATCATATAAGAGGGCGTGTGGTAATAGACCAATTACAGGAGAGGGGGCGTAGTATGACACGATGTAAGCCCCAAACCAATCATGTAGGGGGCGTGTGTGAATGGACCAATCATCCAGGAGGAGGCGTGGCGCGATGCGACGCAAGCCCCAGCGTCCGCGCGTCACCGCAGCAACCACGTCACGTGACCCGCAGTCACGAGACACACGTAGGGCACGTGGTCTCGAACCACAGGGCACATGATAGACGCGGTCGTCACGGAGACAGCACAGGACACGGGGACACATGCCACATACCGCCTGCTCCAGAATGGTAGGGGAGGCGTGGAATGACGCACATGACGCCACGATGACCAAGGGCAGCCGCGACCCCCCTGTCATGCGACCAAGAGAGGGCCACATGGAGACACAGGGGCCGCGGGTATCCATGGCAGCGCGGCGGCAGTGCGTACCGCCCCCAAACTGTGTATATTTCATTGATTCTTTATGTGTATAAGAATCAATGAAAAGTGTAATGTGAGGAGAATATATAAAAGAGAGGGTATGGGGAGGGGGAGGGGGGTAGGAAGGGGGGGGGAGGGGGACGGAAGGGGAGGAGAAGAAGGGGAGTGGGGGAATGTGTACGAAACATAGGTGCAATGGTGAAAGTGAGGAATGTGAATGTGTGAAAAGGTGTAGAAAGTAACGAATAGTGATGATGAAAGGCTAAGAAATAAAAAAAAAAAAAAAAAAGAAAAATGAATGAAAAGTAAAAGTGAACAAAAAATGAATGAATATAATACATAAGGTGAAAATATATGAGATAATTAATTACATATAAGTGCAGAGTATAAGTACGTGCATAAAATGCACATAATTTCATTACATAGATGATATGACAACAAAAAGACGCAAACACATGCAGTGGTGTCCACTCGTTCTTGGATAGTAAGCAGCCAGAAAAAATACGACCAAGTCCATGGATGTCATATAAGTCCATCAGGTCCGCCAGATGGTAATAGACGAAACGCCCCACACCATGATATCCCACACATGAGTCAAATCGATGGAATATAAACTAACAGGACATAAAGATAAATGTAAATATATGAACAACATAAGGTCCAAAAGAGAAACAAAAAATATATATATGTATATATATCTCTCTCGCACACTCCTACAATACTAAAAACGTAGTCAAGAAACACACAGTATATATCACATAAAATATAATATGAAGAAAACATGAATATTAAAAATAAATTAGAGCCGGCCTGGAATCAAAATAGATGGTCAGAGAAATGGGACAAAACTGTTATATTCATTAAGCCCAAGGGGGTGGACCGTATTTAAAGTCCAAATCCATTTTGTTTCCCGCTGAGCAAGATTGCGATTGATATTACCACCGCGAATGGTAGAGGAAATGGAGTCAATGCCACGAACCATCAATTTAGTACTATCGCAGTCATGGTGAGTTTTGAAGTGCCTTGGGATCGTTTTTAAACTAGAGACATCATTTTCTTCCCTGGCAGCTATAATGCCCAAAATATGTTCTCGTACCCGTACTTTTAATTGTCGAGATGTCATCCCGACATATATTTTAGGGCATGGACACGTGGCATAATATATCACGGCCTTAGTGGTACAGGAAATTTTTTTGTTAATTTTGTATGATTTAAGACCCATTGAGTCAAGGAAGGTATTAGATCGTTCGATATTAGGGCATGCCACACATCGCCCACATGGCGAGCAGCCCCCTATCGAGGGATAATTGTCCAAAAACGTTTTCGGAGACACTGATTGATAATGACTGGAGATAAGTAGGTCATGTAAATTTTTGGACCTGCGAAACGTAATTTGTGGTTTATCCGGAAGATATTGGGATAGTATGGGATCTGCCAAAAGGATAGGCCATGACTTGTCCAAACTTCGCCTCACAGCATCAGCATGTACGTTGAATGTTGTAATAAACCGAACAAGGTTTTTGTCAGCTGATTGTCTGGAGGAATATAAGAGTTGATGGCGTGGTGTGTGTTTGGCCCTATGATAGGCCCGTTTGACCATCCTATGGCTGTAGCCACGTTCATGAAAGCGAGCTCTCAATTCCAAGGCTCGTCTCTCAAAGTCCGTATTTAGGGAACAAATCCTACGAAGTCTCAGAAATTGGCCAACAAGAATAGAATTGATCATAAAGGAAGGGTGGGCTGAAGAGGCATGTAGGAGTGAATTGACGGACGTTGGTTTCCGATACATATCGGTTTGTAATGCACCATCAATATCACGCTTAATATTCACATCCAAAAAATTAATGGATGAAGTATCCGCCTCAAAGGTAAGATGAATGTTGGAGTTGTTATCATTCAATTGAGACATGAAGTCACCAAGAGAATCTATGTCCCCCTGCCAGATCAAAAATATGTCGTCAATGTACCGCGTCCAAAAAAGGACGCGGTCCATTGACGACAGACGATCCGACAAAAAGAGGTCTCTCTCCCACAGCCCCAGGAACAGGTTGGCATAAGAGGGCGCAAAGGCTGCGCCCATCGCTGTTCCCTGGAGCTGCAGGTAGAAGGACCCCTTAAAGACAAAAAAATTGTGTGATAAGGTAAATTCCAAAAGTTGTAAAATAAATGAGGACATTGTAGTAGATATATTAGAAGTTTGGAGAAAAAACTGAACAGCTTTAATACCATCCACATGTCTAATATTAGTGTAGAGGGACTCTACATCGCATGTGACCAACAATGTATCGTCATCAATATGCAATCCATCCACCTTTTTAAGGAATTCACTGGTATCTTTTGTGAATGATGGGAGACATTCCACCATGGGTTGAAGTTTCGCATCAATGAATTTATTGACAAGCTCCAAGTAATTGCCCATGCCCGAAACGATCGGTCTACCCGGTGGTACTTGTATGTTTTTATGTACCTTCGGAAGGAGGTACAGTGTAGGGATAGTGGGGTCTTTAACTTGGAGTGCCAGAAACAATTCTTGAGTTATTACTCCATTATCCTTGGCAAGTGATAATAGATTGCAAAGTTGAGACTGAAAACCACTGGATGGATTATACGTTAATTTTTTGTAACAATCAATATTACCAAGTTGGCGGAACGCCTCACCCTCATACATATGTGTGGGCCAGATAACAATGTTACCTCCCTTATCGGACGGTTTAATTACCACATCGTCAAGGTTTTGTAATTTGTCTAGGGAGAGGCGCTCCGCCCTGCTAAGATTGTCATGTGTTTTCCCCCCAGTAGTCATTTCCAAATCTTTGGCCACAATTTGAACAAATAAGTCAATATTGGGACATGTTGACAGAGCAGGGAATTTTTTGGACTTGGGCCGTATTGTGGATGGAATCTTACCGCCATCTGAGGTATCATGTTCGATGGCTAGTTCCTCCAAAGTTCTTAATGCTTCTTGTTCCGTCTCTGTAGGAAATAATGCATGGGAAGAATGATCATGAAAATGTTTTTTAAAAATCAAAGATCTCGCAAACATATGCAGGTCCTTAGTGACAGTGAACAAATCCAACTTAGCTGTAGGTGAAAAAGACAGCCCACGTGTAAGTACCTGCATATCGGTGGAGGATAGAATGTGTGAACTAAGGTTGATTACCTTCATATCATATTGATTCCTCTCCGTTAGAGGATCGTACTGTCTTTTATTAGGAGGTTGTCTAGATTCCAACTTCCGTTTTGGTCTCGTCGCAAATCTAGTGGCATAGGGATACGATGAAGTATCTGAAGTATCACTTGTGGACGTGAGGGATGATATAGATGGAGTACGGTTCACATGGTTAGTATGGATCGAAACTTTTTTCCACCGATAGACCGATCCAAGATGGAAATCCTTTACGTCTCTATTATATTTATTCATCTGATTGTCTTGTATATTTTTAACCAAATTTTCAACGTGCTTCTCCATCTGTATATTCATTAATTGTAAATTATCAGCCGATAATTCAGATTTAGCCTGAGTATATATATTATCTAAATCCTTGTCAATCTCAACAAGGGTTTTATTGTTAAGTCCAATGAGCAACTCCATAAATCTTATGGACGTATTGTTGCATACTTCTTCCCAGTCTTTCATAAATGTCTCATCATTAACTGGGAAAGATGGTATGACTCTGACTCTAAGACCTCTAGGAATAAGTTGTTTCAATATGTAGTTTTCAAGAAATGTTCTGTTCCACCACAATCTAGTGCGTTTAGAAAGCATTTGTTTAATGGAATTAGTGATCTCAATTCTCTGACCACCAATGTTGTTTTGATCCGCAGATCCACTATTGCCAAAAACCTGATTTACTTTGCCCAGCCAGATTTGTTCACTGGCCTTGTAGTCCATGGCCCTTGTTGGAAAACCTGTGCAGAACACAGCAATAGTACAATGAAGGAATAAAACAAGGAAACCAATAAACAGGATATATTTCTGGCGGAAATCAATGTTAGTATATAATTGTAGAGTACATGAATATTCAACCCGCCAGAATGAGGGACCAATATAAGCAAAAAGGGACAATCGGAAAAAGCATCAAAAGAAGAAGGGGAGAAAGGGAAGCCGACCATAAAGTCCCAAATATCAAGGTGTAGTGAATAATTCCATTTTTATTATTAATTAACAACAGGTGACAACAATGAATAGCAGATCAAATACATGATAAAAATAAGACGCGCGTTTCGGCAAGCGCCTTCGTCAGGGGGTGGAGATACCAGGCGACCAGGAAGTATAAAAGGAGATAGGGACCAATCATATAAGAGGGCGTGTGGTAATAGACCAATTACAGGAGAGGGGGCGTAGTATGACACGATGTAAGCCCCAAACCAATCATGTAGGGGGCGTGTGTGAATGGACCAATCATCCAGGAGGAGGCGTGGCGCGATGCGACGCAAGCTACATGATTACCACACGCCCTCTTATATGATTGGTCCCTATCTCCTTTTATACTTCCTGGTCGCCTGGTATCTCCACCCCAAGGGCATCGACTCAACAATCAAGAAGAGAATTCAATGCCATAAAAACATTATTTTTATTGAAGTATTTAAAATTCACAAATAACAATCAAAAAAGTGAATGAATAAAAACCGTCAGCAAGACAGATCCATCAAGAATTGATAATAAGATCTAGTTTTTAGCAGCAAACAGTATCAGTTAATAATATACTATATGCAGAATTCCTAACCCCCTTACCTAGAGAGTATTTAACCTCTATCAAGAGAGGAGTAAGATGGAATCAAAATATCCTCTCACCTTTGATGTAGCTAACTCACATAATATTAAATGCCTTTTCTAAGGAAATGTTAAAGCATAGTGTAGAGAGTTCTGAAATTGTAAGTGCCTCTGTAGTATCCCTATATGCCCCAATCGTAAAGAGACAGCACATTGAGACTGAAAGAGAAACAACACTGAATCTAAAGAATCTAGCACTGCAATATATCTCCAGTTAAACACTGGTGTAGTCCCCTTTAAGAAAGTTTTATATGCTATCCAAAGCAAAGGGGGCTTATGGTAATGCAGGTAAGAACTTATGTGTACATATATGAACTGCCTCAAAAGGTGAACAGACAGATTGTTATATGTAAGAGGGTATGGACTGCAAGGCATAAAGGAAAGAAAGTTGTCAGAAAGTCATACTCACTGCTAATGATGAATCTGACCACACGTGCACACTGTCTGATCCGGAGCAACTGTGTCCAAGATGGCGGCGCCCGGTTTTAAATACTCGAGGTGACGCTGTGCGGCCAGCCAATCACTGTAATGCCCACAAACAACATGGCTGTGGCATTACAGTGACTGGCTGGCAATCCCTGCATGTTCATTGGCTCTGTAAAGAGCGCCAAACATGCAAGGCGGAGACCAGAGCTCCCGCCCGAGTAACCCGGAAATGCTCGGTGCTCGCCGAACATCCCGAGTAGTGAGATGCTGGGGCGAGTACCGAGCAGTGTCGAGCATGCTCGTTCAACACTAATTATAACTGTCAGTGTTACGCTATGATCACACGTTGCGTTTTTGATTAGTGTTTTTTGATGCAACTTAACCTACACCCCCTGGCCATTTTCCATTTTTGCGCTTCTGTTTTTTTGCTCCCCTTCTTCCAGAGCCAAAACTTTTTCATTTTTCTGTCAATATGGCCATGTGAGGGCTTGTTTTTTGCCGGGCGAGTTGTACTTTTGAACAACACCATTGATTTTACCATAAAATGTGCTGGAAAACAGGAAAAACTTTTAAGTGTGGCAAAATTGCAAAAAAAGTGCAATTCCACAAATGTTTTGAGGTTCTTTTCTCTACCATGTTCACTGAATAGTTTTGCGATGGTGTAAAAGTACCAGCTTTCCGATCACCCTACCGGTTTGGGATACATTTTCCCCACACCTCTGACAGGCTATGGGTACCTTCCTGCTATACTCCTGACAGACAGAGTGACATACTTTCCTGTTACCTCGCCTGGTTATGCAGCCTACCTTTTTACCGGCCATCATTTTTACCTTGGAAGCTGTGCTCTCTAGGGGGGAGCTATGACCGGCCATGTCACAGCCCGTCGTGACACGGGTCGTCAGCACGGGACCACTTTTCCTATGATCCCCTTGTTTCTCCCCATCCTTCCACATTACCTCTGGAGCCGTGCTAGTCATGGGGCAGCTACCACCGACCATGTTACCATCTGGTGTGACACTGGTCACCTGCACGGGATTACCTGCTTCCTGGTATCCGTGCCTGCTTCCCTTGTCCCTAGCACTTATACTGGCTCACTTTAGGGGCTCCTCAATAGCATCACCCCATGGGGAGAGGCAGCTGAGTTCCCCTTTATCACAACACACACTTTTATTATACATCACATTGACATTTTTGACAGTGGCATTACATGACATATCAGATCTGGGAGGGTTGTCAGGGATGTATCGGGGAACCAACCATCCCAGATCAGTTCCCAATAGCACATTAGTGGGGAGATTCTCCGACCCCCCCACTTCCCTTAACCCCCTCCCCGCACCCCAGTCCAGGAAAACTCGGACTATCGGTATGAGATGGCGGACATCCCCAAACCCAGTGACAGTCAGGGTCTTCCCAGGAATGAGTTCCTCTGGTAACACAAACTCAGGGCGGATCAGGGTACGTTCTGCGCCAGTGTCCTTAAGGCCGACAGTGACTGTGTTTCCCACGGTAACGGGTTGTAAGTTCTCCCGGGCCCGGCCAACCGCCCCACCCACAAAAAGAATGGCTGCAGTAGGCCCTGGGGCCTCAGGTGTGGGGTTCATCTTCTGCCTTTCCGGGCAGACAAGGCTGATGTGACCCATTTGGTCACAAGTATAGCACTTTCAGGAGTCAAATGCGGGCTGGGTGCTAAAAGATGGGGCAGGACCCGCTGAGGGCCGGCTGGCTGGAACACTGGGGGTGGTCGTCGGCTTACCCCCTTTCCAACTGGCGGTGGCTGACTTCCGCACCTCTGGTGTGCGGTTGGCCTCATAGGTGTCCGCGATCTGGGCTGGTTTGGCGGCTTCCCTCGGCTCCCGGTCGAGCACAAACTCTCACTTCCACTGGGCAAAGATGAAGAAACTGGTCCTACACCATCTGATCCTTCAGGTCCTCGAAGGTGGTGACTGACAGTCCTCGGATCCACTGCTCAAAGTTGGTTCTGAGCCCGTCTACCACATCACTGTAGGTGTCATGTGGTCCACGTTGGAGAGCTCTGAACTTTTTCGGGTAAACCTCCGGAGTCAGCTGGTACAAGGCTTTTCCTCAGAGCCCTGGAGTTAAGTACCTGGCCCACTAGTCCGTGGGCAGCTGATACTGCCTGCAGGCCTTTTCAAAGCCTCGCAGAAATGTGTTCAAGTCCCCCTCCTTTTCCATCACAGGGAAATGCTCGGAACGGGGTTTAAAGCAGTCGGCACTGTTGGACTCACTGGTCTGCGCAGAGGATGACTCCTTCTGAATCCAGGCTAGCTCCAGCTAGTGTTATCGGTCAGCTTGCGCCTGGCGCTCCTCTCGGTCAGCCCGGGCCTGGCGCTCAGCAGCCTCTCGGTCTGCCTTGGCCTGTTGCTCTGCTCACTCCTGGAACTTCAGAATCAGCTGCAGTCGTCCGTCACAATCATCTGTGGCGAGCTGCTCCAAGGCCATCTGCAGGTGGGGGTCCACACTACCCTGGCTGCGGGTATGGCTGTCAATCACAGGTGAGACCCCTGCAGCAGCGCCATCCGGGTCTTGGCTGGCTGCCCCATCATCAGGGCTCTGCTGTCGGACAGGCTCTGCATCACCTTGCAACAGTTCAGCAATCAAATGAGCCTTGGTTTTGCCCGTGGGGTCAATCTGCCTCAGCTCACAGAGGGCAGTGATAGTGTCCTCTGACTGCTGGTGTACCAGTTCTCTCCACGTGTAGCCATTATTGCCAAATAAAAGATAGGACAGAAAAACAAGAGAAGGTAGGGGATGCAACTGCTACACGTATAGTAATGTCCCAGATACAAAAATATTAAAACACTGAGTCTGATTTCTTAAAACTCTGCACAGAATTCTCACAAGAACCGTGCAAGTTTTCAGTGACAGGAGCGATTGCTCAATCCAGCCACTGATGTTCAGTAATATCCCACCGCTGCCACCAATTTGTCAGGAAAATTCCAGCACACACAGAGGGACGACACCAGGGAGATCACACAATATCTCACCGTGTCGTCACGCTGTCCGTATTTTGTCCGGAGTCGCGAGCACGCGATCCAGACTACTCTCTACGTAGGTATCGGTAAGCGACCATTGAGCGTATGGCGCAACACCCTGGGTTCCACAGCCTGGAATCCGTGTTTAACGCCCTCAGTACGGTCACTGTCAGCTTCACGATATCCCAATTATTAATACTCTCTGCCACCAGCGGCCGAGTTTGAAATATAATACAGGCCTGGCCAGACGCCTGCGTTTTGGTAACGTATATGGCTTCAGGGAAGGGAACGATTACAGAACAAAAGAAACAGAACTATTAAATTTTATATTTAATCCAAAAGGGAGGCAGTGTTTAGGGAAAATCTATACAATGATGTTACAAAGAGGACACTAAAATACATACGCACTTACATAAAATAAACAGGGTAAAAAGAAGACAACTTACTCTATACGATCATGGAGACGATTCAATATAGGTGGAGGAGGGGCTCCCCTGTTGGAATATGCTGTTATTGAACAGGACCCGTTCCTTATAATTCTTATGTACATTTTTATTAAAAAGGCTAACTTCTGCGATAACTCATCGCTCGTTGATCGCAGAAGCTTGCAAACTGCGCCATTTTTTCCCTTATGGTTTTATCTTTATCTAGATATCACACATCACATAGCTGCCGTCTGCCATTCTAGTGTTTTTGTGCTACAGCTACCTGATTTTGGTTACAGCCCTGGAAAACTACCTATACATTCCTGGGCTGATTTGGTCACTACACATATGGGTCCCGTTACTGTCGGACCTATGGAACTCACAAGATTTCATATTTCATATCGGAGTCCGTGCGTCTACAAATTTTCCTTTAAGGCTCGGGAAGCAGCCTCATGGGTACACGCAAATTAGTGCAAGCCTGAATTTTAATTACCTCTTGCGTCTTTCAGAGACAAGCTGCTTGCTTCCTAACAAAGTTATAACACTCCTTGCCTGGCATCGTTTGCATAAGCTATTTCCCAGGTGTGTGCTAATTGGGGCTTTTGTGCTGAGCAGAAGGGGAATAAGGGAGGGGGGTGAACATCTATGTCAGGTAGCTGTAGAAGAACATTTCCCTGATATTAATATTTCCCTGACAATAGTCATATTTAGTGCTTACGTTGGCTGCACCTCTTCATCCTCACTATCGTAAATTACGGGTCGCTTCTTTCCTCTGAGTCTGGACTTCCTTCCTAAAATATATAACAAAACTGATTATGATTCTCATTCACCTCCAGATTTACACATCATCAGAGAAGCAGTCTCCTCCTCTCACCATGGAAGAAGTGGAACCTATCACACACTATAGGGATAAAACTATTGGGACACATACACATTACTCCTGGAGGAGTTACATGTTTAGGTGCTGGATTTATATACCCATGGCAAAGGAACCAAAAGAGAAAACCTTAACGCAATGATTAGGAAGTGACTTTCCTTACTTGTCCATACAATGTAAAGCCTCCTTCAGATGCACGTGTTTTCAGTACATGTGGCATTCGCTTTCACACGCATCGGAGACACGTATCCACACATACAGGTGCATCTCACTAAATTAGAATATCATCAAAAAGTTAATTTATTTCATTTCTTCAGTACAGAAAGTGAAACTCGTATATTATATGAACATACATTTCAGTAGGCCCACATTTCGGATTTTAAAATCATTTATCAAGCTGGTGTTATAAAGTATTCTAATTTACTGAGATAATGACTTTTGTGTCTTCATTGGCTGTAAGCCATAATCATCAACATTAACAGAAATAAACACTTGAACTAGATCACTCTGTGTGTAATGACTCTATATAATATATGAGTTTCACTTTTTGTATTGAAGAACTGAAATAAATTAACTTTTTGATGATATTCTAATTAAGTGAGATGCACCTGTACCTATCATAATCTATGGTGATCTTCACATGAACTACACGGAGACCCGGCCGCTTTCTCCCGGCCGCGCAGATGACAAGGGCCAATACACGTTTATGGCTGCGTGTAAAACATCCTTGTGACATCCGTGTGCTGTACATGTTTAACATTGCAAAGTATAGGAGAAGCTTTGGAATTGATATTTCTTAAGTCATAGTGGAGGAAAACGAATGGCACACGGATGAAACACTGATGGTCCAAAATACTGAGCACACCGGTACCATTTTTTCCAGTACTGGTCTTATACGGACGTGTGACAGGTGGCTTAGTCAAAGCAATCTGTTAAATATGTCATCCATCAGGTAAAAAATCCTAAGCTGGAGGTTGCAGCGAGGCAGACATAGAGCTTTTTCCCGGGGTATTGTAACCTAAGTTTTTTCCTCTCCTTCTAATAAGAGCCATAACCTTTTTATATTTCGACATAGCTGCATTTTTGCAGAACACCATTTATTCTATGAAATAACTGGAAACGGTGAGGAGAAAAACAGTGTTTCAGCATTTTCTTTTTTCGGGTTTTGCATTAGCGCCACTCACTTTGTGGCAATCTGGCGGTGATCTGTTAACTTTGTTCTATACGTCAGTTATGGGATACCAAATCTATGTAATTCTACTTTTCATTTACTACTTAAAAATAACATAATATACAAAAACAATTGGCTTTTGTCACCATATTCTGAGAGACATATTTTTTTTAAAAGTAGGCATCCGGCAGTCAAGATAACCCTTGTCAATCTGCATTCATACTGCACGGGGGGTCCATGGTCAACAGAACTGATGGCCACTATGTTGAAGTCTGTTACATGCCACTATCACACTTGACAGTGGTATTAAAGAAGTAAAACTGATGTGAATAGAATAGGCTAGATACACAGTGTTTGTGCTCACTAGCAGGTGCATTCCCTCAAGTGGCACAGTCAGCATGGGTGTCAAGGCATCCGTGTGCCGTTAGGGTTCACTGTAAGGAAAACCTATACTGTACACTATACGTTTCTTTGCTGTGGCCTTCTGTGTAAGAAGGCACAGCCCACTGCAATTTAATTTTCCATTTTTTTACCAAGTTTTTAATTTATTTTTTATGATGTTCACTGAAGGGGTTAACTTACATTTTATAGATCAGGTTATTTCGGATGAGACAATAACAAATATGTATACTTCTTTCATTTTTATATAAATATACCTATTTATTGGTATATTTTTATTATTTTTATCTTTGAAATTGTAAAATATTTTTACTTTTTTTTTTCTTTTTCACTTTTTTTAGTAAGTCCATCTATGAGACTTTAACTTTTATTACTCTGATTAATGGAGCTTTGCATTTCAATGCACCAGCACTGCAATGTATTATAACTGTCAGTGTTAGGCTATGTTCACACGTTGCGTTTCTGATTAGTGTTTTTTTATGCAACTTAACCTACACCCCCTGGCCATTTTCCATTTTTGCGCTTCTGTTTTTTTTGTTCCCCTTCTTCCAGAGCCAAAACTTTTTTATTTTTCTGTCAATATGGCCGTGTAAGGTCTTGTTTTTTGCCGGGCGAGTTGTACTTTTGAACAACACCATTGATTTTACCATAAAATGTACTGGAAAACAGGAAACAAAACTTTCAAGTGGAGCAAAATTGCAAAAAATGTGCAATTCCACAAATGTTTTAGGGTTCTTTTCTCTACCTTGTTCACTGAATGTTAAAACTAACCTGACATTAAGATTATCAAGGTCATTACTAGTTTGCAGATACCAAACAATGGTGAAAAAAAGTTAAAAAAAAATGTCGCTATTTTGTAGTGTCTCTATTTTTCAGGATCTGGAACTGGGTGAGAGCTTATTGTTTAGCGTTGAGCTGGCATTTCTATTGATACCATTTCGGATTAGATACAATGTATTTAAGACCCGGGACCCTATGCTTGTCACAGTCTACCCTTCAGACTGCCAGAGTAGGGAGAGGTGCTGCTGAGCTAGGGAGAGAATTGGAGAATTATTTAATCAGGTAATCGGTATTACACAGCTTTATATATGTATACATCTGCACTAAGGCTATGTGCCCACGATGCAGAAATGCTGCATATTTTTTCTGCATCTCCCTGGCAGGAAAAACGCATGCGGTTTTTACATGCGGTTTTCCCGCCAGGTAGAAGCGTTTGTCAAGCGTTTCTGCATGCATTTCTGCATGCGGGTTATCAAGCGCTTTTCCAAGCGATTTTAGCATCACTTGTAAAGTGCTTGACAACTTGGTCACACTATATAAATCCATGCAACCGGCATGGATCTATATAGTGTGACCAAGTTAATAGTTAAAAAAAGAATAAAAATGTAAAAAATAAAAAAAACAAAAACATTATAATCACCTTCTGATGGCCCGCGGTCTTCTCTCCGGTGCGTCCGGTCTCTCGTACGGCTTTGCGGTGGTGTAAAAGTACCTTCCATGACGTCATTTAGTCATGTGACAGGTCACGCGACCGCCGGCAACAGCGGTCGCGTGACCTGTCACATGACTAAATGACGTAATGGAAGGTCCTTTTACACCATCGCGAGCCATCGGGGAGCCAGGACGCACCACAGAGGAGACCGGGGAACATCGGAAGGTGAGTATAATGTATATTTTTTATTTTAAATTCTTTTTTTAACAGGTACTATGGTACCCGGGTCTGGAGGAGAGTCTCCTCTTCTCCAGACCCGGGTATCATCCGCACATTGAATCGCTTAATATCCGCATGTGCACATGTAGTCATGCGGATATTAAGCGATTCAATGGCAAGTCAATGGTGGCAATTGGCGTGTCCGCAAAATTAATGGACATGCTGCGGATTTTTCCGCAATAATAATCCGCAGCGGAAATTTCCTCAGCATGTGCACAGCACATGCGGATTATCATTGGGGACCATGGGGCACGTATCACCAAGTGTTTTTTAAGTGTTTTCGCTGCGGAAATTTCACGGCAAAAACGCTTGAAAAACACATAATCCAGCTGCATACATTAATATTGGTGATAGGAGGAGTTAGGCAGACAGAGTTTGTGAAGAGTGCATAGAGCAGAATAGGGTCCATTGCACGTTTTGTCTGCTGTCTACAGATCTGTCTACAGATATCAATAGCCCTAGATAACAGGGCTAAAATTATTTGTGCTCCTAATCCTGATTATTTGCTTAAAAAGCAATATAATACACCATTTTAAATTCTCCATTTGCTTGTTAGCAGAATATAGCCAGATTTGGTTGATTTTATTCGCATTGCTGTATTGTGGAAGCAAAGAAACTCATCCATCATCAGAAGGGATCCGATATTACAGCCGCAATATTCGTGACAATTTGGGGAGTGTGCAAAATATTACACTCCATTTCAAGTCTGCCATTTGTGTGTTTTTCAACCTATTCACACTTGGTCGCTGACCAATACCATACTGAAGGCCACTGCCTAAAACCGTGGTCATCAGACGTGATCCGATATTACTGCCGTAATAATCGTGACATTTTGGTAATGTGATAAATATTACCCTCCATTTAAAGTCTGCCAGTTGTGTGTTGTTCAACCTAATCACACTTGGTCGCTGACCAATAACACACTACAAGGCCACTGCTTAAAACCGTGGTCATCAGACATGATCTGATATTACTGCCGTAATAATCGTGACATTTTGGCAACGTGACAAATATTACACTTTATTTAAAATGGGCAAGGCGCATGGTAAGGGACAGGGAAGTGGACGTGATGGTGATGGTTACACTTGTATTCTCATCTGGAATTCACATACTTGTTGTAGCATCGGCGTCTCTGCCCCCTGCTAGGCAGAGACGCCGTCCCTCTCACCTTCCTGCTCCGTGCGCGGCATCCTCCAGCGCTCCTTCCCTCGCTGCTGCCGGCGCGCGCTCCTTCCCGGGCACTGTGCTTAGGGCGCGCCCGCGCGCTCCCCCTCTCTTAAAGGGACCGCGCGCACCGTCCTAAGGAGTCCCCGGCCAATTGCAGGAGGACCTCCCATATTTAAGACACCTCCTCCAAAAAGGAGGTGCCCGAGCAAAGTTGTTGCAAAGCATACTCACCTCTGCTTCAGCCCTCAGGTCCCGTTGCCAGCCTGACTACCAGTCCTGTCTGCCTGCTTGTCTTCTCTTCAGCCCGACATCAGGGAAATGTTCTTCTACAGCTACCTGCCGTACCTGCTAGCCCGCTCACCTGGGAGCGCTCACCTGCTACCCACCTGCTAGCCTACCTGGAGGCTCCGCCGTCACTTGCCGTGACCACCTGCCTGCCAGCCCAGATACTCTTACCCGCTCAGCCGTCACTTGCTGTGACCACCTGCCTGCCAGCCAAGAGACTCTTACCTGCTCTTCTGTCACTTCCCCTGACCACCCGACTGCTCACCCAGAGACTGCTACCTACCTGTTGTGTCCACCCGCTACTCCGATCAGTCCCAGCTATCTGACCCGTGGGAGCCACCTGCACTCTACAAGGTCATCCCCAGAGTAACTTCTGGGTCCCCCCTTGCACCGCGGCACAGAGGTTCCACCACCCGGACCCGTTACACTTATTTGGTATAACTCAACTATACATACAACACCTTCTTGCCAAAAAATTATTTGACTTTTTGAAAAGTATACGAGTATTAAACCACTAAGCTTTATTCAAATAGTAATATATAAACAATTAGAACATATATATGTTAAAATAAAGTGGTTCCAAGAAGGCGAGGCAAAGGACATGCATATTACACAAAAGTAAATTGTACTGTGCATTGAAAGGCGTCTTAATCTCAAAAGGGAATTTAATGCAGTTTTTGTATGGCTCAAAAGATGGTATAAGAGGAATATACGATGAAATACATCACTCTCTACACTCCCTCAACTGGTTAGAATCCTGACCACTAGATATAAGAGAAGTGCAATGTGTTATATATAAAGTGTAATACTAATGCCTGTGGATTCACAGAGCCACTCAGTCAGGCATGGGAATCCGTATTAATGGGGAGCAGGGTAAATGATATTACTGAACATGCAGCATGAATGCACAGTACAATTTATTTTTGTGTAATATGCATGTCCTTTGCCTCTCCTTCTTGGAACCACTTTATTTAAACATATATGTTCTAATTGTTTATTTATTGCTATTTGAATAAAGCTTAGCGGTTTAATACTCGTATACTTTTCAAAAAGTCTAATCATGGTGACAAAGACGAGGGGGCACACTATGCGTCTGGAGGAAAGGAGGTTCCTGCACCAGCATAGAAGGGGATTCTTTACGGTCAGAGACGTGAGACTCTGGAACTCTCTGGGAGAGGAAGTGGTGATGTCCAACTCACTTAATGAGTTCAAGAGAGGCCTGGACACCTTTCTTGAGAACAATAAAATTACATCTTACGCTTAGTGATAGTTAATTAATCCAGGGATTTAATCTGACTGCCAGATTGGAGTCGGGAAGTGAATTTTTCCTCAATGATGTAAATTGGCCTATACCGCATGGGTTTTTTTTGCCTTCCCGTGGATCAACGCTGCGGAATAGCTGCAGTGCACAAGAAATAGGCTGAACTCGATGGACGCTTGTCTTTTTTTCGGCCTTATAAACTATGTAACTATGTAACTATGTAATTTTTTGGAAGAAGGTGTTTTGTGATGTAATGGTGCACGCAGAGGCAGTGGGCAAGATGAAATTGTGCCTGCTGAGGACCCACATCATGTCGCTCTACCTTCCTGTCCCACTTTGTAGGGCGCTGTGGAACACCACTATTGAAGCCAGACCAGTGTGAAAAGGTTGTTGGTTGCTTAGCAGATAATGCTTCCAGTCAGTTTGCCATCACCACCACCCTTGTCTTCCACAAGGTCCAGTCTCAGCAGCCGTGAGTCTGGATCACATATTAACCACTTCGCGCCAGAGCCTGTTTTAGCCTTCGTGACAAGGCCAATTTTTTCAATTCTGACCACTGTCACTTTATGAGGTAATTACTCTGGAATGCTTCAACGGATTCCCCTGATTCTGAGATTGTTTTTTCGTGACATATTGTACTTCATGATAGTGGTAAAATTTCTTCGATATCACTTGCGTTTATTTGTGAAAAAATCGTAAATTTGGCGAAAATTTTGAAAATTTTGCAATTTTCAAACTTTGAATTTTCATGCCCTTAAATCAGAGAGATATGTCACACAAAATAGTTAATAAATAACATTTCCCACATGTCTACTTTATATCAGCACAATTTTGGAACCAAAATTTTTTATGTTAGGAAGGTATAAGGGTTAAAAGTAGACCAGCGAATTCACATTTTTCCTACAAAATTTACAAAAAACATTTTTTTAGGGACCACATCATATTTGAAGTCACTTTGAGGGGCCTTTATGACAGAAAATACCCAAAAGTGACACCATTCTAAAAACTGAACCCCTCAAGGAGCTCAAAATCACATTCAAGAAGTTTATTAACCCTTCAGGTGTTACACAGGAATTTTTGGAATGTGAAGAAAACAATGAACATTTAACTTTTTTTCACAAAAATGTTACTTTAGACCCAATTTTTTTATTTTCACAAGGATAACAGGAAAAAATAGACTACACAATTTGTAGTGCAATTTCTCATGAGCGCACTGATACCCCATATGTGAGGGAAAACCACTGTTTGGGCGCACGGCAGGGTTCGGAAGGGAAGGAGCGCCATTAGACTTTTTGAATATAAAATTTGTTTGAATAATTAGCGGACGCCATGTTGCGTTTGGAGAGCTCCTGATGTGCCTAAACAGTGGAAACCCCCCACAAGTGACACCATTTTGGAAACTATACCCCTTAGGGAACTTATCTAGATGTGTGGTGAGCACCTTGAACCCCAAGGTGCTTCACAGAAGTTTATAATATTGAGCTGTAAAAATAAAATTTTCACATTTTTCCCACAAAAATGTTTTTCATCCCTTAATTTTGCATTATCATAATGGGAATAGAAGAAATTGTACCATGAAATTTGCTGTGCAATTTCACCTGAACACACTGATACCACCTATGAGGAGTGTTAGGTGTTGGTCCGTGGCTGGATTTGAAATGGGTCCAGGAACTTCTGTGGTCTCCCATTTCAGTACAGCCTAGGCTGATGCAGCTCAGCATCATCATCAGCCCCAACACCTAGCTGGTCCACGAGATGTACAGATTGTCTCCTGTGAATTGGTACCTAGCAATGTTAAGCATGGGTTGCAGAGGGAGACAGGGCGTTTGGAGTCTAAGTCCAGGATTCGCCGCACTGAGCATGCCCGTGACCTGGCAGATCGTGATTGGTGGTTTGGCACCCACCTGACTCGGTGACCTAGCACCACCTGATTGGTCCACGGGTGGCGTCACCAACGGCGCGTCGGTGGGCAGGGCTTAGTCTTTAAAAGGCCCGCCCACAAACATGGCGGCCCGCTCTGATCATTTGAGCAAGTGATGCTGTTGTGTGGACAACTGTGTTCCACGTGCTCCCTAGCTGTTCACTACGTGACCTGCCGATGCCAGAGTTCGCTCGGCTGATTAGCACAGGTCGCTTAGGCAGGCTTAGATGTGCTTAGGCAGGTAGCTTCGTCTTGCAGCCTGGCTCAGCCAAAGGGGTCACCTATCACCCCGAGCAGCCTGCAGACGTCCTGTCCACGGCTATCTCCTGTCAGCCACGTGGAGTAGTACCCTTCAGTCCGGTAGCACGCCGACTGGAGGCACGTGTAGCCATCGGCGTAGTCACACACGCATCCTAGCGCCGCCAGAGTAGTCCCTGTGCAGTACCAGGGCTACAGATAGTTTCCCGGTCACACATCTTCCGTGCTGTTAATGGAGATAGAGCGAACCGCTATACCCGTTCCTGTGTGCAGTAACACGGAAGGGTTTATCATTTAAGTTGGTTGCTACCTTTTTCACCCGGGAGGTTTTCAGCACTAGTCCACCAGGCTGCATCGCGGACCCCGGGGTCGGTTGCGTTCCATTATATTAAAGTTGTTTGCAACCGCCCTCCTAGCATGGAGTAAAACCACTGTTTGGGCGCACGGCAGGGTTTGGTAGGGAAGGAGCGCCATTTGACTTTTCCAATGTAAAATTTGTTTGAATAATTAGCGGACGCCATGTCGCATTTGGGGAGCCCCTAATGTGCCTAAATAGTGGAAACCCCCAAAAAGTGACACCATTTTGGAAAATAGACCCCTTAGGGAACTTATCTAGATGTGTGGTGAGCACCTTGCACCCCCAGGTGCTTCACAGAAGTTTATAATATTGAGCTGTAAAAATAAAATTTTCACATTTTTCCCACAAAAAATGTTTTTCATCCCCTAATTTTGCATTATCATAAGGATAACAGGAGAAATTGCACCATGAAATTTGTTGTGCAATTTCTCCTGAGTACGCCGATACCCCATATGTGGGGGAAAACCACTGGTTTGGTGTACGGCAGGGTTCGGAAGAGAAAGGAGCGCTATGTTGGCTGGGATAGGTTGCAGACACCATGTCACATTTGAAGAGTCGCTGAACTGCCGAAACAGCATAAACCCCCACAAGTGACCCCATTTTGTAAACTACACCTCTCAAGGAATTCATCTAAGGAAGTAGTGAGTATTTTTTAATTTTTTAATTTATACCATTGGGCAGTGAAGAAAACATAATTATATTTTTATGCCAAAAAAATGTTTTACCCTCAGATTTTACATTTTCACACAGGGCAATGGGTAAAAATGGTGCCGAAATGTGTCACATAATTTCTTCTAAAAGTGGCAATACTCCATATGTGGCTGTATCGTACCGCTTAGTCATACGGCAAGATCTCGGAGGGACGGAGCGCTATTTGACAATTGGAGAACAAATTATTGTAGAATAGGCATTTGGATATGGGAGCACAACATTTTCTGAATTTCTTTTGGGGGGCAAGGGCCATTTCACTTTTCCAGAGCCTTTCTGCTACCAGTAACTTGGAAGTCCCTTATTTTTAACAGATGACGGACCTGAGTGGGGACTAGCTTTTTTTGAGGACTGAGTTGAAGCTTTTATTGGGAACATTTTACCTAACATTTATCTGGTGCTCTAGGCTGAGCACTTACATAGGGGTTTCCATCTAAATTTCCAAGTGATGTAATTCAGATGAAACCCCTGCGGAATCCATTCACTGTAATGAGGCAGCAGAGTTACTCTGGACTCCTTATGGCCTCTGTTTAGCGGTGTCCTTTTTTCAGAAGTGCACAAAACTGTGGCCAACCGCACTTTTATGCACGCCTAAAAAAACTGACACCGTGGGATCACAGGCCAGACGGCATCCACAGTGGCCTATATCTGCCTCATTACAGGGAATCTTCCGTCATGGGTTCCGACTGAATCACGTATTTCAGATATTTACACGGAAAGTCTGGTGCAAGTGCTCAGCGCAGAGCGCAGGATAAATGTGAGCAGAGTCTTACTGCGATCTTTCAGAGACATAATAAACAAATCAGTAGCAGGTGAAGAATTGGTTTTATTTATTTTTTACGCCGTTCCTCGTGTGGTATAAGTGATGAGATTACTTTATTCTTCGGGTCGGTGCTATTACAGAGATACCAGATTTATATCGGGTTTTTATGACTAACAGCTGTCACACACTAAAAGACACTTTTTTTGCAAAATCTAGTTTTTGCATCGCCATATTTTGAGAGCTATAATTTTTCCATATTTCCGCCGACAGAGTCATGTGATGGCTTGTTTTTTGCGGGACGAGTTGACATTTTTATTGGTACCATTTTTAGGTACGTGACACTTTTTGATCGCTTTCTATTCCGTTTTTTGGGAGGTAAAATTAACAAAAACCAACAATTCAGCAATTGTTTTTTGAGGGTTTTTTTTTATGCCGTTCTGCGTGTGGTAAAAGTGATAAGGCAGCGTTATTCTTCGGGTCAGTACCTTTACAGCGATACTACACTTACTGTATATTTTTTTTGTTTTGGCGCTTTTATACAATAAAACAATTTTATAGAAAAAATATTTTTTTTGCATCGCTTTATTCTGAGAGCTATAACTTTTTTATTTTTCGGCTGATGGAGCTGTATGGCGGCTTTTTTTTTTCGGAACAAGATGTCGTTTTCAGCGATACCATTTTTATTTCCATTTTGCTTTTTGATCGCATTTTTTTCCACTTTTTGTTTGGCGATATGATGAAAAGCATAGTTTTTTGTTCCATTTTTTATTTATTTTTATTACGGTGTGCACAGAAGGAGTTAATTAGTGTGACAGTTTTATAGGTCGGGTTGTTTCGGATGCGGCGATACCAAATATGTGTACTTTTTTTGTTTTTGCATAAATATACGGATTTATTGGTTTAATATTTTATTTATTTATTTTGTGATTTTTTTTAACAGTTTGAAAACATTTTTTAGACTTTTTTTTTTTACATTTTTACTTAGTCCTGTATGGGACATTAATTTTTATTTTTCTAACCACTGTTCTCATGCAATGCAATAGACATGTATTGCATTGCATGAGAACTTTGCTGACAGTTTCACACTGTCTGTCTCCTGCTAGACTTCAGCTGCAGGCTGAGCCTAGCAGGACACCATATATGGCAGATCCGGAGGCGGTCATGTGACCTCCGGCTGCCATGACAACGGCAGGTCCTGTAAGACATCAGGGGGCCGTCGGAGAGGTAAGTGGAGGACCCCCTCTCCTCTCACTATCTTCTAAATGCCGCGATCACTGTAGATTGCGGCATATAGAAGATAGCAAAGGGTTAACATCATTGGGACCTGATCTAATCAGGTCCCGATGATGTCCCCTGTCTGAGCTGTCGCTCTGCATTGCACCCGCAGCGCTTGCAGGACCCTGGGGGTCCTGAGGGCTGCGGGACCACCCACCGCTCATAAACGTCGGCGCTGCACAGAGCCCAGGCAGCGCCGAGGTTTATGTACAGTGGGCGGTCAGGAAGCGGTTAATCACTCTGTCCCTCCTTCCTTTACCAATGCCGAGTGCCCAGAGACAAATGATCCCACACTTGGACACTCCAAAAAGCTGTTCACTTTTCTATTTATAGATTCGGGCCTCTCACCCAACCCACTTCAAGTGGGGCAAGAGGGGATCGCCTGTAGCAATGGCCAAATATTTGAGCAGCCTCGGTCACATGAAGGAGATGGTGGAAAAGTGCAATTACTGTTGCAACAGGTGGATCATGATGATGAGACACAATTGCCAGTAAGTCAGCAGGAGACCCAGGGTGCATACGTGGAAGATGAGGTGGTGGACGATTATGTCACTGACCCAACCTAGCAAGGTGACATGCATAGTGAGGACAGCAGCACAGAGGGCGAGCGAGGCGTAGCACCACATCAGGCAGGAACAAGCAGTGGGGTGGCCACAGACCCAAGAGGGAAGTTGCCAGTCCAACTGTTAGGTCTTCCAGAGTCTGGCTGTTTTTTAAAGACTGTTCAGATAACCCCAAAAAAGTCCATTTGCAACATCTGCCATGCCAGAATCAGCAGAGGCAGGAAAACTACCAGCTTGACCACCACCAGCATGCTCAGGCACATGACAGCAAAGCACCCGACTAGTTGAGCCAAACACCAGGGTCCAGAAACAGTGTTTGCGGGTGAAACTACTGCCTGTTCATGGTGCAGGCAAAGATACCTTCTGACCTGATCCTGTTGTTGCACACTTTAAACCACCACCATCAGCAACCACATCCATGTCATTGTTCCAGCGCAGCATTTGCAAATACGCAGCCAACCACCCACAGTAAACAGCACTAAACTGCCACATTTCTCAAATACTTGCACTTGAAATGTTGCCTTTTAGGCTAGTGGAGACGGAATCTTTGCACTGTTTCTCCCGGAGTTCCGCCTTCTCCGCCTTACACAAGCATGTGTTCCAGAACATTACCCGTGCCCTCAAAAACGCAGTTACTGGGAAGGTCCACCTAACCATAGACACATGGACAAGTGCTTGTGGCCAGGGACAGTACATTTCACTGATGGCACACTTAGTTGATATAGTGGAAGTCGGGACCCAGTTAAACGCTGTGACGTCCTCACAACATCGAGGATAGTGGGTCCTGGGTCAATCAGAGTTGCCCTCACATTTTACAGCTCTTGCACTTCCTCCTCCTCTTCAGTCTCCATCTCTGACATGACCACATCAGTTGGAAGCTGGAAGAACTGTACCACTGCCTTGCCAAACGGTACAGGCTGTGCTGAAGCTAATATGCTTAGGGGACGAACCGCACACCACTGCAGAGTTGTTGACAGCGGTAACAGAGCAGGCAGATCTGTGGCTGTCACCGCTGAACCTACAGCCAGGCATGGTCGTGAGTGACAATGGCCGGAACCTGGTGGCAGCTCTGAGGCTAGGCAAGCTCGCACACATACCATGTGTAACGGGTCTGGGAGGCGGAACCTCTGAGCAACTATACAAGGGGGCGGTCCTTGTAAGGAAGCGGGTGGCTCCCAGGGAAGATGGGCAGGTAGTCACGGCAAGTGACAGGGACAGTCTCTGGGTAGAAGGGCAGGTAGTCACGGCAAGTGACAGGGACAGTCTCTGGGTAGAAGGGCAGGTAGTCACGGCAAGTGACAGGGACAGTCTCTGGGTAGAAGGGCAGACAGGTAGCAGGTGGACGCTCCCAGGTGAGCGGGCAAGAGTCTCTGGACAGGCAGGTAGTCACAGCAAGTGACAGCAGAGCCTCCAGGTAGGCTATCAGGCAGGTAGCAGGTGAGCGCTTCCAGGGGAGCGGGCAAGAGTCTCTGGACAGGCAGGTGGTCACGGCAAGTGACGGCAGAGCCTCCAGGTAGGCTAGCAGGCAGGAAGCAGGTGAGCGCTCCCAGGTGAGCGGGCAAGAGTCTCTGGACTGGCAGGTGGTCACGGCAAGTGACGGCAGAGCCTCCAGGTAGGCTAGCAGGCAGGTAGCAGGTGAGCGCTCCCAGGTGAGCGGGCAAGAGTCTCTGGACTGGCAGGTGGTCACGTCAAGTGACGGCAGAGCCTCCAGGTAGGCTAGCAGGCAGGTAGCAGGTGAGCGCTCCCAGGTGAGCGGGCAGACTGGTCCATAGACAGACTGACAGGTGTCAGAAGGCAGACCGTCGGACCGCAGGCTTGCAAGCAGGTAAGCGGATATCAGGCAGGTATCTAGCAGGAATCTGGCAGGTGACAGGCAGGTAACTGGTAACGGGACCTGAGGGCTGAAGCAGAGTGAAGGCTTTGCAACAACATTGCTCGGGCACCTCCATTTTGGAGGAGGTGCCTTATATATGGTGAGGTCCTCCGGCCATTGGCCGGGGACTCCTTAGGACGGCGCGCGCGGAACCTTTAAGAGAGGAGGAGCGCGCGCCCTAAGCACAGTGGCCGGGAAGCAGCGCGCGCTGCCAGCAGAGCGAGAGGAGGACACTGGGCACGGAGCGGAGAGGTGAGGGGAACAGCGTCCCTGCCTAGCAGGAGGCAGGGACGCCGACGCTACAGTACCCCCCCCTTTAGGCCCCCCCTTTTTTAGGCCAGACAGAAATTTATCAAGGATGAGAGGGGCATGGATGTTCTCCCGGGGCTCCCACGTTCTCTCCTCAGTACCAAACCCCTTCCAATCTACCAGAAAAAAGGTTTTTCCTCTTACCCTTTTGGTGGCCAGAATGTTCTCTACCTCAAACTCGTTTTCAGCGGAAACCGGAGCAGGAGGCGTACCTGTAGACTTGGAAAAAGAGTTAAGTACCACGGGTTTGAGGAGAGATACATGGAAGGAGTTAGGGATCCGCAAGTTGGCCGGGAGTTTCAATTTATAGGCCACTGGGTTGATTTGTTTGATAACTTCTAGTGAGCCGATGAACCGAGGCCCTAACTTGTAGGAAGGAATCTTGAGCCGGACATACTTGGACGAGAGCCAGACTTTATCTCCAAGACGGAATTGTGGAGGAGGATCCAGGCGTTTTTTGTCAGCGTGTTTTTTCATCCGCTCGGACGACTGAAGGAGTGCTCATCGGGTACTCTCCCAAATGGAGGAAAATTTGCTAACGAGAGATTCCGCAGCCGTATTGTCCACCGAGGTGGAGACGGGAAATGGGATCCGAGGATGCTGACCGAAGACTACAAAAAACGGGGATTTGGAGGAAGATTCGCTCTCGTGATTATTGTAAGAGAATTCGGCCCATGGCAGGAGATCCACCCAGTCTGAATGGTGGGCATTAACGAAGTGCCTGAGGTAACTGGTCAGGATCTGATTGATCCGCTCCACTTGACCATTGGACTGTGGGTGGTATGCGGAGGAGAAGTCCAGGATGACGTCTAGCAGCTTACATGTGGCTCTCCAGAAGCGTGAGGTGAACTGAACCCCACGATCCGACACGATGTGGAGGGGCAGGCCATGGAGACGGAAGATGTGGCGGATAAAGTCTTTAGCCAGCTCGGGTGCAGACGGGAGGCCTGGCAGGGGAATGAAATGAGCCATTTTGGAAAAGTGGTCAGCGACCACCCAAATGACCGTACAACCGGCAGAGACAGGGAGATCTGTTATGAAGTCCATAGTTATATGCTGCCAGGGGGCAGCAGGTACTGGAAGAGGAAGGAGGCGACCGGCTGGCAGGTTTCTCGGAACCTTGTTGCGGGCGCAGGACACACAGGCAGAAACAAAGTCTATTACGTCCTTGTGCAGGGTAGGCCACCAGTAGTGCCGGGTGATAAGCTGGAGGGTCTTTTTCTGACCGGCGTGGCCAGCAAGCTTAGACGAGTGACCCCAGTGTAGGATCTTCTCCCAATCAGGTACCGCTACGAACGTCTTACCGGGAGGGAGACGATTTAGACTCACGGGGGCCACCTGCATTACTCTGGCGGGATCGATGATGTGTTTAGGTTCCTCCTCAAGATCAGACACCAGGAAGGATCGGGACAAGGCATCAGCTTTGATGTTTTTGTCAGCCGGGCGATAATGAAGAACAAAATCAAAGCGAGCAAAAAACAAGAACCACCGGGCTTGGCGCGGGTTAAGTCTCTGGGCACTCTGGAGGTAAGCCAAGTTCTTGTGGTCCGTGTAAATTATTACCGGGTGAAGAGCCCCCTCGAGCAGGTAACGCTACTCCTCCAATGCCAGCTTAATGGCCAATAACTCTCGGTCTCCTATAGAATAGTTGCGCTCGGAAGAGGAGAAGAGTTTGGAGGATAAGCCGCAAGTTAACATTCTCCCGGAAGACGATTTTTGGGTAAGTACCGCTCCGGCTCCAGAGGAGCAGGCGTCAACTTCCAGGAAGAATTGCTTGTTGCCGTCCGGGCGATGCAGCACCGGGGCGGAAGAGAAAGCCTGTTTTAAGGAAAGAAAGGCTTCCTCAGCTTCGGGCGGCCATTCTCTGGGATTAGTGCCCTTACGGGTGAGCGCAGAGATTGGGGCAGTCCGGGAAGAGAAGTCCGGTATGAAGAGGCGGTAGTAGTTGGCGAAGCCCAGGAACCGCTGAATAGCCTTCAACCCCTCTGGTCGAGGCCACTTCTCGATGGCAGACAGTTTCTCAGGATCCATTCGTAGGCCGGTCTGAGAAATTATGTAGCCCAAAAACGGAAGCGAGGTCTGCTCAAAGAGGCACTTCTCATATTTAGCGTAGAGGTGGTTCTGCCTGAGCCTGAGCTATACCTGACGAACATCCCTCCGGTGTGTGGGGAGATCCGGAGAGAAGACCAAGATGTCGTCCAGGTACACCACTACGCAGGAGTAGAGAAGGTCCCGGAAGATGTCATTGACCAACTCTTGAAAGACGGCGGGAGCGTTACAGAGACCGAAGGGCATTACCAGGTATTCATAGTGGCCGTCCCGGGTGTTAAATGCCGTCTTCCATTCATCCCCCTGACGGATACGGACCAGGTTATACGCCCCACGGAGGTCCAGCTTGGTGAAGATTCTAGCCCCCCTCAGACGGTCAAATAATTCCGGAATGAGCGGAAGGGGGTATTTATTCTTCACCGTGATCTGGTTAAGGCCTCTATAGTCTATACAGGGACGGAGTGAGCCGTCCTTCTTTTTGACGAAGAAGAAGCCTGCTCCCGCCGGGGAAGTAGATTTCCGGATGAATCCCCGGGCCAGATTCTCCTCAATATATTCTGACATGGATCGGGTCTCAGCAGCGGACAAAGGGTAAATGCGCCCACGGGGAGGAGTAGCGCCGGGCATCAGGTCGATTGGGCAGTCGTATGGTCTATGAGGGGGTAATGTCTCTGCCTCCTTTTTATTAAAGACGTCCGCATACGACCATTAAGGAGCCGGAAGACCAGGTAGATTGGCTGGAGTAGGAGAAGGACGGACAGGATGGACGGGAATTAAACAAGTCTTATGGCAGTCCTGTCCCCAGCGAAGGACTTCTCCGGTCTGCCAATCAAGCACGGGTGCATGTCTCTGAAGCCAAGGTAGGCCTAGTAAGAGGGCGTGAGAGAGTCCAGGCAGAACATGAAAGAAGATGCTCTCAGAGTGCAGCATTCCCACCTGCAGGGTTATGGATTCGGTGATAAGTTGGATGGGATGTGGTAAGAGGCCCCCATCCACGGCAGCGACAGATAAGGGTACAGCTAGAGGTTTGGTGGGAATGCGGTATTTCTCTACCAGAGACTGAGAAATGAGATTTCCGGCAGCTCCAGAGTCAAGTTGGGCTAGTTCAAAATAACGGTTCTCCCCGCAGATGATAGAGACCGACAGCAACAGAGATGGAGAGGGTTTACTCTTGTCTAGGACGACCTCTCTGAGCGATCCTAGACACAGGCGTTTCCCGACCTCTCCGGGCAGGAACGGATCCGGTGCTCCTTACTGCCACAGTAGAAGCAGCTCCCCTCGGCACGGCGTAACTCTTGACGGGTTTTGACCATCTTGGTCTGGTCGACCTGCATAGGCTCGGGTGAGTGCGCCTGGGGAGTAGCGGAAGAAGTGACAGGTTTCTGAAAGGTAGAGGCTAGACGTGGAAACCTCCTCTCACGGGTGACCTCTTTGGCGCGTTCCTGGAACCGGATGTCAATCCGGGTGGCAAGAGTTATTAAGTCGTCGAGAGTGGTAGGTATGTCCCGACCGGCGAGTTCATCTTTAATACTGCCGGACAGACCCTCCCAAAAGACAGACACCAGGGCGTCGTTATCCCAGGCCAGCTCCGAAGCAAGGGTACGGAACCGTATGGCATATTAGCCCACGGTGAGGTTTCCATGATGGAAGCGTAGCAGAGATGATGCGGATGAGGTCTTCCGTCCGGGTTCGTCGAAGACTTTCCGGAAAGCCGTGAGAAAGGTTGGCAGGTTGGACACCAGGGGGTCTCCTCTCTCCCATAGAGGATTTAGCCAAGCCAGAGCCTCCCCCGTGAGATGGGACATGATGAAGGCTACTTTGGCCCGGTCGGAGATAAACTGGTGGGACAGGAGTTCAAAGTGCAGGGTGCACTGGTTTATGAAGCCCTGAGCTTGAGCGGGGTCGCCTCCGAAGCGAGGAGGTGCAGAAAGCCGGGGTCCGGGGCCGGATGCCATGGTATTGGTGGGCAGCGGTGCTGCCGGGCTGCGAGTCATGACACTAGCGGTGGTTGCTGGTGGAGCAGTCAGGGTGTCCAGGCGAGAGTTGACATTCCGCAGATGACTCAGGATGGACCCCTGTTGGGACCTCTGACGGGACAGTTCATGACATAGGTCCGAGAGCGAGGGAGCTTGGGTGCCACCGGGTTCCATGGCCCGAGCAAACTGTAACGGGTCTGGAAGGCGGAACCTCTGAGCAACTATACAAGGGGGCGGTCCTTGTAAGGAAGCGGGTGGCTCCCAGGGAAGACGGGCAGGTAGTCACGGCAAGTGTCAGGGACAGTCTCTGGGTAGAAGGGCAGGTAGTCACGGCAAGTGACAGGGACAGTCTCTGGGTAGAAGGGCAGGTAGTCACGGCAAGTGACAGGGACAGTCTCTGGGTAGACTAGCAGACAGGTAGCAGGTGGACGCTCCCAGGTGAGCGGGCAAGAGTCTCTGGACGGGCAGGTGGTCACAGCAAGTGACGGCAGAGCCTCCAGGTAGGCTAGCAGGCAGGTAGCAGGTGAGCGCTCCCAGGTGAGCGGGCAAGAGTCTCTGGACAGGCAGGTGGTCACGGCAAGTGACGGCAGAGCCTCCAGGTAGGCTAGCAGGCAGAAAGCAGGTGAGCGCTCCCAGGTGAGCGGGCAAGAGTCTCTGGACTGGCAGGTGGTCACGGCAAGTGACGGCAGAGCCTCCAGGTAGGCTAGCAGGCAGGTAGCAGGTGAGCGCTCCCAGGTGAGCGGGCAAGAGTCTCTGGACTGGCAGGTGGTCACGGCAAGTGACGGCAGAGCCTCCAGGTAGGCTAGCAGGCAGGTAGCAGGTGAGCGCTCCCAGGTGAGCGGGCAAGAGTCTCTGGACTGGCAGGTGGTCACGGCAAGTGACGGCAGAGCCTCCAGGTAGGCTAGCAGGCAGGTAGCAGGTGAGCGCTCCCAGGTGAGCGGGCAGGCTGTTCCATAGACAGACTGACAGGTGTCGGAAGGCAGACCGTCGGACCGCAGGCTTGCAAGCAGGTAAGCAGATATCAGGCAGGTATCTAGCAGGAATCTGGCAGGTGACTGGCAGGTAACTGGTAACGGGACCTGAGGGCTGAAGCAGAGTGAAGGCTTTGCAACAACATTGCTCGGGCACCTCCATTTTGGAGGAGGTGCCTTATATATGGTGAGGTCCTCCGGCCATTGGCCGAGGACTCCTTAGGACGGCGCGCGCGCCCTAAGCACAGTGGCCGGGAAGCAGCACGCGCTGCCAGCAGAGCGGGAGGAGGACGCCGGGCACAGAGCGGAGAGGTGAGGGGAACAGCGTCCCTGCCTAGCAGGAGGCAGGGACGCCGACGCTACACCATGCCTGGCCCATGTGCTTAATCTAGTGGTTCAACAGTTTCTCAAAACCTAACCAGATCTGCCTGATCTGCTTGTGAAAGTATGATGCGTGTATGCCCAATTCAGAAATTCAGCTACAGCTTCCGCCGCCCTCGCCGTGCTTCAGCAGCGTTTGCAGCTTCCAGCTCACTAACTGGTGTGCCATGTCACCATGCGTTGGGACTCAATATTGCATATGTTGGGAACCATTTGTGAGAAGCAGGGGGCAGTTGTTGAGTACCAGCTACAACACGCCCCTCGGTATTCAGGTCAGCCTCCGCACATAAGAGCTGATGAGTGGGCATGGATGTCTGACATTTGTGCCATCTTCTAAAACTTTGAGGACTACACCAAGATGGTGACCGGCGATGATGCCATAATTAGTGTATCCATCCCACTTCTCTGTCTACTGAAAGCTCACTGCTCACGGTTAAAGAGGAGACATTGCAGGCAGAGGACTATTAGATGGAGCAAGGAACAAAGAAGGGTTCTTCCACACTGCCCAGCCTCATCTCATCTCAACGTGGATTGGGTGATAATGAGGAGGTGGAAGAGGCAGAGGAGAAACAGGAGATGTTTTCCTGCGCTGCATACGGTACTACTCACACAACAGTCATACCGTTTGTTCAGCGTGGATGGCCTGAGGAGAGGGAGACTGAGGAGGAGGACCAGGAGCCCAAGAAGGAGAGCATGAACTATCGTCCCCTTGGTCAGGACTGGGAAGTCTTGGCTGTTGGCAGTCTGGCACACATGGCTGACTTTATGTTCCGCTGCCTTCCCCGTGACCCTCGCGTTGTAAACATTTTGGGAAACAGTAATTACTGGTTAGTCAAACTTCTAGACCCACGCTACAAGGAAAATTTTATATTTCTCCTTCCCGTGGTGGAGAGGTCTAATAAAATGGTGCAGTACCAGAAGGCCCTTGTTGAGGAATATCTAAAAATGCTAGAGGCAGATGTCACAGTTTGTTGGACAAACAAGGAGTACAGGTGAGGGAGACGCAAATACAATGCAGCAGAAGCTGGGGACAGTTTTCTCAGACCCGCCCAGCGCCCAGGACCTAATGTGCGGGGTACTCTGACAAAGAGGGAAAAGTTTTGGACAATGCTGAAGGAGTATCTTACTGACCATACCAACGTCCTCCGTAATTCCTCTTTGCCTTGTAACTATAGTGTATCCAAGCTGGACACGTGGCATGAACTGGCTCTCTACACCTTGGAGGTCCTGGCCTGCCCTGCCACTAGCCTTTTGTCAGAGCAGGTTTTTAGTGCCGCAATTGAAAATGCTGACAGGCTGACTCTTATCAAAATAAACAAGGGCTGGATTGGGCCAGACTTCTCAACACCACCGGATAGCAGCGGAACAAAGTCAAATCCAGTGGGGTTTTTTTTGGGGGGGAGATCTATTCCCATGCACCTCTTCACACCCAGACATGGGTCTACGCTTCCTGATTTTGTTTCAACTTTATATTTATTAAACAATTTTCATAACAAAAATAACATTGTCGTTCAGTTTGCATACACATGAAGTACAGAGTCAAGGTGAGAAGACAATGATATAAAAATAAACATTAACAGAAATAAAAAAAAAGAAAAAAGTGAATATAGAGCTCTAGCGTTCTCTCTTTGATTCTGCAATAAAGCGTAGGGTGTAGATAAAGTTACATATGACACGGTGAACAACCCCCCAAGAATACAATAACTATCATTGTTATAGGACAACGAGAGACATAGCAATGAACTGCTAAACTTGAGGTTATAAATGGAAGCGTTCCCTAAACAGGTCCCATAATCCCCAGATTTTTTCAAAACCATCCCTAGTGTTATGTAGGTTTGCAGTCATTTTTTCCATAATGTGGATGTCGCTTATTCTAGTGTAAAGATCGGATATCGTGGGAGTAGTGGGCTTCCGCTAGAATAATGGAATCAAACATTTAGCAGCTGTCAGCAAATGTAGTAGTAGTTTACTTTTTGTTTTCTCCAGTCCTCTGGGGGGGAGATTAAGGATGTACAGTGCCTACAAGTAGTATTCAACCCCCTGCAGATTTAGCTGGTTTGATAAGATGCAAATAAGTTAGAGCCTTCAAACTGCAAACGAGAGTAGGTTTTATGAACAGAAGCATAAATCTTACAAACCAAAAAGTTATGTTGCTCAGTTGAATTTTATTAAATTTTAAACATAAAATTGTGGGTCAATTATTATACAACCCCTATGTTTAATATTTTGTGGAATAACCCTTGTTTGCAATTACAGCTAATAATCTTCTTTTATAAGACCTGATCAGGCCGGCACAGGTCTGTGGAGTTATCTTGGCCCACTCCTCCATGCAGATCTTCTCCAAGTTATCTAGGTTCTTTGGGTGTCTCATGTGGACTTTATTCTTGAGCTCCTTCCACAAGTTTTCAATTGGGTTAAGGTCAGGAGACTGACTAGGCCACTCCAACACCTTGACTTTTTCCCTATTGAACCAGGCCTTGGTTTTCTTGGCTGTGTGCTTTGGGTCGTTGTCTTGTTGGAAGATGAAATTACGACCCATCTTAAGATCCTTGATGGAGGAGCGGAGGTTCTTGGCCAAAATCTCCAGGTAGGCCGTGCTATCCATCTTCCCATGGATGCGGACCAGATGGCCAGGCCCCTTGGCAGAGAAACAGCCCCACAGCATGATGCTGCCACCACCATGCTTGACTGTAGGGATGGTATTCTTGGGGTCGTATGCAGTGCCATCCAGTCTCCAAACGTCACTTGTGTGGTTGGCACCAAAGTTCTCGATCTTGGTCTCATCAGACCATAGAACCTTGAACCAGTCTGTCTCAGAGTCCTCCAAGTGATCATGAGCAAACTGTAGACGAGCCTTGACATGACGCTTTGAAAGTAAAGGTACCTTACGGGCTGGTCTGGAACGGAGACCATTGCGGTGGAGTACGTAACTTATGGTATTGACTGAAACCAATGTCCCCACTGCCATGAGATCTTCCCGGAGCTCCTTCCTTGTTGTCCTTGGGTTAGCCTTGACTCTTCGGACAAGCCTGGCCTCGGCACGGGAGGACACTTTCAAAGGCTGTCCTGGCCGTGGAAGGCTAACAGTAGTTCCATAAGCCTTCCACTTACGTATGATGCTCCCAACAGTGGAGACAGGTAGGCCCAACTCCTTGGAAAGGGTTTTGTACCCCTTGCCAGCCATGTGACCCTCCACGATCTTGTCTCTGATGGCCTTGGAATGCTCCTTTGTCTTTCCCATGTTGACCATGTCTGAGTGCTGTTCACAAGTTTGGGGAGGGTCTTAAATAGTCAGAAAAGGCTGGCAAAAGAGATCTTTAATCCACACATGTGAAGCTCATTATTCTTGGTGCCTGAACTACTTCTTAATACTTTAGGGGGACCAAACAGAATTCTTGTGGTTTGAGGGGTTGAATAATAAATGATACTCTGAATTACCTTTTTACGTTTAAAAAAAAAAAAAAAATTTGCTGCAGTGCATTTCCCACTTCCAGGCTGATCTACAGTACAAATGTCACAATGCCAAGTTAATTCCGCATGTGTCAACCAGCTAAATCTGCAGGGGGTTGAATACTACTTGTAGGCACTGTATATATGTGGGTCTAGGGGAACGAAAACCCCAAGTACGTCACTTAGCAACTGTTCTACTTTTTTCCAATAATCCAATATCCCGGGATATGACTAGAATATGTGGAAGAGGGAGGCCCCATTGGCACCACATCTCCAGCAAATATCTGGGATGGTATGATTCATTTTGTGTAGCAATTCTGGGGTATGATACCAGTGCATCAGGATCTTTATCTGGTTTTCTTTATAAAGGGTGTTAACAGAGGACTTGTAGGCCCGGGACCAAATCATCTGCCATTGCTGGGTAGATAGCGTATGACCTAGCCAGCTTTCCCATCTGGACATGTAGGAATGTTGCACATTAGGGAGTGGAGTCGGAGTCTGCAAGATAGTATATATATCTGAAATTAGTCCTTTGGTTGAAGGGACGCCGGTGCACAGCTGCTCGAATCTAGATAGAGTGTGGGATTCAGGAGGACCCAAATTAGATCTGGAATAATGAATTATCTGTTGATATGAGTAAAATAAGGTATGTGGTAGATTATATTTATCAGTCAGATCAGTAAAAAGTTTAAATTTCTTAGTCAAAGGGTCCAGCAGGTCTCTAAAGGAGAAAAGACCTGCATTTGCCCAAAGGGTAACTATTCCTGCTGACAAGAGATATGATAGATGCGGATTATACAGGAATGGGGTCAGGAAGGATGCATAGGACGCTAACTGGAATTTCATCCTCGAGGATCTCCAAATCTCCCTGGTGAATGCCATAGGGCCTAAGAGTGCTTTTGTAGGTATGTCGTTAGGTGGACCCCATATCAAGGATGCCGGATGGTAGGGGGCTAACCATAATTTCTCAATTTCCGTCCATTTATTGTACGCGAGAAGTTTTGACCAGGAGGGAATATGGCGCAAGTGGGCTGCGTAGTAGTATTTAACAATATCAGGGCAATTTAGTCCTCCTTGTGTTTTAGGGGCACATAATACCGATCTAGGAATACGGTGGCGGCCAGAATGCCAAATGAATTTTAATAGCATAGATTGGATTGTTTTAAGTGTATTCATCGGTATTTTAACTGGGATGGTTTCAAATAGGTATAGGAATCTGGGTAATAAAGACATACGCTTCCTGATTTTGTCTATGTTCTATAGTCTTCCCCCTTCTCCTCATCCTCCACCAGAATATCAACAGGGTGACCATCATGCAACACCCTCACAATTTTTAAAGGGTGTTTATGATGCCCGTAGGAATTTTTTTAGAGGCCTACCTCTAACATTCTGTATGTTATACAGTATGTTCATATATATTCCCCAGGGGTAAATGTTTTTCAGCCCATGCATTTAGTGCATGGGCATTACCATTATAGGAGACCCATTCCTTAATAATGGGAAAAAAATTAATGAGGCACTCCTAAATGTCTTTTCAAAGGGGTATTGGAGTGTGTCCTAATTTTTGGCAGCCCTTGCAGTCACTGCATGGACATTACAGCTATAGGAGACCCACTCCTTAATAATGGGAACAATTGTATAGTCATTCTCCTTTATATTTGTACCACTTCTTGTTCTTATGTTTGTTTATTATACTTCATATTTTTTTTATAGAAGTATTCTATATTCTGTTAAAATTTCAATAAATAAAAAAATTAAAAATAATGGGAACAATTTTTTGCCCTCCTCTAAGTCTCTTCAAAGGGGTATTGGAGTGCCTCCAAAATTTTGGTAGCACTGTCACCCACTACATGCTAAAATAACAGTATAGGAGGCCCACTCCTTTATAATGGGAACACTTTTTTTACTGAGGCCCTCCTCTCCGTCTTTTCAAAGGGGTATTGGAGTGCGTCATAATTTTTGGCAGCCCTTGCAGTCACTGCATGGGCATTACTGCTATAGGAGGCCCACTCCTTAAAAATGGGAACAATTTTTTTAATGAGGTCCTCCTCTACATCTCTTCAAAGGGGTATTAAAGTGCATCCTAATTTTTGTCAGCCCTTGCAGTCACTGAATGGGCATTACCGCTATAGGAGACCCACTATGGGAACATTTTTTTTTAATGAAGCCCTCCTCTACGTCTCCTCGATGGGGTATTGAAGTGCGGCCAACTTTTTGGCAGCCCTGCCACTCACTGCATTTGCAATAATAGTATAGGAGACCCACTCCTTAATAATGCGAACAACAAAGCATAGCCGGTTAATAGCCCTGTAACAATAACGAGGACCGACTGCTGGCCCTTTAACAATATTAAGGGCCGCCTAATGGCCTTGTAAAAATGACTTTGTGACTTTCAGAGTCCCTCCTTCATAAATAAAACAGGATGTGTCTGATAATTTCTCGCATACCACATGGCCAGATAAGGTAGTAAAATGTTAAAATTACATTTACTGGTGAATGTATTTTTCATCGTTGAAAGCAATGCAAAAATGCATCAAAAATGCTAAGTGTGAACATAGCCCAAGGTGTAGAGGAGCATTTTTGTTTTTGGTGTTTATTTTGCATTATGTACAAGTCATTACTCTGGAAATGATGTTCCTTAACATTTTTTTCCAGGAAAATCCATTTTGGCTTTGTTTTTGTATGTTTTATTGTCAGGCTGTAAAAGTGGCGTAATACTCTGATAACATTGTTCACAGCAGTAACCTGGGAGTCAGAGATGCTTACAGGGGTCTTCCCCATGCTGTTCCCATGTCATTTTAGCACTGTTCCCATCGATTCAGCCAATTTTTAGGCCCTCTCCAGACCTCCACGGAGAACCGCCGGAAAAATTCTCATTTCCCATTGACTTACATTGGGCCCGTTGCTCGGGTCGAGCACCCGAGCATTACGATTTGCTCGACCCAAGCAACGAGCACCTGAGCATTTTAGTTTTCGCTCATCACTAATAACTGTATGTCATTGGTTGGGAACCCCTTCACCATCATGACGTATAGGTATGTCGAGGGTCATGAAGGGGTTAAAATTTTAGCAGCATATTTTCAAGGATATTTAAAATAAACTGCATTTTTAGGGACCTTCTCACTCTTGAAGTGACTTTGTAACATCCTAAAAGTCACCCAGTTTAATGAAAGGAGGCTTCAAAGTATTCAATTTTGATAATCCTTGAGGTGTTTTACATTAATTAATGCAAAATGGAATAAAAAAATGAAAAATTCCATTTAGTCAAATTCCATTTAGCTAAAATGTTACCTCATACCCAAATTTTAGCCGTCGCAATTTATTAAGCAATTTCTCCTGAAAGGAGCATTACCAGACACTAATGTTTTATAGCTATATACATATCATTAAGGGTATACAATTAACTTTAAAAATTGGAAATTTTTCAACATTTTTTGAAAATTTGGAATACTTTCATGAATAACGGCAAAACAACTGATCTAAATTTACCAGTAGTAACAGGTACAATGTTTTACAAAAACAAAATCACAATCTAAGAATTACTGGCAGAAGAAGAAGCATTTTAGAGTTATTACCACATAAAGTGACGTGTCAGACTTCAAAAATGTGGCTGTCAGGAAGGTTAATGCTGATTATCATGAGACAGGGTTAAGAAACATGGAATGGTAATGTGCAGTACATACCTATAGGTGAAGCGTCCTCTCCCTCTGAATCTTCCTCTGTAAAGTAATGAAATACTTATTAGTCAGGGTGAAAAATATATATACATTAGATATATATTATATATACATACTGTATATATAAATAAATTCCATGCTCACCATAAATGAGTAGACACCATTTGAAAAGTCATTGGACACAACAATTTCAAACATTTTGACAAGACTAAGTTTCACAGAACATTTTTTTAACCCAAAACAAGAAAGTAAGGTTAATATTGTAACTTTCATGGCAAAATCTTCAGTTGTACTCAAATTAGTTGATGCAAAAATGAATACACCCCACATAAAAACCACTAGTATTTTGCCTGACTTTCATAATTTCTAAAGACAGAAAGTCATCTAGGAGTGGAATAACCAAATTGGTGACATTAAAACTACTTTTTTAAAGCCTGGATGCAGCGTGATGCTTATCTCTTCAGAATTCCCCATAGGTGTTTCATTTGGGTTTGGATTAGAAGACATACTTGGTCACTGAATCATTTTCAATCTGTTCTTCAAAAATGCAACATATGAGTGTTTGGGATCATAGCCATGTTGGAAAGGTGCATTTCTAGCAAGAACTTGTGGTAGTATCTTCTTAGATCAGTATAATATGAAGTCATGATGCCTACAATGAAATGTAGCTCCCCGACATCAGCAGCACTCATGCCGCCCCACATAAGGACATTGCTGTCACCACGTTTCACTGTAGGCATCATGCATTTTTCTAAATTCATATTTCTAAATGCAAAATGCCTACAGTAAAACATGCTGGCAGCAGTGTCCTTAAGTGGAGCTCTATGAGTACTGCTGGTGTTGGGGAGCTACATTTCATTGAAGGTATCATGAGTTCAGAGAAGTACTGCCCTATATTGAAAGAAAAGATGCTATAGTAATTCTGTGCCCTTGGCAGACATACAAGTTTCTAACATGACAATGATCTAACACATACATATACAGTACAGACCAAAAGTTTTGACACACCTCATTTAAAGATTTTTCTGTATTTTCATGACTTTGAAAATTGAACATTCACACTGAAGGCATCAAAACTATGAATTAACACATGTGGAATTATATACTTAACAAAAAAGTGTTAAACAACTGAAAATATGTCTTATATTCTAGGTTCTTCAAAGTAGCCACCTTTTGCTTTGATGACTGCTTTGCACACTGTTGGCATTCTCTTGATGAGCTTCAAGAGGTAGTCACCGGAAATGGTCTTCCAACAATCTTGAAGGAGTTCCCAGAGATGCTTAGCACTGGTTGGCCCTTTTGCCTTCACTCTGCGGTCCAGCTCACCCCAAACCATCTTGATTGGGTTCAGGTCTGGTGACTGTGGAGGCCAAGTCATCTGGCGTAGCACCCCATCACTCTCCTTCTTGGTCAAATAGCCCTTACACAGCCTGGAGGTGTGTTTGGGGTCATTGTCCTGTTGAAAAATAAATGATGGTCCAACTAAACGCAAACCGGATGGAATAGCATGCCACTGCAAGATGCTGTGGTAGCCATGCTGGTTCAGTATGCCTTCAATTTTGAATAAATCCCCAACAGTGTCACCAGCAAAGTCATGAAAATACAGAAAAATCTTTAAATGAGAAGGTGTGTCCAAACTTTTGGTCTGTACTGTATATAGAGGGGAATAGGGAAGGGATTTCAGCTCACCATACTGAAGACTTACAGCAGGTACAAAGCCTCGCACGGAGCCGTCCAAGCCTTGGACGTGAAGACAAATGCAAAAACAAAAAAAAAGGGTTCTCCAGCGATGAAAGACAGTTAAAAATCCATCTTTGTTGTAGAAATATTAAAATCTGTATGCACCTGTTCACAAGGAATATAAAAAAACCTACGTGTTTCAGCAAGATGCCTTAAACCATGATGTATTTATAATCTTATCAATGTGCCATGGCTGTGTACTGTGTAATGGCTGTGTCTGGCCGTGCAGGAACATGGTCTGATTCAAAGGTGTATCAAGGTTTTTCTGGTAACAGGGGCAAATATTCAGTTTGGCGCCCCCCCACCACCAAGCACATATGTGATTTTCACACTTAGTCACGTGCCGACGAACTGCTCTGCCTAATTCTCTCAATGTTCAGTTAAAAACTGAGGGAAGCAGGAAGAGAGGCTGTTTGTCATATGACTATTAGTGATGTGCGAGCATGCTCGCCACTATTCAGCACTCACCCGAGCATCACAGTGCTTGAAAGGCTCAGTGCTTGATGAGTATTTTTGGAATGCTAGGGCGGTAGCGCGGGTCCCGCATTTTTGGCGCTTTTTAGACAGCCAATTGACATGCAGGGATTGCCTGCCAGTTACTGTAATCCTGTAGCCATTTTGGTTGTGGTACTACAGTGATTGGCTGGACGCATAGCATTATCGGTTCTATACAAGACCAGGGACCCTGTGTTCGTCACAGTCTACCCTGGAAACAGGCAGAGTAGGGAGAGGTGCTGCTGAGTGAGGGAGAGAATTGGTGGTTGTTTTAGTCAGGTATTCCACAGCATTACAAATCTACACTAACAGTCCTTCTACGGACTAATTCTACTGAATATTAATCCTGGTGATAGCAGTAGTTAGGCAGGCAAAGTTTGTGGAGATCATATTCAACAGAATAGGGTCCATTGGGCAACCTATACTTGGATAAGAAAATCCAAAAACCAATTGCAATAATATAAAACAGATTTTTATTGAAAAAATATTTAAAAACACAAATAGAAATTCTATAAATAGGTGAAAAAGGGGATTCAAGATGATGACCTCTGACTGCACACACACTCCCCTTGAGAAAGCCCATCAGAGTGCGAAACGAGCGTCGGGGTGTATGTTGTGGCGGTGGTTTCAGGGTACAGCAAGATTATTAATGGGTAAGTCTTGACCATCAATGATTCTTTTTGATCTCTCCCCCTTATGTACATGGGGCGTTACTTTGGTGTGACTTTTCCCTTTTCTGCTTCAGAAAATTTCCCCATCTCTCAACAAGTGTGAGAAATGGGTGTCATTTACCTATATGGCATTTTTCTTTCCCTTTTTTTGAGATCCTGCATACTACTATTAAATTACTACAGGGTCACATTTCAGACCATGTTTTCCACAATCTCTTGAATCCCTTTTTCACCTATTTGTAGAATTTCTATTTGTGTTTTTAAATATTTTTTCATTAAAAATCTTTTTATATTATTGCAAGTGGTTTTTGGATTTTCTTATCCAAGTATAGGTTGCCTACATGTAGAACCACTGCATTGTTTTGTTTGTTTTCAAATAATGGGGAGATATGAATCCTTAAAAAATCTCCAGCCATGATGACTAATTTATGCCTCTGGAATATTTTTCTTCATGTATTTATTTCTGTGTTATTCACAGCTTCTGATTCTAAGCATATGGATTACCGGGCCCGTGATCAAACGTGGTTAAATAAACTTAACGAAGTGTTTAAGGATGATTCAAGTCTGTTTTTAGATTACAGAGACAATAAGGAACATGTAGATCGGCTCAAGGAGCTTCTCCACCGACGCACTCGCGTCTTGTGGAATAGGGCATTCCTGGAACGATATGTGGCCAAGGACCTGATACCACGAGGGTTGCGTGTACAGATCTTCCCATCTTTCCTGGTAGATGATGAGTCACTAAAGTGTAGGTGGGAAAAAATTGCCGGGGAATGCTCCCGTGGCTTCATAGAGATCCTAATCCAACTGGATGATAAGATCCTCAAAGATATTGAGAAGGAAATCCAATGTAACATTAAGAAAGAATTATCCGAAAAAGCCCTTGAAGAAATTAATAAAGATCTGGAAAAAAACTTCACCAAATGGGAAAATGAAATCTGCACCCTGAAATCGAGGAAATTACAGAGGGATATGACAGACCTACAAAATAATACTGTATATCGTTGGAAGAGTAGGGGATCCAGAAAAGGATCTGTATTCAGGTCCCTCTCTGGCTCAGTTTCTCATACACCTCTATGGACGAGGCACGTCCAACAACAAGTGATCCTAAATCAGAAAGTAATGTCATCTCGGGGAACACGAGGGAACTGAGAAACAATAGTACTAAAACCTACTCTAAAAGAAAAACTACTCTTCCATATCAATATATCAAGAAAACCAGGAGCAAGAATATGGAGTTAATTAATCTCTCCACACATAAATTATCCCCTTGTGCATTGTGATCTTCCTAAATTAGGGCTATCCTTTTCACCAGCCAGCGGCTTTGATTACTTTTCGGCGGTCAAAGACCTCCACCTCTTCTGCCGTAAGTTAATTTTAAAAAAATGACACCATCGGCCTAGGCAGGACCCAATTTTTGAGAGTGAGGCGGAATTGGAGGCACTTAGTGCTTTGGAAGACCTATTATTAGAACAGGAATCAACACCCATAAGTGATTTCCCTAGTACAATTATGCCCAGATCAACTACCTTCCCTCCCTTGTCGGCTTGCTCACAGATCAAAATTTTTGCCAAGTTGGTAATGCAGGACTTAAGATTCCCCGTGGCATCAGGAGAGATAATCTACATCCTCAGCATAGAAGAGCTCTGAAAGAGCTCAAGGAATTAGACGATGTAGTAATAAAAGCAGCCGACAAGGGAGGGAATGTTGTAATATGGCCTACTGCCAAATATGAGAAAAACACAAACAGCTCAGGAATAAGGATAATTATATCACTTTACCCAGTAATCCCATATCTAATTTTTGTAATGAGCTCCAGTACATTCTCGTGAGAGCTTTTGAAGCAGGGATTATTCCTAAAAAGGTACTTGAAGGGTTAACGGTTAAGTCTCCCAAAATTCCAACATTCTACCTGCTCCCTAAGGTCCACAAAGATCCGGTGGGCACCCCGGGTCGTCCGATAGTCTTTGGCATTGGAGGGCTGTGTGAACCAACATGTAAATTTATCGATCATTACCTCAAACCATTACCTCCTATGTCAGGGACTCTTCGGATGTCCTGGGGAGGATTAATGGGATTATTTTGGACAAGGACATGTGGTTGGTGACCCCGGATGTAGAGTCCCTATATACATGTATTGACCATTGCAATGGGATCAAAGCAACCTGCTTCTTCCTAGAGATGAGCAGCCTGGACAGACCCATGGTCAATCTGATAGTGAAATTATTGGAATTCATCCTGAAACACAATTTTTTTTTTTCAAGGATCGATTCTATCTGCAGACAAGGGGCACTGCCATGGGGGCGGCATGTGCCCTGTCATATGTGAATCTCTTCCTCGGCCTTTGGGAGAGGGAGGTATTTTGTGGCGGCGGGGCATGCGCCGCCGACCATGTGCAGTGCTGGCTCCGATACATTGATGACCTTCTAATTATTTGGCAGGGAACCGAAATTGAATTGAACAACTTCATGAGAGGGCTAAATATAAATGAATACAATATTAAATTGATACACAAATGCAGTAAAAATTCAATTGATTTTCTGGATATTGCCATATCGGTTGACTGCATGGGCTTGATCCAAACTGATATTCACCGTAAGGCCACCTCTGTATATGCTGTGCTACATGCCTCATCAGCATACTTGCCCTCGACTATTAGAGCCATCCTCACTGGTCAGTTCCTGAGGGCAAAAAGAACTTGCTCCACAATAACGGGTTTTGAACAGCAGGCACGTGACCTAAGGGATAGGTTCATTAGTAGAGGGTATAGTCGTAAAACAATTAAAAACGGATACAGCAGAGCAAAGGCAACTCCGCGGGTGAAGCTACTCACCTCTGTTAAAAAGAAATCTGACATCAATCCAAAAGTAAGGTTCATTTCTACTTTTAATTTTGAGTGGGATCTGATGAAAAATATCCTAAAAAGACATTGGCCCATTTTACTTACTGATCCAGTTCTCCAGAGGGAGAATCCTGAGATCCCTCTCATGACTGCAAGACGCAGTAAGAACCTTATGACCATTTGGTGAAGAGCCACTATGTGGCAACACCCAAAAAATTTTTGGGCAATAGTAGACAGAGATGGGGTTGCTTCCCCTGCGGGGATTGCCTTGCCTGCAAAAAGGGTAACATCATTAGAACTGATTCCTTTGTTTCAGCTGATGGGACTTGGACTTTCGCGGTCACCAACTACATCTCCTGCAGTACATCCTTTGTCATATACTATGGTGTTTGCCCATGTGGTAAGATCTACATTGGACTCACATCCAGAGAACTGCGTGTACGTGTTCACGAACACGTCAGGGACATCACTGCGGCAGGAGAAGGTGGAGGACCTGATGACACTGAAAACAGTACCAAAGCATTTCAAGCTCTTTCATAACTCTGATCCTCGGGGCTTTAAAATTAGAGGAATTGATAGGCTCCATTGTGGGATCAGGGGAGTTGACACTAAGAAGGCCCTGGCTCAGCTTGAGCTAAAATGGATCATCAATCTGGGAACTATGTCCCCAAATGGACTAAATGAGAAACTTAGTTTCTCACCATTCCTGTGATCTCTGTATTTTTAACCTGTGTGTGTGTTTTTCTGTTTTAACATGATTTTAAACTACTGTTTTTGCTTTCTACTTTTGTCATAGTAAGGATATTGTTAATACCATCCTGTCGTCTAATTGAATTTTGGATACACTCACCTTGGGAGAAACGGTCCCCAGTGATGCCTGTTCTTGCTGTGGAGCTCTTCTGCTTTGGGGAGGTACTTTTTATTACACCTACTGCAATGGAGATGGAAATATCATCAGGACTTCCTATAATTATTCTTCATCGTTTTAATTATTCAAGATATATTGGACCTGTATGCTTCCACGTCATCTAAACGATGATGTTTTTTCCCCTCCCTCTTTCCTTATGTCCCACTTTCCTTTTTCCCATTCCTCCCCCTCCCTTCCCCTCCCCACCTTTACCCCCCCCCCCCTCTTTTCTCCCTTAGGAATTAAGGTGTACCTTTATTATGGGAACTTACCTGTTAGATTACACCTTATACTTATACTCTGGTTGTACTCTTTATGAGCACAATGGGATATGCTTAATAAGGTCTCTTTCCCCCAGATTATGTACCACCATACTGACACATTTGATTCTATATTTTCTTTTATATTTATTGTGTGATTCCCTTGGTTATGTGGACAATTATATCCCTTATGTGTGTGTGTGCGTACCTGGGTGAGTAAGTGTGTGGACTGTATACACCTGTATAGTTCCCTGACAACCAGGCACTGGGGAAGGGACTCCAAAAGTATGGCGCCGGCAGACGCGTGCGCACTGCATCAGTGCTCCTGTGTATGGGTGAAGGCCTCCATCACTTCCGGTATGCGCCGATGACGTCTAAAGGGGATTTCCCCTGACGCTTGCCGGAATGGAGCACCGAATCCCAGCACCTCCAGGGCTCTGGCGCGGTGCGAACACGTGCTGCATTCATTGGTGTGCGGGCGATTAAGATGGGTATAAAGATGATGACCTCTGACTGCACACACAATCCCCTTGAGAAAGCCCATCGGAGTGGGAAACGAGCGTTGGGGTGTAAGTTGTGGCGGTGGTCTGGGTACAGCAGGATTATTAATGGGTAAGTCTTGACCATCAATAATTCTTTTTGATCTCTCCCCCTTATGTACTTGGGGCATTACTTTGGTGTGACTTTTCCCTTTTCTGCTTCAGAAAATTTCCCCATCTCTCAACAAGTGTGAGAAATGGGTGTCATTTTTCTTTCCCTTTTTTTGAGATCCTGCATACTACTATTAAATTACTACAGGGTCACATTTCAGAGCACGTTTTCCACAATCTCTTGAATCCCCTTTTTCACCTGTTTGTAGAATTTCTATTTGTGTTTTTAAATATTTTTTCAATAAAAATCTGTTTTATATTATTGCAAGTGGTTTTTGGATTTTTTTTATCCAAGTATAGGTTGCCTACATGCATTGTTTGCTGTATTGCCACTGCATTGTTTTGTCTGTTTTCAAATAATGGGGAGATATGAACCCTTAAAAAATCTCCAGCCATGATGACTAATTTATGCCTCTGGAATATTTTTCTTCAAGAATAGGGTCCATTGCACTTTCTGCTGTGGTTACTCATATCCATAGCCCTATATATCAAGACTAATGATCTTTTTGCTCTTAATCCTGATTATTTTGGTAAAAATCAATATAATTCACCATTTTTACTGCTCCATTTGCTTCTTAACAGCATACAGCCAGATTTGGTTGTTTTTAATAGCACTGCTGTATTGTGGAAGCAGAGAAACTTGTCCATCATCAGACGTGATCCGATATTACTGCGGTAACAATACAGATATTTTTTGCAACATGACAAATATTATACTTCATTTAAAGTCTGACAGTTGTGTGTTCAAACCTATTCACACTTTGTCGCTGACCAATACCATACTATAAGGCCACTGCCTAAAACCGTGGTCATCAGACGTGATCCTATATTACTGTGGTAATAATAAAGACATTTTTGCAACATGACAAATATTATACTCCATTTAAAACCTGCCAGCCGTGTGTTCGTTCAAACCTATTCACACTTGGTCGCTGACCAATTCCATATCTGTGAACAATTTTGTGACAATATTACGCCCCTGTTACGGACTGACAATAAAACATACAAAAACTAAGCTAAAATGGATTTTCCTGGAAGAAATATTAAGAAACATTCTTTCCAGGGTCATGACTTGTATATAAGGCCAAATAAATAACAAAATAAATGCTGCTCCACACCTTGTGGTATGTTAACACGTAGTGTTTTTGATGTGTTTTTGCACTTTTGCATTGCTTTCAATGGTGAAAAATACATTCACCAGTAAATGTAATTTTAACATTTAAATACCTTACCTGGCCATGTGGTGTGTGAGACATCAACAGACACATCCTGTTTCATTTATGAAGGAGGGACACTGAAAGTCACAAAGCCTATTTTTACAGGGCCAGCAGCTGGCCCTCACTATTGCTAAAGGGTCATCAGCCAGCCATGCTTTTCATAGCAGCATATTACTACTGCAATATAACGTATCCATCTGAGTTGGTCACGTTTTCTTTTTCGTATATATTCTATAAAGTTTGAAATTTGGATGTCCATCAGGCGGCCCTCACAATTTATGGATGTTCAGAAAGCAGCCCTCACAATTTATAGAGTGTCAGCAGGCGGCCACCACTACTTTTAGAGGGCCAGCAGGCGTCTTGGGGACAGATGAGACCCAGATGAAGCTTTCTGGTAAAGCACATCATTCAACTGTGTATTCTAATTAGAATGAGGCATACAAATACAAAATCACAATACTTAACAGTCAAATATGGTGGACATTCAAAGATATTTAGGGGTTGCTTTGCTTCCTCTAGCACAGGGTGCCTTGACTATGTGCAAGGCATCATGAAATGTGAAGATTCCTAACGATTTTGGGTAGCAGTGTTATAAAGCTGGGTTTGCATCCTAGTTCATGGGTCTTCCAGAAGGACAATGACCCCAAACATACTTCAAGAAGCACCCAGAAATGGATGGAAATAAAGCACTGCAGTGGTAATTCTCAAAAGCTACAGAGAAACTGCGAATGGCACATTAAATCAGTAAATTTGATTAATTTCTGTCAACTATTATAAACTTCTGTCAACCTTGATTAATTTCTGAGTACAGATCACCGTAAAAATTATGAATCAGTCAATGAGTGCATGCCAAAAAAATCAATTAAGTTATTGACTGTGGAAGAGATGTATGCGAACAGAATGAACATTCACTCCAGCTGATGATACCACCTAGCACCTGTCCCTATTGTAAATACAGCTATCAGCAGTATCAATAGGGAATAGAATAGATTTTTTTTTTTTTCTGCAGCACCAGCAGCACGCAATATTAGGCGATAATAAATGGCTGGATCGGTGTAATACGCTATCCATACTGCGACTACTCACCCGTAAATGAATTTATGATAAGAGAGGTAATATTGTAGAATACAGAATCAATTTGAATTGGCCTTCCCATTATTAAGGAGTGAGTTTCCTATACTATTATTGCGTATATGTTCTAATACCCCTGGCGGCACTAAAAACCATCCCTGACAAAACGCTAGCAGAGTCCACTGGTCTGATATAGAATGGTGGCTGTGTCCTTCTGTTCGAAGCCGGGATGGGAGGTGCCTGCGCAGTGTTTTATTGAAGACTCTGGAGGAGAGGGGCCGTGTCCGGGGTGTGGCCAATGGCACTTGTATGCACGCCTAATAAAAAGACGGACACCGTGGGATCACAGGCCAGACGGCATCCACAGTGCCTCCATCTGCCTAATTATAGGAAATCTTTCGCCGGGGGTTCCATCTGAATCACTTATTTCAGAGATTTACACGAAAACACCGGTGTAAGCGCTCAGGAAGATCTTTGGGAGGCAGAATGAACAAATCAGCAGCATGTGAATGATTGGTTTTATTTATTTGTTTACACTGTTCCTCGTGTGGTGTAAGTGATTAGATGACTTTATTCTTTGGGTCAGTGCTATTACAGCGATACCAGATTTATATCGGGTTTTTATGATAGGCAGCTGTCACCAGGGCTGTGGAGTCGGTAAGCCAAACCTCCGACTTTCTCATACATGGCTCATGTTTAAATGATAAATTTACTGTTGCACAGATTTATCTCAGCTACAAGTCTAGACCCTTAGATAAGGAATAGGACAGACATTTATAGGAGATTTCATAACTTTCCCAAATTCTTATGAAAAAAATATTCCCCACAAACTGCATTGAACTACTGTATCCAATTTATTATATATTTTAGGAGTTGGAGTCGGTCCATTTTATACCGACTCCAACAAAATGCACGCCGACTCAGACTCTACAACTACGACTCCACAGCCCTGCCTTCAATTTTGAATAAATCCCCAACAGTGTCACCAGCAAAGCACCCCCACACCATTACACCTCCCCCTCCATGCTTCACGGTGGAAACCAGGCATGTAGAGTCCATCCATTCACCTTTTCTGGGTCGCACAAAGACACGGTGGTTGGAACCAAAGATCTCAAATTTGGACTGATCAGACCAAAGCACAGATTTCCACTGGTGTAATGTCCATTCCTTGTGTGCTTTAGCCCAAACAAGTCTCTTCTGCTTGTTGCATGTCCTTAGCAGTGGTTTCCTAGCAGCTATTTTACCATGAAGGCCTGCTGCACAAAGTCTCCTCTTAACTCTTGTTGTAGAGATGTGTCTGCTGCTAGAACTCTGTGTGGCATTGACCTGGTCTCTAATCTGAGCTGCTATTAACCTGTGACTTCTGAGGCTGGTGACTCAGATAAACTTATCCTCAGAAGCAGAGGTGACCCTTGGTCTTCCTTTCCTGGGGCGGTCCTCATGTGAGCCAGTTTCTTTCTAGCGCTTGATGGTTTTTGCAACTGCACTTGGGAACACATTCAAAGGTTGCCCAATTTTTTGAACTGACTGACCTTAATTTCTTAAAGTAATGATGGCCACTCGTTTTTCTTTACTTAGCTGCTTTTTTTCTTGCCATAATACAAATTCTAACAGTCTATTCAGTAGGACTATCAGCTGTGTATGCACCTGACTTCTGCACAGCACAACTGATGGTCCCAACCCCATTTATAAGGCATGAAATCCTGCTTATTAAACCTGACAGGGCACACCTGTGAAGTGTCCAAATTTGAGATCTTTGATTCCAACCACCGTGTCTTTGTGCGACGCAGAAAGGGTGAACGGATGGACTCTACATGCCTGGTTCCCACCGTAAAGCATGGAGGAGGAGGTGTAATGGTGTGGGGGTGCTTTGCTGGTGACACTGTTGGGGATTTATTCAAAGTTGAAGGCATACTGAACCAGCATGGCTACCACAGCATCTTGCAGCGACATTCTATTCCATCCAGTTTGCTTTTAGTTGGACCATCATTTATTTTTCAACAGGACAATGACCCCAAACACACCTCCAGGCTGAGTTAGGGCTATTTGACCAAGAAGGAGAGTGATGGGGTGCTACGCCAGATGACCTGGCCTCCACAGTCACCAGACCTGAACCCAATCGAGATGGTTTGGGGTGAGCTGGACCGCAGAGTGAAGGCAAACGGGCCAACAAGTGCTAAGCATCTCTGGGAACTCCTTCAAGATTGTTGGAAGACCATTTCCTGTGACTACCTCTTGAAGCTCATCAAGAGAATGCCAAGAATGTGCAAAGCAGTCATCAAAGCAAATGGTGGCTACTTTGAAGAACCTAGAATATAAGACATATTTTCAGTTGTTTCACACTTTTCTGTTAAGTATATAATTCCACATGTGTTAATTCATAGTTTTGATGCCTTCAGTGTGAATGTACAATTTTCAGTCATGAAAATACAGAAAAATCTTTAAATGAGAAGGTGTGTCCAAACTTTTGGTCTGTACTGTATATATATATATATATATATATATATATATATATATATATATATATATACATACACACTGCTCAAAAAAATAAAGCGAACACTTAAACAACAGAATATAACTCCAAGTAAATCAAACTTCTGTGAAATCAAACTGTCCACTTAGGAAGCAACACTGATTGACAATCAATTTCACATGTTGTTGTGCGAATGGGATAGACAATAGATGGAAATTATTGGCAATTATCAAGACACCCTCAATAAAAGAGTGGTTCTGCAGGTGGGGACCACAGACCACATCTCAGTACCAATGCTTTCTGGCTGATGTTTTGGTAACTTTTGAATGTTGGTTGTGCTTTCACACTCGTGGTAGCATGAGACGGACTCCACAGAAGTTGCTCAGGTAGTGCAGCTCATCCAGGATGGCACATTAATGCAAGCTGTGGCAAGAAGGTTTGCTGTGTCTGTCAGCGTAGTGTCCAGAAGCTGGAGGCGCTACCAGGAGACAGGTCAGTACACCAGGAGACGTGGAGGGGGCAACAACCCAGCAGCAGGACCGCTACCTCCGCCTTTGTGCAAAGGAGGAACAGGAGGAGTGTAGCGTCGGCGTCCCTGCCTTCTGCTAGGCAGGGACGCTGTTCCCCTCACCTCTCTGCTCCGAGCCCGGCGTCCTCCTCCCGCTCTGCTGGCAGCGCGCGCTCCTTCCCGGCCACTGTGCTTAGGGCGCGTGCGCGCGCGCTCCCTCCCTCTTAAAGGGGCCACGCGCGCCGTCCTAAGGAGTCCCCGGCCAATGGCCGGAGGACTTCACCATATATAAGGCACCTCCTCCAAAATGGAGGTGCCCGAGCAATGTTGTTGCACTGTTCACTACTCTGCTTCAGCCCTCAGGTCCCATTGCCAGTTACCTGCCAGATACCTGCCAGATTCCTGCCAGCTTGCTGTCTTATTCCTGCCTGATATTCCGCTACCTGCCTGCTAGCCTGAGGTCCGACGGTCTGCCTTCCAACTCTTGTCAGTCTGTCTATGGACCAGCTTGCCCGCTCACCTGGGAGCGCACATCTGCTACCTGCCTGCTAGCCTACCTGGAGGCTCCGCCGTCACGTGCTGTGACCACCTGCCTGTCCAGTGACTCCTGCCCGCTCACCTGGGAGCGCTCATCTGCTGCCTGTCTGCTAGCTTACCTGGAGGCTCTGCCGTCACGTGCTGTGACCACCCGCTTATCCAGAGACTCTCGCCCGCTCACCTGGGAGCTCACGTCTACCATCAGCCGCCACAGGTCGTACCAACCCTTTACCCAGACACTGTCCTGGTCACTTGCCGTGACCATCTGCCCGTTCACCCAGAGACTGCCCCAGTCACTTGCCGTGATCTCCTGCCCGTTCTTCCAGAGACTGTCCCGGTCACTTGCCGTGACCATCTGCCCGTTCACCCAGAGACTGCCCCAGTCACTTGCCGTGATCTCCTGCCCGTTCTTCCAGAGACTGTCCCGGTCACCTGCTGTGACTGCCTGCCTGGTCGCCACCCGCTCCCTTACAAGGACCGCCCCCTTGTATAGTAGCTCAGAGGTTCCGCCTCCCAGACCCGTTACAGTTTGCTCGGGCCATGGAACCCGGTGGCACCCAAGCTCCCTCGCTCTCGGACCTGTGTCATGAACTGTCCCGTCAGAGGTCCCAACAGGAGTCCATCCTGGGTCACCTGCGGAATGTCAATTCTCGCCTGGACACTCTGACTGCTCCGCCAGCAACCTCCGCCAGTGCCATGACTCGCAATCCGGCAGCTCCACTGCCCACTAATACCATGGTATCCTACCCCGGACCCCGGCTTTCTGCACCTCCTCGCTTCGGAGGCGACTCCGCCCAGGCTCGGGGCTTCATAAATCAGTGCACCCTGCACTTTGAACTATTGTCCCACCAGTTTAACTCCGACCGGGCCAAAATTGCTTTCATCATGTCCCATCTCACCGGGGAGGCCCTGGACTGGCTAAATCGTCTATGGGAGAGAGGAGACCCCCTGGTGTCCGACTTGCCTGCCTTTCTCACGGCTTTCCGGAAAGTCTTCGACGAACCCGGACGGAAGACCTCATCCGCATCATCTCTGCTACGCCTCCGTCAGGGAAGTCTCACCGTGGGCCAATATGCCATACGGTTCCGTACCCTTGCCTCGGAGCTGGCCTGGGATAACGACGCTCTGGTATCCGTCTTCTGGGAGAGTCTGTCCGGCCGTATTAAAGATGAACTTGCCGGTCGGGACATTCCTACCACTCTCGATGACCTAATAACTCTTGCCACCCGGATTGACCTACGGTTCCAGGAGCGTGCCAAAGAGGTCACCCGTGAGAGGAGGTTTCCACGTCTAGCTCCTACTTTTCAGAAATCCGTCACTCCCTCCGTTTCTCCCCAGGTACACTCTCCTGAGCCTATGCAGGTCGACCAGACGAAGATGGTCAAAACCCGTCAGGACTTACGCCGTGCCGAGGGGAGCTGCTTCTACTCTGGCAGTAAGGAGCACCGGATCCGTACCTGCCCGGAGAGGTCGGGAAACGCCTGTGTCTAGGTTCGCTCAGAGAGGTCGACCTAGACAAGAATAAATCCTCTCCATCTCTGCTACTGTCAGTCTCTATTATCTGCGGGGAGAATCGTTATTTCGAACTAGCCCAACTTGACTCTGGAGCGGCCGGGAATCTTATTTCACAGTCCCTGGTAGAAAAATACCGCATTCCCACCAAACCTCTGGCTGTACCATTATCTGTCGCTGCTGTGGATGGGGGCCTCTTACCACGTCCCATCCAACTCATCACCGAATCCATAACTCTGCAGGTGGGAATGCTGCATTCTGAGAGCATCTCTTTTCATGTTCTGCCTGGACTCTCTCACGCCCTCTTACTAGGTCTACCTTGGCTCCAGAGACATGCACCCGTGCTTGACTGGCAGACCGGAGAAGTCCTTCGCTGGGGACAGGACTGTCATAAGACTTGTTTGGTTCCTGTTCATCCCGTCCGTCCTTCTCCTACCCCAATTAATCTACCTGGACTTCCGATTCCCTATTGGTCATTTGCTGATGTCTTTAATAAAAAGGAGGCAGAGACATTACCCCCTCATAGACCATACGACTGTCCTATCGACCTGCTACCCGGTACTACTCCTCCCCGTGGGCGTATTTACCCATTGTCCGCTGCTGAGACCCGGTCGATGTCCGAATATATTGAGGAGAATTTGGCCAGGGGATTTATCCGGAAATCTACCTCCCCGGCGGGAGCAGGCTTCTTCTTCGTAAAAAAGAAGGACGGCTCTCTCCGTCCCTGTATAGACTATAGAGGCCTTAACCAGATCACGGTGAAGAATAAGTACCCCCTTCCGCTCATTCCAGAATTATTTGATCGCCTGAGGGGGGCTAGAATCTTCACCAAACTGGACCTCCGTGGGGCGTACAACCTGGTTCGTATCCGTCAAGGGGATGAATGGAAGACGGCATTCAACACCCGGGACGGCCACTATGAATATCTGGTAATGCCCTTTGGTCTCTGTAACGCTCCTGCCGTCTTTCAAGAGTTGGTCAATGACATCTTCCGGGACCTTCTCTACTCCTGCGTTGTGGTGTACCTGGACGACATCTTGGTCTTCTCACCGGATCTCCAGACTCACCGGAGGGACGTTCGTCAGGTCCTGCTCAGGCTCAGGCAGAACCACCTCTTCGCTAAATATGAGAAGTGCCTCTTTGAGCAGACCTCGCTTCCGTTTTTGGGCTACATTATTTCTCAGACCGGCCTACGAATGGATCCAGAGAAACTGTCTGCCATCGAGAAATGGCCCCGACCGGAGGGGTTGAAGACCATTCAGCGGTTCCTTGGCTTCGCCAACTACTACCGCCTCTTCATACCGCACTTCTCTTCCCGGACTGCCCCAATTTCCGCGCTCACCCGTAAGGGTACTAATCCCAAAGAGTGGCCGCCCGAAGCAGAGGAGGCCTTTCTTTCCTTAAAACAGGCCTTCTCTTCCGTCCCAGTGCTGCATCGCCCGGACGGCAACAAGCAGTTCTTCCTGGAAGTTGACGCCTCCTCCTCAGGAGCCGGAGCGGTACTTACTCAAAAATCATCTGCCAGCTTGCTGTCTTATTCCTGCCTGATATTCCGCTACCTGCCTGCTAGCCTGAGGTCCGACGGTCTGCCTTCCAACTCTTGTCAGTCTGTCTATGGACCAGCTTGCCCGCTCACCTGGGAGCGCACATCTGCTACCTGCCTGCTAGCCTACCTGGAGGCTCCGCCGTCACGTGCTGTGACCACCTGCCTGTCCAGTGACTCCTGCCCGCTCACCTGGGAGCGCTCATCTGCTGCCTGTCTGCTAGCCTACCTGGAGGCTCTGCCGTCACGTGCTGTGACCACCCGCTTATCCAGAGACTCTCGCCCGCTCACCTGGGAGCTCACGTCTACCATCAGCCGCCACAGGTCGTACCAACCCTTTACCCAGAGACTGTCCCGGTCACTTGCCGTGACCATCTGCCCGTTCACCCAGAGACTGCCCCAGTCACTTGCCGTGATCTCCTGCCCGTTCTTCCAGAGACTGTCCCGGTCACCTGCTGTGACTGCCTGCCTGGTCGCCACCCGCTCCCTTACAAGGACCGCCCCCTTGTATAGTAGCTCAGAGGTTCCGCCTCCCAGACCCGTTACAAGGAGCACTGCCAGAGCCCTGCAAAATGACCTCCAGCAGGCCACAAATGTGCATGTGTCTGCACAAACTGTTAGAAACCGACTCCATGAGGGTGGTATAAAGGCCCGATGTCCACAGATGGGGGTTGTGCTCACAGCCCAACACCGTGCAGGACGCTTGGCATTTGCCACAGAACACCAGGATTGGCAAAGTCGCCACTGGCGCCATGTGCTCTTCACAGATGAAAGCAGGTTCACACTGAGCATATGTGACAGACATGACAGAGTCTGGAGACGCCATGAAGAGTGATCTTCTGCCTGCAACATCCTTCAGCATGACCGGTTTGGCAGTGGATCGGTAATGGTGTGGGGTGGCATTTCTTTGGAGGGCCGCACAGCCCTCCATGTGCTCGCCAGAGGTAGCCTGACTGCCATTAGGTACCGAAATGAGATCCTCAGACCCCTTGTGAGACCATACTCTGGTGCGGTTGGCCCTGGGTTCCTCCTAATGCAGGACAATGCCAGACCTCATGTGGCTGGAGTGTGTCAGCAGTTCCTGCAAGATGAAGGCATTGAAGCTATGGACTGGCCTGTCCATTTCCCAGACCTGAATTCAATTGAGCACATCTGGGACACCATGTCTCGCTCTTTCCACCAACATCACATTGCACCACAGACTGTCCAGAAGTTGGCGGATGCTTTAGTCCAGGTCTGGGAGGAGATCTCACAGGAGACCATCTGCAACCTCATCAGGAGCATGCCCTGGCGTTGTAGGGAGATCATACAGGTACATGGAGGCCACACACAATACTGAGCCTCATTTTGACTTGTTTTAAGGACATTACATCAAAGTTGTATCTGCCTGTAGTGTGTTTTTCCACTTTAATTTTGGGGGTGACTCCAAATCCAGGCCTCCATTGGTTAATAAATGTGATTTCCATCGATGATTTTTGTTTGATTTTGTTGTCAGCACATTCAACTTTGTACAGAACAAAGTATTCAATGAGAATATTTCATTCATTCAGATCTAGGATGTGTTATTTGAGTGTTCCCTTTATTTTTTTGAGCAGTGTATATACACACATATATATATACGGGGTGGGCCATTTATATGGATACACCTAAATTAAATGGGAATGTTTGGTAATATCAACTTCCTGTTTGTGGCACATTAGTATATGGGAGGGGGAAAACTTTTCCAGATGGGTGGTGACCATAGCGGCCATTTTGAAGTCAGCCATTTTGGATCCAACTTTATTTTTTTCAAAGGGAAGAGGGCCATGTGACACATCAAACTTATTGAGAATTTCATAAGAAAAACAATGCTGTGCTTCGTTTTAACGTAACTTTATTTTTTCATGAGTTTTTTACAAGTTTATGACCACTTATAAAATGTGTTCATAGTGCTGCCCATTGTGTTGGATTGTCAATGCAACCCTCTTCTCCCACTCTTGACACACTGATAGCAACACCGCAGAAGAAATGCTAGCACAGGCTTCCAGTATCCGTTGTTTCAGATGCTGCACATCTCGTATCTTCACAGCATAGACAATTGCCTTCAGATAACTCCAAAAATAAAAGTCTTTTGGGAACGAAGACTTTGGAAAGTGGAGTGGTCGTCGTGGGCCAGTTGAATGGCCACCAAGGTCTCCTGATCTGACCCCCTTAGACTTTTATCTTTGGGGTCATCTGAAGGCAATCAATATAAATGGCCCACCCTGTATATTGAGAAAGGTCCACAATATTGGACCGAAATGTCGCCACAGCCACATATGGGCTATTAAATAAGATATTTTTTCATCTTCTATTTGTGTGCTGCCTCCAATTTTTGTGGATACTTATAGGTCTGGTATGTACCTGGGTGGTTTAGCACCTCCTGCTATATTTTTGTGCTGCTTTTGATTTTTTTTTTATATATATATATATATTATTATTATTATTATTATTATTATTATTATTATTTTTTAATAAATATTTTTAGAACTTTTTTTCACTTTTTTTTTTCACTTTTTTACTGAGTCCCACTATCTGCAGTCTGATCGCAGTTATAATGTATATAAGTGCAGGATCACTGCTATACATTATAACGTGTCAGTGCTGCAGACACAAGTTACTTCGATCATGAACTGCGCATGATCTAAGTAACTTACTGGTGTCCCAGATGTTGTCATGACAATATCGGGTCACCATGGCAATGATCGAGACTATCTCGGATCCAAGGGCTGAGGGGCTTCTGTCTCTCTGCTGGCTCGCTAAATGCTGCAATCGCACTGATCGCAGCATTTAGGGGCTTAAAGTGCTGGGAGCGGTGCGGGCACTGCCCCTGGCACTGAGTGCCGTGGGTCAGCTGTCAGAATCAGCTGACACCTGGCGATCGCCTTGTAGTACGTACAATACCTGGTCCATAAGGCCGTGGGCACAGGGACGTACTATTACTGACAATGTCAGAAAGGAGTTAATCTGGATTGTAATACAATTTTCCAGTTTTACCATTGGATTACAATCTATCTTCAAGAACTAGATTACAAAAAGATCATAATCATTTTTTTTTCTTCATCTTCCAATTGAAACAATCTCCAAGATTTGATTTAGGTCCGGGAACTTATGTTCATACTTCATTCTGACTGAATGGAAACTTAAACCAAACTAACCCCACCTACATCTTGACACCGATAAGTGTCCAAATATATCATTAAGCTACTTTTAATGCAACAAATGTGTCTGGCCTATTTTTCTGTCTTTCTCTTTGAGCATTTAATTCATAATAAGGAATAAGGTAAAATTTTAACAAGTGTAAGTTACAGTACATGTAAAATTCAATGACAGCTTTTTGTTCACTTGCCTCTCTTTTCCCTATTTTCATAGGGATTACCTTTTCCTTCCCTTTCCCCCATTCCCTCCCCCTATATTAAAACCTTGTTAACTTTCCTACCTCCCCTACTCTCCTTCTGCTCTCCCCCACCCTTTAGGCTTATATTGTGTGTGTTTCTCTCTTTAAAATGTTTTAACATACCAATAAAAACAACTGAACAAGAAAAAAGCCTTTACTTGCAATCCAAAATTGTAAGGCTCATTTGAGTTTCCCAAAAGACACCTGGCAGACTCCCCAAATGTTTAGAGAAAGGTGCTGCTGTCAGATGAAGCCAAAATTGAACTTTTTTGCCACCAAGGTAAACGCTATGTCTGGAGTCATCACCCCAAGAACACCATCCCTACATAGAAACATGGTGGTGGTTGCATCATGCTATAGGGATGTTTTTTGGCAGCAGGGACACGGGAAATGATCTGAGTCATTGGGAAGATGAATCCTGCGAAATACAGGGATATTTTTGAGCAAAACCTGTTTGAGTCTGTCAGTGATTTGAGACTAGGATAGAGGTTCACCTTCCAACAAGACAATGACCCAAAGCATACTGCTAAAGCAACACTTGGGTGGTTTAACCCCTTTATGACCTATGACGTATAGGTACGTCATAGGTCACCTCCCCCTCTTTGATGCAGGCCCCAATGCTGAGCCCTCATCTTTTCAGGCACGTGACAGCTGATCTGATCACCAGACACCATGCAGAAGATTTTAGTGATTTGAGACTGGGGCCCATAGCATACTGCTAAAGCAACACTTGAGTGGTTTAAGGGAGAAAGTATAAATGTTTTGGAGAGACAAAGCCCAGACAGTAATCCAACTGAGAATCTGTGGTCAAATTTGAAGATTGCTGTTCACCAGAGGAAATCACCTAACTTGAAGGAGCTGGAGCAGTTTTGCATTAAGAAATGGGCAAAAATCCCAGTGGCAAGATGTGAAAAGCTCATAGACACGTACCCATAGTGACTTTCAGCTGTAATTGCTGCAAAAAGAGGCTCTACAAAAGTACGGGTGAATAGTTATGCACACTGAAGTTTTCAGCTATTTTGCCCTATTTGTTGTTTGCTTCACAGCAAAAAGAAAACCAAATGTTCACAGTTGTAGGCATGTCCTTTACATGAACTCATGCAAAGCCTATAAAAAAAACTGAAATTCCAGGTTGTGAGGTAGCAAAGCACAAAAACTACCAAGAGTGGTGAATACTTTCTCAAGCCACTGTATATCAGATTTTTATGTTTAGTCACAAACTAAAAAAAATGCCTTTTTTTGCAAAATAAAGTTTTTGCATTGCCATATTTTGAGAGCTATAATTTTCCCATATTTCTGCAAACAGTTATATAAGGGCTTGTTTTTTGTAGGACAATTTGACATTTTTATTTATACCATTTTTGGGCACATAACATTTTTTGATCGTTATCTATTGTAATTTTTGGCAGCAGAATGAACAAAAGCCAGCAATTCAGTAATTGTTTTTTGTGTGGTTTTATTTAATGGTGTTCACTGTGTGGTAAAAGTGATAAAACATCTTTATTTTTCAGGTCAGTACGAATACAGCGATACCGCATCTATATAATTTTTTTTTATATTCTGTTGCTTCTACAGAATAAAACCAATTTTATAAAAAAATATTGTTTGTAAATCACTTTATTCTGAGAGATATCGTTTTTTTTATTTTTTCACTGAACTTTTTTATCGTGTTTTATTCCACTTTTTTCCAGCAGTATGATGAAAAACCATACTTTTTTGCCATATTTTTAACGGTGTTCACTGAAGAGGTTAGCTGGTGGGACAGTTTTATAGATTAGGTTGTTCCAGATGAAGCTGTACCAAATGTGTGTACTGTTATGTGTGTACTGCAGGAGCTCGGCCATTAGCTGCGTCAGACTCCTGCGGTGATCGTGCGGGAGGTGCTGAAATTTTAGCACTTCCCGCATGATCATACTGGCACGGAACTGTCACTGCATGTTTAAGCGCTACCTCCGTCATTGGTCATAAAGGGGTTAAGCAAAGAGCCAATACTGTGTGTTGCTACCCCGGTCCCTGTTGTGTGGCCTCAGCAGTGACTTAACTGATGCTCCCCCGGGGCAATGGGGTACTCAGCAGCCGGGCCTATGGATGCTGGGGGGATATGTCACAGTGGCTGGCCCAGTCCGTGGCCCAAGGGCGGTCAACCAAAAAGGGGATTGTAACTTGGATAGAGATAAAAATAAAGTAAATAGTTTGTGACGCCACCTGTGGTACTTGGTAAGGTTTACCAGCGCTGCTGCAGACCTCCGGGGGTGATGGGATGGCAGCTGAGGTGTTTCTACTCCCCACAGGTGGAGCAGGCCCCCGGGGCAGTGTGGAGTTTGGTGGGTGGTGATGCTGGGACTTGTAGTGCAGGCGGGATGGCGCAGCCGGAGTAATTGACCTGACATCCGCACCTTTACTGGTGCGGATGTCAGGTACTGTCCAGGGTACTCAGTAGGATGGGTGCACTTCAGGACTTCTCCCCAGTGAGCGGGTATGGGGCCTCCTGGTCTGTGTCTCCCTCTCTCTAAGCTCCTGGCCAGCCTGCAACTGGGCCTAGCTTATGTGTTGTGCTGTTCCTTCACCTGTCGCTCGGTAGTAGGACCTTCTGCTGGCCACCACTATCCCTGGTCACCGGGGCCTTCATGCTTCTTGGTCCTGTAATGGGTCTAGCTTCAGGTCGGCCAGGGACTTGTAGTCCCCCTGGTATGCCGGTGATCCCTACTGGGTATAAAGGACCCTGTAGGTGCGGACCCGGTGTCCGGTTTGTATCTTCGGGGTGAGCCTTATGATGCTCCTCTGCCCCTTTCAACTCCTCTCTCCTCTCCTCCTTGCTGTCGACCACACTCGGGGCCCTCATAACTCAGCAGCAGATGCGCTGCATCTTCGCTGCTCTCAGCGTCAGCACGCTCTCAGACTCCCTAACTCTGTCTGGCTACTAACTAAACTGAACTGCCTAGCTCCACCCTCCATATATATATATGTCCCTAACGGGCTCCCTCTGCTGGTATGAGGTGGAATGGTGGAGGTGTTTGTATGTAGTGAGGGCCTCTTGTGTAGAAGTCCGTCCATGCACCCTGGGTCCTGTGGTACCTGTTGAACAGCAGGGTGCCACATAACATTGACAGCAATGCAGCCAATCACTTAGCTCAGCAGCTCTGCGAATGTAAACGTTGTAGCCAAACAACAGAGAAAGGGGCAGTGGTGAAGACTCAGTGTATGACCCAGTAAAAGCAAGCAAAGCTAGCATGCAAAAGATTGCTGAAAGAGGACAATCACCTCCAATTTTAACCTCCTTTTCCAAAAGCCATAACTTTTACATTTCTGACAAAATAGCTGCATGAGGATTTGTTTTTTGTGAGGTGAGTTGTACTTTTAGATTACATCATTCTTTTCATCATGTGATGCACTGGAAAGTAGGTGAAAAAAAATCAAGTGCATTGAAATTGCAATACCAAAATTGTATTTTGAGTTTACCATGTACACTGTAGGGTAAAACTGAAAAAACAGTAGGATTCTTCAAGTCAGTCTGAGTACGCAGATACCAAACATGTAGGACCAGCGTCACCACCCATGCACCTGGGAAAGTGGCGATGGTAGGTGTGCAACTACAGAGATCGCAGCTGCGACTGCTTGGGCCCGGTGGATGAGGAGCCTGCAGACATCAGCAAATACTTCAGCTGGATGTGCATCCTTGGACATCCATTCAGCTGAAGTGTAGTACTGCGCACAGACCCATTGGGTCTGTGTGCAGCAATACACGCTGCTGGCCAATCAGAGGCCAGCAGCTGATGTCAGCATGCAAGTGACAGGGGGGCGCATGGCAGGGACATCATGCGCTCCCATTTTGTCAAGGGTGTTTCAGAGGTGACAGACAGTCACCCTGCGGTGGTTTGCAGGAGATCTCCACGTTTGGCAATGCAGACAGCTGCCTAGATAGGAAGCTGTCTTTAGGACCCAGCGACTACCTCCCTTTAGTCTGGGTGTATGTATATCTGGTCTGTATAGGTGGGCGTCGCCGGTTATACTCATTTCTACTTGGAACTTGGCTGAAGCAGCATCACGTCCTCTCTGGAGTCTTGAGGTCGTGTGCCCTGTTGGAGTTCTTCTAAAGCTGAGTTGTTGTTCCCCTGTGTTGTCTTCCCCTTTTGTCTTTAGAGTGCTAGCGGAGGTTGACAAGTGCTCATCTCCTTCCACCCCCAGCTATAGCCTTATGCCAGTGATAGTAGGGCGAGGCACGTGATCGGCGACAGCTACGGAGGCTGTATAGAGACGTTAGGGGGAGACAGGGTGACGCTAGTCCAGATTAGTGTTATGGATCCGGGTGGTGGAACCTCTGTGCTGCGGTGCAAGGAGGGACCAGAGGGGCGTGACTAAGTATCTACTCGTCCCGACCAAGGTCGCACGGCGGCTCAGTCGACTCCGTTAACCAGGGAGGAACCGAGCAGAAGGACCAGGTGCCACTCTGGGACCGACCTTGTATGAGAGCAGGTGACTCCCACGGGTCAGAAGGCAGGAACTGACCGGTACAGCGGATGAGCACGGCAGGCAAGCTGACGGGTGGTCCGGGTAGTCAAGCAGGCTGATTCAGCTGATAGCCAGATGGGTGGTCCGGGTAAGCAGGCAGGCGGGCTCAACAGGTAACTGGCAGGTGCTTCCAGGTAAGCGGGCTAGCGGGCACGGCCGGTAACAGGCAGGTGCTTCCAGGTAAGTAGGCGGGCAGGGCAGGTAACAGGCTGGTGCTTCCAGGTAAGCAGGCGGGCAGACATGACAGGTAACAGGCAGGTGCTTCCAGGGAAGCAGGCAGGCAGAGCCCATAGACAGACTGGCGGACTGAACTGTAGACAGACTGTCGGGCTGGAAAGTAGTCAGACTGGCGGACTGACTGAAGATCAGACTGGCGGACAGGACTGACAAGCAGAAAACCTGAGGGCTGAAGCAAAGTAAGTATCACAGAGCAACAACCTTGCACGGGCACCTCCATATTGGAGGAGGTGCCTTTTATAGAGAAAGTCTTCCGACCATTGGCCGGGGACTTTTTAGGATGGCGTGCGGCCCCTTTAAGAGGGAGGGAGCGCGCGCGCGCACGCCCTAAGCACAGAGCCAGGGAAGCTGTGTGCACCAGCAGCAGCCGGGAGGCCGGAACACGCCAGAGGAGGACCGCAGCGGTAAGGGGGACGGCGTCTCTGCTTGGCGGGGGGCAGAGACGCTGATGCTACAGTTAGGAGGCCAACTCTTCCCCCTTTCCCTAGTGTCTGGGCTCCCTTTCCCCTCTGTGTTGCACTCACACCTGGCATGACTCTCTGTGTTGCACTCACACCAGGCGTGACATTATAACCGGCCGAGCACGTTTTGGAAAAAAAAGAAAAAAAAACACAAGATTGACATTTTGTTTTTTTTTTCTTTGTGTGCTTTGGGTGTGCACTTTTTTCCTTACTCCCTTTAGTATGGGATCAGTTGCAGAGCTCGCAGAGCAGTTCCGCTGTCTGTCTCTGGAGGTGAATGACCACCGCTGTGAGGTTCAGCAGCAGTATCACCGGTTACAGGCTGCAAATGTAGGGGTTTTTACTGGTAGACCTGTCCAGTCTGAAGTCAAGGTTGCCCTCCTGGACAGGTTTTTAGGAGGTAGGGACAAGTTTTTTGTGTTTAAGAAGGCATACTTCAAACTTCATCCCTAATCCTCCACTAATGAGGAGCAATGTGTTGGAATTGTGATTTCTCTACTGCAGGGCGATACTCAGTCATGGGCGTTTTTGTTACCGCAGGACTCAGTTTGTCTCCAGTCTGTGGAGGGGTTTTTTGGAGCTCTTGCTGAGTCGCTTTGGCTGAGTCTAAGCTACGTCGCCTTCAGCAGGGGATTCGCTTAGTGGAAACGTACAGTTCGGATTTCCGTAGATGAACAACGGATTCCAAGTGGAATGACTCAGCCCTTAAAAGTCAATTTTGTGAGGGGCTTACAGAAAGGTTGAAAGATGCCTTTGCTGTATATGATACCCCTCAGTCCTTGGAGGCTGCCATGTCTTTGGCCATACGTCTGGATAAGCGCCTTCGGGATAGACGGGTGCAACCTTCTTCTCCGGGGCCTTCTTGTCGGGGTTGTGTACCTTTGCCAAGTGAGTGGTCTGGGAGTGAACCAGTACTGGGAGAGGTGGAGGAATCTATGCAGTTGGGGGGTGTCTCTACATCATACATCTCCCAGAGATTCACAAGAAAAGAGGCATATGTTTTTTTGTGGGAAAAAGGGACACTTTGTTGGGACCTGTCCTTCAATTTATAAACAAAAGGAGACTCGTTTAACTCTCGGTAGTCTGGAGTTGGATAAACAAGGGGTGCATTTGTGGTCAAACTACAGTTCCCGCTTTGTCCTGACAGCAGAGGTGGTGCTAGAGAGCAAAACCGAAAAAATTACTGTGTTTGTTGACTGTGGAGGTGGAGCCGGGGTCAGCATGGTTGATGCTGAGTTTGTGAAAATTCATGGTCTTGCTTGCTGTGCTTTAGCTGAACCTATTCCCAACTTTGCCATTGACTCAGCGCCACTTGCACAGAAAGCATTTACTCAGATTATACATAATGTAAAACTGAGGGTGGGGTCAGTTCATTGTGAAATCATCCCTTGCTATGTTTTGGAAAATCTCCCTACTCCAATTGTTTTAGGTATCCCCTGGCTTGTTAAACATAATCCGTTGGTGGATTGGCAAACCGGGGAGATTACTGAATGGGGAGATTACTGCCATGAGAACTGTCTGAATGTTTCTATTGCTGCTGTCTCTACGGGGATACTGCCTGCTTTTCTGTCTGGTTTTGAGGACGTTTTTTCTGAAAAGGGGTGTCAGGATTAGTCTCCTCATCGTGCTTATGACTGTCCTATTAACCTGAACCCCGAGGCTAAACTACCAAAGTCCAGACTATATAATCTTTCTGACCCTGAGACACCAGCCATGAAGGTTTTCATTGCGGAAAGTCTGGAGAAGGGACATATCAGACCCTCATCTTCGCCCGTGGTGGCAGGGTTCTTCTTTGTGAAGAACAAAGATGGGGGTTTTCGTCCCTGTTTAGATTTCCGGGAATTAAATCAAATTACCCTCCGTGATCCATACCCTCTTCCTCTGATTCCTGATTTGTTCAGTCAGGTTGTGGGAGCTAAGGTATTCTCAAAGTTGGATTTAAAGGGAGCCTACAATCTGGTTAGAATCAGAGAGGGGGACGAATGGAAGACAGCGTTCAATACCCCGGAAGGTCATTTCGAGAGTCTGGTTATGCCTTTTGCTTTGACCAATGCACCTGAGGTATTCCAACATTTCATAAATGATATTTTTCATCATTTGGTGAGGAGGTTTGTGGTGGTCTATCTGGACGATATTTTGGTTTATTCACCTGATTTTGAGACCCATCGGGGGCATGTTAAGCAGGTGCTCCAGATATTAAGGGATAACAAACTTTATGCCAAACTAGAAAAATGTATTTTTGCTGTTCAGGAGTACTGAGGGGTACTTGTTGTCATCTTCAGGTTTTCGGATTGACCCGGAGAAGATCCATGCAGTCCTTGACTGGGAAAGTCCAGAGAACCTGAAGGCCCTACAACATTTTCTGGGCTTTACTAATTTTTACAGGAAATTCATCCAAAATTACTCGGTGGTAGTGAAACCCCTTACTGACATGACTAAGAAGGGGTCTGATTTTTCCAACTGGTCAGAGGGGTTATAGGAAGTTTCGCCCCCAGCAGTTCTCCCCCAGCAATTTGCCCCCATCAGTTCGCCCCCAGGTACATTTCGCCCCTATCATTTCGCCCCCGCACATTTCACCCCCGTATGTTTCCCTCCCGCACGTTTCACCCTGCACTTCTCGCCCCGGATGTTTCGCCCCCTCACGTTTCGGATGTTTCGCCCCCGGATGTTTCACCTACAGCATTTTGTCCCTGGATGTGTCGCCATCTGATGTTTCTCCCCTAGCATTTTGACCCCAGATGTTTCACCCTCAGCTTTTGGGGTCAACATGCATGGAACAAAACATCTAGGGCTGAACATACCTGGGGGTAAAATATACAGGACCACAATTGCTGGGTAAGAAACTTTCTAAAACCTGGGCTCGGTGAGTAGCAGTGGCAGGCTGTAGAATTGTGCTGTAGTGGAACCTGTCGCTGCCTTTTCAGCCGCTCACCCCGTGTCTCTTCTGGCTGGCCTTAAAGGAGTATTATCACCCTAGAACACAAAACAACTGACATACTTACCTGTCGCAGCTGCAGCTCCTTGGGTCCCGAAGTGTAGTCTAGCGGTTCCCCGTGACGTCTTCTCCTGCTTCCGGCTGTCTTTTCATCTTGCCTGGATCACTGATCCATGAAGCATGATGAATGCTGCGGCTGTGATGCCGAATGTCTCCCGGCCGCTCACTGACATGACGTCACTCCTGCCCCATTTATCAGTCAATCCCGGGGGCAGGATGCCTCTCCTCTCACCAAGACACTGCTGCGCATGCGCAGTGCCGCGATGAGATCTGGGGTTGCATTTAATGGCTTCTTTTTGTCATCCATTACATATCATACTGTATCTAGTGATGAGCAAACCCGATCTGGAAAGTTCAGGGTTCGTATCAAACATTGTCTGCTCGGGTTCAACCACACCGACCCCAAACAGGCAATGTTCGGAGTCTGCTCATCTGCGTGGAGAGTCTTCTTGACCAAGGGGATCCCTAGCTAGGAATCCTGAAAGGGATTCCCTCAGGTACGATGACATATTCACAATGTAGAAGTGCATGGAAGAGGACCCTCCGCGTCTGCCGGTACCTCAGCAAAGGGGTAAGTAACAATATATATATTTTCTTTTTACTATCTGGTCAGTGATGAGGATGTGGTGGACAGATCCTCCACTCCTCAGAGTCTCCATACCCATTGAGTCCAATGGAGATGATAGTTTGGGGGTGCTGAATCCAAACCCGGATTTTCTTGTTTGGGACGGAACTGCCCGAACGGAACTTTAGCAGGTTCACTTCTCACTAATCATATTTTGGGTCTAAGATGTATAAATGTGGTCAATTTATGTGTTTTTTTTTTATTCCAAAACTTTAAAATTTTCTAGATAAGTAACTTACAGACAGAAAAATATTAACAATTGGTCAAACCAACCAACATTGCAGAACAATATATTTAAAGTGTAACTCCCCAAAAAAATTTTGATATGTTATAGTACCTGTGGCACTGTTATTTTCCAATGGAGACCCATTCCAGCAGCCTTTTTTTTTTTTTTTTTTAAATATAATTTTTTTCTAAATTTTATTTCGTTTTGTCTGAAAAGTCCCATCCAAGTTACAGCAGCAGGCTCTATGTGCTGCAGGATTTCAGTGGTTACTAAGGAAGTTGGGCCCCCTTGGTAGCAGAAATTGTGGATGGATTCAGGCTTCCTGTGATACATTCAGGGCTGCTCGTTCACAGCCCTCTGGAAAGTTCCCCTTCCCCCTCCCCTCATGTGCTTCATCCTGGACAAGAGGAGGGCTCCCCCCCCCCATGTAAAGTCAGTAAAGGACTGAGCACATGGGGAGTTGGGGAGCTTTGCAGGGGGCTGTGAACCAGCAGCCCTGTATACATCATAGGGAGCACGTTGATGCCTCTTTCAGACTTGTTGTTTTCCTGGCGATTACCGCGACAGTTTAAAACCGCAGCGGTAATCACCAGGAAGATAGAACAAGTTTTAAAATGTAAAACCGCGCGGCTTTCTGCTGCACAGTTTTCCCGCGATTTGAGCCCATTGACTTGCATTGGGCAAATCAAGTGCTATCTAGTGGTTTTACCGCCGCAGTTTTTAAAATGTTGTGATAATCGCCGGCAAAACTGTTAGTCTGAAAGAGGCCTGACAGTTGCACGCCCCATGTAGCCACTAGTGTTGAGCCACCCCCGTAGTGTTCGAGTTCGGTTCGGTTCGTCGAACACCCGTGTGTTCGCCGAACTGTTCGTCGAACTGTTCGTCGAACACCTTCGAACACCGTTAAAACCAATGGCAGGCAAACAAAAACACATAGAAACACATAGAAAACACCTTCAAAGGTGTCCAAAAGCTGACAAACTGCTCAGAAGACACAACTAACACATGGAAAAGTGACAAGTACATATAGTCATGCGAAAAGAAAAGAGGTGGAGGAGTAAAAGGAGGGGGAGACACAGATATAGGCATGTCATGCCCTTCTAAAATCCAAAAAGTGAGAAGCCGACACGTTCAGTCCGCTCCTGCCCGTGCCACCTCCACGTCGCCGGGTTTGTGCCAGAGCCGCGGTGAACCCTGACGGCCAGCCCCCCTCTCCCAATACTGGTGCCTGTCCGCTGGTGGGTCGAGCGAGCCCCCCTGTGGTGGAGGCAGCTCTAAGCTTTTTAATTTAAATTGTCTCTCTAATTTGAATGAATACACTTTAAATCCATTTACAAGGATCTATTGGAGGGCAAGTCTCATGCCAGCAGCCGCGTAATTCCAGCTCCAGTAGCGTCCACTAAAGCTGCTGCAGTTAAAAAGCTTTTATAAGGATCGAGCTCGGCTGTCCACCGCAAGGCATCCTACTGCCAGTCCCAGCCCCTATGCCTTGGGGTGCCTCCTGATGCTCTTCACTGAGTATCCCGTGGTCCCGAAGCATTTCCTTTGAAAAAATTAAGTGTCCAAACTACAGGTGGTGTAGCTTGCTTAACAGCCGGGATAATCCACTCACTAGCAGACACTGCTACTAGGCACAAAGTATTTCCTGGGCTAGATGCAGTTAAAAATTTGTAATTAGATACTCTCGTTGGATGCTGAGAAAGCATTCCATAGAGTCTCCTGGCACGCCATATATGATTCTCTTAAAAAGCTTGGGGTAGGGGTCTAGGGGACCCTTTTATAGCCAAAATCACGGCCCTGTATCGCAATACGTCACCTAGGCTGAAGATAAATGGAACTGTAGCACCCTGAGGGCTCGGTTGCTACAGAGGTATTGCACCTCACCCAGAGGTGTGATATCTCACTCTCAGGTAAGGATGTAGTGTGGATCAGGACCCGACACCTGCATGCATTACACCACATTGCCGTGGGGCAGGGCGACCAATATGCCCCTGAGATGGGCACGACAGTCCCTGTCCCTGGCTGGAGTGGGGGGAGGGAACACTGAGGAAGGGGAACCCTGTAGTGCAGGAGCAGGGAGGAAGCAGTTCCTGGGTGCATTGAGAAGGGAGTATAAAAGGTGGGCACCATCTTAGTTCAGTGCAGAGAAGTCTGAGCAGAAGTGGCAGGGAGCAGGGGCTCTGCATGAGCTCTGCTCCGGAGGCGGGCCTAGTAACAGAGGCCCAGGCCTGGAAGAGGGAGAAGGAAGAGGAGCGGAGAAGGCTCCAGGAACGAGGAACGAAGGGATCCCAGGGGTGCGGACGGGCGAGTCGCCACCGCACGCCCGAATCCACCTGCGTGGAGGGGTCAGGCCAAAGGGGGAGACCGGTCCCCGAAACTAGTGGAGGCAGGAAACGACCCTCAGCTAGAAACAGGAGGCTGTGACATTTTATGTGGCGCAGCCCCTTGCTACACCCGCTAGGAAGGCACCACATAGGGTCAGGGAAACTGGCGCCAAGTTTACCAAGAGGAGGCCCGAGGCAGCCGGACAGAAGGGTTGGTAAGAAAGGCCAGACAAAGGACACACAAAGGGGGTCCTGTGAAGCGCTCCAAAGTTATCTGGGAGTTGTCTGAGCCCCTCACCTGGTGAGCACAGTACGACGTGGGCAGCCGTTACCTGCAGACGTGGTCTGGATAATAAGAACTGTGAGTAAAGGCCCTGGACTGCATCACTGACTCCGTGTCGTTACTGCTGCTGCCCTGCACCATCACCCCCATCCTCCGCATACACTGCCCTGAGGCTATACTCCTCCCGTGGGGAGTTATGCTACGCTCTGCTGCACCCACAACACCAGCCTCAGCGGTCTGCCCTGGAGTGGCGGTTCACTCTGACCGCAATCCACGGGTGGCGTAGTCGGACATTTAAACATCAAAACCACATAAATAGTTCCGCCACTGGTTTGACCGCCCTGAGCCACGGAACCGGGTTGCCGCCACGGAGACTACAACCACCAGCATCCACCAAAAAGGGTCCGGCTCCGGGCGTCCCAAGGCCCAGGGGGCATGTGAGAACATTTTCATCACCTTTCACAATCACCAATGGGACAAGGCAGGGATGTTCTCTGTCCCCTCTCTTATACATCCTAGTGACGGAGCACCTGCTCTCATCAATTCGCCATAACCCCAATATTAGGTGGATTGAGGTGGGAGGCACCGAGTACAAGTGCTCTCTATTTGCTGATGATGTCCTAGTATATATCACTCAATCACATATATCCATCCATGCTGTTATGGCTGAAATAGATCACTTTGTTACATGGTCAAATTTTAAAATCAATGCAGCGAAGTCTGAGGCCCTCGATGTCTCCCTCCCCAAATCCATATAGGATTCCATCCAGTCCAACTTTCCCTTTGCCTGGCCCTCACAGGGTATCAAATACTTAGGAATTCCTATTCATAGAGACCTCTCCCATCTATGTTATCTTAATTTTGGGCCCTTTATTGAACAACTCCATACAGACCACGGTTGGCAAGTTAGAACTGTAAGATTCACTACGTGAACCACTGGTGTTTTGTGGAAAAGCACATGTACACTGTGTTCCAAATTATTATGCAAAAAGTGTTTAGGAGTGATAAGGGAAGAATTTGTTTGTTTGTCAGTTAAACTCATTAATGGTGATGTGTGTCAGGGCTCTTTATATCACTGTAAGCAATTGCAGACACCTGTGCTAATTAGTTTGGCAGGTGTGTCCAATGAAAGGCAAGACTACTTAAGAAGGCTGTCTCACATTACTAAGCAGCCTACATTTTCTGCCAAAATGGGAAAGAAAAAGGATGTGTCGGCTGCTGAGAAGCAACAAATTGTGGAGTGTTTAGGTCAAGGCATGACTACAATCAACATTGTGCGATGATCAGGATGAAGTGTCTTGGCAATCAAGAAGTATGTAGCTGATTCACAGTACACACGTGTGCGTGCTGATAAGGGCAAATTGAGGACTCTTTCCTACAGGCAATTACGTCAGGTTGAAAGAGCAGCGGCAAAAAAGCCTTGTCATAGCAGCAGACAAGTTTTTGAAGCTGCTGGTGCCTCCAACGTCCCCCGAACAACAAGATGCAGGGTCCTTCAGAGGTTTGCAGCTGTGCATACGCCATCCTGTCGACCTCCTCTATCCACTTCACACAAGCAGAAACGGCTCCAGTGGGCCAAACATTACATGAAGACTGATTTCAAAACTGTTTTGTTCACGGATGAGTGCCGTGCAGCGCTCGATGGTCCAGATGGATGGAGTGGAGGATGGCTGGTTGATGGACACCCCACGCAAACACGGCTACAGCGCCAACAAGGAGGAGGTGGAGTAATGTTTTGGGCTGGAATCATGGGGAGAGAGATTGTCGGCCCCTTTAGGATCCCTGAAGGCGCTAAAGATGAACTCCATAATGTATGTGGATTTTCTCAAACAGCACTTCCTGCCATGGTTCAAGAAGAAGAACCGTGTATTTCACAGCAAGATCATTTTTTTGCATGATAATGCACCATCTCATGCTGCACATAAAACATCTGCATCTCTGGCTGATATGGGCATAAAAGGGGACAAACTTATGGTGTGACCCCCATGCTCCCCTGACCTCTACCCCATTCAGAACCTTTGTAGCATCATTAAAAGGAGTGTCTATGATGGCGGGAGGCAGTTCACATCTAAGCAACAGCTCTGGGAGGGTACTCTGTCCTCATGCAAAACAATTGAAGCAGAAACCATCCAAAACCTGACAAATTCAATGGACGAGAGAGTTCAGAAGCTCCTTTCGAACAAGGGGTCCTATGTGAAAATGTAACATCACCTAGAATAAAGTTTTGAGTTGAAAACTGTTTGATTTCAGTTTCTAACAACCTGCTAATGCTTATAATTTCAAAAATGACCATTTTTTTGGTCTTTATTAAAATGAAAAGGTTGATCGAAAAGTTTGGGGGATCTAAGAGTGTGGCAACCCAGTAGTCATGATTACTTCGAATTCTGACAATATGAGGGTCATGCTGCAGGTAGTGCAGCAAGAAGGCACTTATGTGTCTTGCGCATCTCGGAGCCCCAAAATTATTTTCCGGGCTAGATGCAGCTAAAAATTATTATTAATTTTAAATCTGGTGAAGCTTTAGTATAGATGGCCTAATAGGATCAGTGCTGCACACTGCTACAAAGCCCAAATTATTTTCCAGTCAAGATACAGATAAACATGATTAGTAATTTTAAATCTGGTGGAGCTTATTATAGATGGCCTAATAGAATCAGTGCTGCACACTGCTACAAAGCCCAAATTATTTTCCAGCCAAGATACAGATAAACATGATTAGTAATTTGAAAGCTTAAAACGGTTGGTAGGGTGATTTTAACCAATCATCAAGCTTTTACTCTCCCCAGGATGACACAGGGGTAGAAAAGTCGTTTCGGATCCATGATTTGTTCATCTTTATGAACGTGAGTCTGTCTACATTATCAGTGGAGAGCCGCGTGCGCTTATCTGTCAGCACACCACCAGCAGCGCTGAACACACGTTCAGACAGAACGCTGGCTGCGGGGCATGACAAGATCTCCAAGGCGTAAGTGGCTAGCTCCGGCCATTTATCCAGATTGGAAGCCCAAAAAGAGCAAGGGTCCAGTGACACAGTCATGGCTTCAATGTTTACTTGGAGATACTCCTGTACCATCGTCTCTAGGCGTTGACTATGTGTCAGACTTCTTGTCTCCTGTGGCCTTGCAAAGGATGGGCTAAAAAAGTGGTGAAATGATTCCGCAAAATTGATGTTACCAGCAGATACTGTGGTTCTGTTACGGTTTGAGTGCTGAACACTTGACGGTCCCACGGTTGGCAAGTTGGAACTGTGAGATTCACTACGTGCACCACTGGTATTTTGTGGAAAAGCACATGTAAGATTCTGCAACAGTCTCTGCTGATACTCCTGCATGCGTGCATCCCTTTCTATGGCAGGAATAATTTCTGCAAATTTACTTTTGTACCGGGTATCTAACAGTGTGGCAACCCAGTAGTCAGGATTATTTCTAATTCTCACAATTCGAGGGTCATGTTGCAGGTAGTGCAGCAAGAAGGCACTCGTGTGTTGCGCATCCAGGAGCACCAAGTCCCTGTTGTGTTGGTGGCGAGGTAACAATCATGCTTCCTTCCTCTGTCCTCTCCCCCTAACCTCGCACAACAGAAATGTGATCAAGGTCTCCCTCATCTGATGAGTCTTCCATCAGTTCGTCCTCCACTTCTTCCTGGGCTCCTGCACCTTCCTCACTAGTTTGGCTGCTACCATGCGCCCTGGTAAAACCATCTCCCCCACCCTCACATGCCTGCCGCCTTGGTGCTGCCGACCGTCTGGACCTTGCAGATGTTAGCCCTTCCGCATACAACTCCTCCTCCTCTACTTCCTCCACCTCCTCTTGTGCCACCACCTGACTCCGAATTCTGTTTAACATGTGCTCCAGCATGTAAATCACCGGAATTGTCATGCTGATAATGGCATCGTCAGCACTAAACATCTTCGTCGCCATTTCAAAACTGTGCAGAAGGGTGCATAGGTCCCTGATCTGAGACCACTCCTCCAGCGTGATTTGCCCCACCTCTGGATCTCGTTGGCCCAGGCTATACGTCAGAACGTATTGCACCAGGGCTTGTCGGTGCTGCCACAGTCGCTGCAACATGTGCAGAGTTGAATTCCACCGGGTAGGCACATCGCATTTTAGCCGGTGAAGTGGCAGGCCCAACGACTTCTGTAGAGATGTAAGTCGCTGAGCTGCGGGATGCGAACGGCGGAAGTGAGCACACAGCGACCGTGACCTCTGCAGAAGGCCATCTAGTCTGGGATAGTGGGCTAAAAATTGCTGGACAGCCAGGTTCAACACGTGAGCCATACAAGGCACGTGTGTGACATTGCCCCGGCGAAGGGCCGCACCCAGGTTTGCAGCATTGTCGCACACGGCCTTCCCTGGTTTCAGGTCCAGTGGAGACAACCATTCATGAAATTGGTTCTCCATAGCTGACCACAACTCCTCAGCTGTGTGACTCACATTTCCCAGACATTTCAATGTAAAAACCGCCTGATGACGTTGAGCCCTACTGCCAGCATAGTAAGGAGGTGTGCAGGATCCCTTCTGCGCAGTTAGAAAGCTTGTGGCATGACCAGACAGGCTTTGGGTGCAGGTGGAAGACCGAGAGGAGGTTGAGGAGGCAGAAGCAGTGGAGGAACTTTGACATAAAGAGGATTGACGCACAACTCGTGGGGACGGCAAGACTTGGACAGCAGCCCCTTGTCCTGCTGTCACCATAGTTACCCAGTGCCCAGTCAGCGACATGTAACGCCCCTGTCCATGCCTACTCGTCCAAGTGTCTGTGGTGAAATGCACCCTGTCACACACAGAGTTTCTCAAAGAAGCGGTGATGTTGTGTGCGACATGCTGGTGGAGAGCAGGCACACCTTTCTTTGAGAAGTAGTGCCGACTGGGCATCTGGTACTGGGGCACTGCGACGGACATAAGGTCTCGAAAATCCTCTGTGTCCACCAGGCGGAAAGGCAGCATTTCTGTAGCCAAGAGCTTGCAGATGGTGAAATTCAACCTCTTAGCTTTCTCATGGCTAGGAGGAAATGGTCTTTTACTTGTCCACATCTGAGGGACCGAGGGCTGGCTATTGTGCTTAGACGGGGTTGATAAGGGTGTCCCCGGCAAACTGCCGGTCTGTGAGGAAGATGCAGGCGGACATGTTAGGTTGCCTTGATCCAAAGGTGGTGCTATCGATGTCGGACAGCGCTCAACACCAGCTGGTGTTACCACCTCCAAAGAAAATGATGACCTGCCAATCACGCTGGCTGTTGCGGGTAAAGAGGTGGCAGGTCTGCGCCCCAAAACAGGTGTGACTGCTGTCCCCCCAGTCACAGAGGATGAAGAGGCCGCGGATGCACAAGATATGGCAGACGGTGGTTGGCCCGGCCGGCTAGGCCGCATTGTAGCACACTGAGCTTCCCACTGCAACTTATGCTTCATGTCCATGTGCCGGTTCATGCATGAAGTACTCAAACTATGAAGATCAGACTGGCGGACAGGACTGACAAGCAGAAAACCTGAGGGCTGAAGCAAAGTAAGTATCACAGAGCAACAACCTTGCACGGGCACCTCCATATTGGAGGAGGTGCCTTTTATAGAGAAAGTCTTCCGACCATTGGCCGGGGACTTTTTAGGATGGCGTGCGGCCCCTTTAAGAGGGAGGGAGCGCGCGCGCGCGCACGCCCTAAGCACAGAGCCAGGGAAGCTGTGTGCACCAGCAGCAGCCGGGAGGCCGGAACACGCCAGAGGAGGACCGCAGCGGTAAGGGGGACGGCGTCTCTGCCTGGCGGGGGGCAGAGACGCTGATGCTACAGTTAGGAGGCCAACTCTTCCCCCTTTCCCTAGTGTCTGGGCTCCCTTTCCCCTCTGTGTTGCACTCACACCTGGCATGACTCTCTGTGTTGCACTCACACCAGGCGTGACATTATAACCGGCCGAGCACGTTTTGGAAAAAAAAGAAAAAAAAACACAAGATTGACATTTTGTTTTTTTTTTCTTTGTGTGCTTTGGGTGTGCACTTTTTTCCTTACTCCCTTTAGTATGGGATCAGTTGCAGAGCTCGCAGAGCAGTTCCGCTGTCTGTCTCTGGAGGTGAATGACCACCGCTGTGAGGTTCAGCAGCAGTATCACCGGTTACAGGCTGCAAATGTAGGGGTTTTTACTGGTAGACCTGTCCAGTCTGAAGTCAAGGTTGCCCTCCTGGACAGGTTTTTAGGAGGTAGGGACAAGTTTTTTGTGTTTAAGAAGGCATACTTCAAACTTCATCCCTAATCCTCCACTAATGAGGAGCAATGTGTTGGAATTGTGATTTCTCTACTGCAGGGCGATACTCAGTCATGGGCGTTTTTGTTACCGCAGGACTCAGTTTGTCTCCAGTCTGTGGAGGGGTTTTTTGGAGCTCTTGCTGAGTCGCTTTGGCTGAGTCTAAGCTACGTCGCCTTCAGCATGGGATTCGCTTAGTGGAAACGTACAGTTCGGATTTCCGTAGATGAACAACGGATTCCAAGTGGAATGACTCAGCCCTTAAAAGTCAATTTTGTGAGGGGCTTACAGAAAGGTTGAAAGATGCCTTTGCTGTATATGATACCCCTCAGTCCTTGGAGGCTGCCATGTCTTTGGCCATACGTCTGGATAAGCGCCTTCGGGATAGACGGGTGCAACCTTCTTCTCCGGGGCCTTCTTGTCGGGGTTGTGTACCTTTGCCAAGTGAGTGGTCTGGGAGTGAACCAGTACTGGGAGAGGTGGAGGAATCTATGCAGTTGGGGGGTGTCTCTACATCATACATCTCCCAGAGATTCACAAGAAAAGAGGCATATGTTTTTTTGTGGGAAAAAGGGACACTTTGTTGGGACCTGTCCTTCAATTTATAAACAAAAGGAGACTTGTTTTAACTCTCGGTAGTCTGGAGTTGGATAAACAAGGGGTGCATTTGTGGTCAAACTACAGTTCCCGCTTTGTCCTGACAGCAGAGGTGGTGCTAGAGAGCAAAACCGAAAAAATTACTGTGTTTGTTGACTGTGGAGGTGGAGCCGGGGTCGGCATGGTTGATGCTGAGTTTGTGAAAATTCATGGTCTTGCTTGCTGTGCTTTAGCTGAACCTATTCCCAACTTTGCCATTGACTCAGCGCCACTTGCACAGAAAGCATTTACTCAGATTATACATAATGTAAAACTGAGGGTGGGGTCAGTTCATTGTGAAATCATCCCTTGCTATGTTTTGGAAAATCTCCCTACTCCAATTGTTTTAGGTATCCCCTGGCTTGTTAAACATAATCCGTTGGTGGATTGGCAAACCGGGGAGATTACTGAATGGGGAGATTACTGCCATGAGAACTGTCTGAATGTTTCTATTGCTGCTGTCTCTACGGGGATACTGCCTGCTTTTCTGTCTGGTTTTGAGGACGTTTTTTCTGAAAAGGGGTGTCAGGATTAGTCTCCTCATCGTGCTTATGACTGTCCTATTAACCTGAACCCCGAGGCTAAACTACCAAAGTCCAGACTATATAATCTTTCTGACCCTGAGACACCAGCCATGAAGGTTTTCATTGCGGAAAGTCTGGAGAAGGGACATATCAGACCCTCATCTTCGCCCGTGGTGGCAGGGTTCTTCTTTGTGAAGAACAAAGATGGGGGTTTTCGTCCCTGTTTAGATTTCCGGGAATTAAATCAAATTACCCTCCGTGATCCATACCCTCTTCCTCTGATTCCTGATTTGTTCAGTCAGGTTGTGGGAGCTAAGGTATTCTCAAAGTTGGATTTAAAGGGAGCCTACAATCTGGTTAGAATCAGAGAGGGGGACGAATGGAAGACAGCGTTCAATACCCCGGAAGGTCATTTCGAGAGTCTGGTTATGCCTTTTGCTTTGACCAATGCACCTGAGGTATTCCAACATTTCATAAATGATATTTTTCATCATTTGGTGAGGAGGTTTGTGGTGGTCTATCTGGACGATATTTTGGTTTATTCACCTGATTTTGAGACCCATCGGGGGCATGTTAAGCAGGTGCTCCAGATATTAAGGGATAACAAACTTTATGCCAAACTAGAAAAATGTATTTTTGCTGTTCAGGAGTACTGAGGGGTACTTGTTGTCATCTTCAGGTTTTCGGATTGACCCGGAGAAGATCCATGCAGTCCTTGACTGGGAAAGTCCAGAGAACCTGAAGGCCCTACAACATTTTCTGGGCTTTACTAATTTTTACAGGAAATTCATCCAAAATTACTCGGTGGTAGTGAAACCCCTTACTGACATGACTAAGAAGGGGTCTGATTTTTCCAACTGGTCAGAGGGGTTATAGGAAGTTTCGCCCCCAGCAGTTCTCCCCCAGCAATTTGCCCCCATCAGTTCGCCCCCAGGTACATTTCGCCCCTATCATTTCGCCCCCGCACATTTCACCCCCGTATGTTTCCCTCCCGCACGTTTCACCCTGCACTTCTCGCCCCGGATGTTTCGCCCCCTCACGTTTCGGATGTTTCGCCCCCGGATGTTTCACCTACAGCATTTTGTCCCTGGATGTGTCGCCATCTGATGTTTCTCCCCTAGCATTTTGACCCCAGATGTTTCACCCTCAGCTTTTGGGGTCAACATGCATGGAACAAAACATCTAGGGCTGAACATACCTGGGGGTAAAATATACAGGACCACAATTGCTGGGTAAGAAACTTTCTAAAACCTGGGCTCGGTGAGTAGCAGTGGCAGGCTGTAGAATTGTGCTGTAGTGGAACCTGTCGCTGCCTTTTCAGCCGCTCACCCCGTGTCTCTTCTGGCTGGCCTTAAAGGAGTATTATCACCCTAGAACACAAAACAACTGACATACTTACCTGTCGCAGCTGCAGCTCCTTGGGTCCCGAAGTGTAGTCTAGCGGTTCCCCGTGACGTCTTCTCCTGCTTCCGGCTGTCTTTTCATCTTGCCTGGATCACTGATCCATGAAGCATGATGAATGCTGCGGCTGTGATGCCGAATGTCTCCCGGCCGCTCACTGACATGACGTCACTCCTGCCCCATTTATCAGTCAATCCCGGGGGCAGGATGCCTCTCCTCTCACCAAGACACTGCTGCGCATGCGCAGTGCCGCGATGAGATCTGGGGTTGCATTTAATGGCTTCTTTTTGTCATCCATTACATATCATACTGTATCTAGTGATGAGCAAACCCGATCTGGAAAGTTCAGGGTTCGTATCAAACATTGTCTGCTCGGGTTCAACCACACCGACCCCAAACAGGCAATGTTCGGAGTCTGCTCATCTGCGTGGAGAGTCTTCTTGACCAAGGGGATCCCTAGCTAGGAATCCTGAAAGGGATTCCCTCAGGTACGATGACATATTCACAATGTAGAAGTGCATGGAAGAGGACCCTCCGCGTCTGCCGGTACCTCAGCAAAGGGGTAAGTAACAATATATATATTTTCTTTTTACTATCTGGTCAGTGATGAGGATGTGGTGGACAGATCCTCCACTCCTCAGAGTCTCCATACCCATTGAGTCCAATGGAGATGATAGTTTGGGGGTGCTGAATCCAAACCCGGATTTTCTTGTTTGGGACGGAACTGCCCGAACGGAACTTTAGCAGGTTCACTTCTCACTAATCATATTTTGGGTCTAAGATGTATAAATGTGGTCAATTTATGTGTTTTTTTTTTATTCCAAAACTTTAAAATTTTCTAGATAAGTAACTTACAGACAGAAAAATATTAACAATTGGTCAAACCAACCAACATTGCAGAACAATATATTTAAAGTGTAACTCCCCAAAAAAATTTTGATATGTTATAGTACCTGTGGCACTGTTATTTTCCAATGGAGACCCATTCCAGCAGCCTTTTTTTTTTTTTTTTTTAAATATAATTTTTTTCTAAATTTTATTTCGTTTTGTCTGAAAAGTCCCATCCAAGTTACAGCAGCAGGCTCTATGTGCTGCAGGATTTCAGTGGTTACTAAGGAAGTTGGGCCCCCTTGGTAGCAGAAATTGTGGATGGATTCAGGCTTCCTGTGATACATTCAGGGCTGCTCGTTCACAGCCCTCTGGAAAGTTCCCCCTCCCCTCATGTGCTTCATCCTGGACAAGAGGAGGGCTCCCCCCCCCCATGTAAAGTCAGTAAAGGACTGAGCACATGGGGAGTTGGGGAGCTTTGCAGGGGGCTGTGAACCAGCAGCCCTGTATACATCATAGGGAGCACGTTGATGCCTCTTTCAGACTTGTTGTTTTCCTGGCGATTACCGCGACAGTTTAAAACCGCAGCGGTAATCACCAGGAAGATAGAACAAGTTTTAAAATGTAAAACCGCGCGGCTTTCTGCTGCACAGTTTTCCCGCGATTTGAGCCCATTGACTTGCATTGGGCAAATCAAGTGCTATCTAGTGGTTTTACCGCCGCAGTTTTTAAAATGTTGTGATAATCGCCGGCAAAACTGTTAGTCTGAAAGAGGCCTGACAGTTGCACGCCCCATGTAGCCACTAGTGTTGAGCCACCCCCGTAGTGTTCGAGTTCGGTTCGGTTCGTCGAACACCCGTGTGTTCGCCGAACTGTTCGTCGAACTGTTCGTCGAACACCTTCGAACACCGTTAAAACCAATGGCAGGCAAACAAAAACACATAGAAACACATAGAAAACACCTTCAAAGGTGTCCAAAAGCTGACAAACTGCTCAGAAGACACAACTAACACATGGAAAAGTGACAAGTACATATAGTCATGCGAAAAGAAAAGAGGTGGAGGAGTAAAAGGAGGGGGAGACACAGATATAGGCATGTCATGCCCTTCTAAAATCCAAAAAGTGAGAAGCCGACACGTTCAGTCCGCTCCTGCCCGTGCCACCTCCACGTCGCCGGGTTTGTGCCAGAGCCGCGGTGAACCCTGACGGCCAGCCCCCCTCTCCCAATACTGGTGCCTGTCCGCTGGTGGGTCGAGCGAGCCCCCCTGTGGTGGAGGCAGCTCTAAGCTTTTTAATTTAAATTGTCTCTCTAATTTGAATGAATACACTTTAAATCCATTTACAAGGATCTATTGGAGGGCAAGTCTCATGCCAGCAGCCGCGTAATTCCAGCTCCAGTAGCGTCCACTAAAGCTGCTGCAGTTAAAAAGCTTTTATAAGGATCGAGCTCGGCTGTCCACCGCAAGGCATCCTACTGCCAGTCCCAGCCCCTATGCCTTGGGGTGCCTCCTGATGCTCTTCACTGAGTATCCCGTGGTCCCGAAGCATTTCCTTTGAAAAAATTAAGTGTCCAAACTACAGGTGGTGTAGCTTGCTTAACAGCCGGGATAATCCACTCACTAGCAGACACTGCTACTAGGCACAAAGTATTTCCTGGGCTAGATGCAGTTAAAAATTTGTAATTAGATACTCTCGTTGGATGCTGAGAAAGCATTCCATAGAGTCTCCTGGCACGCCATATATGATTCTCTTAAAAAGCTTGGGGTAGGGGTCTAGGGGACCCTTTTATAGCCAAAATCACGGCCCTGTATCGCAATACGTCACCTAGGCTGAAGATAAATGGAACTGTAGCACCCTGAGGGCTCGGTTGCTACAGAGGTATTGCACCTCACCCAGAGGTGTGATATCTCACTCTCAGGTAAGGATGTAGTGTGGATCAGGACCCGACACCTGCATGCATTACACCACATTGCCGTGGGGCAGGGCGACCAATATGCCCCTGAGATGGGCACGACAGTCCCTGTCCCTGGCTGGAGTGGGGGGAGGGAACACTGAGGAAGGGGAACCCTGTAGTGCAGGAGCAGGGAGGAAGCAGTTCCTGGGTGCATTGAGAAGGGAGTATAAAAGGTGGGCACCATCTTAGTTCAGTGCAGAGAAGTCTGAGCAGAAGTGGCAGGGAGCAGGGGCTCTGCATGAGCTCTGCTCCGGAGGCGGGCCTAGTAACAGAGGCCCAGGCCTGGAAGAGGGAGAAGGAAGAGGAGCGGAGAAGGCTCCAGGAACGAGGAACGAAGGGATCCCAGGGGTGCGGACGGGCGAGTCGCCACCGCACGCCCGAATCCACCTGCGTGGAGGGGTCAGGCCAAAGGGGGAGACCGGTCCCCGAAACTAGTGGAGGCAGGAAACGACCCTCAGCTAGAAACAGGAGGCTGTGACATTTTATGTGGCGCAGCCCCTTGCTACACCCGCTAGGAAGGCACCACATAGGGTCAGGGAAACTGGCGCCAAGTTTACCAAGAGGAGGCCCGAGGCAGCCGGACAGAAGGGTTGGTAAGAAAGGCCAGACAAAGGACACACAAAGGGGGTCCTGTGAAGCGCTCCAAAGTTATCTGGGAGTTGTCTGAGCCCCTCACCTGGTGAGCACAGTACGACGTGGGCAGCCGTTACCTGCAGACGTGGTCTGGATAATAAGAACTGTGAGTAAAGGCCCTGGACTGCATCACTGACTCCGTGTCGTTACTGCTGCTGCCCTGCACCATCACCCCCATCCTCCGCATACACTGCCCTGAGGCTATACTCCTCCCGTGGGGAGTTATGCTACGCTCTGCTGCACCCACAACACCAGCCTCAGCGGTCTGCCCTGGAGTGGCGGTTCACTCTGACCGCAATCCACGGGTGGCGTAGTCGGACATTTAAACATCAAAACCACATAAATAGTTCCGCCACTGGTTTGACCGCCCTGAGCCACGGAACCGGGTTGCCGCCACGGAGACTACAACCACCAGCATCCACCAAAAAGGGTCCGGCTCCGGGCGTCCCAAGGCCCAGGGGGCATGTGAGAACATTTTCATCACCTTTCACAATCACCAATGGGACAAGGCAGGGATGTTCTCTGTCCCCTCTCTTATACATCCTAGTGACGGAGCACCTGCTCTCATCAATTCGCCATAACCCCAATATTAGGTGGATTGAGGTGGGAGGCACCGAGTACAAGTGCTCTCTATTTGCTGATGATGTCCTAGTATATATCACTCAATCACATATATCCATCCATGCTGTTATGGCTGAAATAGATCACTTTGTTACATGGTCAAATTTTAAAATCAATGCAGCGAAGTCTGAGGCCCTCGATGTCTCCCTCCCCAAATCCATATAGGATTCCATCCAGTCCAACTTTCCCTTTGCCTGGCCCTCACAGGGTATCAAATACTTAGGAATTCCTATTCATAGAGACCTCTCCCATCTATGTTATCTTAATTTTGGGCCCTTTATTGAACAACTCCATACAGACCACGGTTGGCAAGTTAGAACTGTAAGATTCACTACGTGAACCACTGGTGTTTTGTGGAAAAGCACATGTACACTGTGTTCCAAATTATTATGCAAAAAGTGTTTAGGAGTGATAAGGGAAGAATTTGTTTGTTTGTCAGTTAAACTCATTAATGGTGATGTGTGTCAGGGCTCTTTATATCACTGTAAGCAATTGCAGACACCTGTGCTAATTAGTTTGGCAGGTGTGTCCAATGAAAGGCAAGACTACTTAAGAAGGCTGTCTCACATTACTAAGCAGCCTACATTTTCTGCCAAAATGGGAAAGAAAAAGGATGTGTCGGCTGCTGAGAAGCAACAAATTGTGGAGTGTTTAGGTCAAGGCATGACTACAATCAACATTGTGCGATGATCAGGATGAAGTGTCTTGGCAATCAAGAAGTATGTAGCTGATTCACAGTACACACGTGTGCGTGCTGATAAGGGCAAATTGAGGACTCTTTCCTACAGGCAATTACGTCAGGTTGAAAGAGCAGCGGCAAAAAAGCCTTGTCATAGCAGCAGACAAGTTTTTGAAGCTGCTGGTGCCTCCAACGTCCCCCGAACAACAAGATGCAGGGTCCTTCAGAGGTTTGCAGCTGTGCATACGCCATCCTGTCGACCTCCTCTATCCACTTCACACAAGCAGAAACGGCTCCAGTGGGCCAAACATTACATGAAGACTGATTTCAAAACTGTTTTGTTCACGGATGAGTGCCGTGCAGCGCTCGATGGTCCAGATGGATGGAGTGGAGGATGGCTGGTTGATGGACACCCCACGCAAACACGGCTACAGCGCCAACAAGGAGGAGGTGGAGTAATGTTTTGGGCTGGAATCATGGGGAGAGAGATTGTCGGCCCCTTTAGGATCCCTGAAGGCGCTAAAGATGAACTCCATAATGTATGTGGATTTTCTCAAACAGCACTTCCTGCCATGGTTCAAGAAGAAGAACCGTGTATTTCACAGCAAGATCATTTTTTTGCATGATAATGCACCATCTCATGCTGCACATAAAACATCTGCATCTCTGGCTGATATGGGCATAAAAGGGGACAAACTTATGGTGTGACCCCCATGCTCCCCTGACCTCTACCCCATTCAGAACCTTTGTAGCATCATTAAAAGGAGTGTCTATGATGGCGGGAGGCAGTTCACATCTAAGCAACAGCTCTGGGAGGGTACTCTGTCCTCATGCAAAACAATTGAAGCAGAAACCATCCAAAACCTGACAAATTCAATGGACGAGAGAGTTCAGAAGCTCCTTTCGAACAAGGGGTCCTATGTGAAAATGTAACATCACCTAGAATAAAGTTTTGAGTTGAAAACTGTTTGATTTCAGTTTCTAACAACCTGCTAATGCTTATAATTTCAAAAATGACCATTTTTTTGGTCTTTATTAAAATGAAAAGGTTGATCGAAAAGTTTGGGGGATCTAAGAGTGTGGCAACCCAGTAGTCATGATTACTTCGAATTCTGACAATATGAGGGTCATGCTGCAGGTAGTGCAGCAAGAAGGCACTTATGTGTCTTGCGCATCTCGGAGCCCCAAAATTATTTTCCGGGCTAGATGCAGCTAAAAATTATTATTAATTTTAAATCTGGTGAAGCTTTAGTATAGATGGCCTAATAGGATCAGTGCTGCACACTGCTACAAAGCCCAAATTATTTTCCAGTCAAGATACAGATAAACATGATTAGTAATTTTAAATCTGGTGGAGCTTATTATAGATGGCCTAATAGAATCAGTGCTGCACACTGCTACAAAGCCCAAATTATTTTCCAGCCAAGATACAGATAAACATGATTAGTAATTTGAAAGCTTAAAACGGTTGGTAGGGTGATTTTAACCAATCATCAAGCTTTTACTCTCCCCAGGATGACACAGGGGTAGAAAAGTCGTTTCGGATCCATGATTTGTTCATCTTTATGAACGTGAGTCTGTCTACATTATCAGTGGAGAGCCGCGTGCGCTTATCTGTCAGCACACCACCAGCAGCGCTGAACACACGTTCAGACAGAACGCTGGCTGCGGGGCATGACAAGATCTCCATGGCGTAAGTGGCTAGCTCCGGCCATTTATCCAGATTGGAAGCCCAAAAAGAGCAAGGGTCCAGTGACACAGTCATGGCTTCAATGTTTACTTGGAGATACTCCTGTACCATCGTCTCTAGGCGTTGACTATGTGTCAGACTTCTTGTCTCCTGTGGCCTTGCAAAGGATGGGCTAAAAAAGTGGTGAAATGATTCCGCAAAATTGATGTTACCAGCAGATACTGTGGTTCTGTTACGGTTTGAGTGCTGAACACTTGACGGTCCCACGGTTGGCAAGTTGGAACTGTGAGATTCACTACGTGCACCACTGGTATTTTGTGGAAAAGCACATGTAAGATTCTGCAACAGTCTCTGCTGATACTCCTGCATGCGTGCATCCCTTTCTATGGCAGGAATAATTTCTGCAAATTTACTTTTGTACCGGGTATCTAACAGTGTGGCAACCCAGTAGTCAGGATTATTTCTAATTCTCACAATTCGAGGGTCATGTTGCAGGTAGTGCAGCAAGAAGGCACTCATGTGTGTTGCGCATCCAGGAGCACCAAGTCCCTGTTGTGTTGGTGGCGAGGTAACAATCATGCTTCCTTCCTCTGTCCTCTCCCCCTAACCTCGCACAACAGAAATGTGATCAAGGTCTCCCTCATCTGATGAGTCTTCCATCAGTTCGTCCTCCACTTCTTCCTGGGCTCCTGCACCTTCCTCACTAGTTTGGCTGCTACCATGCGCCCTGGTAAAACCATCTCCCCCACCCTCACATGCCTGCCGCCTTGGTGCTGCCGACCGTCTGGACCTTGCAGATGTTAGCCCTTCCGCATACAACTCCTCCTCCTCTACTTCCTCCACCTCCTCTTGTGCCACCACCTGACTCCGAATTCTGTTTAACATGTGCTCCAGCATGTAAATCACCGGAATTGTCATGCTGATAATGGCATCGTCAGCACTAAACATCTTCGTCGCCATTTCAAAACTGTGCAGAAGGGTGCATAGGTCCCTGATCTGAGACCACTCCTCCAGCGTGATTTGCCCCACCTCTGGATCTCGTTGGCCCAGGCTATACGTCAGAACGTATTGCACCAGGGCTTGTCGGTGCTGCCACAGTCGCTGCAACATGTGCAGAGTTGAATTCCACCGGGTAGGCACATCGCATTTTAGCCGGTGAAGTGGCAGGCCCAACGACTTCTGTAGAGATGTAAGTCGCTGAGCTGCGGGATGCGAACGGCGGAAGTGAGCACACAGCGACCGTGACCTCTGCAGAAGGCCATCTAGTCTGGGATAGTGGGCTAAAAATTGCTGGACAGCCAGGTTCAACACGTGAGCCATACAAGGCACGTGTGTGACATTGCCCCGGCGAAGGGCCGCACCCAGGTTTGCAGCATTGTCGCACACGGCCTTCCCTGGTTTCAGGTCCAGTGGAGACAACCATTCATGAAATTGGTTCTCCATAGCTGACCACAACTCCTCAGCTGTGTGACTCACATTTCCCAGACATTTCAATGTAAAAACCGCCTGATGACGTTGAGCCCTACTGCCAGCATAGTAAGGAGGTGTGCAGGATCCCTTCTGCGCAGTTAGAAAGCTTGTGGCATGACCAGACAGGCTTTGGGTGCAGGTGGAAGACCGAGAGGAGGTTGAGGAGGCAGAAGCAGTGGAGGAACTTTGACATAAAGAGGATTGACGCACAACTCGTGGGGACGGCAAGACTTGGACAGCAGCCCCTTGTCCTGCTGTCACCATAGTTACCCAGTGCCCAGTCAGCGACATGTAACGCCCCTGTCCATGCCTACTCGTCCAAGTGTCTGTGGTGAAATGCACCCTGTCACACACAGAGTTTCTCAAAGAAGCGGTGATGTTGTGTGCGACATGCTGGTGGAGAGCAGGCACACCTTTCTTTGAGAAGTAGTGCCGACTGGGCATCTGGTACTGGGGCACTGCGACGGACATAAGGTCTCGAAAATCCTCTGTGTCCACCAGGCGGAAAGGCAGCATTTCTGTAGCCAAGAGCTTGCAGATGGTGAAATTCAACCTCTTAGCTTTCTCATGGCTAGGAGGAAATGGTCTTTTACTTGTCCACATCTGAGGGACCGAGGGCTGGCTATTGTGCTTAGACGGGGTTGATAAGGGTGTCCCCGGCAAACTGCCGGTCTGTGAGGAAGATGCAGGCGGACATGTTAGGTTGCCTTGATCCAAAGGTGGTGCTATCGATGTCGGACAGCGCTCAACACCAGCTGGTGTTACCACCTCCAAAGAAAATGATGACCTGCCAATCACGCTGGCTGTTGCGGGTAAAGAGGTGGCAGGTCTGCGCCCCAAAACAGGTGTGACTGCTGTCCCCCCAGTCACAGAGGATGAAGAGGCCGCGGATGCACAAGATATGGCAGACGGTGGTTGGCCCGGCCGGCTAGGCCGCATTGTAGCACACTGAGCTTCCCACTGCAACTTATGCTTCATGTCCATGTGCCGGTTCATGCATGAAGTACTCAAACTATGTATTTTTTGGCCTCTACTTAGCTTTTGCTGACAAATGTTACAGATAACACGAGTTGGGTCATCTTTATCGATCTGAAAAAATGCCCAGGCTATGCAAGGCTTAGCACCCATGCGACCTGAAGAGCCACCACGACTTGTGGTGAGAGGCAGAGTTGTGTTTGAGGATGCAGTTGTTGACGTGCTTCCAGTACTACGTCTCTGTCCAGGAAGGCGCAACCTGACCTCGTCGTCACTAGCATCTTCCTCCACCTCCTCTGCTGACCTCATCTCTTGGCTGACTGTGGGTTGACAGTAAGTGGGATCTCCAACCTCATCATCATCACCCTGTGCGTTATCACACCCGTCGTCCTCAGAGCCAACCTGTTCCTGCCCTGACAAAAAACTAAAGTTGTCGCTCCAATCAGGTATTTGAGTCTTATCATCGTCTTCCTCATTGTCTCCACCAACAGGAGTTACAGTTTGGGAATGAGGGTCTACATTATGGTCAGAACCTTCTGCGTCTGGTCCTGGATCCGACTCATAAAGATTCTGGGCATCAGTGCAGATCATTTCCTCGTCTGGATTCACAGAAGCGCTGGAGTCGACCTCTGATTCCCAGGCTATAGTATGAATAAACAGCTCTGCAGACTCAACCATCTGTTCTACCTCATACTCAGACGGGCAGCTGGAGATTTGGGAGCTGTGAGGAAGCAAGTGCGATTGGGGTGACACCTTTGAGGACTGGAGTATTTGTGATGTTGAAGTTGATGTGGAGGAGAGCCCACTTAAAGGAGCACTTGATATCCGTTGAAGCACCTGCTGTTTTTGTGCCTCATCTGGAATTTGTAGCGATTGGCGTGGCCGTAAGAAAGGGATCTTATCACATTGTCCGCTAAAAGAAGTAGACATTTTAGTTTGGCTGGAAGATGGTCTTTCTTCTGCAGATGTTACTGTTGCTTTAACACCTACCCCACGGACACAACCTTTTTTCCCCTTCCCAACACGCCTATTCCCCTTTCCACCAGCAGCAAGCCTTTTTCCACTCATTTTGGTGGTTAACTAATTCACAACTCTGGAGTTGTTTGCACAAAAAAACAATGGATGGGAACCGAGCAGAGCTGAGTGGCCAAACTGTGGTATTAGGCCAAAACTATTGGCTGGGTTAGATGCAGAAAAAAATTATATTCAATTTGCAACCTAATGGAGGTCAGTATAGATGGACTAATAGAACAAGTCCCACACACAGCTAGAAGCCCAAATATTTTTTCATAGGTAGATGCAGAAATTTTTTTTATTCAGTTTGCAACCTGATGGAGGTCTGTATAGATGGATTAATAGAACAAGTCCCACACACAGCTACAAGTCCAATATTTTTTCAGAGGTAGATGCAGAAAAAAAAATATACACTGCTAGAAGGCCAAATATTTTTTCAGAGCTAGATGCAGACAAAAAATTATTTTGAATTTGCAACCTGATGGAGGTCAGTATAGGTGGACTAATAGAACAAGTCCCACACACTGCTAGAAGGCCAAATATTTTTTCAGAGCTAGATGCAGAAAAAAATTATATTCAGTTTGCAACCTGATGGAGGTCAGTATAGGTGGATTAATAGAACAAGTCCCACACACAGCTAGAAGCCCAAATATTTTTTCAGAGGTAGATGCAGATAAAAATTATTTTTAATTTGCAACCTGATGGAGGTCAGTATAGATGGACTAATAGAGAAAGTCTCACACACTGCTAGAAGGCCAAATATTTTTTCAGAGCTAGATGGAGATAAAAATTATTTTTAATTTGCAACCTGATGGAGGTCAGTATAGATGGACTAATAGAGAAAGTCCCACACACTGCTAGAAGGCCAAATATTTTTTCAGAGCTAGATGCAGATAAAAATTATATTCAATTTGCAACCTGATGGAGGTCAGTATAGATGGACTAATAGAACAAGTCCCACACACAGCTAGAAGCCCAAATATTTTTTCAGAGGTACTGTAGATGCAGATAAAAATTATTTTTAATTTGCAACCTGATGGAGGTCAGTATAGATGGACTAATACAACAAGTCCCACACACAGCTAGAAGCCCAATATTTTTTCAGAGGTAGATGCAGAAAAAAATATATTCAGTTTGCAACCTGATGGAGGTCAGTATAGATGGAGTAATAGAACAAGTCCCACACACAGCTAGAAGGCCAAATATTTTTTCAGAGGTAGATATAGATAAAAATTATTTTTAATTTGCAACCTAATGGAGGTCAGTATAGATGGACTAATAGAGAAAGTCCCACACACTGCTAGAAGGCCAAATATTTTTTCAGAGCTAGATGCAGATAAAAATTATATTCAATTTGCAACCTGATGGAGGTCAGTATAGATGGACTAATAGAAAAAGTCCCACACACTGCTAGAAGGCCAAATATTTTTTCAGAGCTAGATGCAGATAAAAATTATATTCAATTTGCAACCTGATGGAGGTCAGTATAGATGGACTAATAGAACAAGTCCCACACACAGCTAGAAGCACAAATATTTTTTCAGAGGTACTGTAGATGCAGATAAAAATTATTTTTAATTTGCAACCTGATGGAGGTCAGTATAGATGGACTAATAGAGAAAGTCCCACACACTGCTAGAAGGCCAAATATTTTTTCAGAGCTAGATGCAGAAAAAAATTATATTCAGTTTGCAACCTGATTGAGGTCAGTATAGATGGACTAATAGAACAAGTCCCACACACAGCTAGAAGCCCAATATTTTTTCAGTGGTAGATGCAGAAAAAAATATATTCAGTTTGCAACCTGATTGAGGTCAGTATAGATGGACTAATAGAGAAAGTCCCACACACTGCTAGAAGGCCACATATTTTTTCAGAGGTAGATGCAGAAAAAAATATATTCAGTTTGCAACCTGATGGAGGTCTGTATAGATGGATTAATAGAACAAGTCCCACACACAGCTAGAAGCCCAATATTTTTTCAGAGGTAGATGCAGAAAAAAATATATTCAGTTTGCAACCTGATGGAGGTCAGTATAGATGGACTAATACAACAAGTCCCACACACAGCTAGAAGCCCAATATTTTTTCAGAGCTAGATGCAGAAAAAAATTATATTCAATTTGCAACCTGATGGAGGTCTGTATAGATGGACTAATAGAATGATGCTATGCCCAAAAGATTTTACTTCACTAGGTGCAGTAAAAAAATTGGTATTCTATACACAGGTGGTATATCTTGCAACACAGATAGGCTACTCCACTGACTAACACACTCTGCAATAGGCCAAAAAGGATTAGCTTTGCTAGATTCAGCCAAATGCTGTGAAAAAAACTTGCACAGCACTGGCACAGACCTGCCTGGCAAAAACTGATAGGAACTGATGTAACCTAGTCCTGAAAAGGACTCCAATTACAATTAGTCTTTACTCCCACAACCTATCTATTTAAGAGCACAGACCTGCCTGATAAAAGTCGTAGGAAATGCTGTAACCTAGTCCTTAAAAGGACTGCAATCACAACTATTCCCTACTCCCAAGCTATCTGTAGATTTGTGCGAAAATTGGCTTGAAATTAACAAGGTATAGCGCACACAGCAACAGCGGTGCCGTCTAACACGCAGCTGCAGCAGTGAGAAAATGGTGGCGACGGGGAAAATGGCTGGGTCTTATAGGGCAAGGACATGTGACATACACTGCCAATGACACATGCCCTTGCTTGTGTGAAAAAAAGCACTTCGCTCCGTGTGTGCGCTGCTGATAGGCTGACAGATTGCACCTCCCCACTGTAAATGCGGGAAAGAGAAAAAAAAATGGAGATCTTCATTGTTCCTGCAGAGATCCATCCCCTGCCCCTCCCCCCACCCCGCTGTACACTCAAACTGCGTATTAACATTAATTTTCATCATTACTGAGAAAAAATCCAGTTATGATTTTGGTGCACGAACAGTTATCGAACATAACCTCGAACAGCCGAATTTTTCTCAAATTGTTCGTGTTCGCCGAACGGCTCGAACACCGCCCAAAACAGCTCGAATTTGAGATTGGCGAACAGTTCGAGTAGAACAACGCTCATCTCTAGTAGCCACGCCCCCTAGAGTCCGCCCACAAGTTCTGCTACTAAGGCGAAACGACCTCCTTAGTAGCCACTGAAATCCTGCATCACATGGAGCCTGCTGCTGGAACTTGCATGGGAGTTTTCTCACAGAAGTGAAGTTGCTGGAAGGGGGTCTCCATTGGAAAAGAAGATCAGTGCTGCAGGTACTATAACATAGCAAAACTTTTTTTTTTTTTTAGAGTTACGCTTTAACTGTATAAATTAAAACTGTTAATCAAGAAACATAAAGGGTATAGAGGGGGAAGGGTTAGAGAAAAAGAGGAAAGAAAAATTGCAGGTGTTAATGTTTGAATTATTTTACAGCTAAATATGTGACCATGAACTAAAATTCAAAGCTGTAGGCAATGCCTCTCAGATAATCTATCAAGCTTCTATTGCTTAAATCTTGCACAATACGTGTAACCCTTGCTGAAATTGCAGCATATTTTTTGTTTCTTGCAGTGGTGGGATTTCCTCCTATTATCTGAATAATTTCTAAACTGTGGAGCTCTTGCTGATGTTTCAGACAGTTAATCAACCGGTATATATTTGGGAAAAGAGTACCACGTTTCTTGAAAGCTACGGTGCCATCCTTCAACATCATTATTTGTTCGTTGTTGATTATTCAATGTTCGATCATAAATATTCCAAAGTTGAACTGAAAACAAAGGTGCCTGACGTCCTCTGTGAGTAATTCAACCAATATAGGTATGTTCAAAATACCGTATATTCCGGCGTATAAGACGACTTTTGAAGACTGAAAAATCTTCTGTCTAGTCTGGGGTCGTCTTATACGCCGGTAATGTTTTTGAACTTTCAGAAATTGACATGCGGGGATACTCTGGGGGTGTTAATAAGCTGCCGTGGCCGTATCCCTGCCATGTGGGAGTTAATATAAGGTGGAGGGAGTTAAAATACGGCGGCGGTAGGTCCAGACAGTCAGCGCTTCTGTGCTGAAACTGACACATCGCTGCGCTGTGTCTTCTCAGGCCTGGGACACAGCGCAGCGTATTCCCAGCAGCGGAGACAGACAGAACCTAGCGAACTTTTCTGACACATCGCAGTGTCTTCCCAGCTCCGGACACAGCGCAGGGCTTCTGTGATGACAGCTTTCACTTGTCACAGAAGCGCTGCGCTGTGTCCGGAGCTGGGAAGTTCGCATCGCTTCTGTGACAAGTAGTGTTAAGCATTCCGATACTGTAATATCGGGTATCGGCCGATATTCGCGGTATCGGAATTCCAATACTTAATTCCGATACTTTTACAATATCGAATACCGGAATCAGAAGTTCCCATAATGCCTGCGCTCTGCAGTGTCTCTGAAGGATGACAAGCTGGATGGCAGAGCTCAGCTGAGATCCAGCCTGTCATCAGAATGCCATCCCAGCGTGGGAGAATTCTCCTGATTGTTTAAAAGCCGGCGGGCGGTAATTAGCCGCCGGCTTTTAAACAATCACACAGCCCCATACTGCTTCCCCGCAGCCTCCCACCCCGATCCTCCGCTCCCCTCGCCACCTCCCATCCCGATCGTAAGTTAGGACCGGGCGGGGAGTGCAGCACAAAGGAGCGGGGAGCGAAGGACCCGGGCGGGGAAGCCGGCAGTGAAAAGACTTCACCGCCGGCTTTCCCGTTCTGTGCTGCGCTTTCCCGCCGGTTATTTCAAATGAACAGCTGAGGTATCAGGTGATGCTGATCAGCTGTTCATTTGAAGTCGCCGCGGTGCCCTCAGAGGGTTCATGTGAGTTCATGCTTGACTGCATTGCATGAACTCACATGAACTTTCCCACGGTCTCACAGGTCAGCCTCACCTCCCAGACCCGTCATGATTGGTGTGTGCGGGTGTCTGTGCGTGTGTCTGCGAGTGTGTGTGGGGTGTCTGTGCGATGTCTGCGGGTGTGTGCGGTGTCTGTGAGATGTCTGCGAGTGTGTGCGGGTGTGCGCGGTGTCTGTGCGATGTGTCTGTGCGATGTCTGCGAGTGTGTGCGGGTGTGCTCGGTGTCTGTGCGATGTCTGGGTGTGTGTGCGGTGTCTGTGCGATGTGTGCGGTGTCTGTGCGATGTGTGCGGTGTCTGTGCGATGTCTGCGGGTGTGCGCGGTGTCTGTGCGATGTGTGCGGGTGTGTGCGTGCAGGCAGACATAGGCCGATGTGACACTACTACTCCCATCGGCCTATGTCTGTCCCCCGTCCACTCCTGCCAGCAGGATCAGCTCGATGCGATGGGAGCAGTAGTTCCCATCAGCCTGATCCTGCTATATAAATTGCCCTACTGTGTCCCCAATAAATGTTAAATACATGTCATTGGTGGCCAGTGGTTACCTACAATAAATTAGTTCATACATTACCTGTCCCCGCCGATCGCCACCTAAAATAAAGTAAAAAATAAAAAACTACACCTATACTCACCTAGACACCTAATTCCCCGAAGCCATCGATCTCCTATAATAAAATATAAAATAATAAACCACAACCTTATCCTTACCCCTCCGTAGTAGTCCACGAGTGTCCCACGAAGATCTCCAGTTCAGAGCAGCCACATAGAATGTGACCGCTCTGAACCGCTGCCGCTGCTAGAATGACGGGGCCGTAAGGGTTCACCGGAGTTCAGGCAGCGCTGCTCCGGTTAGCTGCTTTACGGCCCTGCTGTATCGTGAGAAATTCCCACGGTACAGCAGTGCCGTAAAGGAGGTCTCCGGAGCTGCGCTGACTGAATGCACTCCGGTGACCTCAGTCAGTGGCTCCCGCTGCCGGGAGCGGACATGTTCCCGGCAGCGTGAGCTTACAGCAGCCATGCACAGCTGTCACCATCTCCAGATGTGACAGCGGTGCATGGGAGATCAGCGCAGGAACGTGGACAGGTAACTATTTTTTTTTAGTAAACTAAGAATTAAATAAAATGGTGTGGTTTATTTCAAATAAATTATTTTTTTCTGGGTGTAGTGTGTTTTTTCTTTTTAACACTTTGTAGGTTAGTAATGGGGGTGTCTTATAGACGCCCATCATTACTAACCTGGGCTTCATGGCAGCTGGCGCTGACATGAACCCCAGCCCTATTACCCCCTGCCACCGCACCAGGGCAGCGTGGAAGAGCGAGGCTAAGTGCCAGAATTGGCGCATCCTATGGATGCGCCATTTCTGGGGCGGCTGACGGCTGGTGTTTCTAGCCTGGGAGGGGGCCAATATTCATGGCACCCTTCCTGGGCTATTAATATCAGCCCCCAGCTGTCTGCCTAGCCTTTGCTAGCTATTAAAATAGGGGGGACCCCACGTCATTTTTTTGGGGGGGTCCCCCATTTTAATAGCTAGTAAAGGCTAGGTATTCAGCTGGGGGCTGATATTAGTAGCCTGGGAAGCTCCGTGGGTATTACCCCCTTCCCAGGCTTCAAACATCTGCCCCAGCTGTCTGCTTAACCTCCGCTAGAGACTAAAATTAAAGGGAACCCCACGCCAATTTTTAAATAAATCCTTTATTTTAACACTAAATGACAAGTACAGTAATCAACACTGTCACTGTACTTCATATATATGTGACTGACATGTTTCTATCTATCTAATCTATGTATGATTCTCTATTCCTTCTATTCTAAATTGTCGGGTACAGATGCTGAATTGCCGGCCGGCTTTTTTAAAGAGACGGTGCACGAAAACACTATTAGATTTTTTAATAAACCTTTTACACTAAATGACAAGTACAGTAAGCAACAATGTCACTGTACTTCATATATATGTGACTGACATGTTTCTATCTATCTAATCTATGTGTGAAGCTCTATTCTTTCTGTTGTAAATTGTCGGGTACCGGTGTATGCCGCGGATGAAAATGGATGATAGTAATGTTGTTGTTGTATGCCTTATGTTTATGAGTGACAGTTTTCCTGCTATATACCTGCATGTCATAAGAATTTAAATTAAAAAAGGACCATGTTAAATTCAAATCTGTTTTTTTTTAATTTTTACCGGTGTTTGGTATGCGTTGGAAAAGGGGTAGTCTTATACGGTGAATATATCCTAAATAGTGTTGAGCCACCCCCGTAGTGTTCGAGTTCGGTTCGGTTCGTCGAACACCTTCGAACACCGTTAAAACCAATGGCAGGCAAACAAAAACACATAGAAACACATAGAAAACACCTTCAAAGGTGTCCAAAAGCTGACAAACTGCTCAGAAGACACAACTAACACATGGAAAAGTGACAAGTACATATAGTCATGCGAAAATAAAAGAGGTGGAGGAGTAAAAGGAGGGGGAGACACAGATATAGGCATGTCATGCCCTTCTAAAATCCAAAAAGTGAGAAGCCGACACGGCCAGTCCGCTCCTGCCCGTGCCACCTCCGTGTCGCCGGGTTTGTGCCAGAGCCGCGGTGAACCCTGATGGCCAGCCCCCCTCTCCCAATACTGGTGCCTGACGGCTGGTGGGTCGAGCGAGCCCCCCTGTGGTGGAGGCAGCTCTAAGCTTTTTAATTTAAATTGTCTCTCTAATTTGAATGAATACACTTTAAATCCATTTACAAGGATCTATTGGAGGGCAAGTCTCATGCCAGCAGCCGCGTAATTCCAGCTCCAGTAGCGTCCACTAAAGCTGCTGCAGTTAAAAAGCTTTTATAAGGATCGAGCTCGGCTGTCCACCGCAAGGCATCCTACTGCCAGTCCCAGCCCCTATGCCTTGGGGTGCCTCCTGATGCTCTTCACTAAGTATCCCATGGTCCCGAAGCATTTCCTTTGAAAAAATTAAGTGTCTAAACTACAGGTGGTGTAGCTTGCTTAACAGCCGGGATAATCCGCTGACTAGCAGACACTGCTACTAGGCACAAAGTATTTCCTGGGCTAGATGCAGTTAAAAATTTGTAATTAGATACTCTCGTTGGATGCTGAGAAAGCATTCCATAGAGTCTCCTGGCACGCCATATATGATTCTCTTAAAAAGCTTGGGGTAGGGGTCTAGGGGACCCTTTTATAGCCAAAATCACGGCCCTGTATCGCAATACGTCACCTAGGCTGAAGATAAATGGAACTGTAGCACCCTGAGGGCTCGGTTGCTACAGACGTATTGCATCTCACCCAGAGGTGTGATATCTCACTCTCAGGTAAGGATGGAGTGTGGATCAGGACCCGACACCTGCATGCATTACACCACATTGCCGTGGGGCAGGGCGACCAATATGCCCCTGAGATGGGCACGACAGTCCCTGTCCCTGGCTGGAGTGGGGGGAGGGAACACTGAGGAAGGGGAACCCTGTAGTGCAGGAGCAGGGAGAAAGCAGTTCCTGGGTGCATTGAGAAAGGAGTATAAAAGGTGGGCACCATCTTAGTTCAGTGCAGAGAAGTCTGAGCAGAAGTGGCAGGGAGCAGGGGCTCTGCATGAGCTCTGCTCCGGAGGTGGGCCTAGTAACAGAGGCCCAGGCCTGGAAGAGGGAGAAGGAAGGAAGAGGAGCAGAGAAGGCTCCAGGAACGAGGAATGAAGGGATCCCAGGGGTGCGGACGGGCGAGTCGCCACCGCACGCCCGAATCCACCTGCGTGGAGGGGTCAGGCCAAAGGGGGAGACCGGTCCCCGAACTAGTGGAGGCAGGAAACGACCCTCAGCTAGAAACCGGAGGCTCTGACATTTTATGTGGCGCAGGCCCTCGCTACACCCGCTAGGAAGGCACCACATAGGGTCAGGGAAACTGGCGCCAAGTTTACCAAGAGGAGGCCCGAGGCAGCCGGACAGAAGTGTTGGTAAGAAAGGCCAGACAAAGGACACACAAAGGGGGTCCTGTGAAGTGCTCCAAAGTTATCTGGGAGTTGTCTGAGCCCCTCACCTGGTGAGCACAGTACGACGTGGGCAGCCGTTACCTGCAGACGTGGTCTGGATAATAAGAACTGTGAGTAAAGGCCCTGGACTGCATCACTGACTCCGTGTCGTTACTGCTGCTGCCCTGCACCATCACCCCCATCCTCCGCATACACTGCCCTGAGGCTATACTCCTCCCGTGGGGAGTTATGCTACGCTCTGCTGCACCCACAACACCAGCCTCAGCGGTCTGCCCTGTAGCGGCGGTTCACTCTGACCGCAATCCACGGGTGGCGTAGTCGGACATTTAAACATCAAAACCACATAAATAGTTCCGCCACTGGTTTGACCGCCCTGAGCCACGGAACCGGGTCGCCGCCACGAAGACTACAACCACCAGCATCCACCAAAAAGGGTCCGGCTCCGGGTGTCCCAAGGCCCAGGGGGTGCGTCAGAACATTTTCATCACCTTTCACAATCACCAATGGGACAAGGCAGGGATGTCCTCTGTCCCCTCTCTTATACATCCTAGTGACGGAGCACCTGCTCTCATCAATTCGCCATAACCCCAATATTAGGTGGATTGAGGTGGGAGGCACCGAGTACAAGTGCTCTCTATTTGCTGATGATGTCCTAGTATATATCACTCAATCACATATATCCATCCATGCTGTTATGGCTGAAATAGATCACTTTGTTACATGGTCAAATTTTAAAATCAATGCAGCGAAGTCTGAGGCCCTCGATGTCTCCCTCCCCAAATCCATATAGGATTCTATCCAGTCCAACTTTCCCTTTGCCTGGCCCTCACAGGGTATCAAATACTTAGGAATTCCTATTCATAGAGACCTCTCCCATCTATGTTATCTTAATTTTGGGCCCTTTATTGAACAATTCCATACAGACCACGGTTGGCAAGTTAGAACTGTAAGATTCACTACGTGAACCGCTGGTGTTTTGTGGAAAAGCACATGTACACCGCGTTCCAAATTATTATGCAAAAAGTGTTTAGGAGTGATAAGGGAAGAATTTGTTTGTTTGTCAGTTAAACTCATTGATGGTGATGTGTGTCAGGGCTCTTTATATCACTGTAAGCAATTGCAGACACCTGTGCTAATTAATGACCAAAATAAAAGCAGATCACCAAAAGTGAAATGCCATCTCCAAATTACTAAACAAAACCCCAAACAAGAGTCCAATAGGTATCTGAGGTATAGTCAGACAAATAGACAAATATAATAAAGAGATACTCAAGACTCATTGGAGATCTATACAAAATATAATCTTTATTCATAAATATATCATACTAGACAAATAAAAAGGTATAGGGAGAAGAGCAGCTAAAACAATAATAGATACAGGTTAAATAAACCCAAGATGGTAAGAGGACCGCAATTAGAGCCCCTGGTGAGTATCATATAAATAGTGGTTTAATCAGAAAACAACAAGGTAATTATACTGAAATAAGGCACAGAGAACGGTGGTTGGCTCAAGGTAAAGACAACCATTAAGGACACCATATCATGCTGGCTCAAAAGAGGTATAATAATCTGAGGTGTCTTAGTCGATCAGGGTAAAGATGAGGGACAAACGGCTGATATAAATCAACAGCCTAACATTAGTTGAGCCATACAACGATATGCTAGCCAGCACTGTGTAAGTAATTACCTTGAGTCATGATAAGAGTCAGGGGCTCGTGTTGGCGGTCTGCAAAACGCCTCAACGCGCGTTTCACCTCGGCTTCGTCAGGAGGCGTGGTTAGGATAAAAAGTGGGTCCTATTTGTATGAATGAGACGTGTGTAACTACCAATCGGCGCGCTGTCCCCCGTGATGCCGCGCCCCCGGCGATGACGTGGACCGGCGTGCGGCTCGCGTGATGAGGAGGAGGAACAACGTCATCCCCCCCATCACCGAGGCAACCACGCACAGGCCCCGACGCCGCCGGAGCGCCGCAGCGCACGAGAGAGAGCGCGTCCCTAGATACACCGACAAAAGGGACTACAGATATGGGCGCCTGTGACTCGTAAGTGGCGTCACTGTAGCCAGGGGGTGGCCAGTCCCCCGCTACCAATGAGGACAAATAGGAGGACAGGAAAAAATATTAAGAACAGCCTACCTATGTCTATAATGATAAAGAATCTAGGAGAGATATCTAGTAAGTCATGCTAAATACCATCAAGTCCTATACTGTGGGGAAGAGTAATAATCTTCCAAGTAAATTGCACAGTGTAGCAGTATAAACATACATAAGTACTAATAAATCAATAGAAGAAAACCAAAGCAATAAATATAAATATAATTATTGTACATATATGCATGAGTAGATGGACTGCAGGTTGAGGGAAATCTTGATAAGAAGCCATCTGTAGAAATCCTTCAGGATATGTATAATGTTTATGTCATTATGGTAGAACCTCATAGCCTCATGTCAGGATAAACATAGCCGGTGAAAGGATGACAATCAGTAGATGATAGAACACTAGAGAGTATCAAAAGGAATAAAGTCAATAATGAATACAAACAATATATCTTATAAAAAATAAAAATGGAAAGAAAACATAAAGGGACCCAACATTAAAAATTTCGCACAGGGAAAATATTTACAAAAAAGACTTGAAGCTAACAGATTCGTTTAAACCAGAGGGCATAACCGTGTCCAGTATAATGATCCAACGTGTCTCTTTTTGGAGCAATTTTTGTTTAATATTGCCTCCCCTGATACCCATATAGACTCTATCAATGCCTCGCGCCGAAAGACCCTTAGGATTACAACCGTGGGCATCAAAAAAATGCCTCGGGATGGATTTGAGTTGTTGAGGGTCTAAGCAGGAGGCAGCATTTTTTATATCTCTAATATGTTCCTGGATACGAATTTTAAGGGGCCTTGTAGTCATACCAATATAGACTAAATCACAAGGACATCGAATATGGTAGACAACTGCTTCCGTTTCACATGTAATATGATGTACAATCTTAAAGTTTTTATTCCTGCCAGAGTCTGAAAACTCCCCCGTTTTAGTAATGTATTTACAGATTGAACATCTACCACAGGCAAAACAGCCCCATGGTGGGCCCTTACTGCCAGGAAAAAACTGTTTTTTTGGAGGGACATAGTGACTTCTGGAGACAATGTCTCCAAGGGTCTTAGCTCTACGCCATGTTATAAGAGGTTGTTTAGTGAGCTGACCACGTAAATCACGGTCCGTAAGTAGAATTGGCCAGTGTTTAGCAAAAATCTTTTTAATATTGAGCCAATTCGTATTAAATGTAGTGATAAATCTAGGTGATATATCAGTATTCGTTTTCTTTTTAACATTGGCCAGTAGACGTTGTCTACTGATAGCTTTGGCTCGTAAAAAGCCGCGTTTAATGTCCTGCTTGGGATAACCCCTATCTTGGAATCTACGAGATAGATCATATGCTTGGTGACGAAAATTATTATCGTTAGAGCAAATACGTCGTGCCCGTAAGAATTGCCCTACGGGAATTGAACTTTTTAGTTTTGGCGGGTGTGAGGAGGAGTAATGTAAAAGTGAATTGGTAGAGGTCTCCTTCCTGAAGATATCAGTCTCAATTCTATTATCTCCTGATTTAGTGATAAGTAGATCTAGAAAGTCAACTGAAGTCTGACTATATTTCCAAGTTAAATTAATGTTGCGGGTGTTTTTATTAAGACTGTCAAGAAATATCTCCAATTGCGAGATGGGACCCTGCCAGATAAACAATATATCATCGATATATCTCGACCAGCTGATTCACAGTACACACGTGTGCGTGCTGATAAGGGCAAATTGAGGACTCTTTCCTACAGGCAATTACGTCAGGTTGAAAGAGCAGCGGCAAAAAAGCCTTGTCATAGCAGCAGACAAGTTTTTGAAGCTGCTTGTGCCTCCAACGTCCCCCGAACAACAAGATGCAGGGTCCTTCAGAGGTTTGCAGCTGTGCATACGCCATCCTGTCGACCTCCTCTATCCACTTCACACAAGCAGAAACGGCTCCAGTGGGCCAAACATTACATGAAGACTGATTTCAAAACTGTTTTGTTCACGGATGAGTGCCGTGCAGCGCTCGATGGTCCAGATGGATGGAGTGGAGGATGGCTGGTTGATGGACACCCCACGCAAACACGGCTACAGCGCCAACAAGGAGGAGGTGGAGTAATGTTTTGGGCTGGAATCATGGGGAGAGAGATTGTCGGCCCCTTTAGGATCCCTGAAGGCGCTAAAGATGAACTCCATAATGTATGTGGATTTTCTCAAACAGCACTTCCTGCCATGGTTCAAGAAGAAGAACCGTGTATTTCACAGCAAGATCATTTTTCTGCATGATAATGCACCATCTCATGCTGCACATAAAACATCTGCATCTCTGGCTGATATGGGCATAAAAGGGGACAAACTTATGGTGTGACCCCCATGCTCCCCTGACCTCTACCCCATTCCGAACCTTTGGAGCATCATTAAAAGGAGTGTCTATGATGGCGGGAGGCAGTTCACATCTAAGCAACAGCTCTGGGAGGGTATTCTGTCCTCATGCAAAACAATTGAAGCAGAAACCATCCAAAACCTGACAAATTCAATGGACGAGAGAGTTCAGAAGCTCCTTTCGAACAAGGGGTCCTATGTGAAAATGTAACATCACCTAGAATAAAGTTTTGAGTTGAAAACTGTTTGATTTCAGTTTCTAACAACCTGCTAATGCTTATAATTTCAAAAATGACCATTTTTTTGGTCTTTATTAAAATGAAAAGGTTGATCGAAAAGTTTGGGGGATCTAAGAGTGTGGCAACCCAGTAGTCATGATTACTTCGAATTCTGACAATATGAGGGTCATGCTGCAGGTAGTGCAGCAAGAAGGCACTTATGTGTCTTGCGCATCTCGGAGCCCCAAAATTATTTTCCGGGCTAGATGCAGCTAAAAATTATTTTTAATTTTAAATCTGGTGGAGCTTATTATAGATGGCCTAATAGGATCAGTGCTGCACACTGCTACAAAGCCCAAATTATTTTCCAGTCAAGATACAGATAAACATGATTAGTAATTTGAAAGCTTAAAACGTTTGGTAGGGTGATTTTAACCAATCATCAAGCTTTTACTCTCCCCAGGATGACACAGGGGTAGAAAAGTCGTTTCGGATCCATGATTTGTTCATCTTTATGAACGTGAGTCTGTCTACATTATCAGTGGAGAGCCGCGTGCGCTTATCTGTCAGCACACCACCAGCAGCGCTGAACACACGTTCAGACAGAACGCTGGCTGTGGGGCATGACAAGATCTCCAAGGCGTAAGTGGCTAGCTCCGGCCATTTATCCAGATTGGAAGCCCAAAAAGAGCAAGGGTCCAGTGACACAGTCGTGGCTTCAATGTTTACTTGGAGATACTCCTGTACCATCGTCTCTAGGCGTTGACTATGTGTCAGACTTCTTGTCTCCTGTGGCCTTGCAAAGGATGGGCTAAAAAAGTGGTGAAATGATTCCGCAAAATTGATGTTACCAGCAGATACTGTGGTTCTGTTACGGTTTGAGTGCTGAACACTTGACGGTCCCACGGTTGGCAAGTTGGAACTGTGAGATTCACTACGTGCACCACTGGTATTTTGTGGAAAAGCACATGTAAGATTCTGCAACAGTCTCTGCTGATACTCCTGCATGCGTGCATCCCTTTCTATGGCAGGAATAATTTCTGCAAATTTACTTTTGTACCGGGGTTCTAACAGTGTGGCAACCCAGTAGTCAGGATTATTTCTAATTCTCACAATTCGAGGGTCATGTTGCAGGTAGTGCAGCAAGAAGGCACTCATGTGTGTTGCGCATCCAGGAGCACCAAGTCCCTGTTGTGTTGGTGGCGAGGTAACAATCATGCTTCCTTCCTCTGTCCTCTCCCCCCAACCTCGCACAACAGAAATGTGATCAAGGTCTCCCTCATCTGATGAGTCTTCCATCAGTTCGTCCTCCACTTCTTCCTGGGCTCCTGCACCTTCCTCACTAGTTTGGCTGCTACCATGCGCCCTGGTAAAACCATCTCCCCCACCCTCACATGCCTGCCGCCTTGGTGCTGCCGACCTTCTGGACCTTGCAGATGTTAGCCCTTCCGCATACAACTCCTCCTCCTCTACTTCCTCCACCTCCTCTTGTGCCACCACCTGACTCCGAATTCTGTTTAACATGTGCTCCAGCATGTAAATCACCGGAATAGTCATGCTGATAATGGCATCGTCAGCACTAAACATCTTCGTCGCCATTTCAAAACTGTGCAGAAGGGTGCATAGGTCCCTGATCTGAGATCCACTCCACCAGCGTGATTTGCCCCACCTCTGAATCTCGTTGGCCCAGGCTATACGTCAGAACGTATTGCACCAGGGCTTGTCGGTGCTGCCACAGTCGCTGCAACATGTGCAGAGTTGAATTCCACCGGGTAGGCACATCGCATTTTAGCCGGTGAAGTGGCTGGCCCAACGACTTCTGTAGAGATGTAAGTCGCTGAGCTGCGGGATGCGAACGGCGGAAGTGAGCACACAGCGACCGTGCCCTCTGCAGAAGGCCATCTAGTCTGGGATAGTGGGCTAAAAATTGCTGGACAACCAGGTTCAACACGTGAGCCATACAAGGCACGTGTGTGACATTGCCCCGGCGAAGGGCCGCACCCAGGTTTGCAGCATTGTCGCACACGGCCTTCCCTGGTTTCAGGTCCAGTGGAGACAACCATTCATGAAATTGGTTCTCCAGAGCTGACCACAACTCCTCAGCTGTGTGACTCACATTTCCCAGACATTTCAATGTAAAAACCGCCTGATGACGTTGAGCCCTACTGCCAGCATAGTAAGGAGGTGTGCAGGATCCCTTCTGCGCAGTTAGAAAGCTTGTGGCATGACCAGACAGGCTTTGGGTGCAGGTGGAAGACCGAGAGGAGGTTGAGGAGGCAGAAGCAGTGGAGGAACTTTGACATAAAGAGGATTGACGCACAACTCGTGGGGACGGCAAGACTTGGACAGCAGCCCCTTGTCCTGCTGTCACCATAGTTACCCAGTGCCCAGTCAGCGACATGTAACGCCCCTGTCCATGCCTACTCCTCCAAGTGTCTGTGGTGAAATGCACCCTGTCACACACAGAGTTTCTCAAAGAAGCGGTGATGTTGTGTGCGACATGCTGGTGGAGCGCAGGCACACCTTTCTTTGAGAAGTAGTGCCGACTGGGCATCTGGTACTGGGGCACTGCGACGGACATAAGGTCTCGAAAATCCTCTGTGTCCACCAGGCGGAAAGGCAGCATTTCTGTAGCCAAGAGCTTGCAGATGGTGAAATTCAACCTCTTAGCTTTCTCATGGCTAGGAGGAAATGGTCTTTTACTTGTCCACATCTGAGGGACCGAGGGCTGGCTATTGTGCTTAGACGGGGTTGATAAGGGTGTCCCCGGCAAACTGCCGGTCTGTGAGGAAGATGCAGGCGGACATGTTAGGTTGCCTTCATCCAAAGGTGGTGCTATCGATGTCGGACAGCGCTCAACACCAGCTGGTGTTACCACCTCCAAAGAAAATGATGACCTGCCAATCACGCTGGCTGTTGCGGGTAAAGAGGTGGCAGGTCTGCGCCCCAAAACAGGTGTGACTGCTGTCCCCCCAGTCACAGAGGATGAAGAGGCCGCGGATGCACAAGATATGGCAGACGGTGGTTGGCCCGGCTGGCTAGGCCGCATTGTAGCACACTGAGCTTCCCACTGCAACTTATGCTTCATGTCCATGTGCCGGTTCATGCATGAAGTACTCAAACTATGTATTTTTTGGCCTCTACTTAGCTTTTGCTGACAAATGTTACAGATAACACGAGTTGGGTCATCTTTATCGATCTGAAAAAATGCCCAGGCTATGCAAGGCTTAGCACCCATGCGACCTGAAGAGCCACCACGACTTGTGGTGAGAGGCAGAGTTGTGTTTGAGGATGCAGTTGTTGACGTGCTTCCAGTACTACGTCTCTGTCCAGGAAGGCGCAACCTGACCTCGTCGTCACTAGCATCTTCCTCCACCTCCTCTGCTGACCTCATCTCTTGGCTGACTGTGGGTTGACAGTAAGTGGGATCTCCAACCTCATCATCATCACCCTGTGCGTTATCACACCCGTCGTCCTCAGAGCCAACCTGTTCCTGCCCTGACAAAAAACTAAAGTTGTCGCTCCAATCAGGTATTTGAGTCTTATCATCGTCTTCCTCATTGTCTCCACCAACAGGAGTTACAGTTTGGGAATGAGGGTCTACATTATGGTCAGAACCTTCTGCGTCTGGTCCTGGATCCGACTCATAAAGATTCTGGGCATCAGTGCAGATCATTTCCTCGTCTGGATTCACAGAAGCGCTGGAGTCGACCTCTGATTCCCAGGCTATAGTATGAGTAAACAGCTCTGCAGACTCAACCATCTGTTCTACCTCATACTCAGACGGGCAGCTGGAGATTTGGGAGCTGTGAGGAAGCAAGTGCGATTTGGGTGACACTTTTGAGGACTGGAGTATTTGTGATGTTGAAGTTGATGTGGAGGAGAGCCCACTTAAAGGAGCACTTGATATCCGTTGAAGCACCTGCTGTTTTTGTGCCTCATCTGGAATTTGTAGCGATTGGCGTGGCCGTAAGAAAGGGATCTTATCACATTGTCCGCTAAAAGAAGTAGACATTTTAGTTTGGCTGGAAGATGGTCTTTCTTCTGCAGATGTTACTGTTGCTTTAACACCTACCCCACGGACACAACCTTTTTTCCCCTTCCCAACACGCCTATTCCCCTTTCCACCAGCAGCAGGCCTTTTTCCACTCATTTTGGTGGTTAACTAATTCACAACTCTGGAGTTGTTTGCACAAAAAAACAATGGATGGTAACCGAGCAGAGCTGAGTGGCCAAACTGTGGTATTAGGCCAAAACTATTGGCTGGGTTAGATGCAGAAAAAAATTATTTTGAATTTGCAACCTGATGGAGGTCAGTATAGATGGACTAATACAACAAGTCCCACACACAGCTAGAAGCCCAAATATTTTTTCAGAGGTACTGTAGATGCAGATAAAAATTAGTTTTAATTTGCAACCTGATGGAGGTCAGTATAGATGGACTAATAGAGAAAGTCCGACACACTACTAGAAGGCCAAATATTTTTTCAGAGGTAGATGCAGAAAAAAATATATTCAGTTTGCAACCTGATGGAGGTCAGTATAGATGGACTAATAGAACAAGTCCCACACACTGCTAGAAGCCCAAATATTTTTTCAGAGGTACTGTAGATGCAGATAAAAATTAGTTTTAATTTGCAACCTGATGGAGGTCAGTATAGATGGACTAATAGAGAAAGTCCGACACACTACTAGAAGGCCAAATATTTTTTCAGAGGTAGATGCAGAAAAAAATATATTCAGTTTGCAACCTGATGGAGGTCAGTATAGATGGACTAATAGAACAAGTCCCACACACTGCTAGAAGCCCAAATATTTTTTCAGAGGTACTGTAGATGCAGATAAAAATTAGTTTTAATTTGCAACCTGATGGAGGTCAGTATAGATGGACTAATAGAGAAAGTCCCACACACTGCTAGAAGGCCAAATATTTTTTCAGAGGTAGATGCAGAAAAAAATATATTCAGTTTGCAACCTGATGGAGGTCAGTATAGATGGACTAATACAACAAGTCCCGCACACAGCTAGAAGCCCAAATATTTTTTCAGAGGTACTGTAGATGCAGATAAAAAATATATTCAGTTTGCAACCTGATGGAGGTCAGTATAGATGGACTAATAGAGAAAGTCTGACACACTACTAGAAGGCCAAATATTTTTTCAGAGGTAGATGCAGAAAAAAATATATTCAGTTTGCAACCTGATGGAGGTCAGTATAGATGGACTAATACAACAAGTCCCACACACAGCTAGAAGCCCAAATATTTTTTCAGAGGTACTGTAGATGCAGATAAAAATTAGTTTTAATTTGCAACCTGATGGAGGTCAGTATAGATGGACTAATAGAGAAAGTCCGACACACTGCTAGAAGGCCAAATATTTTTTCAGAGCTAGATGCAGAAAAAAATTATATTCAGTTTGCAACCTGATGGAGGTCAGTATAGATGGATTAATAGAACAAGACCCACACACAGCTAGAAGCCCAATATTTTTTCAGAGGTAGATGCAGAAAAAAATATATTCAGTTTGCAACCTGATGGAGGTCAGTATAGATGGACTAATAGAACAAGTCTCACACACTGCTAGAAGCCCAAATATTTTTTCAGAGGTACTGTAGATGCAGATAAAAATTAGTTTTAATTTGCAACCTGATGGAGGTCAGTATAGATGGACTAATAGAATGATGCTATGCCCAAAAGATTTTACTTCACTAGGTGCAGTAAAAAAAATTGGTATTCTATACACAGGTGGTATATCTTGCAACACCGATAGGCTACTCCACTGACTAACACACTCTGCAATAGGCCAAAAAGGATTAGCTTTGCTAGATTCAGCCAAATGCTGTGAAAAAAACTTGCACAGCACTGGCACAGACCTGCCTGGCAAAAACTGATAGGAACTGATGTAACCTAGTCCTGAAAAGGACTCCAATTACAATTAGTCTTTACTCCCACAATCTATCTATTTAAGAGCACAGACCTCCCTGATAAAAGTCGTAGGAAATGCTGTAACCTAGTCCTTAAAAGGACTGCAATCACAACTATTCCCTACTCCCAAGCTATCTGTATATTTGTGCGAAAATTGGCTTGAAATTAACAAGGTATAGCGCACACAGCAACAGCGGTGCCGTCTAACACGCAGCTGCAGCAGTGAGAAAATGGTGGCGACGGGGAAAATGGCTTGGTCTTATAGGGCAAGGACATGTGACATACACTGCCAATGACACATGCCCTTGCTTGTGTGAAAAAAAGCACTTTGCTCCGTGTGTGCGCTGCTGATAGGCTGACAGATTGCACCTCCCCACTGTAAATGCGGGAAAGAGAAAAAAAAATGGAGATCTTCATTGTTCCTGCAGAGATCCATCCCCTGCCCCTCCCCCCACCCCGCTGTACACTCAAACTGCGTATTAACATTAATTTTCATCATTACTGAGAAAAAATCCAGTTATGATTTTGGTGCACGAACAGTTATCGAACATAACCTCGAACAGCCGAATTTTTCTCAAATTGTTCGTGTTCGCCGAACGGCTCGAACACCGCCCAAAACAGCTCGAATTTGAGATTGGCGAACAGTTCGAGTAGAACAACGCTCATCTCTAATCCTAAACTCTATATTTTAACAGGAAAGTAGGGGGGTCGTCTTATACACCAGGTGGTCTTATACGCCGGAATATACGGTAGTTGGCAATGGGTATTGCTTCTTGTGGAAAGTCAGGATTTTCCACTAACTCTTCAAATGAAGGCACAACATTCTGTAGTGGTAGAAAGGCAAGTGCAGGTATCATGCGTATCCAACGAGCAAATTCATAGTCACCTTGATATTGCACCTTGAGTCCTTCATTTTGAACTTTTCGCCAAACTGACTGTGATAGGTGGAAGAAGCAACCAGTCTCCTCAAGGTTGGGGAATTCACTCTCAAATGCCTGAATTGCAGCTAGTTCAAAATCCAACATCAGGTTGTGTGGCTGCAGTCCAGGTTGCATGTTATTCAGCTTTTGTAGCAACCTCTGGTACGTTGAATGGCTCTTGTCCATCAGCAAGGCGTACACTACAGGAACAACAAGGCCGCTGTGGACTACATGGGATTGTATAAAGTTGATTGAACAGGGCTGGTGTACTGAAAAACATGCCATCAGCAAACCACTCTTTACTTTGTGCCAGTAGATGGAGATTGTCTTTTGCTCCAAATATCAGGATACGGCTGTGTCCACTTCCTAATTAAAAGTGAAAGTATTAGTACAGGAAATAATGAGAGACAAAATAAAAAGTAACAAGTAGCAGACAGAGAATTTCGGGATGAATTCACAAAAATTTTTCCTTATCAGAAGCATTCGTTGTTCAAATCTCACATTAAAAACTCACATTTTGCTTCAGATTTTCTGATTTTATAACAGAAACTTAAATCTGAAGCAAAATCTGGTGTGAAGGGGCTAAACAATAGTTTTTTCTACCACATGTATTGTCCCAGTGGAAAATGATATATTCCTGTTTAAAAATGCTTCCAAGCTTCAAAAATGTCACATTTTCAAAGTTGTGAAAGGATTAACGGCACCAGAAACCAGCAAAATGCAGAATTCCATGATAATAAAAGGTTTACATCAGGAAAAACGAGCAAACATGTAAGAAGTATTTGTGAAAAAAAAGCATACTAACTCAATGGTTCATTAGGTCGTGGTCATATGCAGCGTAAATGTCTAAATCCCATCCACATGGTGATGAAAAAATGCACAGTTAAAAAAAATGACATGCAGTGCAGCAGTGGTGTACCTACCATGTAGGCAAGGGACGCCACTGCCCCCGGGCCCTCAGGGGGCCTGCCGCCAAGGGGTGTAATGCGCCCATGAACACCGAACCCCCTGGATCTACCAAGCTCTGGTAGGTGCCTGTCACCTACTGGAGCATGGCAAGGATAAATTAATACTCACCACCTGCTGCTGCGCTGCTTTCCTCACTCTGCTTTGATGCAGATCCTGAGACGTGAGCGATCACATGATTGCATACATCATTCCAGGTCCTGTATCAAAGCAGAGGAACGGAGCGTGTGGCAGCAGGTGGTGAATATTAATTAACCCCCTGCCATGCTCCGGTAGATGACAGGCACCTACCGGAGCATGGTGTACCCTCTTCCCAGCACTAATTCAGCATTGGAACTTCATTTCAGGCTGTTGGCAGGGCAGCGTGGCTAAAGGGGGCAGGGCATCGCGGAGGAAGGGGGGCCCAGGCCCCTTCAAAACTTTGCTATGGGGCTAGGGCCAAGCTACTTATGACCCTGCATAAGGGTGGATAGGCAATAAATATTTATGGAGGAAATACCCTTTTATTAGACTGTTTCACATGCCACGCATTTGCTTTCAGGGTTATGTTCGTGGTGCCAGTTCAGCTTACTACAATTATACTTTCCATTGTGGCATCCCGTTCCCACCATATTTATCCTGCCACAATACCTCCTTGTTGTGTAAGGCCATCGACACCTCCTTTCTCCATCTATATCCACCCAATACATCTCTGGCTGCACTAATACATGATATTCCCATTTCATCCCCTTGCACCAGGTTCACCTTTCCATATGTGATGGGCTGGAGGCTCGTGACATGGTGCACGGTGTGGAGCTACTGCGGGGTAATACAGTGACTATGGAATATGGCCGTCCTCGACATGATCTGTGATATGCGGGGACATTAGTGGAGAGGCTACACTGGGTAAAGAGCAGTCGCTGATGAGGTCAGCCCTATGCCATGCACAACATGTGATTGATGATCTGCTGCATATTGGGGCAGTGACATTAGTCTGAGAAAGCCATATGGCAGATGGCCAGAACATCACTGTCATGATGGGAAAGAATCGGCAGCGAGATCATGTGACCCAACTCCCCCCAAAAAAATCAGATTAACTCTTAATTCCATGGCCATTTGTAACATTCACTATAAAAGTCCAAAATTAAAAAAATAGTCTCAGCAGAGAGAACAGCATATAAAGAAGACACAGACACAATGAATGGAGTTTATTCATCTTTATTCTTATCTATTATCAATTTAGTTTCATTTAGTCATCCAGTGCCATTTATAGCAGTTACTGCATAAAAAGGAGGTGAACCAGAGGAAGCAAAACAACCCCATGTGTGGGGAAAATTCCTTCCTGACCCCAAGTACTGGCGACCGGCAATCCCTGGGTCACTGAGGTCAGCTCTGGATGGGCCCGTCACCGCTTTACATGGAAGATTTATACATATATTTGTATCTTATCTTTATATCTAGACCATTTATAGCTTATGTCTAACTAAGGGCGCACTTACACTGGTCAATTATCAGGAATGGCCGTTCTTAAGAACGGCCATTTTCCAATAATTACGGAGTGTAAACAGGCGGGCGATCACCCCACGAACTAACAAAAGGTCGGCTGCTTAAAAATGCTGAACACACAGTCACACATACATTCACACATATACACACTGTGACACATACACATACAAGTGCTTCTTACTAAATTAGAATATCATCAAAAAGTTCATTTATTTCAGTTCTTCAATACAAAAAGTGAAAATATTATACAGAGTCATTACAAACAGAGTGATCTATTTCAAGTGTTTATTTCTGTTAATGTTGATGATTATGGCTTACAGCCAATGAAAACACAAAAGTCATTATCTCAGTTGTTAGCACCATGCCGGATCCCTGCTCTGACCGGCAGGGTCTCTGGCGTGTTACTTCACTCACCCGCGCTGCGATCGGTGCTTCCCTTCCCCATGCTCTGCCTGCTTCCAGCAGGGCTTCCAGCCATGTCCTTAGGGCACGCACGTGCTCCCGCCCTCTTAAAGGTCCAGCGCGTGCACTGGCTGTGGGACATTATGTATATATTGCTTCTTCCCCACTGGGCACGTGCCTGAGCAACCTTCCTGCTCTGCAGTCTAAGTTGTTAAGGTTGTGTACCAGTCCTGCCTGCTGCACTCTGGTGCATATTGTTAGAACCCTCCTGTTAGTTTTTTCTATCTTGTGTTTTGCGGTCACGTGACCAGCTGCCTATATATTCCAGCTCTGCCCTTCTGGCTTGGCTGGACTTCAGTGTTGTTTAACTGTTTTGCTAGCCTGGTGCTTCAGTGCCTATCTCTGTCAGTTTGCTTGGTCCTCTGGGACCTCTAGTACTTTTTCTCAGTTTGTCTATTGAGTTCTGCAACAATTTCTGTTTAGGAGGTGTCCCATTTTTATCCCAGTCCTTAGTTCTTTTAGGGACCCCTCCCTTATATCTATAGGTCTTCGTTCAGACTAGCCGAGGACGAAGGTGGGTCTGTTCACAAGGAACAGGCTGCCCGCTACATCGTAGGGATTCAGCTTAGTCTTACTGTAGGGACAGCTTTCCCCTATCTTTCCTTAGTTCTTGTTGCAGATCATAACAGTAAGTCCAGCCCAAAAAAAACTAAAAGGAAATAAATTCGGGGATCAGTATGGTTTCCGTCCAGGAGTTGGCTCAACGCCTGCAGGGATTGTCTCTGGAGGTGGCCGAGCTTCAGCAAGACGTGAGTAGCTGTCCTGGAGCACATTTTGTCGAACCCAAGGTAGGACTGCCTGATGTTTTTTGTGGTAAACAGCAAGATTTTTTTTCCTTTAAAAATGCTTGTTTGTTATATTTTCATTTGAAACCAAGATTCTCTGGGAATGAATCACAGCACATTGGTTTTATTATGTCACTTTTGCGCAATGAACCACAGGGGTGGGCCTTTTCTCTTCAACCTAATGATCCGTGTTTAAGTTCTGTTGAAGAATTTTTTTCTGCTATGGGGCTATTATATGATGATCCTGATCGAATCTCATCTGCTGAATCAGAACTTAGACGTTTGAATCAGGGGTCTGATGACGTTGAAAATTATTGCACACACTTCAATGATTCTGCGCTGAGATGTTTATTTCTTGCTGGTCTGAGTGAAAGGGTTAAGGATTTGCTAATTGCATTCCCTGCACCTGAGACTCTGCAGGAGGCTATGCATTTAGCTGTTCGTATAGACAGGAGACTGAGGTGCAGGCTCAATGAGGTAAAGACTCCTGTAATGTCAGGTCCTAGTCCCCAGAAAATCTGCTCTGATGGTGGGGAACCGATGGAGGTTGGGGGGGGTGTCACTCCGCTCTCAGGATAAAGACCGGAGATTCGCTGAGGGATTGTGTCTTTATTGTGGTAAAGGTGACCATTTGATTAAGTATTGTGAGCGTCGTTTAAGTATAGAAAAAAAAAAGGTCAGTTACGCCCGTATAGCTTGTTTACGCTCTGCAGAAGTATTTCTTTCTGGGAGTACTACTCTGCAGGGAGATGTGATTTAATTTCCTTAGTTCTTGTTGCAGATCATAACACATATCCCGCCTGCTGCACTCTGGTGCATATTCCGCCTGCTGCACTCTGGTGCATATCCCGCCTGCTGCACTCTGGTGCATATCCCGCCTGCTGCACTCTGGTGCATATCCCGCCTGCTGCACCATCCAGTCTGTCCTACTGGTTCCAGCTGCTGCTCATCCTTTGGTCTGTCCTGGAGTGGCACCTGGCGTTCATAGGGAGCCAAGTCTAACTTCACCATCGGAGGCTCTAGTGAACAGTCGGATGCTTGCTTAGTCACACCCCTCCAGGCTCTCTGCAGTCCGTGGCACAGTGGTTCCTCAAACCACGCCCGTGACGTCAGTAAATTAGAAAACTTAATAACAACAGTGAGAAAAAAGTTTTTAAATCCAAAATGTTGGCCTATTGAAATGTATGTTCAGTAAATGCACTCAATACTTGGTCGGGGCTCCTTTTGCATCAATTACTGCATCAATGTGGTGTGGCATGGAGGCGATCAGCCTGTGGCACTGCTGAGGTGTTATGGAAGCCCAGGTTGCTTTGATAGTCGCCTTCAGCTCATCTTCATTGTTAGATCTGGTGTCTCTCATCTTCCTCTTGACAATACCCCATAGATTCTCTATGGGGTTAAGGTCAGGTGAGTTTGCTGGCCAATCAAGCACAGTGATACTGTTGTTTTTAATCCAAAACTATCCCTCCTCCACCAGCTATCCCTACACTCAATGCAGATAACAGTGGTGTTACTAGAGAAAGGACAGTAAGTAGCCCTGAAAAAGACTTTTATTCTAATGGTGCAGCAGCAGTATACAAATACTGCAATAGCAATTAAACACTGCCTATATGCCTGCTTTCATCTAAGCTCTCCCTCCTAGATCAACTCTCCCTGAATTGCTTCCAGAGGAGAGTGTGCAGAGCATCGCGTCATCGGGTCTTATATAATCACAGTAATCCCAGTAGTGAACATGGCTATGGCATTACTGTGTATGACAGGCAATCCCTGCATGTTTATTGGCTGTTGAACAACTACTAAATATGTGGGCAGGACTTGATCATGCTTCCAAAGCACCCGCAATACTCGATCGAGTAACAAGCGTACCCGAGCACCCCGACGCTCGATCAAGCAGTAGTGAGCACGCTTGTGACTCGCCCAGGGGTATATGGGAGAGACTCGGCACCCCGCCTTTACCTTCTTGGGAGGTCATGGCAGTCGGCCCGTACTTTGGGGTCACTCTTTAAAAGGGGTTTGGTTAATAGTTTGTCTCGTGACGCCACCTGTGGTTTCTGGTAATGGTTACCAGCGTTGCTGCAGACCTCCGGGGGTGATGGGATGGCAACTGGGATGTTTCTGCTCCCCACAAGCGGAGCGGGCTCCTGGGGCAGGGTTGATAGAAGGGATGCAAGTGAGAGGTGGCCCGGTCGGGTCAGGGGGAATGACGGACACGCACACAGGGGATTCGCTTCAGTACCTTTACTGGTGTAACGGCAGGTAGGGTCCAGGGTACTTAATAGGAAGGGTGCACTTCAGGACTCTCCCCAGTGAGTGGGTTGTAGGCCTCCCGGTCCGTTTCTTCCTCTCTCTAAGCTTCTGGCCAGCCTGGAACTTGGCCTAGCTTCTATGTTGTTTTGCTCTCTCACCTGACTGCTTGGTAGTAGGACTTTTCTCTGGCAAGCACTATCCCTGGACGCTGGGGCCTTCGTGGTTCCTAGTCCTGAAATTGATGGTAGCTTCAGGTCTGGAAGCCTCCTGCTATGCCGGTTGTCCCTACTGGGTGTAGAGAACCCTGTAGGCGCGGACCCGGTGTCCGGCTTGTGTCCTGGGGTGAGCCTGAGATGCTCCTCTGCCCCCTTAACTCCTCCCTCCAGTATATAGATCCCTAACAGGGCTCCCTCTGGTGGTATGAGGTGGAAGGGTGGAGGTGTCTGTTTGTAGTGAGGGCCTCTTGTGGAGAAGTCCGTCCATGCACCCTTTTTGGGTCCTGTGGTACCTGTAGTAGCACGGTGCCACACTTGCTCATCTCTAGACTCTTATTGATAAATAGATAGATCTATCTCTCTGTAGCATGATTGCCAGAAGCGGAGGTCATCCCAAACACATTTCTTGTACCGGGACACCAAGATGTCATTGTCTGCAGCTGCACTGACCGATTTGCACATGCTCGCTACTCTCCATTAAGATGTGTGGTGCTATAATGGATCAGAGAGCTGCCCTCAAAATCTGTGCATGTCTGTTGCACTCTCAGTTATGTGTAACTGCCATATTGGAGTGAAGAATGTCCACTCTTGCACAGGCTGTATAAGGTTGTAAAGAATTTGAAGATATTTTGTCAATATTTTACTATTGAGGAATTACAGATAGATCTAGTATATAAAAAGGATGGCATGTTAATAATAGTATAGGAAGCATAACCACATTGTTTGCACAGGGACCTATGTGAACCAAGGGCAATAGCCACATAGCATATGTAAACTGCAAGTATATTGATCCATTCAGTATGTTTCTGGTCAGAGGCATAGCTAGGGGTTCAGCTCAGGGGGACAAGACATCTAAATGAGCCCTTAACAAGGTAACCGTGTGTACAACTAAGGCTGTGAACCCTGATCGTGGGTATAGAGGAACCTCACAGATGACCACGCTGTTACTAAAAATTAATCTCTACAACGACCAACATTGATATTACTGCCATATGGACATCATATAGTGGTAGATACTAGACCTGCAGACCATACACTTAATTACAGTACAGTTATATACAGTAACTTAATCAAGAGTCAAGGGTTATACAGTATCTGCGCTGGTTCAAGTGATTATTATAATAATAATAATGGTAAATCGGTGTCAAGGACAAAGAGAGGGATTTAATGTTAAAACAGATTGTAGTTTATTAGGCACAAAAGGAAAATACGTAAGCATATTTATCTGTATACCAGTTATACCACATACTATCAACAGTCCACCAGAAGTACAGGTGGATTTATATAGCCACTTTTAATTACCCCAGAGATAAATACCTGTGGGCCCTCCACCACCCAGTGGTAACCATTTAGTATTATTTATCATGATCTTTTAAATCTTTTATTCATATTCATGTCTCAAGAAAACATTGAGAAATATTGAACATATTCTTTCTTGCTTCCCCTGAAGCCCCCCTCCCTTATCCATCTTTGTCAGGAGACAAGAGCTGACCCTCCACGCAGCTGTCCATATGCAAATAACAGTGCAAGAAGCTCAATAGCCTACTCTACTTAACATACAAATGCATTTCCTCTTAACACAGACCTGGGATAGATTGACACCTTCCAGCATAGGGGCAGAGATGAAAGGAAAGGGGAAATGGCTCATTTAGTCTCAAAGGGGGTTTAACAAACACTGCAGGATTTTCGGAGCCGATACGAAATATGGAATAACTTAAGTTCCATAATTCTGACAATAATGGGACTCATATTTTTAGTGGCAGGGTCAGCTAGGGAACGATAGGAATATATTTCTGACACAGTAAACCCGTCCGTGGGGCTGTAGTGCAAAAGCACCAGAATAATGGATCAAAACTATGCCATGCGTGGTCTCTAAACAAAGCTAAATTCATAATGGAAAAAATGGCGTCATTTGCTAGCTTCTGCGATCAACGAGCGATAAGTTGTACCAAAAAAACAGGTTTTTAATACAAAAATGAAGAGTGGAGCCCGAGCCCATATGATGTCATCACATGGGTGTGTGGGCCGATCTTCCCCTTCGGCATAAGAGAGCCGACGGAAGATTGATCAATATTCTTTGCCAGGGGGGTATAGATACTATAAGCAATGGATCGCGTTCAATAACGCTCAAATCGGCAAGCCCCTCCTCCAGCTACACTAATTTGTCGCCGTGAACTCTATAGTAAGTTTCTTCTGTAATCCTGTTTATTTTATGTAACTGTCTATTCTGTACTGTAAATGTCTCTTTTATAAAATCCTTGTATATATTTTTCCTAAACACTGCCTCTCTTTTGAATTTAATCTAAAATGTAATAGTTCTGTTTCTTTTGTCCGGTAATCGTTCACTCTCCCGAGGCCATATACGCTACCAAAACGCAGGCGTCCGCCCGGGTCTTGCATTTCAATTACCGTGTTTCTGATATATTCCCTGCAGAAAGGCTAACTCTCCTCTGAGACATCCCGCTCTATAGAGCACCCTTTTCTAATCTACTAGGGAACATCAAAAGGTAATCCTCATCTTCATTCTACACGCTATACAGCCACACATATACCAACCGCTGTCCTTAACAACACTTCTCTGGTTCCCTTACAGAGACTTGGGGCCCACAATTGGCATCTGCAGTCTGTAACCCGCCAGCAATATACAGTTTTTTGATCCACAGTATTTTAACCATTTTAATACTTTTACGCACATGTTTTCCTTTTGTGACTAATAAACTACAATCTGTTTTATCATTAAATCCCTCTTTGTCCAATCCTTGACACCCATTCACCATCACTTGAACCAGCGCAGATATAACCCTTGACTCTTGATTATTATTTTTACTTCACAGCTTGGGGCAGCTGTGTTTTATCTGGACTAATAAAAAGGATCGTATCCACAATATCCAGAGGTTCTTCAATGTACCACATCAGCCAGAGTCACTAAATAACTCCAATAATGCTGACATCAGCAACACTAAGGAATCACTTAAAATTTTGGAACAATTGCTCCTTAACGAGATGCGGGATCTTTGGGAAGTAGCTACTCTGGAACCTTATTCGGCCTTTGACAGCATTCCCACTTGTCTTTATGTATCCAAACCCCTATCTGGAGATATAGGCGAACAGACCACACTAGCCGGATGGAACCAGATATTTAAGTCATTGTCTAAACAGGTTGTCTCGTTCATAATTGAAAAACGAAAACAACTTATGGAGAGTAAAGCAAAAACTCATAAACTTTATCATGGCATCAAAACGCACGAAAACCATCCAGAAATTATCCGTCTCACCACTAGCATTAGAAATAAGATCCACACCAAAGAAACTGAAAGTATACAAAGAAAAAGGAGAAAATTTGGCAGAGATGCTGTCCCAGTACCCTCCACCGCCGTCCCACTACCTAGAGCTAATGTATGTGAAATCATTGACAAGGTACAAAGTACACCCAACACTATACCGATGTCTGAGGACAGATTCTCCATTTATCCAACATCCGACGAGGATTCATCCACCGGCAGCAACACACAGAGAGTCGTAATAACCACTTCAAGGGATCAGAGATCCTCCTCCCATTTCAAATATACCGGTTAATACTCAGAACATGTTCAACATTCTGAGTACTAAAGGCCCCGTCACACTAAGCGAGATCGCTAGCGAGAGCTCTGCTGAGTCACAAGTTTTGTGAAGCAACAGCGACCTCAGCAGCGATCTCGCTGTGTTTGACACTTAGCAGCGACCAGGCCCCTGCTGTGAGATCGCTGGTCATGTCAGAATGGCCTGGACATTTCTTTGATCGTTGAGGCCCCGCTGGGTAGCATGTATCGGTGTGTTTGACACCTTACCAACGACCTTGTTGATGACTCAGACACAGAGACACATAGGCGTGCATCGTTATACAGATCGTTACAGGTCGCCACATCGTTGCTGCGTCGTTGGGAAGATCTGACTGTTTGACATCTCACCAGCGACCACATAGCGACGCAGCAACGATCCCTGACAGGTCGTATCGTTGTCGGAATCACTGTAGAGTCGCTGAGTGTGACGGGGCCTTAACAATATCATCCATTTGCCACCCAATTACATCCCTCACTCGAGAAACATCCAACGCAACTCCAGGCACTATGCTAGAGAGGACAAAGACTACCTCATCCCATCCCCCACAGCTACGCAAACACACAGCACCAAAGCAAAAGGGAAAAGGAGTTGCAGGGGGAGGCAATTTTCCAATAAGAAAACGTTACCAACTCAGGAACTAACTCAAGGGAAGACCTCTATCTTCAATCTTAGTCAATATTCCCTACTCCACAACGAGGTCAAACTACTAAAGGATTAAAATATGCTCCCTCTACCAAGTTTAACAAGTTCGGGGCATTCATAGGAATTAAGAAATTCATGAGACAGCTAGCTATTAAAAAGCATTTTCTGAAAAAAACACCTCAAACCAACCTGATTTCATCCAATTCCCCTCCTGACTACTACAAACACACCGACCTCAAGAACAAATCAAATTTCAATCCCCTAAATGAATACTATACGTCAATGGAAACATTTTAAAAAATGTAATTGACGATATACATAAGATTAGCGACAATAGGTGTTCGAACTCAAAAATAATCTCACCAGGGGAGAATGCCAAGCAATAATTCAATTGCAAAGGAGCAAAAATATAGTCATACGCCCAGCAGATAAGGGGAGGAGGTATTGTGGTACTTGACTACCAACAGAACAACAACGAGTCCCTAAGACTCCGAAGTGATAGCAGAACCTAGGAGCCCATGGAAAGTGACCCCACCCCATTATACACAAAATAAATAAATTACCTTATTACCAGAGGAGGGAGGGATTCCTGAATAAGTGCAAATTTGAGTACATCAACACCCCACACCCCAGGACAGCAATTTTTTATTATCTACCAAAGATCCACAAAACCCAGAATAACCCGCCAGGGAGACCAATTATTTCGGGCATTCAAAGTTTAACCTCCAACCTTTCTAGATATGTTGATAGCCATTTACACAACTTAGTCCCACTATTACCATCGTACCTTAAAGACACCACACATGTCTTAAGACTACTGGACAAAGTCCAATGGCAAAGCCACTACATCCTGGGGACCCTTGACATTGAGTCTATATACCGACATCCAGCACCACAAGGGATGCCAGGCGGCTACCCATTTTCTAAATGAATACAGCGGAATCCCATCAGACCAAGTTAATTTTATTCAGGACTGCATGTTGTTCATCTTAACCCACAACTCATTTCAATATGAATACAACCACTACAGCCAAAGGTGGGGCACTGCTATGGGGATCAGGTTTGCATCCAGCTACGCTAACTTCTACGCGGGTTTGCACCCAGCTACGCTAACTTCTACGCGGGTATGTGGGAACATTCTACCATATACCCCAGGGGGAACTGCACGCGAACCTGGTCCTCTGGCGACGTTTTATAGACAACATATTATCTATCTGGTTGGGTGATTAACTTTCTCTCTCCACCTTCTTAACAGAAATCAATTCTAATTATTTCTTTTTAAACTTTACCTCTACCATTAGCACTGAGAATATAAATTTTTTAGATCTGAACATCTACATCCATGGGGGACGTCTGGCTACACGAACATATTTTAAGCCAACAGACACTAACAGCTTCATCTGCAGAGATAGTTGCCATTTACCCAGTTGGCTTTTGAATGTACCATTGAGCCAATACATGCGACTCCATCGCAATTGTTTGAATCCACAAGATTATGAGAATGAAGAAAAATCTCCTTACCAACAAATTTTTGGAAAAAGGGTATGACCATCAACACCTTCATTCCTCCAAAGAATCAGTACAAAACATAATGCGTTCAGACCTGTTACGCAGTAAGAGTGCTCATATAAGTAAAAGCACTCTCCGTACCAATATCCCCCCCAATCATAACCACCTTCAATTCCAATACACACCTTATGAGGAAAATAGTATGCCGCCACTGGAACAACCTGAAAGATAATAAAACCCTAGGTGATCTTTTACTTGAAATACCTAGGTCATCTTCAGTAAAGCATGGAACTTGGGCAGTTTAGTAGCACCATTTGTCAAAAATCCATCCACCACACAACAAATGTCACTCTATGCTATTCAAGGCTTCTTTCCATGTAGAAAATGTGTAGTGTGCAAAACACTACATAGTGAGAGACAAAAGAATATCAACAATGGGACCAATGAATTTATTATAAAGGATCACATAACCTGTTCAATGAAAGGCATTATATACAGCCTCAAATGCTCTTGCAGCAAAATATACATCGGATCCACAATCCGTCCAATGAGCACCAGAATAGAGGAACACTTACGGAACATCAAGAAAAAATTTGAAGGGCACCACTCATCCAAACATTTCCAAGAGAAGCATGGGGGCTCCATTAAAAACATGCAAGTGGCAGGCATATAAATTGTGCAGAAAGACTGGAGAAAAGGTGACTTTATCAAACGGATGTCCAGAGTGGAAAGCTATTGGATATTCCAATTTGACACCTTTATACCAAAAGGTTTCAATAGTGAGATCGAACTGTTTGGGTTCAATTAATGTTATTAATTCACAGTAATACTACCAATGGGACTGATTGATCTACAATACCTGTATGGAACCTCCTATATAAACATCCACAGACCTTGAAGGGCCATCCCTGACGAAGGAAAACGCTGTATTTCCAAAATGCATAGGAATTTGGCCCTGCTAGGCCTCCGTACGGATCCACATCACGTCATACATGTGACCACGCGTCACACAGGTCCTTCACCTGACTAAGCTCTGACTGCGCCATCCTCTACCAACTGTCCTCTGCATGCAGCCTCTGGCCAGGACTGCGTGCACCATCACGGACCATCCACCATTTTCTTCTTGCTACTCCAGCATTTATCACCACCCACCACCGACCAGTGGGCACGGAGACTGCTACCAGCCATCTTGGCACCATGCATACAGCTGCGCTATCATCCCGCTCTCGCAAGAAGACTGGTGAGTTGTTCTGTCATCTACAGCCAGGGCCGGACTGGCCATCTGGCAATTGTGGCAAATGCCAGAAGGGCCTGTCTAGTCGTGGGCCTCCTTATCTGCTACATTGTTATCAGAATCTGCATGGTCAAGACGCCCATACTGTTAACAGTTGTGATGGAGCACAATGTCGCTGGCTCCATCACTTAACCCAGCAGGCTGCAGGTGTCCCTCCTGTCCATGACCTGCCGGAGGCCAGCACCAAGCAGGGGACGTCAGAGGTGCAATGACATCACTGCAACGCGCCGCCAGCATCCATGGCAAGAATAAATAGAAGAGGAGACGAAGGATGCGGTGTCTGGATTAGGTGAGTATACGTATTTTTTAATTTTTGGGGTGAGGGGGACCATCACACTAAATAGGGCGCTGTGAGTCGGACCATCATATTATTATTATTATTTATTATAGCACCATTTATTCCATGGAGCTTTACATGTGAAAAGGGGTATACATAATAAAAAACGGTACAATAATCTTAAACAATACAGGTCATCGACTTGAGCAGGAGGAGAGTGGACTACAAGGGATCGGTGAGGATACAGTAGGTGAGGGCACAGCTGGTCGTGCAGCGGTATAGTGGTGTGGTGCTTACTGCAGGTTGCAGGCTTGTCGGAAGAGGTGGGTCTTCAGGTTCCTTTTGAAGGTTTGCACGGTAGGCGACAGTCTGATATGTTGGGGTAGAGAGTTCCAGAGTAGGGGGGATGCACAGGAGAAATCTTGTATGCGACTGTGGTAAGAGGAGATAAAAGGGGGAGTAGAGAATGAGCTCTTGTGAGGATCGGAGGTTATGTTGAGGTAAGTAGCGGGAGACCAGGTCACAGATGTATGGAGAATACCGGTTGTGAATGGCTTTGTATGCCAAGGTTAGGGTTTTGAAATAGAGGGAAGGTCACAGAGCAGGAGGTTGCAGTAGTCGAGGCTGGAGATGATGAGGGCATGCACTAGTGTTTTTGCAGATTCGTGGCTGAGGAATGTGCAGATCTGGGAGATATTTTTGAGTTGGAGTCGGCAGGAAGGGCTTGGATATGTGGTTTAAAGGACAGATCAGAGACCAGGGTTACCCTAGGCAGCGAGCTTGCGGGACTGTGGAGAGTGAGTAGCCATTGACTTGGATGGCTATGTCAGGTGGGGGGGTTGAAGAGATGGTGGAAAGATGATGAATTTGGTTTTAGCCTTAAGTTTTACAAATCTAGCAGAGCAGAAGGATGAAATAGCGGACAGACATTGTGGGCTTCTGGTTGTAAGGAAGTGATTTCAGGTCCAGAGAGGTAGATCTGTGTGCCATCAGCATAGAGGTGATACTGAAAGCCGTGAGACTCTATTAGCTGTCCCTGCCCAATGATGGTGCCCCCAACAGCCCCCCACATAGTATGATGTTTCACCTCATAGCCTCCTATATAATATGGTGGCACCATAGTATATAAGGGACTGTGGGCTGAACCACCATACTATATAGTGTACTATTGGGGGGACCAATATACTACATAGGGGTCTGTTGGGAAGTGGTGGACAATATACTGTGTGGAGGTTTATGGGGAACATTATACTAAGTTGGGGACTGTGGTGACCATCATACTGTATGGGATTTTTATGGGGGACATTATACTCTATGGGGGCTGTGGGGTCCTCATACTGTACGGCCATACTGTATGGCTTTGATGGACATCACACTTTATATACGGGGCTGTGGGGGGACTGTCATATGGTATTGGGGCTATAAGGGATCTTCATAGTGCATGGGGAATCTATCATACTGTGTGGGGTGGCTATGGGGGACCATCTTACTGTGTAGGTTGGTTGGGATGGACATCATACTGTGTGAGATGGCTGTGGTGGACATCATAGCGTGTGGAGGTCTGTGGAGCCTCTCATACTATATACTGGGGGCTGTGGTGGATACCATACTTTATGGGAGGCTGCAGTGACAATCTTACTCTGTGAGGAGGGAGATCATACTTTCTGTAAGATTTGTGGGGCAACCATACTGTGTGGGGTCGTCATACTTTGTGGGGGCATAATAATCCACGGGGGTCATGAAAGGGGTATCATAGTGAGTGAGACCACTTAGAGGCTTCAATAGGGGCAAAAAAAACTGTCTAAGTGCTGCAATACATTTCCTTCTCCGTTTCTTAAAATGTTTGGAGATTTGCTCTTCTTTGACTGTGACATGATAGGATTTTTCCTATGGGGCGCCTGTTAATTCTATGTACGCCCCTGCTTAGGAGCATTATTACAATCAAGAGGCACTGAGGGTCATTATTATAAGGAGGAACAAAGGGGGGATTGTTATCATTGTAGGGGAAGCAAAGAGTCATTATTATTATTAATATAAGAAAGCTCAGTTGATATTTTTATTATTATAAGGAGGTACAGGGTCATTATTATAAGAGGTCAAGGGGGAGCATTATTAAAGGAGGCACAGGAGAATTATTATAACGTATCACAAGTTGTGGTTTGTGTAAAAGTGGCAAAATGCGAGGGGGGTCCTGGAAAATAAGTAGATATCTGTGTGTTACATTTTGCAGGGACGAGTTATGGATGGAAGAAGAGGTCATGGTGGTCTGGAAGGAACGCAAAGGAAAAGGGAAAATGAATGACAACAATCAGCGAGAATCTGCACAGTACACACACATATATTTTCTGCATCTATGGTGGTGATATCAATCTTAGTACAGTGTTTTTGGTTGAAGTATTTCTCCAAGCTTGAAGTTAAAGTCTGCAGTGGCTCTATATGACCGCGGACTTCTGAATCCTCACAAAGGTCGTGTGCTGGGAGGATTCTCCGGTGATGGCACTGGGAGTTGGTGATCATGTGCCGTGGTGTAACTTGAACAGCATGGGCCGTAAAGCAAAAGCTCTAATGGGGCTCCCAATTATTGCAAGCCGTTAATAGCATTGGTCTTTTCATATAGGCCAAGGGGACTTTTGGAACCCCTAGGCTCCAGGGCCCGGGTGCAATTGCAACCCTCACACTTACTGGAGTTATGCTCCTGATCATGTGACCGCAAGTATGAAATTTGCATACATGTGGTCACAAGGGCGGGGAGAGCATGGGCCTGTGTGATTTCAAATGCCAGGCTGAATTTCAGTCCCAGTCCGTCCCTGTCTACAGCACATCCTCACCTACCTCAGCGCAGCGAGACAACTGGCAAGTCCACTTCTACATCATAAGCAGACTAACCGGCAGCTCCAGCTGAAGTGTATGAAATCTCTCCAGGCTAACACCTGCATCTTTCTCGTTCAGTGCGGCATCCACCAGCCGAGTACAAGCCCTTATTGTGTACCGGGTACATTACTGACACTGATACATGTTGGTCATCAGCCAGTGGCCAGTAGCCAAATATACCACATACTATCAACACTCCACCAGGAGTGCAGGTGGACTTATATAGCCACTTTTAATTACCCCAGAGATAAATAGCTGTGGGGCCTCCACCACCCAGTGGTAACCATTTAGTATTATTTATCATGATCTTTTACATCTTTTATTCATATTCATATTTATGCTTAATGTGTCTCTCACGGCCTTTTATTTTCTTCTCTAGTGCCCTATACCCAGCACGGAATCACATGAGCTAGACACATCATACCTACCATTGAAACATTATCAGGTAAAATCCGTGTACTAAGCTAGACACAATCGTCCCTCTATTTGAGTATTGCTTTCCAATTACCGTGTTTCTAATATATTCCCTGCAGAAAGGCTAACTCTCCTTTGAGACATCCCGCTCTATAGACCACCCTTTTCTACTCTACCAGGGAACATCAAAAGGTAATCCTCATTTTAATACTTTTATGCACGTTTTTCTTTTGTGCCTAATAAACTACAATCTGTTTTAACATTAAATCCCTCTTTGTCCAATCCTTGACACCCATTCACCATCACTTGAACCAGCGCAGATATAACCCTTGACTCTTGATTATTATTTTTACTTCACAGCTTGTGGTAGCTGTGTGTTATCTGCTGCAGCTTTGAGTGTTTTGCTCACCAATGCACCCCTAATATTACATTATATATAGTAACTTACAGCTGACATTCCTTTCTGGTAGAGTAGTTCATTTTCCTGTCTTTTCCATCCATCCCAGACCGACATGACAACTTCTTCCAGTTACGACTTGTCTACAGAGATTACAGCAAAAAGCACAATTGACTTCTCACATTTCCAGCCCCATCCCCATCTACTGTATACCCAATCTGCACAAACTCCTCATCCTGCTACTATCCCAATACTGAGCCGCTGCTGTCGTATGTGTCCCTATTACTGTACTTTTTTGGGGTACAAAAACAGAGCTCCTCTTACTGCCCCGCATAGTAATACCTAACCACTTTGCCCCTTACAAAGTAATAATGCCTCATTTGTGCCCTCTTCATGGTAAGATTGCTTCCTTGAAAACATTAATGCCCTGTATAAATGCCATAGAAAAGTATCCACATTTTGCCTCTTTGATGACTACAATACCCCGAGTGCCCCAGTAATGCTTCTTAAATGCTGTGGTAGATCGACTCACTTGGCTGCACATAGAGAAAGACACAGGAACACTGTCTCTTTAAATCTTCCCCTGTACAAGTTATCAAAACAAACATAGCCTTAAGAGGAAAACAAAACATAAGGTGTAGCACAGTCCTTGTTTCTATGAGAATCCATCTGCTTCAAGAACAAACACCATAAGGTTTAGCCTTCCTTAACATGAAAACACAGTTCCAGAGCTTTCACCTCCAGGCCCACCCCACACTGAATGCTCTAGAAGGCTGGGTATTTATCCTCTGGACTCCTACCACTGTACAGCTGTTTAATCAAGCTAGCACTAAACATGACCGATTAACCCCTCTCAGCACTTAGTGTGCTGGAGCATTTTCTTAGGTTTAAATTAGTGGAGCTAACAACATCAGTGCTGCATCTCCCTCCAGCACTTTTCCAGTGATTTTGTCACAATGCCCACTTAATATTTAATAATGTCCACCTGGTCCCCCAATGTACAGCTCCTCTATACACAGTATAGAGGACCCACAGCTCTCTTATACAGAGTAGGAGGTCCCCACAGCTTCCTTGTACACAGAACCACCGTCAGTAATACTGTGCCTTCACATTAACATCCGTCATATACAATAAAAGTCCCTATAACCTTTGGCTCTATAAGGCGTTTACCTTTCCCAGATCCACTGTCAGTACATTTATCCAGCTTCTCTATACTGTGCCCCCACTTCTCCATATTGTCCCCAAAGCTCTCACCTCTCCATTCAATCTCCTCACTCTCCCACTTCTCTGTATGGTCCCCACACGCTCCCATTTTTCCATACAGTCCCCCCACTGTCCCATCTTTCCATAATGTCCCCCACTTTTACATATGGTACCCCCATGCTCCCACTTTTCCATACTGTGCCTCTGCTTCTCCATGCAATCCCCAACAGTTCCACTTCACCGTATGGTCCCCCCACGCTTCCAATTCTGCATAGGGCCCCCCCACCTCTCCATAATGTGTCCGACTTCTCCAAATGATCCCCCACTCCTCCATATTGTTCCCCACTCCTCCATCCTCTCCATACTGTCCCAACACTTCACATGGTCCACTCACCCCCACGCCGCTCTCTCTCTCACAATTTTCCTCACTGCCCCATAATATGCAAGCACCATGTGTCCTTGCTGCATGCTGTGCTGCCCTGGATTAACTATATTGGGGAGCTGTGCACTCCAATATAGTTAAGGGTAGCGTATCTTCGGGTGGGCCCGCTACTGTTTCTGGTATAAGAAGAAAAAGGTGCCATTCATGGAAGACTATCAATTATTCTCCAGATGGTTGTATGTATATCTCAACCATTATAGGTATTAAAAACTTAGTGCCATCTACCAAATTAACAGACACCCATCTATGGATCTCTTGATCCCATGGTGTGAGAAAACATGGGTACATTGGACGTGCCATATGTACTGTATATGAACGATACTGGGTCAGTACTCTAAAGCTTGCAGCTATTTGCAATATCAGTTTTGTATAGTGCTTCTTTCCTTAGAGGATATAGAGATTGATCTTTATGTATGAGTGCACACACATACACTGTAGGGTTTCACACTCTCAGGTAGGCATTAAGTAGTGTTCACACAGACATTGGATTCTTGTGAAACAATGTGACATTTATTTGCGCAGGTTGCACAGCACCAAAACATAAAACCATAAACATAAATCCCTAGCCTTGTCCAGGCGCTAATACACAAAATAGACCCTGGCTACTCAGACACTGCTGAGCTAGTCCCAGTTAGGTCAAACAAAACAGCTATTGTCTATAGCCACCAGTGATACTTGCAGTTTGGTGCACACGGCCTTTGCAGTCGCTCTACAGCTACAATAACACTCACTCCGGTCAGCTTCACCCCCTCCCCCCAGCAGACTGACTAAAGTGAGCACCTAGCCTGATTATATGGAGTGCCAGCCAGGTGGAAATAATCAGAACCTGTAGAGCTAGGTTTTGACCCTATCCTACCTGGCTTTGCTACAATGCTCACTGTAAGTAAATATGGATCTATACCAATCTCTATTCATATGGTTACATTATTCTTAGATGCAAATTAAGAACACTTCAGGTGCTGCAAAACCTCACAACACACAACTCCGCTGCTGCAGAAAAGCATACTACACACCTCAGCTGAAAGGCTGAAAAAGCAGGTCAATATAGGATATGGTGATGATAATGTAAACTTTATTGATCAAGCAGTGGGAGTGAGGTAATCATGCAAGAAGATGAAAAGCAGGCGCACATCCAACTAAAGCAATGGTGTGAATACATTTAAAACATGGTATAATAAAAGAAAGGGACTGCATGTTGTGTAATAGAATCCACATCTGAATTGGTGGATAATAAAACATGGTAACATGACCAGAAGATCACAGACCAGAGAAAGTCAATAGCTTGGACACAAAATAGTCTATCAATAAATATATAGATAATAAATGATAGATAATAGCTGATGAAAAAGATCACCCTGTAATATGTATTAGACTTTAGTTTGTGATAATGCTGATAATGTCTGTAAAGCGCTGTGGAATTAATGGCGCTATATAAGTGAGTAAAATAAATAAATAAATATATGGTATGTGAGGCAGTGACTGGGATCGTATACAAGGGACGTTATATATCCCCCAGAATGTGTACAGAGACCTATTAAATCCATTGGAGTGCATTACAGTCACATACTCCCCTGCGGCTGCAATGCAGGAATGAAGGTGAGCATTGACCTGGTCAGGCTATCTGGCTAAGGCAGATTAGGAAAACCCGGCAGGGCCTTCATTTCTTGGAGGAGGCTACAGGAAGGCAGTGGGGCGGCCTCCTCCCTCCAACCCGGGTTTTCCAGTGGCTCTTGCCACAGGTCCTTTAAAAACCCTGCACTAAGGATTAGTGTTGTTCTGTATTGGAACCTGCTAGGAGCTTAGCAGGAAAGCTCATCAGGATTAAGTGTGGCTGAACCACCGCCTAGGAAGGCTCTGCACCTGTCAGGCTCTGAGCGGCCCGGCGTGGCCGTTGCCCATGGCAACCATTGTTTAAGGACTGGTGTTAACCCGGTTGTGAACCGGAGGACTTTTCTGTTTACCCGTGAGTTGCTGAATAAAGCTGTTTATGTTGGACTTGCTTGGGTCACTGCCTCAGTTACTGCACGCTGTGAATACCGCCGCCTTACAGATGTCATACAGGTCACTAAGGTAAGTGTATCGCAGAATATACCATAAGTAAGGATGAGTGGATGTTCGGGTTTTGTTGGACTCGGCCGAACTAGAGTTAAAAGTTCGATTCGGTATATAAACTTGACCCCGAACCCAATTCAAGTCAATGGGGGCCCGAACATCCAGCGGTTCCCACTCTGTCATCCATGCGACAGTGTAGAAAACAGCGGCTCTGATATACGGTAACCTTACTGAAGTCACCGCCGGTCATAGTCACTGTATATCATGGTTCCCATGCTGTCACACAGTTGACAGAGTGTGAACCAGCAGCTGTAACCGGCAATGACAAGGTTACCGGCGGTCAGGCGCCATCGAGGTGACTACTGCTGTCATCAGTGTCTCCTGCTCTCGCTGATAACAGCGATAGTAGGCGATGTTGAGGAGAGTAGTCGTCAGCAGCCAACTGTGCATAGTGTTAACTTTACTACTATCCACAAAGAAGAAGATGGACGTGGATTACTTCGTGGCATAATTTTATGAATTAATGGGTGTACAAGGGCTAGTGCGGGCAAGTCTTTAATCAAGTAAAAATAATTTTATGTGAGTGGTTTATTTATTTTTACTACTGGGTTAGTTATAGGGGTGTCTGACTGACACCTCTCCATTACTAACCCCAATAACAATTGCCCCGATTGCCACCGCACAAGCGCAATCAGGAAGAGCTGAGGCTAAGTGCCAGAATTGGCACATCAAATATGATGCGCTACTTCTGGGGCGGCTACAAGCTGATATTTGTAGGTTTGACAATGGCCCAATAACCATGGATATTCCCAGGCTATTATTATCAGCTCTGAGCTGTCTGCTCTTCCGTAGCTGGTTATTAAAAATAGGAGGGACCCCATGCCGTTTTTTTTTTTTTCATTTATTTATTGCTAATAAATAAATTAAAAATACTACTAAACAAATAAATGAAGAAAACGACATGGTGTCCTCCCAATTTTAATAAGCAGCCAAGAGTAAGTAGACGGCTGTGAGTTGGTCTTATTATTCTGGGAAGGGGCCAATATCCATGGACCTTCACATTCTGTTAATATCAGCCCCAGCTGTCTGCTTTGTCTTTGCTGGTTATCAAAAATGGGGGGAGCATAAAAAAATGACGTGGGGTCCCCCCTATTTTTAATAACCAGCTAAGGCAAAGCAGACAACTGGAGGCTGATACTAATAGGCTGGAAACGGCCATTAATATTGACCCCTTCCCAGCATAATAATACCAGCCCTTAGCCGCCCCAGAAATAGCTCATCCATTAGATGCTCCAACTCTGGAGCATAGCCTCGGCTCTTCCCGATTGCCCTGGTGCGGTGGCAATTGGGGTAATGGGATCGTGGGGTTGATGTCAGGGGTGTAATGTCCGCTGACATCAAGCCCACAGGTTAGTAATGGAAAGGCATCTATAAGACAACCCCATTAGTAACCCAGTAAGTAAAAAGTAGCAAACACACAGGAAAAAATCTTTATTTGAAAATTAATTTCCCTCTTTCCCCCATTTATTAAAAAAAATAATCCATCCGCCATAATCCATAACATGGAGGTCCCATGATGATCCCAGTCTTCTTCATCCAGTTTATGGAGCTCCTTTCAGAGAATGCAGCTCCATTGACTGGAGCATAAGCCACTTACAAGGCTCACATTGCACTCTGCGAGACCCGGCCACTGTGAATTGAGGTGACGTCAGTAAAGTTAATTTAGTTCACAGCGCCCGGTTCTCAACAGGGCAGCTCAAGTGCTGTACTGATGAACGACCACGAGTCCAACACTCCAGCACTTGAGCCACCGATAGACCCGATGGATGTGAACTCAAGTAACCTTAAAGGCTACCAGAGTTCACAGCTACCGGGTCACCGAAGGTCACTGTCACTTCCCGGCGCCTGCACAATAGAACCCTGCGGCGCAGTGCACAGGCAGACGAGGCTGGGATGAAGCAAAGCGCGTTCTATGTGAGCGGCACTTTGCGCATGCCCAGGAAGTCAGGGAGCACAGTACACATCACAAGGCCTGTCACAGGGCCCTGTGATGTACAGGGGAGGGGGGGAGGATATGATAATTAAGCATATAGGTGGGGATTTGGAGGAATAATAAGCACATAGGCGGGGATTGCTTGGCGCCCCCCGGACACCAAGCCTGTACAAAATAGAATTGATTAAACTGCTTTTTTCTGCAATCAGACCTCTACCATGGGCCATACAGGTATGTATAGATTTATTTTTCTATCACCTGTATGCCCATAGTAGAGGGCTGATAACTCCAAAGTGGTGACAGATTCCCTTTAAGATTACTGGAGTTTCCAGCTGGAACACCTGGAGGCTGTGAACTAATGTTACCTTGCGTGTGTATTTTGCTGTACTTGTTAATAAATAAATAAATAAATGAAAAAAAATTCTAAAATTGCTATTTAACATTAGGATATTTATAGGGAAACCTCCCTCTTTTTATCCAATTAAGGTTTTTGCTATTATTTCTATTTAGAAAAATGTCAAGCACAAATTGGAGAACAATTTATGTACGAGGGGCGTTCATTAAAGATTTCCCCTGACCCACTTCCTGTGGACTGAGTGCAATGAAACTTGGCACAGTTATTAGTCCTTCTCTACATAGGTGCCACCTATGGATACACACTTCTACCATCTCTTTAAGCAACTGTAAACACCTCGCTTGTAGAAGCCGACAGGTTGCTCCAAAAGCCATGTTGTGACTTCGGAAATCAGAGTCTCATCATCTGGAAAAAAACCTTCATTTTTGGAAAGAGGTGGAAGTCCGATGGTGCGAGGTCGGGTGAATAAGGGAAATGCGGTAGAATTTCAAAGCCACAGGAGCATGTTTCCATTTGGGCAACATGTGAGGTGTGAACTGGTGTATTGTCCTTTCGAAGGATGGCACCATTTGGTGAGCATGCCACATCTCTTGGTTTTGATGGCCTCTCGCAATTTCCGCAGCAGTGAAGCATAGTATGCCCCAGTGATCACGGTACACTTTGGTAGAAAATCCATCAATACTACTCTGTGCTGGTCCCAAAATACTGTGAGCATGACCTTGCCTGCCAAGGGTTGGGCTCGTGTCTTCTTTCGAGGCGGTGAGTCATGATGCTTCCATTGCATCGACTGGACTTTAGTCTCAGGATCATGGTGATGGAACCAGATTTCATCCTGTGTGATCAGTCTGTTGAAAAAGTCCTCCTGTTTCCATTGCACATCGTCAATAGAGCCTGAGAGCATTCGACTCGTTTCTGCTTTTGAAAAGGTGTGAGCAGCCGGGGAACCCTGCGAGCGGATACCTTATGCATGTGAAGATGGTCTTGGATGATTTTTTCCACGGAACTCACACTAATCTTGACATTTTGGGCTAGGTGGCGAATGGTTATGTGGCAATTTTCCAAAATGGCGACCTCCACTTGCTGGATGGTGTGTTCATCAATAGCAGAGTGGGGTCACCCTGGAATTGGAGCGATTTGCACCAAACGATGCCAGTTCTTGACTACATCTTATGATGGGGAATCGTCACTATAAACCTCTTTCATCTCATCGAACATCTACCTTGGTGTGCGGCTTTTCAAGTAAAGGAACTTGATGACTGCTCTGTATTCCACTGGGTCCACTATCAAACCTCACACCACTTCAGCACCTGTAAAATCAAGACCGTTATCAATTCTGAGTTGCAAATTGGCACGTAACCTATAGAGACTTATATCATTACACATGTGAAGTTTCAGCATCCTGTGATAAACAGAAGTGGGTCAGGGTAAATCTTAAGTACGAAATAAGAAAAGTCATGGAATTCAGAATAGTGACTAATGCTGTCTCTATACATATATATAAAAATGAATTTCTTCTGTCTGATGTCCGATCTTTATGCACGGCTAAATGCCTGGACCAATCAGGTCAGTACGATTTTGAAGATGTCAAACCTGCATTTTTTTTTGTCTAAGTGGTGAAGAAAAATTCAAATAATTAATAAAAAAACGGAAATTAGCTTGAGTCGCCATTTTCGAATACCTATAACATTTTTATTTTTTGGTCGATGGAGCTGTGTGAGGGCTTCTTTTTTTGTGTAGTGACCTGATATTTTAATTGATTCTATTTTGGGGTAGTTACGACTCTTTGATCACTTCTTAATGCATCTTTTTGTGGAGTTGTAACAACCAAAACAATTTTGGCTTTTTGATTTTCTTTTTGCTTGATAGTTTTTACAGATTGGGCCAATTAATTTTATATTTTCATAGTTCGGACTTTTATGAACATGTTGATACCAAATATGTGTTTTTTTGTTTTTTTTTTATTTCTTTTTCCTTACTTTAATTTTACCTGGAGAAAAAAGGGTGATTTGAATTTTGATTTTCTTTTTTTACATTTTTTAAATCTTTTTTTAATTTACTTTATTTGTTAGTCCCTAAGGGGACTTCAACCTGCAATCGTCTGTTCGCTTATGCTATACACAGCAATACAAGAGTACTGCAGTATATAGTAAAAATCACAGGGGAGATCACATAACATAGAAACTGTCATAGCTGTCATAACTGTCATAGCAACCCAACGGCTCCATGTGATCATGTCACGCTTAAATGCTAATGTCAGCAACTGACAACGGCATTAAACAGGTTAACAGCAGCAAATGTCTGGTACATCAAGTGCTGTCGTTAAGAGTCAGATCTCATCTATATAATATAGCCGACATCTGCCCAGTGCAGAGTGGGCTGTGCTTTTGAGACTGTTCCAAAGTCCCTGACATGCTACAAGACGAATATATTCATCATTGGGCATTAAAGAGTTAAAACTACACTGCTCAAAAAAATAAAGGGAACACTTAAACAACAGAATGTAACTCCAAGTAAATCAAACTTCTGTGAAATCAAACTGTCCACTTTGGAAGCAACACTGATTGACAATCTATTTCACATGCTGTTGTGCAAATGGAATAGACAATAGATGGAAATTATTGGTAATTATCAAGACACCCTCAATAAAGGAGTGGTTCTGCAGGTGGGGACCACAGACCACATCTCAGTATCAATGCTTTATGGCTGATGTTTTGGTCACTTTTCAATGTTGGTTGTGCTTTCACACTCGTTGTAGCATGAGACGGACTCTACAACCCACAGAAGTTGCTCAGGTAGTGCAGTTCATACAGGATGGCACATCAATGCGAGCTGTGGCAAGAAGGTTTGCTTTGTCTGTCAGCGTAGTGTCCAGAGGCTGGAGGAGCTACCAGGAGACAGGCCAGTACACCAGGAGATGTGGAGGGGGCCGTAGGAAGGCAAAAACCCAGCAGCAGGACCGCTACATCCGTCTTTGTGCAAGGAGGAACAAGACGAGCACTGCAAGAGCCCTGCAAAATGACCTCCAGCTGGCCACAAATGTGCATGTGTCTGCACAAACGGTTAGAAATCGACTCCATGAGGGTGGTATGAGGGCCCGACATCCACAGATGGGGGTTGTGTTCACAGCCCAACACCATGCAGGACGCTTGGCATTTCCCACCGAACACCAGGATTGGCAAAGTCGCCACTGGCGCCCTGTGCTCTTCACCGATGAAAGCAGGTTCACACTGAACACATGTGACAGACATAACAGAGTCTGGAGACGCCGTGGAGAGCGATCTGCTGCCTGCAACATCCTTCAGCATGACCGGTTTGGCCGTGGGTCCGTAATGGTGTGGGGTGGCATTTCTTTGGAGGGCTGCACAACCCCCCATGTGGTCTCCAGAGGTAGCCTGACTGCCATTAGGTACCGAGATGAGATTGTGAGACCATATGCTGGTGCGGTTGGCCCTGGGTTCCTCCTAATGCAGGACAATGGCAGACCTCATGTGGCTGGAGTGTGTCAGCAGTTCCTGCATGATGATGCCATTGAAGGTATGGACTGACCCGCCCGTTCCCTCGACCTGAATCCTATTGAGCACATCTGGGACATCATGTCTCGCTCCATCCACCAACGTCACGTTGCACCACAGACTGTCCAGGAGTTGGCGGATGCTTTAGTCCAGGTCTGGGAGGAGATCCCACAGGAGACCAACTGCAACCTCATCAGGAGCATGCCCAGGCGTTGTAGGGAGGTCATACAGGCACGTGCAGGCCACACACAATACTGAGCCTCATTTTGACTTGTCTTAAGGACATTACATCAAAGTTGGATCAGCCTGTAGTGTGTTTTTCCACTTTAATTTTGGGGGTGACTCCAAATCTAGGCCTCCATTGGTTAATAAATTTGATTTCCATTGATGATTTTTGTGTGATTTTGTTGTCAGCACATTCAACTTTGTACAGAACAAAGTATTTAATGAGAATATTTCATTCATTCAGATCTAGGATGTGTTATTTGAGTGTTTCCATTATTTTTATGAGCAGTGTATGTGTAGTAGAGACGAGAGAGCCTTTAAGAGAACTAGTACATGATGCTTCAAAGATGGAGAGAGACTACCATCTGCTGGCCAAACACAGTCAGGCGGAACCAAGATATACAAGGGAAGTTGAAGGGAGAGCAGATTTAGACGCTGGACCTGATCAGGTGACTTCCAGGAAGGAGTTCCTGAAGATAGGAGGCCAGCCTGAGGAGATTTTGGTGCCAAGCAGCAGAGAGGAGGGGACGTGTGCTCTGCGTGCTGGGAAGCCCCGCGTGGCAGGCCTAAGCCAGAGGTCTGTGAGGTGCCACAGCCGGGCGGTGGTGGAAGAGCTCCAGATCACTCACAGATGTGACCCGAGTGCTGTGCCTGCTGAGGAGACTCGGAGCCTGCTTGCGGTGCTGAGTGAGTTCGCGGAACCAGACGTCGCCCGCCGACAGATGAGGTCTGGACCCCCCTACCCAAGGCTTGAGAGATTGCCTCCAACAGCAAAGCAGAGAAGAGTTGAGAGACGGCTGCATCAACCTAAGTGGCACGAATTTACAGTTGTTGCCCCGACAAGAGGTGGAGCGAGTGTGTATAATGCCCGAGGCCCTTACCAGAGCTGACGCTATAGGGCTGGCACCTGTGGAAGGAGAGCTATGGACCCTGGAGGTGTCCCTCAACAGCCAGGAGAATGGAAGAGAACCCTTGACTGGGCGCCACCTCTTGGAGAAAATGGAGGCTAATCTTACTGAGTTTTCTGCTGGACAAGTAAGGCAGATCGAACAACTTCTACAGCGATATCAGGGAGTGTTTGCACAACACGAAGATGATTTCGGGTGCACTCGGGACATTCAGCACGAAATACCCACCGGAAATACTGCTCCCATCCGAGAGAGATATCGACACATCCCGCCTCAAATGTACCAGGAAGTGAAAGAGCTCTTGGCCCACATGTTGCAGAACGGCGTGATTTGTGAAAGTCAGAGTCCTTGGGTGGCTCCTATCGTGCTGGTCTGGAAGAAGGATGGTACACTGAGATTCTGTGTGGACTATCGGAAGCTGAATGCCTGTACAGTACAGGACTCCTATCCACTCCACCGAATTGAAGAGTCTCTATCTGCGCTAGGAAGCGCCAAGTTCTTCTCTTTCCTCGACCTGGCCAGTGGCTATTGGCAGGTCCCAGTAGCTGAGAAGGATCGTTCGAAGACAGCTTTTGTTCTCCCTATGGGCCTGTTTGAGTTCAATCGTATGCCGTTCGGGCTAACAAATGCGCCGGGAACCTTCCAAAGACTGATGGAGAGATGCTTGGGGGACCTCAACTTTGAAGCCACTTTAATATATCTGGACGATATAATTATCTATTCCGCTACGTTTGAAGATCATCTCCGCCGACTGGAACAAGTGTTAGAACGGCTTCAAAGGCACGGCCTGAAAATTAAGCCTCGTAAGTGTCGTCTCTTCAAGCGACAAATTGAATATCTGGGGCTCACTGTGTCCAATGCAGGAGTGCACCCCACTGCGGAGAAAGTAGCTGCCGTGCAGAAGTGGCCCACACCCGCCAATCTAAAAGAACTGAGGGCATTTCTGGGGCTCGCTGGATACTACTGCAGATTCATTAAAGACTTCGCTAAGATTGCGATCCCACTCAATGAATTGCTGAGAGGAACGGCTGGGGGAGCCAAGCGGCAGCCCATTCAGTGGGTCCATAACAAGAAGAGGCATTCCGAGCATTGAAAATGGCGCTAACGGATGCCCCAATTCTGGCCTACGCTGACTTTTCGCAGCCTTTTATGTTGTACACTGATGGAAGCTTGCATGGACTGGGAGCAGTGCTGGCTCAAGTGCAAGGAGGAAAAGAGCGGTTGATCGCGTATGCCAGCAGGTCGCTCCGAGATACGGAGAAGAATCCAGACAACTACAGTTCGTTTAAGCTGGAGCTACTGGCACTGGTGTGGGCCATGACCGAGAAATTTGCTGAGTAATTGTCATGGTCAGAAGTGCAAGTGCGGACAGATAACAACCCTTTGGCCCACTTGGAGAACGCCAAACTGGGAGCGTTAGAGCAGCGGTGGGTCGCAAGGATGTCCAAATACCAATATAAAATCGCTTATCGGTCCAAGGCAATGAGCACTCATGCAGATGCCCTGTCCCGGGTCACTCAGACGGGGCCGAAGAAGGACAGAGATGAGGAGCTCGAAGGCGACGAGATTTCGGATTTCAGCCAGTTCGCCGCTGCCGTGGTCGACGCCCAGGAGACCAGAGAGGAGCCGAGGCCCACTCAAATTCTGGGCCGCTCAAGAGACGAGTGGATACATCTGCAACAATCCGACCCAGAGCTGGCAAAGCTGAGAGAATGGGTCGCCCTTGGTCAAAGACCCAACCAGGAAGCCAGAGCCGCTGCACTTCCAACTACCCTACAAATCCTAGGTCAGTGGTAGAGGCTCTTCCTGAAGGATGGCTTGCTATGCCGAAGAATCCAGCTACCTCGAGAGTTTGATGTTACCTGGCAGGTAGTAGTTCCAGGAGCGCTGGTAACACAGCTAGCCCAGGAAGCTCATAGAAGAGGTGCTCACTTCGGCGTAGAGAAGACCTTTCGGTGGTTGCAACGGCTGGTGTATTGGCCTCAACTGCGGCAAGAAGTCGAGGGGGTCTGCCGAACATGTCGCCAGTGCGAGTTGAACAAGCCCCCAGAACAAAGAGCTCCCATTCAGACCATCCGAACTTCTGCCCCCTTGGAAGTCCTGATGATTGACTACCTGCTGATAGGAACTTCATACAATGGTTATGGACACTGTTTAGTCATGACTGATCACTTCACCAAGTTCGCAGTAGTGACGCCTACCAAAGACCAGACAGCAGAAGCCGCAGCTAAGGCCATCTGTCAGGATTTCATCCAGATTTATGGGTGCCCGAAGCGAATACATTCTGACCAGGGAGCCTGCTTCCAAGGATGAGTGATGGATGAACTATACTGCATCTATGGGATCGACCGATCCCGAACAACGCCCTATCACCCTCAAAGGAATGGCGCATGCGAGCGCTTCAACCGAACCCTGTTGCAAATGTTGCGAACCCTGGAAGCGGACAAAAAGATGAAGTGGCCCGAATTTGTGTCCGAGCTGGTGTGGGTGTATAATAATCGAGTTCATGCGACTACTGGCTACACCCCTTACATGTTGCTGTTTGGAAGAAGTGGGCGAGAAATTACTGAACTGGAGCTAGACTCAGAAGACTCCGGCCCGGGCAGTAGCCCAAGTACCTGGATTCGAGAACACCAGCGTCGGCTCCATACGGTGAGAAGATTGGTTGCTCAGAAGTTTCAGGAGGTAGAGCATGCAGATCGGCCCCTGACCGCAGGTGGATCACTCCAACCAGGAGACCGAGTACTGGTAAGGGTCAAACTATTTGGGAGTAAACTGGACCATCGTTGGGAGGCGATACCATATCGGGTGGTGAAGAAGGTTCACCCAGATAACCCAGTCTACGAGGTTAGGCCCGAAGGGGATGACGCCGCGATACCCAGGGTGTTGCACCGCAATATGCTGCGACCTTGCTCCTCTGAAGCAGAAGCCTGTAACGGAGTTGAGCCCTCAAACGAATTGGCTGAAGTGCCGCATACAGGAACCTTGGGAGATGAAGAAGGATGGGCCACAATGCAGCTGGGCCCGTCAGAACCGTCGATGCCAACCCCGAGTGGAACCCAGAATGAGTCGAGAAATGACTTGCAATCCCCAGTGGTTGATTCATCGGATATCCCGGAGTCACCTCCGCAGGAGGAGCCCCGCAGAACTGAGCGGGCTAATGCCAGAATTCCTCCTAACCGGTATGCTCAAGAAGAGTTTATCTGGTCTCAAATCTAACAGAAAACGCAGGAGTGTGCCCAACTCCTGTCTGAACTTGCACTGCCTGGAAAGAGACATCAATTCTGCAAGAAATCCACTCGCCCGAGGACTGGCGAGCAAAAAGGAGGAAGGAATGTAGTAGAGACGAGAGAGCCTTTAAGAGAACTAGTACATGATGCTTCAAAGATGGAGAGAGACTGCCATCTGCTGGCCAAACACAGTCAGGCGGAACCAAGATATACAAGGGAAGTTGAAGGGAGAGCAGATTTAGACGCTGGACCTGATCAGGTGACTTCCAGGAAGGAGTTCCTGAAGATAGGAGGCCAGCGTGCCTAGCCTGAGGAGATTTTGGCGCCAAGCAGCAGAGAGGAGGAGAGAGAGCATGCTCCCTGCGTGCTGAGAAGCCCCGCGTGGCAGGCCTAAGCCAGAGGTCTGTGAGGTGCCACAGCCGGGCGGCGGTGGAAGAGCTCCAGATCCCTCACAGATGTGACCCGAGTGCTGTGCCTGCTGAGGAGACTCGGAGCCTGCTTGCGGTGCTGAGTGAGTTCGCGGAACCAGACGTCGCCCGCCGACAGATGAGGTCTGGACCCCCCTACCCAAGGCTTGAGAGATTGCCTCCAACAGCAAAGCAGAGAGGAGTTGAGAGATGGCTGTCCCAGGAAAGTCACGCCAGTGAAAGCAGAGGAGCTGCATACGTGAACAGGGCCGTCACTTCTTCTGTTCACTCACGGTACCGGGGCCAATTGGGTTTAGGTACTCAGGTTGGGAGGGGAACGGTTGGGGCTAAAGAAGCTCAACGTGATCTAATTAAATTTATCCGGAAAAGACTTTCGGCCTAGCGGGAATAACCGGTGACCCCCGCTAGGGCCATATGCACAGTTAAAGAACTCGCGTGGTGTCTCCCATGATTGAGGGCACCACCTTACTTTGAGAAGCTTCGCATTTTGCTAATATTTCAAATTACTGTTCATTACCCTTGTTGCCAATCCCTTGTTCAGAATACCTGTTATATATATATATATAAATTGTTTACATTCATCTCTGACTGTTCTCGCCTTGTGTCTCTGTGCGTTGCATTCCTTCACCTGCATTACATATGTAGCATACAGTCAGTGGTGTAACTAGAGTCTGATGGGCCCCGGTCCAAGATTTGGACCGGGCTCCCCTAAATCCTGATTATATATACATATATCTATAATATAATCGGCCAAGCGTTCCTCTGTCTGAAGCCTCTATAGACTGCGCATGCACGCCTCGCAGTCTGGCTCCAGGAAGATGAACGCATGGAGCCGTTACAGGTAAGAGGAGTGTATGGCGCTGGAGATCGCGGTATGCGTAGACACTGAATGCATACCGCGATCTCCGGCGCCATACTTACCTGACCGGAAGGAGCGTTGCCGCGGCGCCTCTATTCTGGCCGGAGACTGAGGGTGGAGTGAAGGCGTCAGAATCGACGCATGCGCATAGCGCTATCCGGCGCCAGTTTACTGAAGACACATTTGCAGTGTGTCTTCAGCAAAATGTCACTGGACAGCGTGGTGCTCCAGCGCCGTACTCCTCCTCCGGCAGAACAGGACACAGCAGCGCTGGAGCACAGGGAAGAAAGGTGAGTATAAGTGTTTATTTTTTTTGTATGTGTGCAGAGATGTACCATGCATACCAGGATTGGGGGTGAGGGGGCGACTCATACCAGGATTGGGGGGTGAGGGGGCCACACATACCAGGATTGGGGGGTGAGGGGGCCACACATACCAGGATGAGGGGGCCGCACATACCAGGATTGGGGGATGAGGGGGCCACACATACCAAGATTGGGGGATGAGGGGTACCATGCATACCAGGATTGAGGCGTGAGGGTACCATGCATACCAGGATAGGGATCTGGAGGGGGGCATGCATACCATGAAAGGGATGAGGGCTACCATGTATACCAGGATAGGGATGAGGGGTACCATGCATACCAGGATGAGGGATGTGGGGCGCCATGCATGCCAGGATTGGGGATGAGGGGCGCCATGCATGCCAAGATTGGGGATGGGGGGTGCCATGCATACCAGGATTGTGGGTGAGGGGTGCCATGCATACAGGATTGGGGGTGAGAGGTGCCATGCATACCAGGATTGGAGGTGAGGGGTGCCATGCATACCAGGATTGGAGGTGAGGGGTGCCATGCATACCAGGATAGGGATGAGGGGTGCTATGCATACCAGGATAGGGATGAGGGGTGCCATACATACCAGGATAGGGATGAATGGTGCCATTCATACCAGGATAGGGATGATGGCAGCACAAATACCAGGATGGGGGCAGCGCAAATACCAGGATGGGGGCAGCACATACCAGCATGGGAGACCATATATCAATAAAAATGCTTGCCACCTAAAAATGCTTACCTCCAAAACCTTCACTTTGTTCTGCTGTAGCCAATGACAGGTCGACTTGGCCTTGTGTTTTGGATTGTTGTCATGTTGGAATGTTCAAGTATGTCCCATGCGCAGTTTCCGGGCTGATGAGTGCAAATTTGCCTCCAGTATTTGCTGATAACGTGCTGCATTCATCTTTCCTTCAACTTTTACCAAGTTTCCTGTGCCTTCTTTTGCTCACACATCCCCAAAACATCAGCAATCTACCTCCGTGCTTTACAGTAGGAATGGTGTTCCTTTCATCATAGGGCTTGTTGACCTCTCTCCAAATGTAACGTTTATGGTTGGGGCCAAAACATTTTGGTCTCACCATTCCAAATTACCTTGTTACAGAAGTTTTGAGGCTTGTCTCTGTGCTGTTTGGCGTATTGTAGGCGAGATACTTTGTGGCATTTGCACAGTCATGGCTTTCTTCTGGTGACTTGACCATGCAGCCCATGCATCTTGAAACAGCCCCACCACTACTTTTCAGAGAGTCCTGAATTTGAGCTGATGTTATTTGTGGGTTTTTCTTTGCATCCCGAACAATTTTCCTGGCAGTAGTGGCCGAAAATTTTGTTGGTCTGGTTTTTACAGAGCCCCTGATTTTCCCTTTGTTAATCACAGTTTGAACGCTGCTGACTGGCATTGTCAATTCCTTGGGTATCTTTGTATCCCTTTCCTGTGTTATACAGTTCAACTACCTTTTCCTGTAGATCCATTGACAATTCTTTTGTTTTCCCCATGACTCACAATCCAGAAATGTCAGTGGCTGGATGAAAGATGCAAGAGTCTGTCTGGATCCCAGAAACTCACTCAGCTTTTATGCACACACACTGATTACAAGCAAACAGGTCACAGGTGAGGATGTTACCTTTAGTAGCCATTCAAACCCATTTGTGTCAAATTCTATGCATGTTATCAGGCCAAAATCACCAGCGTATGTGAACTTTTGATGAAGGTAATTTTGATGTTTTTGGTTGTCATTAAGATTTAAAAAGAGAAAACACAGTAGTTTGACAAATGGCTTCCCCCAACCAATAACCATGAGTGGAGAAAACATTTTTTTTGTTATCATTCATATTCTCTAAAACAAGGCCAAGAAAGGAAATATTCTGCCGGGGTATGTAAACTTTTGAGCACAACTATATATAAAACTTGTAAGTTTTTTTTGTTTAATAAACAAATTTAAAAAGTAAATGGGCCCCAAAATGTATTGTGCAATTTCTCCTGAGCATGCTGATACCCAATATGTGGCGGAAAACTACTGTTTGGGCACATGGCAGGGCTCGGAAGGGACGGAGCGCCATTTGACTCTTTGAATTTAAAATTTTGCTGGAATAATCAGCGAATGCCATGTCGCATTTGGAGAGCCCCTGATGTACCTAATCAGTGGAAACCCCCAACAAGTGACCACATTTTGGAAACTAGACCCCTCAGCGAACTTATCTAGATGTGTGGTGAGCACTTTGAACCCCCAGGTGCTTCACAGAAGTTTATAACGTGGAACCGTGAAAATAAAAAAAAAATCACAAATTTTCTTTTAGCCCTAAATTTTTTATTTTCCCAAGGATAACAGGAGAAAATGGACCCCTCACTTTGTTGTGCAATTTCTCCTGAGTATGCCAATACACTACATGTAATTGTGAACTGCTTTTGAGGCACAGTGCAAAGGTCAGAAGGGAAGGAGCTCCATATTATAGTGCAGATTTATTGTTATGGTTTGAGGGTGCCATGAAGAACTGCCAGAACAGCAGAATCCCCCATAAGTGACCCCATTTTACAAACTACACCTCTCAATGAACTCATCTAGGGGTGCAGTGGTCAAGTTGACACCACAGATGTGTCGCAGGATTTTATACCATTGGGCAGTGAGGAAAAAAATTACATTTTTACCGCAAAAAAAATTGTTTTAGCCCCAGATTTTACATTTTCACACTGGGATAATGGATAAAAATGGCACCAAAATGTGTCCCATAATTTCTGCTGAATGTGGCAATACCTCATATGTGGCTGTACAGTACTGCTTAGTCATACCGCGACACTCGGAAGGGATGGAGAGCTATTTGCCTCTTGGAGCGCAAATTTTCCTAGAATAGTTTGCGGACTCCATATGCAGAGCTCTTAAGTGCTAGAAGAACAGAATCCCCCCCTCAAGTGATCTCATTTTGGAAATTATACCCCTGCCAAACATGTGGACACTAAATGTGGTTTAGACACACACTGGATCTCAGAAGAGAGGCGGGATTTGGATTAGGGAGCGCAGAATTTGCTGAATTTCTTTTGGGGGGTGATGAGCCATTTCGCTTTTCAAGAGAATTTGTACTACCAGTAACGTGGAAGCCCCCTATATATCCATTAACAGATGACTGACGTGAGTGGGGGCTTTTTATGTGAAGCTTTTCTTGGGAACATTTTACATAACATTTTAGATTACATTTATCCTGCGCTCTGCGCTGAGCACTTAGTTTGGGGTTTCCATCTAAATCTCTGAATGACGTGATTCAGATGAAACCCCCAAGGAATCCATTCACTTTAATGAGATGAGGCAGCCGAGTTACTCTGGACTCCATCTGGCCTCTGTTCAGTGTTGTCCTTCTTTACACAGGTGCACAAAATTGTGGCTGACCGAGCTTTTATCTACGCCTAAAATGATGGACACCGCCGAATCATAGGTCAGACTGCATCGACAGTGCCTCCATCTGCCTCATTACAGGGAATCTTCCGCCGGGGTTCTGTCTGAATCACTTATTTCAGAGATTACACGGAAACCATGATGTAAGTGCTCAGCGCAGAGCGCAGGATAAATGTGAGCCGAGCCATACTGTGATCTTTGGGAGGCAGAATAAGCAAAACAGCGGGAAGTGAAGAATTGGTTTTATTAATTTTTTACGCTGTTCCTCATGTGGTATAAGTGATTAGACGACTATATTCTTTGGGTCGGTGCGATTACAGTGATACCAGATTTATATCAGGTTTTTATGATTGACAGTTGTCACTCACTAAAAGACTCTTTTTTTGAAAAAACTGTTTTCATCGCCATATTATGATAGCTATAATTTTTCCATATTTCTGCCGACAGAGTCACTTAAGGGCTTGTTTTTTGCGGGACAAGTTGACGTTTTTATTGGTACCATTTTTGGGTAAATTACATTTTTTGATCGCTACTTGTGTGGTAAAATTGATGAGGCAGCTTTATTCTTCAGGTCAGTATGATTATAGCCATACCTCACTTATGTAATTTTTTTTATGTTTTTGCGCTTTTACATAATTAAAACTTTTATAGAAAAAATAATTATCTTTGCATAGCTGTATGCTGAGAGCTGTAACTTTTTCATTTTTCGGCTGATAGAGCTGTTTGGCAACTTGATTTTTGCGGGACAAGATGACGTTTTCAGCGGTACCATTTTTATTTACATCCGTCTTTTTGATCACGTTTGATCTCTTTTTTCCAGCGGTATGATGAAAAGGCATAGTTTCCCGTGTTTTTTTGTTTTTTTTTACGCTGTTCACTGAAGGGGTTAACTAGTGTGACACGTCTATAGATCGGGTCGTTCCGGATGTGGCGATACCAGATACGTGTACTTTTTTTTGTTTATTTTTTATTTTTTCCAAACTTTTTTTATTGATTTTAAGCAATACATATCAAATCAATAACATGTCTCTGTGTCTCTTTTTTTGTCCTTTACAATGCATTTTGATATGCCTATGATATAGTACAGCAAGAATCTTATTCAAACTTTACCTATTCTATATTCCGCTGCCCCCCTTGCCCTTCCCCTTCCCTCCCCTCTGCGTGCTCCCCCGAAAAAGAAAAACAGTATTTATGGAATCAGAACACAACCTTCAACACATTTAAGGAGATACCATTTGGTGTTCTTTAATTCAGCTCTCAATTTATCTTTAATAGCTAGTGATAATGTGGGAATAAGGAAAGACCAAGTTGTGAGGAATCTCCCCATTAATCTCTCTTTGTCAGTTAATGTTTCCAGCCATTCCATTTTGAATAGGAACATTTGTATGTGTCAATGATTAGGATGGTACATTAGGGTTCAGCCAGTGGTGTCAGGGTCGGACTGGGGTGTCTGGGACCGACAGGAGGAATTCACCCTAAGGGCCCACCCTACAACTATATGCAAATACCTGTTAGCAGTTATCCCCGTTATAGTGGAGGGTCAACTGTAAAACACAGACGGCTCCTGCATATCTACTGTGCGCCACTATAACTGGGATCAGGGCTGTGGAGTCGGAGTCGGTGCCCATTTTGGTGGAATCGGTATAAAATGGAGTCGGAGTTGGAGGTTTCGCTTACCGATTCCACAGCCCTGACTGGGTGTACAATTACAGTAGTTTACATTACAGGGTTCACTGATCCACAGGTTAGGTAGGTGATAACTTATTGATCGGTGGAATCTGACCATTTGAAACCCCACCGATAAGAAGAACAGCGCACTTTTATCTTCACTTTAAAATGCAGTGGCAGATGGGATGTCTGACCGCAGCTCCATTCATTCTTTTTGGGGCTTCCAGAAAAAGGCAAGTGCAGCCACTGAGGGAACGAATGGAAGCTCCACTCTTATGAGGATAAAAGTTCCACATTCTGCCGATATGTGCAGGTCCCAGCAGTCGTCCTCCACAAATCAATAACTTATCACTTATGCTCAGGCCACGTTCGCGCATTCAGTATTTTACATCACTTATTTTTAAGCCAAAACCAGGAGTACAACAATCAGAGGAAAAGTAGAATAGAAACACGCCACCACTTCTGTATTTTTCACCCACTCCTGGTTTTGGCTTACAAATACTAATGTACAATACGGAAGAAATACTGAACGTATGAACGTGGCCTTAGGATAGGCGATTACTTGTTTTCACCAGAGAACATCTCTAAGTGCATATTTGCTACTGTGTAATAGACACAGGACAGGGAGGGGTTAAACATCCAAGAAATTAATCTCTATTGGAAATAGAGTCTTTGCCTCATTTGTATCAGAGAGAACAAATTACCTCCATACACAACACAATCCCCTATACCAAGACCAATAATACCACATACAAAGGCCAAATACCGCCACACCATGACCAGACCTTATATTGCCACCACATAATGACCAAATAATACCACATACAGGGAATTAATACAGTCACACCATGACCAGACCATGTATTACCACCTCATAGTGACCGAATAATACTACATATAAGGAATAAATAGCACCACACCATGACCAGATCTCATACTACCACCACATAGTGACCGAATAATACCACATACAAGGAATAAATATCGCTACACTATGAACAAAACACATATTACCACAACAAAGTAACCGAATAATACCCCATTCAAGGAGAAATACCGCCACACCGTGACCAGATCACATATTACTACATAGTGACCGAATAATACTACAATAATGATCATGAATAGAAACCACAATACTAATAACATGAATATTACCACTGGTGATATTATACATAGGAACTCTGTATATAGTGTCAGTGTACAGGTAATACAGCGATCCCCAGTGACATTATACACAGAAGCTCTATATATAGTGTCAGTGTACAGGTAATACAGTGATCACCAGTGACATTATACACAGGAGCCCTGTATATAGTGTCAGTGTACAGGTAATCCAGTGATCACCAGTGACATTATACAGAGGAGCTCTGTATATAGTGTCAGTGTACAGGTAATACAGCGATCACCAGTGACATTATACACAGGAGCTCTGTATATAGTGTCAGTGTACAGGTAATACAGGGATCATCCGTGACATTATACAGAGGAGCGCTGTATACAGTGTATAGTGTAAGTGTACATGTAATACACTGACTCACCAGTGATGTCTCTAGGTGAAGTCATTCATCTTCACTTTTCTTCATCTGGCACAGACTGCTGTCACTTCTTCCAGCCAGGACTCGTCTCTGCAGAAAATAACACAGTTATCTATAGCTGATCGAGAGCACATCCCCACTTTTTCCCCAATTTCTACACTACGTCAGATGAAGAAAAAAAGCGACAAGTGCCGCCCTCCATAGTAACAGGATGTCCCTTTTGTTCCTCCATGGAAGACATTTTCCTCAAAAGTAAATTATATTACAGCAGTAATAATGTCCCCCACTTGGCACCATAAACTAATAATGTATGTTCCTCTTGATGCTATGTCGCCTCATCCTGGTCCTCTATGTATCCCTCCCCCCATCCCTTGCCTCTATGTATCCTCCTATCATCCTGGGCCCCTATGTATCTCCCTCCATCCTGGGCCTCTATGCTGCACCATCCTAGGTCCCTATGTCCACTACCCTGCCCATTCACAGTGGAAAAAAAAAATTCTTCTTACCTTCCTGCGCTCCCCCAGCGTCCTCTTGCGCCTTTATATCCGGCGTGGTTGTTAACATGGCCGCAGACCCATCAGAGGCTCGCGCTGATGTTGATGCTCGGCGCATAGCTGTGACATTTAAAGGCTGGCCATTTCACATCACTGCTATGCATCTCGCACTGACGTCAGCGCCCTGCGAAAGAAAGGGTCAGATGTGGTTTATATGGCTGTTGAACAGTGCTATGATTACAATGGTGGCAGGTTGGAATGATGTCGACGTCTGAGCATTGGCTAGGTGCTCTGGGTCCTTTGAGGTGGCGTTACCCTATAACTTTCCAAATCAGCCCAATCTCCGACACTTTTACAGCAGCATGTCATATGGTGCTGGACTATAAATCCCAGCAGATCAACAGCAGCACATGTAAACCATTACTATTCATATCTAACCTGTGCTATAGAAGAGCTTGTCCACCTGGCAGCACTCCACCAGCTGCCCGCAGCAGACATTAGGGGAGTACCTGGAGACTGTAATGTCTGAGATGGCAGCTATAGTGAGACCACTGGTGGTAGGCTCCAGGGATACAGAGACATGAAGGACCGGAGACACCAGCAACAAGAAGAGGAGCCACGTCCCAGGACAGTAGGCTCCAGGGATACAGAGACATGAAGGACCGGAGACACCAGCAACAAGAAGAGGAGCCACGTCCCAGGACAGGACCTTTTGACAGCAGCCATGAGAGCCGGGAGCAGCTCAGGTGCAAGAGAGCCATATGATCCTGTGAGATGCCGACCGACGGCCAGTGAACATCCCTGCTATGCGCCGCACACTGACGACAGCGCCCGGCGCATAACAGGGACGTTCCATGACAGTGACGCGCATGGCCTTTGATTGGCCAGCGGCACTAAATGCCACTACTATGCGCCGCACGGTGACGTCAGCCTCTGATAGGTCCGACAACAGTAACCAGCTGACACCTACTATATCCCGCACAGGGGGCCCATCGAGGACCCGGAGCCCACCGGAGGATTGTCCGGTGTCCCGGTGGGCCAGTCCGATGCTGAGTGGTGTAGTATACTTTTCCTAACAGCTGAGGCCCATATTACCAGAACTGTAGGTGTCATTTTAGCCTGTTTTCCTGGGGTTATGTATGCCCTATGGAGGATTAATAGAGCCATGTCTGTATAACTATTATAGGGAATATATTTCTTTTGTGACACTATGGCATTCAAAAAATCTCCACTTCAAACCCTGGTATATCTCTTGCCCATTTGGAAGGTCCACTATTCTTCTTTTCCCAAGACCAGCGTTGACGTAGTATAGAATACTAGCTTTTACCCGCGGCTTCGTTCGCGTGGAATTTGGTCTGCCACATTAAGTTTCGTGACAGATCATTTTAATAGTAAAAAAAAATCATCTTATTTAGTTACTCGTACATCCAAAATTTCAGATGTCTAACTTCAAACCTGACGGATTCCATACAATCTTTGAACCCCTATAATATTAAGAGGGAAACTCTTGAGGGTGGAATTATCAAAATTCCTTTCTTAGTGCTCATTTAAGCTATAATAGAACCTATCTGCAAATTTCAAGATGCTAAGTTCAGTGGTTTCGGCTGTGCGTTGACCGCTAGGTGTGCCAGTCAATCAGGTTTACAGTTTTATATAATCTTCGCCTGTATGGTGTGTTTATAAAAAGTAGCCCTATGTCCTTCCCCAGGCTTGAAATTATCCATATCAAATTTCATCACAAACGGATTACTAAACACTGATTAATAAACAGGACGGACTGAAGTTACTTGCATTTAATATTGTTCGTGTTAGTAAAGAATTAGTATGTAATTGAAATAATGGACATCTGCAGGTAATTTATCTATGTGTTTTTACTGCAATATACTCCTGTAAACTATGTTATTTGATTTCTTTCGTTCAGCGAAAATATGTCGATTTTTCGATTTAGAAACACGTGAGCAAGCTACATATAGCTGACCGTGGGAAAAACAGGGCGTGCCTAAATGTATCCCCGCTACCTTCAAAGTTTGCCCTTGCGATTTATTGATTTATTGCAAACGTTTGAAATTAAAGGGTAAGTTATTCTGTATTATTGGGATGCGTGGTATAAGAATATTTTCACCCTTATCTTCTCCAGTTAAAATTGTGGCCTTTACAATGTGCCTGCCTAGTTCAGTGACTCGCAATCTAGTGCCATTACATAATCTCGGGGCGTCCAAGTTGCGCATTAACAAAACGGGTATACCGACCTTTAATTCGAGCTTATGAGATGGGACCCCGGATAGCTCCAAAGAGTTAAGAAACTCCACGGGGTAGCTCGTACAGTCTTCAGATGACATGACTGTGTCGATGGAGTTGTAGGTTGTTGCATCGCTGGTTACTTGGTCCAAGATAATTTTATTGATTTTCTTGGTGCTAGTATAGTTCTTTCACATAGCCAATTTTCATTGTGGATGTTTTGTTGCAAATTCGGAAAAAGTTGAGCAATAAGTGCGTCTTCCGAATCCACAACATGACAAAATTGGTTAGTGAATAGAACCATACCTTCTTCGTCAGTTTCGATTCGACCTTCACCGATCTCAAGCAGTTTCTCAGCGTACGCGCCCGACTCTAGATCACTGAATAACTGGACACGCATGTTGGTGGTGAGGTGCAGCTTTTCAACTTTGGTCCATAAATATGAGGATTTCAGACATGCGTTAATTTCGTCTGCTGCAGTGTCTCGCTCGATGACAGGCAAAGTTTGCCTAAAGTCCCCAGCCAATAAAACAACCACACCACCCATTATTGTTTGTTTACTGTGTAAGTCTTGTAGACAACGATCAAGAGCTTCGATGGCGCGTTTGTGTGACATTGTGCACTCGTCCCACACGATTAGTTTGCACTGTTGCAACAGGAGGCCACGGGCGCTGCTCTTGCTGATATTACACGATGGGGTATCTTCGTTCACCAGATTAAGAGGTAATTTAAAGACTGATTGTGCCGTCCGTCCACCGCTTAGCAATGTTGCAGCAATTCCAGAGGAAGCCACAGCTAATGCAACGTTATGACCGCTACGAATTTTTGCTAAAAGTAAATTAAGCAAGAAAGTTTTTCCTGTACCACCCGGGGCATCAAGGAAAAAAAGTCCGCCTTCACCATTCTCAACTCGTCCTACTATTTTGTGATAAATCTCTCTTTGATCAGGTAGCAAACGTGGCTCAGTTTCGCAAACGTGAGCGTCTAACTGGTTGGTATCATAGCTTAGCTCTTTTATCAACTCGTTCGACAGCTCTCCTCTATGCCGCGGTGAGGGTAGACCAAAATCGGACAATTTCTTTCCAGAAATTATTAATATTTTATCCTCGATAAGCCCCAACGCCTCATTGAAACAGAGATCATCGTTAACCTGATCCATTCTTTCAAATCTGTGCATGATATCCTCTGATAACGCAGTTTTATACTTGTGCCAGAGTTGTAGAGGATTGGATAAACCGCAAGTGCATATCAATATGGCAAACAGCTCTCTTATTTGCGCCGGGGAGCGACATAGCACGGCCTCTTCTAAGGTGGTATCCCAGTGGTTATCATCTTCCAACAACCCCATCTTCTCACACACCTGCCGAAAAGTTGCAAGTTCTTGATCTTCAAATGTTTTTAAATCCGAGAAGCTGGTTGGACCCCTTATTACATTCAGCAGCATACGCAAGCAATAACATTCAAAATTGCTAACGTGCACCGTGTAAATGCGACCTAGAGCGTCTCCTGCCTTCACACCTGGCCAGCCATCGACAGGTGTTCCTTGTAAACGACGTTTCCATTGCTTCCGTGCCACATTCCAAGTATAGTAGCGAGGTACGTCAATGTAAAGTAATGTTTTTGCAAGCGTATCACTTTGGCACAACATGAAAAATGCAGTTAGTGTAGTTTTAGGTGGTACTTCTAATCTCTCTCTAAAATTATTTTCCGTAAAGTAAACCCTCTCGCCATTGGGTAAATGAATCGCGAGATGAGTGACGGTTGGGTATCTCTCGTGCAGAGGCAGACCTAAGATCCGCCACGCTGCTTCGTTACTACTAACATATCGGCCGGTTCTAAAGGTCTGCACCTCATCTCTTGGGTCAATGTTAACATTCCCTTGCTGGCGGATGTTAAAAATAGCCTGGTCGCTACCCTTATTAATATATTTACAAATATATTTTATCGCCTGTACCGTATTACAGAACTCTACATTTAAATGAGAATTAAAAATTTTTGATAAGAGTGGAGAATATGGGACCACCCAGCTATTGTCCACCAATATTTCCTGTGTTCCTCTACGGGTTTTTATAATCGTCGTGCGTCCACCATTCTCTGGTGCTCTACGCCTGTACAAAGGATAACCTTTGTCATTGGTTTGAGTATCTTTTAAAAGCTTCCTCGGATATTTTTTGGTACATTTTCCTTCCTTCATGCATGGCGATGAAGAATTGAATGTACCACATGGCCCGTGAATCATATTCTTTGTCACTGTATCATAGAGCTTTTGATCAGTTTCTGGGTTTGGTATTAGAGATGAGCGTTGTTCTACTCGAACTGTTCGCCAATCTCAAATTCGAGCTGTTTTGGGCGGTGTTCGAGCCGTTCGGCGAACACGAACAATTTGAGAAAAATTCGGCTGTTTGAGGTTATGTTCGATAACTGTTCGTGCACCAAAATCATAACTGGATTTTTTCTCAGTAATGATGAAAATTAATGTTAATACGCAGTTTGAGTGTACAGCGGGGTGGGGGGAGGGGCAGGGGATGGATCTCTGCAGGAACAATGAAGATCTCCATTTTTTTTTTCTCTTTCCCGCATTTACAGTGGGGAGGTGCAATCTGTCAGCCTATCAGCAGCGCACACACGGAGCGAAGTGCTTTTTTTCACACAAGCAAGGGCATGTGTCATTGGCAGTGTATGTCACATGTCCTTGCCCTATAAGACCAAGCCATTTTCCCCGTCGCCACCATTTTCTCACTGCTGCAGCTGCGTGTTAGACGGCACCGCTGTTGCTGTGTGCGCGATACCTTGTTGATTTCAAGCCAATTTTCGCACAAATCTACAGATAGCTTGGGAGTAGGGAATAGTTGTGATTGCAGTCCTTTTAAGGACTAGGTTACAGCATTTCCTACGACTTTTATCAGGCAGGTCTGTGCTCTTAAATAGATAGATTGTGGGAGTAAAGACTAATTGTAATTGGAGTGCTTTTCAGGACTAGGTTACATCAGTTCCTATCAGTTTTTGCCAGGCAGGTCTGTGCCAGTGCTGTGCAAGTTTTTTTCACAGCATTTGGCTGAATCTAGCAAAGCTAATCCTTTTTGGCCTATTGCAGAGTGTGTTAGTCAGTGGAGTAGCCTATCTGTGTTGCAAGATATACCACCTGTGTATAGAATACCAATTTTTTTACTGTACCTAGTGAAGTAAAATCTTTTGGGCATAGCATCATTCTATTAGTCCATCTATACTGACCTCCATCAGGTTGCAAATTGAATATAATTTTGTTCTGCATCTAGCTCTGAAAAAATATTGGGCTTCTAGCTGTGTGTGGGACTTGTTGTATTAGTCCATCTATACTGACCTCCATCAGGTTGCAAACTGCATATATTTTTTTCTTCATCTACCTCTGAAAAAATATTGGGCTTCTAGCTGTGTGTGGGACTTGTTCTATTAATCCATCTATACAGACCTCCATCAGGTTGCAAACTGAATATATTTTTTTCTGCATCTACCTCTGAAAAAATATTGGGCTTCTAGCTGTGTGTGGGACTTGTTGTATTAGTCCATCTATACTGACCTCCATCAGGTTGCAAACTGAATATATTTTTTTCTGCATCTACCTCTGAAAAAATATTGGGCTTCTAGCTGTGTGTGGGACTTGTTGTATTAGTCCATCTATACAGACCTCCATCAGGTTGCAAACTGAATATATTTTTTTCTGCATCTACCTCTGAAAAAATATTGGGCTTCTAGCTGTGTGTGGGACTTGTTCTATTAATCCATCTATACAGACCTCCATCAGGTTGCAAACTGAATATATTTTTTTCTGCATCTACCTCTGAAAAAATATTGGGCTTCTAGCTGTGTGTGGGACTTGTTGTATTAGTCCATCTATACTGACCTCCATCAGGTTGCAAACTGAATATATTTTTTTCTGCATCTACCTCTGAAAAAATATTGGGCTTCTAGCTGTGTGTGGAACTTGTTCTATTAATCCATCTATACAGACCTCCATCAGGTTGCAAACTGAATATATTTTTTTCTGCATCTACCTCTGAAAAAATATTGGGCTTCTAGCTGTGTGTGGGACTTGTTGTATTAGTCCATCTATACTGACCTCCATCAGGTTGCAAACTGAATATATTTTTTTCTGCATCTACCTCTGAAAAAATATTGGGCTTCTAGCTGTGTGTGGGACTTGTTCTATTAATCCATCTATACAGACCTCCATCAGGTTGCAAACTGAATATATTTTTTTCTGCATCTACCTCTGAAAAAATATTTGGCCTTCTAGCAGTGTGTGGGACTTTCTCTATTAGTCCATCTATACTGACCTCCATCAGGTTGCAAAGTAAAAATATTTTTTATCTGCATCTAGCTCTGAAAAAATATTTGGCCTTCTAGCAGTGTGTGGGACTTTCTCTATTAGTCCATCTATACTGACCTCCATCAGGTTGCAAATTAAAAATAATTTTTATCTGCATCTAGCTCTGAAAAAATATTTGGCCTTCTAGCAGTGTGTGGGACTTTCTCTATTAGTCCATCTATATTGACCTCCATCAGGTTGCAAATTGAATATAATTTTTTTCTGCATCTAACCCAGCCAATAGTTTTGGCCTAATACCACAGTTTGGCCACTCAGCTCTGCTCGGTTCCCATCCATTGTTTTTTTGTGCAAACAACTCCAGAGTTGTTAATTAGTTAACCACCAAAATGAGTGGAAAAAGGCCTGCTGCTGGTGGAAAGGGGAATAGGCGTGTTGGGAAGGGGAAAAAAGGTTGTGTCCGTGGGGTAGGTGTTAAAGCAACAGTAACATCTGCAGAAGAAAGACCATCTTCCAGCCAAACTAAAATGTCTACTTCTTTTAGCGGACAATGTGATAAGATCCCTTTCTTACGGCCACGCCAATCGCTACAAATTCCAGATGAGGCACAAAAACAGCAGGTGCTTCAACGGATATCAAGTGATCCTTTAAGTGGGCTCTCCTCCACATCAACTTCAACATCACAAATACTCCAGTCCTCAAAGGTGTCACCCCAATCGCACTTGCTTCCTCACAGCTCCCAAATCTCCAGCTGCCCGTCTGAGTATGAGGTAGAACAGATGGTTGAGTCTGCAGAGCTGTTTACTCATACTATAGCCTGGGAATCAGAGGTCGACTCCAGCGCTTCTGTGAATCCAGACGAGGAAATGATCTGCACTGATGCCCAGAATCTTTATGAGTCGGATCCAGGACCAGACGCAGAAGGTTCTGACCATAATGTAGACCCTCATTCCCAAACTGTAACTCCTGTTGGTGGAGACAATGAGGAAGACGATGATAAGACTCAAATACCTGATTGGAGCGACAACTTTAGTTTTTTGTCAGGGCAGGAACAGGTTGGCTCTGAGGACGACGGGTGTGATAACGCACAGGGTGATGATGATGAGGTTGGAGATCCCACTTACTGTCAACCCACAGTCAGCCAAGAGATGAGGTCAGCAGAGGAGGTGGAGGAAGATGCTAGTGACGACGAGGTCAGGTTGCGCCTTCCTGGACAGAGACGTAGTACTGGAAGCACGTCAACAACTGCATCCTCAAACACAACTCTGCCTCTCACCACAAGTCATGGTGGCTCTTCAGGTTGCATGGGTGCTAAGCCTTGCATAGCCTGGGCATTTTTTCAGATCGATAAAGATGACCCAACTCGTGTTATCTGTAACATTTGTCAGCAAAAGCTAAGTAGAGGCCAAAAAATACATAGTTTGAGTACTTCATGCATGAACCGGCACATGGACATGAAGCATAAGTTGCAGTGGAAAGCTCAGTGTGCTACAATGCGGCCTAGCCGGCCGGGCCAACCACCGTCTGCCATATCTTGTTCATCCGCGGCCTCTTCATCCTCTGTGACTGGGGGGACAGCAGTCACACCTGTTTTGGGGCGCAGACCTGCCACCTCTTTACCCGCAACAGCCAGCGTGATTGGCAGGTCATCATTTTCTTTGGAGGTGGTAACACCAGCTGGTGTTGAGCGCTGTCCGACATCGATAGCACCACCTTTGGATGAAGGCAACCTAACATGTCCGCCTGCATCTTCCTCACAGACCGGCAGTTTGCCGGGGACACCCTTATCAACCCCGTCTAAGCACAATAGCCAGCCCTCGGTCCCTCAGATGTGGACAAGTAAAAGACCATTTCCTCCTAGCCATGAGAAAGCTAAGAGGTTGAATTTCACCATCTGCAAGCTCTTGGCTACAGAAATGCTGCCTTTCCGCCTGGTGGACACAGAGGATTTTCGAGACCTTATGTCCGTCGCAGTGCCCCAGTACCAGATGCCCAGTCGGCACTACTTCTCAAAGAAAGGTGTGCCTGCGCTCCACCAGCATGTCGCACACAACATCACCACTTCTTTGAGAAACTCTGTGTGTGACAGGGTGCATTTCACCACAGACACTTGGACGAGTAGGCATGGACAGGGGCGTTACATGTCGCTGACTGGGCACTGGGTAACTATGGTGACAGCAGGACAAGGGGCTGCTGTCCAAGTCTTGCCGTCCCCACGAGTTGTGCGTCAATCCTCTTTATGTCAAAGTTCCTCCACTGCTTCTGCCTCCTCAACCTCCTCTCGGTCTTCCACCTGCACCCAAAGCCTGTCTGGTCATGCCACAAGCTTTCTAACTGCGCAGAAGGGATCCTGCACACCTCCTTACTATGCTGGCAGTAGGGCTCAACGTCATCAGGCGGTTTTTACATTGAAATGTCTGGGAAATGTGAGTCACACAGCTGAGGAGTTGTGGTCAGCTCTGGAGAACCAATTTCATGAATGGTTGTCTCCACTGGACCTGAAACCAGGGAAGGCCGTGTGCGACAATGCTGCAAACCTGGGTGCGGCCCTTCGCCGGGGCAATGTCACACACGTGCCTTGTATGGCTCACGTGTTGAACCTGGTTGTTGTTGAACCAGCAATTTTTAGCCCACTATCCCAGACTAGATGGCCTTCTGCAGAGGGCACGGTCGCTGTGTGCTTACTTTCGCCGTTCGCATCCCGAAGCTCAGCGACTTACATCTCTACAGAAGTCGTTGGGCCTGCCACTTCACCGGCTAAAATGCGATGTGCCTACCCGGTGGAATTCAACTCTGCACATGTTGCAGCGACTGTGGCAGCACCGACAAGCCCTGGTGCAATACGTTCTGACGTATAGCCTGGGCCAACGAGATCCAGAGGTGGGGCAAATCACGCTGGAGGAGTGGTCTCAGATCAGGGACCTATGCACCCTTCTGCACAGTTTTGAAATGGCGACGAAGATGTTTAGTGCTGACGATGCCATTATCAGCATGACTATTCCGGTGATTTACATGCTGGAGCACATGTTAAACAGAATTCGGAGTCAGGTGGTGGCACAAGAGGAGGTGGAGGAAGTAGAGGAGGAGGAGTTGTATGCGGAAGGGCTAACATCTGCAAGGTCCAGACAGTCGGCAGCACTAAGGCGGCAGGCATGTGAGGGTGGGGGAGATGGTTTTACCAGGGCGCATGGTAGCAGCCAAACTAGTGAGGAAGGTGCAGGAGCCCAGGAAGAAGTGGAGGACGAACTGATGGAAGACTCATCAGATGAGGGAGACCTTGATCACATTTCTGTTGTGCGAGGTTGGGGGGAGAGGACAGAGGAAGGAAGCATGATTGTTACCTCGCCACCAACACAACAGGGACTTGGTGCTCCTGGATGCGCAACACACATGAGTGCCTTCTTGCTGCACTACCTGCAACATGACCCTCGAATTGTGAGAATTAGAAATAATCCTGACTACTGGGTTGCCACACTGTTAGATCCCCGGTACAAAAGTAAATTTGCAGAAATTATTCCTGCCATAGAAAGGGATGCACGCATGCAGGAGTATCAGCAGAGACTGTTGCAGAATCTTACATGTGCTTTTCCACAAAATACCAGTGGTGCACGTAGTGAATCTCACAGTTCCAACTTGCCAACCGTGGGACCGTCAAGTGTTCAGCACTCAAACCGTAACAGAACCACAGTATCTGCTGGTAACATCAATTTTGCGGAATCATTTCACCACTTTTTTAGCCCATCCTTTGCAAGGCCACAGGAGACAAGAAGTCTGACACATAGTCAACGCCTAGAGACGATGGTACAGGAGTATCTCCAAGTAAACATTGAAGCCACGACTGTGTCACTGGACCCTTGCTCTTTTTGGGCTTCCAATCTGGATAAATGGCCGGAGCTAGCCACTTACGCCTTGGAGATCTTGTCATGCCCCGCAGCCAGCGTTCTGTCTGAACGTGTGTTCAGCGCTGCTGGTGGTGTGCTGACAGATAAGCGCACGCGGCTCTCCACTGATAATGTAGACAGACTCACGTTCATAAAGATGAACAAATCATGGATCCGAAACGACTTTTCTACTCCTGTGTCATCCTGGGGAGAGTAAAAGCTTGATGATTGGTTAAAATCACCCTACCAACCGTTTTAAGCTTTCAAATTACTAATCATGTTTATCTGTATCTTGGCTGGAAAATAATTTGGGCTTTGTAGCAGTGTGCAGCACTGATTCTATTAGGCCATCTATAATAAGCTCCACCAGATTTAAAATTACTAATCATGTTTATCTGTATCTTGGCTGGAAAATAATTTGGGCTTTGTAGCAGTGTGCAGCACTGATTCTATTAGGCCATCTATAATAAGCTCCACCAGATTTAAAATTACTAATCATGTTTATCTGTATCTTGACTGGAAAATAATTTGGGCTTTGTAGCAGTGTGCAGCACTGATCCTATTAGGCCATCTATACTAAAGCTTCACCAGATTTAAAATTAATAATAACTTTTAGCTGCATCTAGCCCGGAAAATAATTTTGGGGCTCCGAGATGCGCAAGACACATAAGTGCCTTCTTGCTGCACTACCTGCAGCATGACCCTCATATTGTCAGAATTCGAAGTAATCATGACTACTGGGTTGCCACACTCTTAGATCCCCCAAACTTTTCGATCAACCTTTTCATTTTAATAAAGACCAAAAAAATGGTCATTTTTGAAATTATAAGCATTAGCAGGTTGTTAGAAACTGAAATCAAACAGTTTTCAACTCAAAACTTTATTCTAGGTGATGTTACATTTTCACATAGGACCCCTTGTTCGAAAGGAGCTTCTGAACTCTCTCGTCCATTGAATTTGTCAGGTTTTGGATGGTTTCTGCTTCAATTGTTTTGCATGAGGACAGAATACCCTCCCAGAGCTGTTGCTTAGATGTGAACTGCCTCCCGCCATCATAGACACTCCTTTTAATGATGCTCCAAAGGTTCTGAATGGGGTAGAGGTCAGGGGAGCATGGGGGTCACACCATAAGTTTGTCCCCTTTTCTGCCCATATCAGCCAGAGATGCAGATGTTTTATGTGCAGCATGAGATGGTGCATTATCATGCAGAAAAATGATCTTGCTGTGAAATACACGGTTCTTCTTCTTGAACCATGGCAGGAAGTGCTGTTTGAGAAAATCCACATACATTATGGAGTTCATCTTTAGCGCCTTCAGGGATCCTAAAGGGGCCGACAATCTCTCTCCCCATGATTCCAGCCCAAAACATTACTCCACCTCCTCCTTGTTGGCGCTGTAGCCGTGTTTGCGTGGGGTGTCCATCAACCAGCCATCCTCCACTCCATCCATCTGGACCATCGAGCGCTGCACGGCACTCATCCGTGAACAAAACAGTTTTGAAATCAGTCTTCATGTAATGTTTGGCCCACTGGAGCCGTTTCTGCTTGTGTGAAGTGGATAGAGGAGGTCGACAGGATGGCGTATGCACAGCTGCAAACCTCTGAAGGACCCTGCATCTTGTTGTTCGGGGGACGTTGGAGGCACAAGCAGCTTCAAAAACTTGTCTGCTGCTATGACAAGGCTTTTTTGCCGCTGCTCTTTCAACCTGACGTAATTGCCTGTAGGAAAGAGTCCTCAATTTGCCCTTATCAGCACGCACACGTGTGTACTGTGAATCAGCTACATACTTCTTGATTGCCAAGACACTTCATCCTGATCATCGCACAATGTTGATTGTAGTCATGCCTTGACCTAAACACTCCACAATTTGTTGCTTCTCAGCAGCCGACACATCCTTTTTCTTTCCCATTTTGGCAGAAAATGTAGGCTGCTTAATAATGTGAGACAGCCTTCTTAAGTAGTCTTGCCTTTCATTGGACACACCTGCCAAACTAATTAGCACAGGTGTCTGCAATTGCTTACAGTGATATAAAGAGCCCTGACACACATCACCATCAATGAGTTTAACTGACAAACAAACAAATTCTTCCCTTATCACTCCTAAACACTTTTTGCATAATAATTTGGAACACAGTGTACATGTGCTTTTCCACAAAACACCAGTGGTTCACGTAGTGAATCTTACAGTTCTAACTTGCCAACCGTGGTCTGTATGGAGTTGTTCAATAAAGGGCCCAAAATTAAGATAACATAGATGGGAGAGGTCTCTATGAATAGGAATTCCTAAGTATTTGATACCCTGTGAGGGCCAGGCAAAGGGAAAGTTGGACTGGATGGAATCCTATATGGATTTGGGGAGGGAGACATCGAGGGCCTCAGACTTCGCTGCATTGATTTTAAAATTTGACCATGTAACAAAGTGATCTATTTCAGCCATAACAGCATGGATGGATATATGTGATTGAGTGATATATACTAGGACATCATCAGCAAATAGAGAGCACTTGTACTCGGTGCCTCCCACCTCAATCCACCTAATATTGGGGTTATGGCGAATTGATGAGAGCAGGTGCTCCGTCACTAGGATGTATAAGAGAGGGGACAGACAACATCCCTGCCTTGTCCCATTGGTGATTGTGAAAGGTGATGAAAATGTTCTGACGCGCCCCCTGGGCCTTGGGACACCCGGAGCCGGACCCTTTTTGGTGGATGCTGGTGGTTGTAGTCTCCGTGGCGGCAACCCGGTTCCGTGGCTCAGGGCGGTCAAACCAGTGGCGGAACTATTTATGTGGTTTTGATGTTTAAATGTCCGACTACGCCACCCGTGGATTGCGGTCAGAGTGAACCGCCGCTCTAGGGCAGACCGCTGAGGCTGGTGTTGTGGGTGCGCAGAGCGTAGCATAACTCCCCACGGGAGGAGTATAGCCTCAGGGCAGTGTATGCGGAGGATGGGGGTGATGGTGCAGGGCAGCAGCAGTAATGACACGGAGTCAGTGATGCAGTCCAGGGCCTTTACTCACAGTTCTTATTATCCAGACCACGTCTGCAGGTAACGGCTGCCCACGTCGTACTGTGCTCACCAGGTGAGGGGCTCAGACAACTCCCAGATAACTTTGGAGTGCTTCACAGGACCCCCTTTGTGTGTCCTTTGTCTGGCCTTTCTTACCAACCCTTCTGTCCGGCTGCCTCGGGCCTCCTCTTGGTAAACTTGGCGCCAGTTTCCCTGACCCTATGTGGGGCCTTCCTAGCGGATGTAGCGAGGGGCTGCGCCACATAAAATGTCACAGCCTCCTGTTTCTAGCTGAGGGTCGTTTCCTGCCTCCACTAGTTTCGGGGACCGGTCTCCCCCTTTGGCCTGACCCCTCCACGCAGGTGGATTCGGGCGTGCGGTGGCGACTCGCCCGTCCGCACCCCTGGTATCCCTTCGTTCCTCGTTCCTGGAGCCTTCTCCGCTCCTCTTCCTTCCTTCTCCCTCTTCCAGGCCTGGGCCTCTGTTACTAGGCCCGCCTCCGGAGCCGAGCTCATGCAGAGCCCCTGCTCCCTGCCACTTCTGCTCAGACTTCTCTGCACTGAACTAAGATGGTGCCCACCTTTTATACTCCCTTCTCAATGCACCCAGGAACTGCTTCCTCCCTGCTCCTGCACTACAGGGTTCCCCTTCCTCAGTGTTCCCTCCCCCCACTCCAGCCAGGGACAGGGACTGTCGTGCCCATCTCAGGGGCATATTGGTCGCCCTGCCCCACGGCAATGTGGTGTAATGCATGCAGGTGTCGGGTCCTGATCCACACTACATCCTTACCTGAGAGTGAGATATCACACCTCTGGGTGAGGTGCAATACCTCTGTAGCAACCGAGCCCTCAGGGTGCTACAGTTCCATTTATCTTCAGCCTAGGTGACGTATTGCGATACAGGGCCGTGATTTTGGTTATAAAAGGGTCCCCTAGACCCCTACCCCAAGCTTTTTAAGAGAATCATATATGGCGTGCCAGGAGACTCTATGGAATGCTTTCTCAGCATCCAATGAGAGTATCTAATTACAAATTTTTAACTGCATCTAGCCCAGGAAATACTTTGTGCCTAGTAGCAGGGTCTGCTAGTCAGCGGATTATCCCGGCTGTTAAGCAAGCTACACCACCTGTAGTTTGGACACTTCATTTTTTCAAAGGAAATGCTTCGGGACCACGGGATACTCAGTGAAGAGCATCAGGAGGCACCCCAAGGCATAGGGGCTCGGACTGGCAGTAGGATGCCTTGCGGTGGACAGCCGAGCTCGATCCTTATAAAAGCTTTTTAACTGCAGCAGCTTTAGTGGACGCTACTGGAGCTGGAATTACGCGGCTGCTGGCATGAGACTTGCCCTCCAATAGATCCTTGTAAATGGATTTAAAGTGTATTTATTCAAATTAGAGAGACAATTTAAATTAAAAAGCTTAGAGCTGCCTCCACCACAGGGGGGCTCGCTCGACCCACCAGCGGACAGGCACCAGTATTGGGAGAGGGGGGCTGGCCGTCAGGGTTCACCGCAGCTCTGGCACAAACCCGGCGACACGGAGGTGGCACGGGCAGGAGCGGACTGAACGTGTCGGCTTCTCACTTTTTGGATTTTAGAAGGGCATGACATGCCTATATCTGTGTCTCCCCCTCCTTTTACTCCTCCACCTCTTTTCTTTTCGCATGACTATATGTACTTGTCACTTTTCCATGTGTTAGTTGTGTCTTCTGAGCAGTTTGTCAGCTTTTGGACACCTTTGAAGGTGTTTTCTATGTGTTTCTATGTGTTTTTGTTTGCCTGCCATTGGTTTTAACGGTGTTCTAGGTGTTCGACGAACAGTTCGACGAACAGTTTGGCGAACACACGGGTGTTCGACGAACCGAACCGAACTCGAACACTACGGGGGTGGCTCAACACTATTTGGTATCTCAGCACATATGATTTCGTCAATTTGGTTCGGATGCAATTTTTCCTTTAACCACAGCAGTAAGTGCACATGAGGCAAACCTCGCTTTTGCCACTCGATCGAGTACATGAAGCATTGCAGAACTACCAACTTCTGTACTTTTATTCTAAATACTCGAGCTGTTAAGTCATGTCTGTCCGTTGAATTTTGACCAGCCATAAGCTCTTTGGTGATTTCTGGCCAAGCGGGGTTGAAAGTCATTGTAATAAATAAATCAGGCCTCCCATAATTACGTACGTATGTGAACGCATCTTGTGTGTATTCGTGTAGGTATCTCGGGCTATTTACAAATGATGACGGGAGAATCACCATCTGACCTAAGTTATTTGGATCCAAATCCGCATCATTTCTTATTGCATCTTGCAAGTGAATATAATTTTCTGCGCGCAGTTTTTTTTTATTTAAAGAAATGAACCTTAAGCGCTCACTTTCCATCTTTACATACATGTCGACCCGAAACTGATGAAGTAGGAGCCTACACTTAAGCATCAAATTAAAATCGCTGCGACGGACCATCAAGTGAAAGGCATAAAAATCTTTGCAGGACACCTTTTTACTTGGCATTGCTTGTTTGGTAATTGGATTTATCTGAGGAATATCAATGCTGTACCCCTCTTGTCCTTTCCAAAAAATTATTGGGTACTCGAGAGCGTCATAGAATCTATGTGTATCGGGAACCCTAGTGAGCATGCCATCGCACGCCTGCACAACGATGTCCCGAGACATAGTTTGTTCGCTACTAACTATTACAGCAGCTATTTCATTTGTAGTAGGGGCATTGAATCGTCTTTCATGTTGACCACGTGGTACACGGTCTGGGTGAATCACTACTTTGAAATGATCGTCATTGATCATTCTGTCTCTAGCCATTTTAAATTCATGCACCAAAATGTTGTGGTCGTGAAGTACTCGTTGTAATTTTTTAACTATGTTTCTATCTACGCTTTGCACGCACTCAGTACGCCTGTTGATTTGTTCTTCTTCGTCACCTATAAAATAAACTTGTAAAAATTGTGGTTGCGAAATGGACGTAGGAATTAAACTGGGGTTAGAACAGTCAATAAAGTAAGAAGGAATAGAGGTACAGAGAGATACATAAAATGCATGTACACTAATGCCAGAAGCCTCACCAACAAAATGGAGGAATTAGAATTAATTTTGTTGGAAAATAATTATGACATGGTAGGGATATCTGAGATGTGGCTGGACGAGAGCCATGACTGGGCAGTTAATTTACAGGGCTATAGTCTGTTCAGAAATGACCGTACAAACAAGCGAGGGGGGGGGGTGTTTATATGTAAAATCATCCTTAAAACCCATCTTGCGGGAGGATATATGTGAATCTAATGAAAACGTAGAGTCCCTGTGGGTGGAGATAAGGGGAGGGGGAAAAAATAATAAATTACTGATAGGGGTTTGTTATAAGTGTCCAAAAATAATGGAAGTAGTGGAGAATATCCTCGTAAAGCAAATAGATGAAGCAGCGACTCAAGGAGAAGTCATTATTATGGGAGACTTCAACTACCCTGAAATACATTGGGGGACAGAAACATGTAGTTCAAGCAAAGGAAATAGGTTTTTGACTACTATGAGAGACAATTACCTTTCACAACTGGTTCAGGACCCAACAAGAAGGGGGGCACTGCTAGACCTAATATTAACCAATAGTCCAGACCGCATATCAAATATACGAGTTGGGGGTCACTTGGGTAATAGTGATCACAAAATAATAAGTTTTCATGTAACCTTTAATAAGATGTGTAGTAGAGGGGTTACAAGGACACTAAACTTCAGGAAGTCAAATTTCCAACGGTTAAGAGATGATCTTAGTGCAATAAACTGGGACGATATCCTGAGACATAAAGCTACACAAAGCAAATGGGAGACATTTATTAACATCCTGAATAGGACCTGTGCACAATATATACCTCTTGGGAATAAACATGCTAGAAATAGGAGGAAACCACTATGGCTAAATAGAGCTGTAAGGGGCGCAATAAGTGACAAAAAGAAAGCATTTAGAGAACTAAAGCAAGTAGGTAGTGATGAGGCATTAAATAAATATAGAAAATTAAATAAATTATGTAAAAAACAAATCAAGGCAGCAAAGATTGAGGCAGAGAGAATCATTGCCAGAGAAAGTAAACATAATCCCAAAATATTCTTTAACTACATAAATAGTAAAAACCTAAAAAATGATAGTGTAGGCCCCCTTAAAAATAGTCTGGGTGAAATGGTGGATGAGGATGAGGAAAAAGCCAATATGCTAAATGATTTTTTTTCAACCCTATTTACACAAGAAAATCGCATGACAGAAAACATGATTAGTGATAACAAAAATTCTCCAGTAAATGTCACTTGCTTAACCCAGCAGGAAGTACGGCGGCATCTAAAAATCACTAAAGTTGACAAATCCCCGGGCCCGGATGGGATACACCCGCGAGTACTGCAGGAATTAAGTAACGTCATAGATAGACCATTATTTTTAATCTTTATAGATTCCATAATAACAGGGTCTGTACCACAGGACTGGCGTATAGCAAATGTGGTGCCAATATTCAAAAAGGGGACAAAAACTGAACTTGGAAATTATAGGCCGGTAAGCTTAACCTCTACTGTGGGTAAAATCCTGGAGGGTTTCCTAAGAGATGCTATACTAGAGTATCTGAAGAAGAATAACCTCATGACCCAATATCAACATGGGTTTACGAGGGATCGTTCCTGTCAAACTAATCTGATCAGTTTTTATGAGGAGGCAAGTTCTGGACTGGACCAAGGAAATGCAGTGGATGTTGTGTATATGGACTTTTCAAAAGCTTTTGATACGGTTCCACACAAAAGGTTGATACATAAAATGAGAACAATGGGGATAGGGGAAAATATATGTAGGTGGGTTAAGAATTGTCTCAGTGATAGTAAACAAAGGGTGGTTATTAATGGAAAACACTCAGACTGGGTCTCAGTTAACAGTGGGGTACCACAGGGGTCAGTATTGGCCCCCTTCTTTTTAACATAATTATTAATGACCTTGTAGGGGGCATATAGAGTAATATTTCAATATTTGCAGATGACACTAAACTCTGCAGGGTAATCAATACAGAGGAGGACAATTTTATATTACAGGAGGATCTATGTAAACTAGAAGCTTGGGCTGATAAATGGCAAATGAGCTTTAATGGGGATAAAGGTAAGGTAATGCACTTGGGCAGAGGAAATAAAATGTATAATTATATGCTTAATTGTAAAACACTGGGCAAAACTGTAACTGAAAAAGACCTGGGTGTATTGGTGGACGACAAGCTCACGTTTAGTGGCCAGTGTCAGGCAGCTGCTGCAAAGGCAAATAAAATAATGGGATGCATTAAAAGATGCATAGATGCTCATGAGGAGAACATAATTTTACCTCTATACAAGTCACTAGTGCGACCACACTTAGAATACTGTGTACAGTTCTGGTCTCCGGTGTATAAGAAAGACATAGCTGAACTAGAGCGGGTGCAGAGAAGAACGACCAAGGATATTAGAGGACTGGGGGGTCTGCAATACCAAGACAGGTTATTACACTTGGGGTTATTTACTGTGGAAAAAAAGAAGGCTTAGGGATGATCTTATTACTATGTACAAGTATATGAGGGGACAGTACAAAGACCTTTCTACTGATCTTTTTACTCTGAGGCCTGAGACGGGGACAAGGGGGCATCTTCTACGTCTGGAGGAAAGAAGGTTTAATCATAATCACAGACGGGGATTCTTTACTGTAAGAGCAGTGAGACTATGGAACTCTCTGCCGCATGATGTTGTAATGAGTGATTCACTATTAAAATTTAAGAAGGGCATGGATGCCTTTCTTGAAAAGTATAATATTACAGGTTATAAATACTAGATTCCTTGATAGGGCGTTGATCCAGGGAACTAGTCTGATTGTCGTATAGAGTCAGGTAGGAATTTTTTTCCCCAATGTGGAGCTTAGTGTTGCCACATGTTTATTTTTTTGCCTTCCTCTGGATCAACAAGTTAGGCTATGGGTTGAACTAGATGGACTTAGTCTTCCTTCAACCTTAAAAACTATGTTACTATGATACGGTGGTATACTTGTCCTTGTATTGTAAAGGTCGGGCAAAACCCTGGCATTGAGACAATTTGATCTGCTCCAAAAGACGTCATATGAAAGCACATGTTGTATTTTCTTATATTATTTAGAAAAAGGCGAAATTCATCAGTTTCATTAGAGAAAAGCTCTTTTAAAGGTTGAACTGGCTCGTCTATATAAGGAAGAGCTACTTTCCCGCCCAAACAACACATACCTGCTGCTTCCTCTTTCCACTTAAGAGCTCTGCAATATTTGCAATCTATGGTCATTGCTTCTATTTTTATAAGCTTGTGAGTTTCATAATCAAGAGTCTGGTCATACTCAAATGCAGCTTTATTAAACAATATCCATGTATTTCTTGTAAATGTTTGACGTCGCTGTGCTGCCCTTTCAGCAACAGTGCATCTCCGAGATTCAGCCATTTCATAAGTTTCAGTGGCTCTTTGGGACGCCATGTAAGTCGCTTGCTGCTGACGTCGAGCTTGGGACTGTTCTGGAGTTTCAGCAGCCCGTTGAGACGCCAGGTACTCCGCACGCTGTTCACGTCGGGCTTGGGACTGTTCTGGAGCTTCAGCAGCCCGTTGAGATGCCAGATACTCTGCATGCTGTTCACGTCGGGCTTGGGACTGTTCTTGAGTTTCAGCAGCCCGTTGAGATGCCAAAAACTCCGCATTCCGTTCACGTTGGGCTTGGGACTGTTCTGGAGTCTCTGCAGCTCTATGTGCCGCACAACGCACCGCCTGCTCAAGCCTTCGTTGCTCGGCTTGTTGAGACGTCTCATCACTAGTGTTGAGCGATACCTTCCGATATCAGGAAATATCGTATCGGATTGGATCGGGCCGATACTCAAAAAGTATCGGATATCGCCGATTCCGATACCGGAAACCAATGCAAGTCAATGGGACACAAATATCGGAATGAAAATAAACCCTTTCTTTCCTTGTAGGTTAATTCTACATGAAGTAAAACAACTAAGAATAATGTAGAATGACATGAAAAGCCGGCAATTCATCAGCGGCATACACCGGTACCCGACAATTTACAACAGAAAGAATAGAGCTTCACACATAGATTAGATAGATAGAAACATGTCAGTCACATATATATGAAGTACAGTGACAGTGTTGCTTACTGTACTTGTCATTTAGTGTAAAGGATTTATTAAAAAAAATATTAGTGATTTCGTGCACCGTCTCTTTAAAAAAGCCGGCCGGCAATTCAGCAGCGGTACCCGACAATTTATAACAGACAGAATAGAGCTTCACACATAGATTAGATAGATAGAAACATGTCAGCCACATATATAAGAAGTACAGTGACAGTGTTGCTTACTGTACTTGTCATTTAGTGTAAAGGATTTATTTAAAAAAATAATAGTGTTTTCATGCACCGTCTCTTTAAGAAAGCCGGCCGGCAATTCAGCATCTGTACCCGACAATTTAGAATAGAAAGAATAGAGAATCACACATAGATTAGATAGATAGAAACATGTCAGTCACATATATATGAAGTACAGTGACAGTGTTGATTACTGTACTTGTCATTTAGTGTTAAAATAAAGGATTTATTTAAAAAAAAATTGGCGTGGGGTTCCCCTTAATTTTAGGCTCTAGCGGAGGTTAAGCAGACAGCTGGGGCAAATGTTTGAAGCCTGGGAAGGGGGTAATACCCACGGAGCTTCCCAGGCTACTAATATCAGCCCCCAGCTGAATACCTAGCCTTTACTAGCTATTAAAATGGGGGAACCCCCCAAAAAAAATAACGTGGGGTCCCCCCTAATTTAATAGCTAGCACAGGCTAGGCAGACAGCTGGGGGCTGATATTAATAGCCCAGGAAGGGTGCCATGAATATTGGCCCCCTCCCAGGCTAGAAACACCAGCCGTCAGCCGCCCCAGAAATGGCGCATCCATAGGATGCGCCAATTCTGGCACTTAGCCTCGCTCTTCCACGCTGCCCTGGTGCGGTGGCAGGGGGTAATAGGGTTGGGGTTGATGTCAGCTTATAATGCCAGCTGACATCAAGCCCAGGTTAGTAATGGAGAGGCGTCTATAAGACACCCCCATTACTAACCCCATAGTCAAAGTTAAAAGAAAACACAAACACCCAGAATAAAGTCCTTTAATTGAAATAAAGACACAATTCTTTATTGTTCTAAATTAAACCATACTTACCATCACGCCCATTCCAGCTGAAGCCAACGATCTCCTGCAATAAAAGTAAAATAATAAAGCAACCTCATCCTTACTTTTCCATGGTTCCCACGACAGCTTCAGCTCTGCTACATCGAGATGACAGGCTGGACCGCAGCAGAACGCTGCCATCCAGCCTGTCATCCTGCAGACACTGAGAAGCGCAGGCATGCTTGCGCTTCTCAGTGTCTCTCTGTGACGTCATCCAGATGAGCCGAGTTCATGTCCAATGAACTCAGCTCACCTCATGCACGTCACTGACAGCGTGGGAAAATTCTCCTGCACTCAGCGCTTCAGCGTGAGAATTCTCCCACGCTGTCAGTGACATACATGAGGTGAGGTCATGTCCAATGAACTCAGCTCACCTCATGCACGTCACTGACAGCGTGGGAAAATTCTCACGCTGAAGTGCTGAGTGCAGGAGAATTTTCCCACGCTGTCAGTGACGTACATGAGGTGAGCTGAGTTCATTGGACATGACCTCGGCTCATCTGGATGCCGTCAAAGCCAGACACTGAGGAGTGGAAGTATGCCTGCGCTTCTCAGTGTCTGCGGGATGACAGGATGGATGGCAGCGTTCTGCTGCGGTCCAGCCTGTCATCTCGATGTAGCAGAGCTGAAGCTGTCGTGGGAACCATGGAAAGGTAAGGATGAGGTTGGTTTATTATTTTTCTTTTATTGCAGGAGATCGTTGGCTTCAGCTGGAATGGGCGTGATGGTAAGTATGGTTTAATTTAGAACAATAAAGAATTGTGTGTTTATTTCAATTAAAGGACTTTTTTCTGGGTGTTTGTGTTTTTTTTAAATACTTTACTAGAAATTCATGGTGGTCATGTCTAATATTGGCGTGACCCCATGAATTTCGGGCTTAGGGCCAGCTGATAATGCCAAGCTGGCCTTAACCCCTTTATTACCCAGTGAGCCACCGCACCAGGGCCCTGGATGAGTTGGGTACAGCGCCAGAAGATGGCGCTTCTATGAACGCGCCATTTTCTGGGGCGGCTGCGGACTGCAATTTGCAGCGGGGGTGGCCCAGAAAGCTTGGGTCTCCCTGCGCTGCGGATTCCAGCCCCCAGCTTCCTAGTTGTATCTGGCTGGGCACAAAAATAGGGCGAGGCCCCACGCATTTTTTTTTTAATTATTTCATGAAATTCATGGAATAATTAAGAAAAAAAGGGCTTCCCTATATTGTTGTGTCCAACCAGGTACAAATAGGCAGCTGGTGGTTGGGGGCAGCCCATTCCTGCCTGCTGTACCTGGCTGGACACAAATATAGTGCGAAGCCCCACGTCAATTTTTTTTTAATTATTTCATGAAATAATTTTTTTAAAAAAGGGCTTCCCTATATTGTTGTGTCCGGCCAGGTACAAATAGGCAGCTGGTGGTTGGGGGCAGCCCGTTCCTGCCTGCTGTACCTGGCTGGACACAAATATAGGGCGAAGCCCCACGTCAATTTTTTTTTAAAATAAATCCTTTATTTTAACACTAAATGACATTTGAGGAGTTAATAAAGATGCAGTCCCTAAATTATTATTTATTTTTTAATTAATTTTTCCCAAAACTTTTGATGTGGGCTTCGCCATATTTTTGTATGCCAGCCAGGTACAGCATCCAGCTTCTATGAACGCGCCATTTTCCGGGGTGGCTGCGGACTGCAATTTTCAGTGGGGGGGGGGGGGCAGAAAGCTTGGGCCTCCCTGCGCTGCAGATTCCATCCCCCAGCTGCCTAGTTGTACCTGGCTGGACACAAAAATAGGGAGAAGCTTCACGTTTTTTTTTTTTTTAATTATTTCATGAAATTCATGAAATAATTAAGAAAAAAAGGGCTTCCCTATATTGTTGTGTCCAACCAGGTACAAATAGGCAGCTGGTGGTTGGGGGCAGCCCGTTCCTGCCTGCTGCACCTGACTGGACACAAATATAGTGTGAAGCCCCACGTCAATTTTTTTTAAATCATTTCAGGAAATTCATGAAATAATTAAAAAAAATTGATGTGGGGCTTCGCCCTATATTTGTGTCCAGTCAGGTACAGCAGGCAGGAACGGGCTGCCCCCAACCACCAGCTGCCTATTTGTACCTAGCCGGACACAACAATATAGGGAAGCCCTTTTTTTCTTAATTATTCCATGAATTTCATGAATTTAAAAAAAAAAACGTGGAGCTTCGCCCTATTTTTGTGTCCAGCCAGGTACAACTAGGCAGCTGGGGGCTGGAATCTGCAGCGCAGGGAGGCCCAAGCTTTCTGGGCCCCACCCGCTGCAAATTGCAGTCCGCAGCCGCCCCGGAAAATGGCGCGTTCATAGAAGCGCCATCTTCTGGTGCTGTACCCAACTCATCCAGGGCCCTGGTGCGGTGGCTGACTGGGTAATAAAGGGGTTAAGGCCAGCTTGGCATTATCAGCTGGCCCTAAGCCCGAAATTCATGGGGTCACGCCAATATTAGACATGACCACCATGAATTTCTAGTAAAGTATTTAAAAAAAACACAAACACCCAGAAAAAAGTCCTTTAATTGAAATAAACACACAATTCTTTATTGTTCTAAATTAAACTATACTTACCATCACGCCCATTCCAGCTGAAGCCAACGATCTCCTGCAATAAAAGAAAAATAATAAAGCAACCTCATCCTTACCTTTCCATGGCTCCCACGACGGCTCCAGCTCTGCTACATCGAGATGACAGGCTGGACGGCAGCAGAACGCTGCCATCCAGCCTGTCATCCCGCAGCAGGCAGGAACGGGCTGCCCCCAACCACCAGCTGCCTATTTGTACCTGGTTGGACACAACAATATAGGGAAGCCCTTTTTTTCTTAATTATTCCATGAATTTCATGAAATAATTAAAAAAAAAAAACGTGGAGCTTCTCCCTATTTTTGTGTCCAGCCAGGTACAACTAGGCAGCTTGGGGCTGGAATCTGCAGCGCAGGGAGGCCCAAGCTTTCTGCCCCCCGCTGAAAATTGCAGTCCGCAGCCGCCCCGGAAAATGGCGCGTTCATAGAAGCTGGATGCTGTACCTGGCTGGCATACAAAAATATGGCGAAGCCCACGTCAAAAGTTTTGGGAAAAATTAATGAAAAAATAAATAATAATTTAGGGACTGCATCTTTATTAACTCCTCAAATGTCATTTAGTGTTAAAATAATGGATTTATTTAAAAAAAAAATGGCGTGGGATCCCCCATAATTTTAGTCTCTAGCGGAGGTTAAGCAGACGGCTGGGGCAGATGTTTGAAGCCTGGGAAGGGGGTAAAACCCACGGAGCTTCCCAGGCTACTAATATCAGCCCCCAGCTGAATACCTAGCCTTTACTAGCTATTAAAATGGGGGACCCCCCCAAAAAAAATGACGTGGGGTCCCCCTTATTTTAATAGCTAGCAAAGGCTAGGCAGACAGCTGGGGGCTGATATTAATAGCCCAGGAAGGGTGCCATGAATATTGGCCCCCTCCCAGGCTAGAAACACCAGTCGTCAGCCGCCCCAGAAATGGCGCATCCATAGGATGCGCCAACTCTGGCACTTAGCCTCGCTCTTCCACGCTGCCCTGGTGCGGTGGCAGGGGGTAATAGTGGTGGGGTTCATGTCAGCGCCAGCTGCCATGAAGCCCAGGTTAGTAATGATGGGCGTCTATAAGACACCCCCATTACTAACCTACAAAGTGTTAAAAAGAAAAAACACACTACACCCAGAAAAAAATAATTTATTTGAAATAAAACACACAATTTTATTTAATTCTTAGTTTACTAAAAATAATAGTTACCTGTCCACGTTCCTGCGCTGATCTCCCATGCACAGCTGTCACATCTGGAGATGGTGACAGCTGTGCATGGCTGCTGTAAGCTCACGCTGCCGGGAACACGTCCGCTCCCGGCAGCGGGAGCCACTGACTGAGGTCACCGGAGTGCATTCAGGCAGCGCAGCTCCGGAGACCTCCTTTACGGCACTGCTGTACCGTGGGAATTTCTCACGATACAGCAGGGCCGTAAAGGAGCTAACCGGAGCAGCGCTGCCTGAACTCCGGTGAACCCTTACGGCCCCGTCATTCTAGCAGCGGCAGCGGTTCAGAGCGGTCACATTCTATGTGGCTGCTCTGAACTGGAGATCTTCGTGGGACACTCGTGGACTGCTACGGAGGGGTAAGGATAAGGTTGTGGTTTATTATTTTATATTTTATTACAGGAGATCGATGGCTTCGGGGAATTAGGTGTCTAGGTGAGTATAGGTGTAGTTTTTTATTTTTTACTTTATTTTAGGTGGCGATCGGCGGGGACAGGTAATGTATAAACTAATTTATTGTAGGTAACCACTGGCCACCAATGACATGTATTTAACATTTATTGGGGACACAGTAGGGCAATTTAAATAGCAGGATCAGTCTGATGGGAACTACTGCTCCCATCGAGCTGATCCTGCTGGCAGGAGTGGACGGGGGACAGACATAGGCCGATGGGAGTAGTAGTGTCACATCGGCCTATGTCTGCCTGCACGCACACACACCGCACACACCCGCACACATCGCACAGACACCGCGCACACCCGCACAAACATCGTGCACACACCCCGCACACACACCCCGCACACACCCCGCACACACACCCCGCACACACACTAATCATGACGGGTCTGGGAGGTGAGGCTGACCTGTGCGGCCGTGGGAAAGTTCATGTGAGTTCATGCAGTCAAGCATGAACTCACATGAACCCTCTGAGGGCAACGCGGCGACTTCAAATGAACAGCTGATCGGCATCACCTGATACCTCAGCTGTTCATTTGAAATAACCGGCGGGAAAGCACAGCACAGAACGGGAAAGCCGGCGGTGAAGTCTTTTCACTGCCGGCTTCCCCGCCCGGGTCCTTCACTTCCCGCTCCTTGGAGCTGCGCTCCCCGCCCGGTCCTAACTTACGATCGGGATGGGAGGTGGCGAGGGGAGCGGAGGATCGGGGTGGGAGGCTGCGGGGAAGCAGTATGGGGCTGTGTGATTGTTTAAAAGCCGGCGGCTTTATACCGCCCGCCGGCTTTTAAACAATCAGGAGAATTCTCCCCCGCTGGGATGGCATTCTGATGACAGGCTGGATCTCAGCTGAGCTCTGCCATCCAGCTTGTCATCCTTCACAGACACTGCAGAGCGCAGGCATTATGGGAACTTCCGATTCCGGTATCCGATATTGTAAAAGTATCGGAATTAAGTATTGGAATTCCGATACCGCGAATATCGGCCGATACCCGATATTACAGTATCGGAATGCTCAACACTACTCATCACTAATTATTTTCATAGCTCGGGCTTTATTAGAGCCTTGCGAAATGTTAGACTTACGCTTTCGCAGCATTTTTATAAGTACTAATTACAAAATAGGTACTTAGTAAAGTTCAAACAAAATACTAAAACAATCTAATTAGTTATATTACGATCGCTGTACAGACGATATCAGTTGTATATGACTGGTCTATGAGGAGCAGCTGTGGCGCGGTTACCCATAGCAACCATTCCCAGTGCTCTGTGGGAGCTGAGCGCAGCCTGCTGGTGCTGTGGGTGACATGCTGCGCTGCACACACACAGGGCTGTGCTGCACACAGGAGGGGAGGATGCCATTTGTGTAGCGCTGCTGCCGGTGCTGTCAGGCTGCAATGTGTGCATCCTCCATGGAGCCGCGCTCAGGTTACTGCCCCTCCCCGTGTGTGAGTCACTTCCCCTCCGCCCAGGTGAGGCGCTCGGAACTTTCCCGGCTGCAGCAGCTGGTGCAGGTGAGCGCATGTTTTATTATACGGTGTTATGTGGAGGGACAATGGCGGCGGGGACCCCCTGTGTGAGGACAATGACGGCCCGGTGCCCCCGGGCAACCTGCAGGAGGAAGCCTCACACTCCCCCCCGGGCTGTGGGCGCGGGCAGGCCGTGCTGGGACGTGTAGTTCCCTAGTAACCTGTTCCTGACATGTGGGCTGTTTTCTGGGCTATTTTTTTTTTTTTTTTTAAGTCTGAGAAAATGTCATAAATTATCCTTCTCCCTTCAGCTGTTTCCAGAGTGTAATGTATCAGGGTGAGCTCATGACTGACAGCTGCCAAAGTTTCTAGGAAATGTCAGTCCCTGGGGGTCGTGTGTGAACCCCCTGTGCCACACTTGTACCTGGCCACGGTATATGATCACCCCTGTATTCTGACTGTGGACAGGCGGCAACTGTGACCTCACTATACAATGATCCACTATGGGCAAATTATTGTATTATCAATCTCCTCTGACTGCTGTAAATCAGCCATTTAAATATCACCTGTGTATGTGTGTATATAAGAGTTTGATAAATATACTAAAAAGTTTGATAAATATACTAAAATGTGCATTGTAAAATAGTATCTAATTTAATTAAATTTATGGTTCACAATTTTGGTCATAGTGGCTTCCACATAAAAAGTAGATACATGCTGTCGTGGACTTTTATTTAGAACTATTCAAGACAAACAATTCTACGGTACATCATCTTTGTGTAACTCCAACGGTTTAGGCAGCGTACGCCAAGATAGCTCTCAGAGGCCAGATTTTTTTCCGACTTAATTGACATGTACCGTTATATTACGACCAAAATTACATAAAATCATTACAAATTCTAGCCTATATGTTGTTCCGATGTATAATCTATATTACTGTAAAGTTTCATGCAAATCCGTCCAGTAGTTTTTTCGTGAAAGAGTAACAAACTTTCGCATTTATAATATTAGTAGGATAGGATATATTGCTCTTTGAAGTAATTTGCAGCCTCTAGGTTTTAAAAAAACCTCCATGTTATTTATCTGAGCAGAATCTTTCTTACCACTAATATATTTTGGGCTAGGCTGCGTGCCTGAAGAAAGAGGAAAGGCCTATGTCTGAAAGAGGGGAAGCGTTGCGTTGCTTTGCAAAATGTAGTAGTGAGAGATTTTGGTCCAGTATATCGGCCACCATGTTACAACCCTGTTTTGCCAAGGTTTCATAATGTGAGGATGGACAGTTATTCATAAAGTTTGGGTGGCCTAGGAATGGCTGGAAGGGAGATCTATTCCCTGACCCTTCACAAATTTTTCTCCCTCTCCTCCATGTTAAAATAGTTTGCCACAAGACCGGGTGTTCTCTGATATCATCAGAGATTTCATCATTGCTTAAGTGGATCAGGGCAGTTAGTGACACCCGGGGACTCAGTTGTTGCTCTTGTTGTATGTTATCAAAATGGTAGGTCCCGCGGATCCAATCTACTATACACTGTGTTCCAAATTATTATGCAAATAATATTTTCTCAGATTTTCACAAATTAGCTATATGAATTGCAGTCATTGTAATTTTCCAGTCAATTAACTATTAGAGTACAATTGAAAGGTTTTTGTACAAACTGTCTATGATAACATTATATTTAAAAAAAAAAAACACTCAAACTGCACTTAAAATGCATGTTCCAAATTATTATGCACAGCAGAGTTTTCAACCTTTTTATTTTAATAAAGAACAAAAAAATGGTCATTTTTGAAATTATAAGCATTAGCAGGTTATTACAAACCGAAATCAAACAGTTTTCAACTCAAAACTTTATTCTAGGTGATGTTACATTTGCACATAGGACCCCTTGTTCGAAAGGAGCTTCTGAACTCTCTCGTCCATTGAATTTGTCAGGTTTTGGATGGTTTCTGCTTCAATTGTTTTGCATGAGGACAGAATACCCTCCCAGAGCTGTTGCTTAGATGTGAACTGCCTCCCGCCATCATAGACACTCCTTTTGATGATGCTCCAGAGGTTCTCAATGGGGTTGAGGTCAGGGGAGCATGGGGGTCACACCATAAGTTTGTCCCCTTTTATGCCCATAGCAGCCAGAGATGCAGATGTGTTATGTGCAGCATGACACGGTGCATTATCATGAATGAAAATGATCTTGCTGCGGAATGCACGGTTCTTCTTCTTGAACCATGGAAGGAAGTGCTGTTTGAGAAACTCAACATACATTATGGAGTTCATCTTTACCCCTTCAGGGATCCTAAAGGGGCCGACAATCTCTCTCCCTATGATTCCAGCCCAAAACATTACTCCACCTCCTCCTTGTTGGCGCCGTAGCCGTGTTTGCATGGGGTGTCCATCAACCAGCCATCCTCCACTCCATCCATCTGGACCATCGAGCGTTGCACGGCACTCATCGGTGAACAAAACAGTTTTGAAGTCAGTCTTCATGTATTGTTTGGCCCACTGGAGCCATTTCTGCTTGTGTGCAGTGGACAGAGGAGATCGACAGGATGGTTTACGCACAGCTGCAAACCTCTGAATGACCCTGCATCTTGTTGTTCAGGGGACGTTGGAGGCACCAGCAGCTTCAAAAACTTGTCTGCTGCTATGACAAGGCTTTTTTGCCGCTGCTCTTTTAACCAGACGTAATTGCCTGTAGGAAAGAGTCCTCAATTTTCCCTTATCAGCACGCACACTTGTGTACTGTGAATCAGCTACATACTTCTTGATTGTGCGATGATCACGATGAAGTGTCTTGGCAATGTTGATTGTAGTCATGCCTTGACCTAAACACTCCACAGTTTGTTGCTTCTCAGCAGCCGACACATCCTTTTTCTTTCCCATTTTGGCAGAAAATGTAGGCTACTTAATAATGTTGGACAGCCTTCTTAAGTAGTCTTGCCTTTCATTGGACACACCTGCCAAACTAATTAGCACAGGTGTCTGCAATTGCTTACAGTGATATAAAGAGCCCTGACACACATCACCATCAATGAGTTTAACTGACAAACAAAAAAATTCTTACCTTATCACTCCTAAACACTTTTTGCATAATAATTTGGAACACAGTGTATATCTAAAGTTCACTGCCAGATTGTATCTTCTAATAGATGCATAGTGAGCACTTGGAACCCCCAGGTGCTTCACAAATTGATTCGTAAAAATGAAAAAGTGAAAAAAAAAACACTTTTTCATTTTTATGAATCAATTTGTGAAGCACCTAGGGGTTCCAAGTGCTCACTATGCATCTAGATAGGTGCCTTGGGGGGTCTAGTTTCCAAAATGGGGTCACTTGTTGGGGAGTTCCAATGTTTGGGCACACAGGGACTCTCCAAATGCAGCATGATATCCGCTAACAAATTGTCGGCTCACATTGTTAGCGGACACCATGTTGCGTTTGGAAAGCCCCTGTGTGCCCAAACATTGGAGCTCCCCCACAAGTGACCCCATTTTGGAAACTAGACCCCCCAAGGCACCTATCTAGATGCATAGTGAGCACTTGGAACCCCCTAGGTGCTTCACAAATTGATTCGTAAAAATGAAAAAGTGTTTTTTTTTCATTTTTACGAATCAATTTGTGAAGCACCTGGGGTTCCAAGTGCTCACTATGCATCTAGATAGGTGCCTTGGGGGGTCTAGTTTCCAAAATAGGGTCACTTGTGGGGGAGCTCCAATGTTTGGGCACACAGGGACTCTCCAAACGCAACATGGTGTCCGCTAACAATTTGAGCCGACAATTTGTTAGCGGACACCATGTTGCATTTGAAGAGTCCCTGTGTGCCCAAACATTGGAGCTCCCCCACAAGTGACCCCATTTTGGAAACTAGACCCCCCAAGGCACCTATCTAGATGCATAGTGAGCACTTGGAACCCCCAGGTGCTTCACAAATTGATTCATAAAAATGAAAAAGTGAAAAAAAAAACACTTTTTCATTTTTATGAATCAATTTGTGAAGCACCTGGGGGTTCCAAGTGCTCACTATGCATCTAGATAGGTGCCTTGGGGGGTCTAGTTTCCAAAATGGGGTCACTTGTGGGGGAGCTCCAATGTTTGGGCACGCAGGGGCTCTCCAAACGCAACATGGCATCCGCTAACAATTTGAGACGATTTTCCATTCAATTTGTTAGCGGACACCATGTCGCGTTTGGAGAGCCCATGATGTGCCTAAACAGTGGAGCTCCCCCACAAGTGACCGCATTTTGGAAACTATACCCCCAAGGATTTTATTAAGGTGTATAGTGATCATTTTGAACCCAGAGGTACGACACAGAATTTGTTTACATTAGGTCATCATATTGAATAAGTTGTCATTAGTCTTGAGCGTAAGTGCTCGCTCCTTGAGTTTGCATCGGGTACTCAGGTATGCACCATGTACAGCGTGTGCTCGAGTGACATGCTCGAGTCCCTGCTCCGCATGTTTCACGGTTATTAGACACCCAAAAAAAACATGCGGGGATCGCTCGTGCATGGCAGGCAATCCCCGTAAAGTTTTTTTGGCCGCGAAGCATATGGGGCAGAGACTCAAGCATGTCACTCAAATACCCACGATACTCAATGCATACCAGAGCACCCGATGCAAACTCAAGTAGCGAGCACTTGCGCTCAACACTAGTCGCCATATCGTCATCTTTTTTTCTTACTTTTGAAAAAAATCCCAACCCCATCACAACCCTAACCCCAACCCCAACCCCAGCCCTAACCCTAGCACAACCCTAACCGTAGCACAACTCTAACCCTAGCACAACACTAGCCCTAGCACAACCCTAGCCCCAAACCCAGCCCTAACCCTAGCCCAATCCTAACCCAAGAGTTTATTTTGACGCCGTTCCTTGTGCGGTATAAGTGATTAGACGACTTTATTCTTCAGGTCGGTGTGATTACAGCAATACCAGAATCATATGGGGTTTTTATGATTGACAGCTGTCACACACTAAAAGACGCATTTTTTGTATTATCTAGTTTTTGCATCGCCATATTTTGAGAGCTATAATTTTTCCAGATTTTGGCAGACAGTCATGTGACGGCTCGTTTTTTGCGGGATGACTTGACGTTGTTATTGGTGCCATTTTCAGGCACGTGACATTTTTTGATCGCTTTCTATTCCGATTTTTGGGAGGCAGAATAAACAAAAACCAACAATTCTGGAATTGTTTTTTTTGTTTTTTTTTTATTCTGTTCCGCGTGTGGTAAAATTGATAAGGTAGCTTTATTCTTCGGGTCAGTACGTTTACAGTGGTACCACATTTATATTGTTTTTCTATGTTTTGCACTTTTACATAATAAAAGCAATTTTATAGAAAAAAATATTTTTTAGCATCGCTTTATTCTGAGAGTTATAACTTTTTTATTTTTCGGATGATGGAGCTGTATGGCGGCTTGTTTTTTGCGGGACGAGATGACGTTTTTAGCGGTACCATTTTTATTTATATTTGTCTTTTTGATCGCGTGTTATTCCATTTTTTGTTTGGCGGTATGGTGATAAAGCATTGTTTTTTGCTTCGTTTTTCTTTTTTTTTTTTTTTTTACCGTGTTCACTGAAGGGGTTAACTAGTGGGACAGTTTTATAGGTCAGGTTGTTCCGGATGCGGCGATACCAAATATGTGTACTTTTATTTATTTTTATTTTTTTTATAATAATATTTATTGATGGGTACATTATATTTTTATTTTTGGTGGATTATTTTTTTATTTTTTTTTATATTTTTGCAATTTTTTTTTTTTTTTTTTCACTTTCTGGAAGCTTATATAGTTTATTACTTTGTTCCACTCTGGGACTTTCACTTTTTTTTCTCTGATCGCCTGCATGGCACAGGAATGCAGCACCATCCCTGTGCCATGCAGGCTGTCAGCGCCGGACAGGGAGAAGATTGTTTGGAGATGCACTGCGCATGTCCAAACAATCTTCCTGCTGTCTGGTGACCCGGATGTTGTCATGACGACATTGGGTCGTCATGGCAACACCCGGGAAGCCTTTGCAGACAGCGCTGGAAGCCGGAAGAGGAGGTGAGTATCTGCGATCACCTCCCCTTGCCCCCGCAATGCTGCGATCGACTTCGATCGACTTCAATCGCAGCATCGCGGGGGTTAATGTGCTGGGAGCCTGTGTGCGCGCGCGATCGCCATGACGTACTAATACGGGTCTGGCTCTTAAGTCCCAGGGCACAGACGCGTATTAGTACGTCAGATGTTGTTAAGGGGTTAAAGCCTGTATTTTTCCCGTATAAGTCCAGTATCTTCATTATAGGAATAGCTTGAGTCAGGTTAGCGATAAATAACAATATGTCATCGGCAAAGGCTAGTAGCTTAACTGATGAGTTACCCACCATGATTCCTTAGAATGCCGGTAGATTTTGTAAAGTTCTTAGAAGAGGATCTAGTGCTAAGTTGAATAATAGCGGGGACAGTGGACATCCCTTTCTTGTGCCTCGTTGTATTTGAAAGTGTTCAGAAAATGTGGTGTTTATGTAGAGTCGGGATGTAGGATTTTTATATATTGGTTTGACAGCCTCACAGAATCGTGGACCAAAATTGCGAATTTTTAGCAGTTTATGTAAGTAGAGCCAGGATACTGGGTCGAAAGCCTTGTCTGCATCGAGGCTCACCACAATGCTTCTTTTGTGTCCACGCGCTCTACCTGAGGATATCGCCCCTATGGCTGTTCTAATGTTATATGTGATGGATTTTCCATGAACGAATCCCATTTGATGTGGTAATATTAGATCAGGAATTATCTGTTGCACTCTGTTTGCTAAGATTTTTGTAAAGATTTTAAAATCAGAGTTGAGTAGCGATATTGGTCTATATCCATTAACCTGTGAGGTGTCTTTGCCCGGTTTGGGTAACACAATGATATTAGCCTCATTAAACCGGTCAGGTAGTTGACCATCTTTCACTATTCCATTAAATACCTCGCAAAGGTGTGAGCTTACTGCAGTTCCTAGTATTTTGTAATGTTCATTTCCGAAACCATCCGGTCCTTTAGATATGTTTAGGGTGTTGATGGTTTGCAACACTTCTGTTGGGATAATGGGTTTGTTAAGTGTTGTTCTTTGTTCTTCTGTAAGTGTAGAGGTAACATTGTTCTTGAGAAAGCAAGAGTTCTCGTCAACTTCTCCCCCTCCCTCTTTGTACAAGGACCTAAAGAATGTCCTAAACTCATCCACGATCTTTGTTTTTAGATGCTAGCTGGCCATTTTTGGGGGGATTTTATTTGTTCTAGTTTGTTTTCTGAAGGGTTTGGTGAGGGAAGCTAGCAGATGTCCTCGTTTGTTACCCCATTTAAAATATTTGTGTATTTGGTAGTCTAAGTTGTGCTATTCTCTTTCATGCGCCAAAGTGTCCGCTATTTCTTTTGCCTCCAAGAATTTTTTTTGTTGATGTGTGTGTTGGATTTAAAGTTTTTGTATGTTTGTGTTAATAGCTTCTGTGTTTCTATGGTTTTCTCCATTAATTTCTTCCTTTTATTACTTATATATGAGATTATTTGTCCCCTTATCACGGCCTTGGATGCTGCCCAGAATAAGGAAGTGTTTTGACTCTGCTCCTGATTATCATTCTTACAAATGTCCCTAGAGGATTGTAAAAATGCCCTGAAATCATCTTATTTATGTAAGTAGGTGGGGAATCTCCAGCTTCTCTCTGTTTTTATTGGGCTGACTAAACGTGAGCTGAAAGTCACAGGGGCATGGTCTGATGCATGGATATTTAGAATATCCGATTGGAGCACTAATGGCAGCATGGAAATGCCCAGCAACCAGTAATCCAACCGAGCATGGGAGTTGTGCACATGGGAGTAATGAGAGTAGTCTCTCTCTATGGGGTGTTGTAGCCTCCAAATGTCCGTCAGTCCCAACTGATTTAGTAGTGACTGTATGTAACCGCTCTGTGATGACTGTTGTGTTGTATGGGAGCTAGTTTTGTCTAGTGACACATCATGGCCTTCATTGAAATCTCCCCCTATGATTAAGTTGGGTGTTTCCCAGTCAGTTATGTGTGTTATTAGTTGTGCCTGAAATTGAGGGTCATAAACATTAGGTGCATACACATTGACCAGACAATAGGTAATTTCTTCTATATTAGCTTTAACCAGTAGGAATCTTCCTTGCGGGTCTGCCATCACATCAAAAATCTCATAATTAATACCTTTATTGAAAGGTATGGCATAAGAGGCCTCTGCACCCGGTGTGTATTTCTTGCTAAGGAAAGAAGGCTGGTTATTCTTTACCCAATGCGTTTCCTGTAAAAAAAATAACATAGAAATTTGCACGTTGTAGATAATTTAAGACTTTTTTCCTTTTAACAGGAGAATTAAGCCCATTGACGTTCCAATGACACCACTGGAGAGATCGTGTTATGGATATCTCTTGGTTGGCTGTGTTCGCCATTAACTTATCCCCAAACGCGTAAACAGCCATGAAATTATTAAAATTTGTAATCCAGCTCTCCATTTATCCCAGCGAGTAAGTGCTAGAGCTGATAAGGCCAGCAAACTATATAGGAGCACGTAGAGACCCTCTACCCCCCCCCAACAACAATAATTTCAACTATCGTTTCTTGAAGAAAACATGAACAACCTTAACATATCAGTAATGCAAAGCATATGTCAAAAATAGCCTTCCAAAAAGAAAAAATCAGTGACATCACAGTAGAACAAGTGAAAGGAAAAAGATAAGTATTGTGACTCCATATGTTCAAGTATCTCCCCGATCTCGAGGTGAGGACTGGATTTCTGAGCGTAGATAGGTGAGGGCCTTTGTTGGATCATCAAAGGTCCAATTCTTTCCGGAAAATGTAAAACGTAGGATAGCCGGGTACTGTAAACCAAACCGAATACTGTTATCTACCAAGATTTTACATGCTGAGTTGAAGGTTTTGCTTTTCGCGGCTAAGGCCGCAGAGTAGACCTGAAAGAGAAGGAGTTAATTGTTGTTGTAGAGTAGCTTCCGTTTCTTCCTGAAGGCTGATGGTATTCATAGCTTGTCTTGAAAGTCTAGGACCTTGAAGATGACCGGTCGCGGTTTATCCTTCTCTCCCTTCCTTGGTGGTCCTATGCGGTGGGCTCTTTCGATCGTGATCTTCTTTGATGCCGGATTTCAGTTCAACACTTTTGGGAGCCACTCTGATGTAATGTTAATGAGGTCTGATGATGGGACCGACTCAGGGAAACCTACCAGCCTCAAATTGTTGCGGCGAGATCTATTTTCCAGGTCATAAACTTTATCTAGCAGGAAGGAAGTTTCTTTTTCTTTGGCTACCAGCCTGTTTGTAATGTCCTTTAGGCTATGTGCCCACGATGCAGAAATGCTCCGGATTTTTCCTGAGCATTTCTGCATCTCCCTGGAAGAAAAAACGCATGCGGATTGTACATGCGTTTTTCCTGCCAGAGACAAGCGGATGTGAAGCGTTCTTCACATGCATTTCCGCATGCGGGTTGACAAGCGCTTTCCAAGCGATTTTAGCATCACTTGGAAAGTACTTGACAACTTGGTCACACTATACACACTGTTCAAAAAATAAAGGGAACACTTAAGCAGAATATAACTCCAAGTAAATCAAACTTCTGTGAAATCACACTGTCCAGTTAGGAAGCAACACTGATTGACAATCAATTTCACATGCTGTTGTGCAAATGAAATAGACAATAGATGAAAATTATTGACAATTATCAAGACACCCTCAATAAAGGAGTGGTTCTGCAGGTGAGGACCACAGACAACATCTCAGTACCAATGCTTTCTGGCTGATGTTTTGGTAACTTTTGAATGTTGGTTGTGCTTTCACACAAGTTAGCATGAGACGGACTCTACAACCCACAGAAGTTGCTCAGGTAGTGCAGCTCATCCAGAATGGCACATTAATGCGAGCTGTGGCAAGAAGGTTTGCTGTGTCTGTCAGCGTAGTGTCCAGAGGCTGGAGGCGCTACTAGGAGACAGGCCAGTACACCAGGAGACGTGGAGGGGCCGTAGGAGGGCAACAACCTAGCAGCAGGACCGCTACCTCCACCTTTGTGCAAGGAGGAACAGGAGGAGCACCGCCAGAGCCCTGCTAAATGACCTCCAGCAGGCCACAAATGTGCATGTGTCTGCACAAACAGTTAGAAACCGACTCCATGAGGGTGGTATGAGGGCCCGACGTCCACAGATGGGGGTTGTGTTCACAGCCCAACACCGTGCAGGATGCAGAACACCAGGATTGGCAAAGTTGCCACTGGCGCCCTGTGCTCTTCACAGATGAAAGCAGGTTCACGCTGAGCACATGTGACAGACGTGACAGAGTCTGGAGACACCGTGGAGAGCGATCTGCTGCCTGCAATATCCTTCTGCATGACCGGTTTGGCAGTGGGTCAGTTATGGTGTGGGGTGGCATTTCTTTGGAGGGCCCTCCATGTGCTTGCCAGAGGTAGCCTGACTGCCATTAGGTATCCTCAGACCTCTTGTGAGACCATATGCTGGTGCAGTTGGCCCTGGGTTCCTCCTAATGCAGGACAATGCCAGACCTCATGTGGCTGGAGGGTGTCAGCAGTTCCTGCAAGATGAAGGCATTGAAGCTATGGACTGGCCCGCCAGTTCCCCAGACCTGAATCCGACTGAGCACATCTGGGACATCATGTCTCGCTCCATCCACCAACGTCACGTTGCACCACAGACTGACCAGGAGTTGGTGGAAGCTTTAGTCAAGGTCTGGGAGGATATCCCACAGGAGACCATCCGCAACCTCATCAGGAGTACGCCCAAGTAGTGTAAGGAGGTCATACAGGCACGTGGAGGCCACACACAATACTGAGCCTCATTTTGACTTGTTTTAAGGACATTACATCAAAGTTGGATCAGCCTGCAGTGTGTTTTTCCACTTTAATTTTGGGGGTGACTCTAAATCCAGGCCTCCATTGGTTAATAAATTTGATTTCCATTGATGATTTTTGTGTGATTTTGTTGTCAGCACATTCAACTTTGTACAGAACAAAGTATTCAATGAGAATATTTCATTCATTCAGATCTAGGATGTGTTATTTGAGTGTTCCCTTTATTTTTTTGAGCAGTGTAAATCCATGCAACCGGTATGGATTTATATAGTGTGACCGTAAGAATGGTAAAAAATAAATATATACTTACCTTCTGATGGCCCCCGATGTCTCGGCTCGGCTTGTCTCTGCTTGCTGGCAGCTCGCGATAGATTTAAGGACCTGCCGACGTCACCGGTCGCGAGACCCGTCACATGACTAAATGACATCAGCGCAGGTCTTTAGTCTACCGCGAGCTGCCGGCAAGCAGAGACAAGGACTCCGGGGGCCATCAGAAGGTAAGTATAATGTATATTTTTTATTTTATTCTTTTTTTTACAGGTTCTATGGTACCCGGGTCCGGAGGAGAGTCTCCTCTTCTCCAAACCCCGGTACCATCCGAACATTGAAACGCATGGATTCCGCATCTGTAGATGCAGTGATGCGGAATCCAAGCATTCCAATGCAAGTCAATGGCGGCGAAAACGCCCCGTTTATGCAAAATAATTGGTAGTGCTGCGGATTTTTCCGCAATGATAATCCGCAGCGGAAATTTCCACAGTATGTGCACAGCACATGCGGATTATCATTGGGAAACAAGGCAGACCTTCTACCAAGCGTTTTTTAAGCGTTTCTGCAGCGGAATTGCCGCTGCGGAAATGCTTAAAAATGCATAGTAGGCACACAGCCTTTCTGCGTCTTCTAGATCCGAAACTGTGCTCTGCCTCCGCTAGACGTGACCCCTGTGTGTTGACCTGTGATACAATTATTTCCAGCGATGCCTGAAAGGCCGTCAGCCTGTTATCAATTTCTAGCATTAGACGGTCCATTATAGCTTGGGCTATGGATTGTGGATCACCTCTGCTTGCCTCATTTGCCAACTTTGTGGGAGAATTTGCGTTTTGAGTGTGTGTCGCGACTCTGCCTCCCTTATTGTTTTTGCCCACAAATTTATCCATAGCGTGTAGAATCACTACGAGTTTTCGTATAAAAGGTGGTGATGTCACTGTTGACTTAATAGTCACATTGGTCTCTGTAAGGCAGTTCAGCTAAGGAGCTGGTAGTGGTAAGTTACATGGCGGATCGCTTGTTGCTTTAGTAGAGTGATTAACTAGAGCAATATTGTGAGGCTCCTGCTGATGGTGATTCCGCTGCTTTATGTGGCGCTACCTGAGCCTGTCGACCCCGGGGTTTCCGGAGAGCTGGGTTCGGTAATGGATGCCCTTGCCTGGTCCTTATCCTGGCTTTTTGTGCCCTTGTCAGGGGAAACAGGAAGGGGTTTCTCCTACAACCAGGGAGCTCTAATAAAAAGCAGCCGATTTTTTTCTGCCTCCCGAAGGTCTCCTATAAGTTGCTGTTTAGTTCAAAGCAGATATGAAGAACTGTTAAGAGTGTCAGTTCTTGATTTTGTCACAAGATGGCAGTAGTGGTTTAAAATCCTGCGTTAGTTTAATATAGATATTTTCAGTGACTGTCTGAGTTGTTGTATTCAATAGAATGCAATGTCCTGTCTTTTCTTCCTTCCTCTTTTTGTGTGATACATGGGACTGCTACTAAAGTAGAGAGAGAACACCGGTTTGCCTTGTGTGTGGAGTAAGTCGTATTAATGAGAGGCCTTTTTGTTTTATTTAAAGTATATTTACAGTGTCTGAAGACCCCTTGCAAGTTTCTGCGTCAGCCCCTCAGTCAGTGACTTATCAGGGAGGATAATGAGGGGTAAGGGGTGCAAATCCAGTCCCCTGTAGTGCTCTCTCTTAGCTGGTTCCCAATGGGGTTTTATTACAATGGAGGGGAGATCTCTTTTAGGCCTGTGTGCCCAAGGACCTTGATTATGTTCAGGGTGGTCGCCAAAGAGGTTGCCTTGATCATTCCCCAGGTAATCCCACTCCTCCGCCCCAGTCTCTTTGCACCGGTGCAGGTGCTCGACCCCCCGTTCCACAGGAGCCAGGGAGAACTCCTGCCGATGGCTCCTCCTCACCTCCACTTCCCCCGTCGAGGTCCGCCACTCCGCGCTGCACTTCGATCTCCGGTGGCAGACAGCGGGCCGGACCAGGATCGCCAGTGATGCCGCGGTCCTGCGCGCTGCCAGGCTCCGAAGCTGGGCCTCCGGGCTCCGGCATCCGTACTGCCTGTATCAGCTGACTCACCGCAGGAGCGACGATCCCAGATGCCTCAGTGTCTCTGGCCGCGACTCCGGACCTCGGGTTCAGCCAGGCAGGCTGGCAACAAAGTGAGGGTAGGTAGTAAGTTTCCGGGTAGGCCTCAGCCTCGAGGCAGAAATAGGCCTCAGACCTTAACTTTGCTTATGGAAGGCCGATCCGGTCCGGAAAATGTTCAGGCTGTAGCCCGCAACCTGGGGAAGAATATGGAGATTGAAAGTCTCAGTAATATTTTTAAAGTAAGGGAGGATTGCTTCAGATGGCCAGATCAGCGCACAGAGCTCTTGCAAGCACGTCCTTCCTCATCGGCTTCCGGTCATGCCCCCTATTTTTTTTTACATAAAAATGTATTTATTAGTGTAATATATTTTATTATTTTTTAACTTTTTTTTTTTTTTTGCACTTAGTCCCACTATGGGACTTTCACTTTTTTCACTTTTTCCACAGGTGTAATGTATTATAATGCACTAGCATTGCAGTACATTTTACCTGTGTAAAATCTTCTTGAAAGCTTCTGAGAACATACTCGCAGCATTTCTGTAGCTTGGTAACAGCAACGGTCGGCCCCCTGATGACGTCGTGGGGCACCGATCTGAAGGCAAAGGGAGCTCCCATCCCTCTGCCTGCCTCCTGAACGGCGCGATCGTGCTGTGATCGGTCAGTCAGCAATGTTACGGATCCGGGTGGTGGAACCTCTGTGCTGCAGTGCAAGGAGGGGCCAGAGGGGCGTGGCTAAGTATCAACTCGGTCCGACCAAGGTCGCACGGCGGCTCAGTCGACTCCGTGAACCAGGGAGGAACCAGGTGCCACTCTGGGACCGACCTTGTATGAGAGCAGGTGACTCCCACGGGTCAGAAGGCAGGAACTGACCGGAACAGCGGATGAGCTTCGGCAGGCAGGCTGACGGGTGGTCCGGGTAAATCAGCGGGCTAATTAGGCGATAGCCAGGCGAGTGTACCGGAAAGGCAAGCTGGCGGGCACAACAGGTAGCTGGCAGGTGCTTCCAAGTAATGCAGGCTGATGGGCACGGCAGGTAACAGGCAGGTGCTTCCAGGTAAAGCAGGCTGGCAGGCACGGCAGGTAGCAGGCAGGTGCTTCCAGGTAAAGCAGGCTGGCAGGCACGGCAGGTAACAGGCAGGTGCTTCCAGGAAAGCAGAGCCCATAGACAGACTGGCAGACTGGACTGTAGACAGACTGTCGGGCTGGAGAGTAGTCAGACTGGCGGACTGGACTGAAGATCAGACTGGCGGACAGGACTGACTTGCAGAGGACCTGAGGGCTGAAACAAAGTAATAATCACAAAGCAACAACCTTGCATGGGCACCTCCATATTGGAGGAGGTGCCTTTTATAGGGGAAGTCCTCCGTCCATTGGCCGGGGACTTTTTAGGACGGTGCGCGCGGCCCCTTTAAGAGGGGGGGAGTGCGCTCCCTAAGCACAGAGCCGGGGAAGCTGCGTGCACCAGCAGCAGCTGCAGGGAGGCCGGAAGACGGCAGAGCAGGACCGCGGCGGTAAGGGGGATGCAGAGACGCCGATGCTACAAGCAACACTAGTCCTCCGGTGTTCTTCTCTCGCTTCAGCCCAGCACAGGCTGGAGATTACAATCTCCAGACCACACACTCCACACAGGAAACAATAGTGACTGAGCATTTAAACCTTGCTCCACTACATCCTGAGGGGAGGTAGGGGAATGGCCTCCCACCCTCTTTGCCATTCCCATAAAACCACACCCTTTAAGAGAGTTAACCCCCAGCATATAACATGCTGGCAGAAATTTAGTAGGTTTGAGTCCACACAGGAGAGCAACCTGCGTGACACATACCTCCCCTCATATATCACACCAGTGACTCTGTCACATATTCTCCCTCTCTCCCCAAAGCCGAAGGTTTGGTCACCTTCCGATACCAGGCAGGGAATTCTAGAGAGGGTATCTGTGTTCCCATGTAACTTCTCGGGCCTATGCTCCATGAAAATGTTAAAGTCCTGAAAACCTAGGAACCATCTAGTTACCCTAGTATTTTTACCCCACTTTTCCCTCAACCATCTCAAAGGGGCATGGTCTAACACCAACTTAAACTTCCGGTCTCGTAGGTAGTATCTCAGTGTATCTACGGCCCACTTTATGGCTAAACACTCCTTTTCTACTATTGCGTAGTTCTTCTCGCAGGACAAAAGCTTCCGGCTCAGATAGAGAATGGGATATTCTCTATTTATCTCCTGAGAGAGTACGGCTGCTAGACCAACCTCCGAAGAGTATGTCTGGACCACAAAGTCTTTCTTAAAGTCTGGTGCGACCAGAACTGGCTGCTTACACAGTGCTAGCTTCAGCTGTTGAAACACCATCTCTGTTTCCTCCATAGCCCTCTGGAAGGTGGCTGGGGCCCCCTGTAGTCCGAACGGCATCCGAGTGTATTGAAAGCACCCATCAGATGTTGAGAAAGTCGTCTCCTCCTTGGCTGTCTGGGCCATGGGGATCTGCCAATAACCCTTTGTAACATACCTGGCGGCGTCCTTGCATAGTGGTCCATCTCCCACTGTGCAAGAGCGCGCACTTGATCTCCAATCCAGAATGTCTCTCTGGCTTCCCTCCATGCTGTCTGTTTGCTTCTGTGTGCTGCTGCTTAAGGGCGGCACCCGATCACTTCCTGCTTTTTGTACCTGCTGCAGGCACACCCCTTGTGTGTCCTCAGCCTATTGCTGTCTGTCAATTGGTATTTAAACCAGCTGCTCCAATTAACCCATGCCTGAGCATTGTGTTTCATTCAGTGTGCTCTTTCACTCTGAATGTGCCAGGTCCCCTTCTGTGTTTGCTTGTCTGCCTATCCTGGAGGCTGTATTTCCAGGCCTGTCTGAACACGCTCCTTGCCTGTTCGCTTCGCCTTCTAGGGGCCGCATACCTAGACCCGCTCCTGTATCTTGTCTGTCCTGTCTGAACACGCTCCTAGCCTGTTCCTCCCGCCTTCTAGGGGCTGCATACCTAGACCCGTTCCTGTATCTTGCCTGTTCCTGTCTGAACACGCTCCTAGCCTGTTCCTTCCGCCTTCTAGGGGCCGCATACCTATACCTGCTCCTGTATCTTGTCTGTCCTGTCTGAACACGCTCCTAGCCTGTTCCTCCCGCCTTCTAGGGGCTGCATACCTAGACCCGCTTCTGTATCTTGCTACTGTGTCTGTTCTTGTCTGTATACTTTTCTAGCCTGTTTCCTGTGTTTCTCTATGTCCGTACTTTTCCTTTTTCTGCAGAATCTGAACTCGTACCTAACTCCTGCTCGTTGTCCCTGTACTTCCGTTTGTGAGTTTGTGGTCCACTCGCTACTTCACTGCAAGTACCCTGTGTTTATCTGGTTCTGCCTTTCCCTTCCTGTCTGTTCCGTGTGAACAGAGCCCTGTCCCCCCTGCTCTGCCTTGCTCACCGCTCCGGCGGTTTTAGCCTGCTCTGCCTTTGCTCATCGCTCCGGCGGTTCTAGCCTGCTCTGCCTTTGCTCACCGCTCCGGCGGTTCTAGCCTGCTCTGCCTTTGCTCACCGCTCCGGCTGTTCTAGCCTGCTCTGCCTTTGCTCACCGCTCCAGGCGGCCTCGTCCTGTTCTACTCTTGCTCACCGCTCCAGGCGGCCTCGTCCTGCTCTACTCTTGCTCACCGCTCCAGGCGGCCTCGTCCTGCTCTACTCTTGCTCACCGCTCCAGGCGGCCTCGTCCTGCTCTACTCTTGCTCACTGCTCCAGGCGGCCTCGTCCTGCTCTACTCTTGCTCACCGCTCCAGGCGGCCTCGTCCTGCTCTACTCTTGCTCACCGCTCCAGGCGGCCTCGTCCTGCTGTACTCTTGCTCACCGCTCCAGGCGGCCTCGTCCTGCTCTACTCTTGCTCACCTCTCCAGGCGGCCTCGTCCTGCTCTACTCTTGCTCACCGCTCCAGGCGGCCTCGTCCTGCTCTACTCTTGCTCACCGCTCCAGGCGGCCTCGTCCTGCTCTACTCTTGCTCACCGCTCCAGGCGGCCTCGTCCTGCTCTACTCTTGCTCACCGCTCCAGACGGCCTTGTCCTGCTCTACTCTTGCTCACCGCTCCAGGCGGCCTCGTCCTGCTCTACTCTTGCTCACCGCTCCAGGCGGCCTCGTCCTGCTCTACTCTCGCTCACCGCTCCAGGCGGCCTCGTTCTGCTCTACTCTCGCTCACCGCTCTAGGCGGTCTTGTCTTGCCCTGCTCTTGCTCACCACTCTGGGCGGCCTTACTCTGCTGTGTTTGTCCGCCACATCTGTGGTTCTGTTCCTGAGTCCCAGTGTGTACTGGGTCCTATCCCGCCTGTGTTCCTACCTGCTAGTGCCTCCCTGTCTGCACTCTAGCTGTGCTTGCCTGTACCCCCCTGCCTGCATACCCGCCTGCCTGCATGCCAGTCGTGCCTGCCTATACCCACCAGTCTGTGTGCCAGCCTAACCTGTCTGTTCCTGTATTCCCCTGTGTGGGTCAACAGCCGTGTCCGGGGTCTGTCCTGGAGTAGCACCTGGTCCCTCTGCTCGGTTCCTCCTTGGTGCACTGGCGTCGTATGCCGTCGTGCGACCCTGGTCAGATCAGGTGAATACCTAGTTACGCCCCTCCAGGCATTCACTCTCCGGCACGGTCCAGTGGAATCACACGCACACGCCGCTCAGCCCGGGCGTGTGCATTACACCCTTCATCAGGTCAAGAGTGGTCATGTACCTTGCCGGTCCAAGCCTTTCAATGAGTTCGTTGATGCGGGGCATCAGCTACGCGTCACACTTGGACACCTCATTTAGCCGGTAGTAGTCATTACAAAACCTCCACTCTCCGTTGGGTTTTGGTACAAGGATGATTGGGCTCGAACACCTTTGCTCTTCTATCACACCGAGTTCTAACATCCTCTTCACCTCAGTCGAGATCACCTCCCAACTTTCTTCGAGAATCTGGTATGGCTTCAGATTCACTCTTATATTTGTTAGCATGTCATGTTCTACCACCTGAATATGCCCCAGCAACTATGAGAACAGCTCCCGATTCCGCTGTAGTAGTTCTCGACACTGTTGCTTCTGGGCCGGCAATAGAGTCTTTGCTATAGTGACCTTCTCCACCTTGCCTTCTGGAGTGGCTCCCAGGCAAGGAGTTTCCACAGGTTCCCAGTCCCGCCATGACTTGAGCAAGTTCACATGGTATATTTGGTGCGACTTTCTTCGGCCAGGTGGACTTTATAATTAACCTCACTAACTTTCTCCACCACCTCTTACAGACCTTGCCATTTGGCCAGGAACTTGCTCTCGACGATAGGGATTAGCACAAAACATGGTCCCCAGGCTGGAACTGCCTCAGCCTCGCCGATCAGTTACAGACCCTTGCCTGAGCTTCCTGTGCCTGGAGGAGATGTGTTTTCACAATCGGCATCACTTTCGCTATTCTTTCCTGCATCTGGGCGACATGTTCAATGATGCTCCGGTGTGGCGTAACCTCGGCTTCCCAGGTGTCCTTAGCGATGTCCAGGAGCCCTCGCGGATATTGTCCATACAGGGGCTCAAATGCAGAAAAACCGGTAGAGGCTACTGGAACCTCCCTTACCGAGAAGAGCAGGTTGGTCAGCAGGTAGTCCCAGTCACATCCATCCTTATTTACGACTTTCTTGAGCATCGCTTTCAGGGTCTTGTTAAAGCGCTCTACTAAGCCGTCTGTCTGCGGATGCTAAACGGAGATTCGCAACAGGGTAATCTGGAGGACCTTGCACAGCTCCTTCATTACCTTGCTCATGAACGGGGTCCCTTGGTCCGTTAGGATTTCCTTCAGCAGGTCGGTCCTGGCAAATATATGGACAAATTCCCTGGCTATGCATTTACTCGATGAGTTTCTTAGCGGTACCGCTTCTGGATATCGGGTCGCATAGTCCATAATCACCAGAATGTATTGGTGGCCTTGGGCTGATTTGACTGAGGACCCTACTAGGTCCATAGTGATCCCCTCAAAGGCAATCTCTATCACCGGTAGTCAACTAATGGACTATGGAAGTGGGAAGAGGGAGCGGTTATTTGGCAGGTGGGGCAGCACCTACAATAGTTCTGAATTTCTTGGTAACACCCTGGCCAATAAAACCTTCTCGGTATCCTCTCTTCAGTTTTCTCGACCCCTAGGTGTCTCCCCAGAACATGTGAATGGGCCATATCTAGCACTCTTCATCTGTATGGCCCTGACACTAACAGCTGTTCCACTATCTCACCGACCCTTAGTTTGGCCACCCGATATAACAACTCCCCCTGCACTGCTAAGTGGGGGAATCTGGTGTCAGCTCTTGGGCATCCCCATTACATACAGTAGCCTGGTCAAACGCACCCTTTAAGGTCAGGTCTCGAGCTTGAGCAGTCCCAAAGTTCTTTCCGGACACATCTAACTCAGGGAGGTCGGCCTCTTCGGTCAACCTCTCTCCCTCATCGCCGGCAAGGACGCACAGTGGGAACTCATCCACTTGAGACTTCATCAGGTGTTCTTCTCCAGGGACCTGGCTTTTGCCCATGCTACTTAGTCTGGTTCCATTCCCCCACAAGTCCCAAAACAGAAAAATCACGGCCCAGTATGATGGGATGTATCAGGTCCTTAACCACCCTGACCTCGTGGGACTGGGCACAACAGTCTGTTCCCACTGTCACTGTGACCACGGGATAGTCCTTGGCATCCCCATGGATGCACTGAATGCCTACAGTTCTGGAAGGGACCAACTGGTGGGGAAGGGTAGCTCTGATTAAGGTCACTAGTCTCCCAGAGTCTAACAGTCTAAGCACCTTTACTCCATTAATGGACACGGCGCACGCCTGCCTCCCCTCGCTGGGTCAACAGTCCACACTGGAGGCTGGGTAAACATAATAGGAGACCCGTCTGCCTAGGCTGAAGTCCATGGGCTCAGGGGACATGACACCAGGCGGCTAAGTGTCCAGGGTTGTGACACCGCCAACAGACTATATCCTTAATGTCAGGGATTCCACAGTGACGACACCGGGGAGATCACGCAATATCTCCCCGTGCCGTCACTCTGTTACAGATTTCGTCCGTAATCGCGAGCACACGATCCAGACTACTCACTACATAGGTATCGACAAGCGGCCAGTGAGCGTATGGCGTCACACCTCCGAATTCCAGCGCATGGAATATGTGTTTATGCCCTTTGTACGGTCATTGTCTGCTTCACGATAGCCCGATTATTAATATTATTCACTGCACCACCGTCTAGCTTTGAAATATAATACAGGCCTGGGCGGACGCCTGCGTTTTGGTAGCGTATATGGCTTCAGAGGAGGGAATGATTACAGGACAAAAGTAACAGAACTATTACATTTTATATGTAATCCAAAAGGGAGGCAGTGTTTAGGAAAAATATATACAAGAATGTTACAAAGGAGACATTTACAGTACTGAATAGTTACATAAAATAAACAGGATTACAGAAGAAATTTACTATACAATCGCTGAGACGATTCAATATAGGTGGAGGGACACTCCGCTTGATTTGAGCGTTATCGAACGCGATCCTTCGTTATGATAAACATATACTCCCGGGCAAAGAACATTGATCAATCTTCCGTCGGCTCTCTTATGCTGAAGGGGAAGATTGGCCCACACACCCCTGTGATGACATCATGTGGGCTCGGGCTCCACCCCTCATGTTTGTATTAAAAACTCGTTGATCCCAGAAGCCCAAAGGTGGTACCATATTTTCTATTATGATTTTACCTTCATTTAGAGAACACACATGATAGCGTGCAGTTGCAGTCTGCTATTCTGGTGTTTTTGTGCTACAGCTCCACGGAGGGGTTTACGGCTATGAAAAAATTAGCATATAGCTCCTTGGCTGTTCCTGTCACTAAAAATATAGGTCCCGTTATTAGCGGATGTATAGAACTTTAGTTTCCATATTTAGTTTCCGGCTCCGAAGTGTCTGGAGATTTTTGTTAAACTCTCTTTGAGACTAAACGAGCCATTTCCTCCTTCCTTCCATCTCTGCCCCTATGATGGAAGGTGTCAATCTATCCCAGGTCAGTGTTAAGAGGAAATGCATTCATATGTTAAGTAGAGTAGGTAATTGAGCTAGTTGCACTGTTACTCTCATACAGACAGCTGCATGGGCTGTCAGCTCTTGTCTTGTGGCAACAGATGGATAAGGGAGGGGTGAGGGGGCTTCAGGGGGGAGAAATGGTTAATATTTTCTTAATATCTTCCCGACATTAATATCTCCCTGACACTTAACAATCGACCTTGTGGCACCTTCAGTGGGAGTGGGACGCCCCCCAGTGGTGGCTCTAGACCCCTTATGTGTTGAACCCGCCCATTTAGGGTATCCCAGTAGTAGAAGTGACTTTACCCGATTTCCCAAGGGATTTCTCAACCACCTGGTACCTCTCTACCAGGCAAATGAAGTCATCTGCGTTCTGGGGATCACCCTGGGCAACCCAAGTCTGTACCGACTTGGGAAGGGAATGCACGAATTTATCAATCACCACCCTCTCGACCATCTGGGCCAGAGTGGAGGACTCTGGCTGCAACCACTTCTGAACGAGATGCAGTAGGTCAAACATCTGTGAGCGAGAGGGTTTGTCGCTGGCATACGCCCAGTGGTGGACTGGTTGGGCTCTCACCGCCATATTCACTCCCAGGCCTGCCAAGATCTGTCTTTAGCTTGGTATATTCCTTGGCGTCCTGCAGTGCCAAGTCGTAATATGCCTTTTGGGGTTCACCCAACAAATATGGTGCCAGAACCTCTGCCCACTGTTCTGGTGGAAGTCTCTCCCGATCAGCCACCCTCTCAAAGACTTTCTGAAAGGCTTTTACATCATCCCTGGGGGTCATCTTCTGCATGGCCCATCTTACCGCCTTCCTGACGTGTGAGTCATCAGTCGAACCTGGGGGTGGGGTGGTCGCTCTGCCCTGGATGGCGTCCACCACAATCTGTATCTGCTGTTGCTGCTCCTCTGCTGCTGCGCCTTTTGCTGCTACTGGATCTGTTGCAGCAACAGTTTGGTCGTCTCCTGGTGCTGCTGATGCATGCTCTGCTGGCTCTGCTGCATGCTTTGCTGGCTCTGCAAGTGCTGCTGGTGCATCTGTTGTTGGTTCTGCACCAGGTGCTTAATGAGCTCCTCCATCCTGCCGGACTTTTCTGGCTGGCTTCCGGACTACTCTGGCTGGCTGCAGCCTTCACCTAGGACATCTACCTCTGTGGCAAGTACACGTGTTCCTGGTATCTTGCACGTACTCTCACACCAACTGTGGTAAAACGACTTGCTCTGCTCTCCAGAGGCAGACACAGGACACACTATTTGTTTGAGTAAACTTCTTGTGGGTTTATTTGTGTGGCATAAACACCAGCAGCGTCCCATCAAAATAAACAGTCCCCCTCGGGGTTAACGGGAAAACAAAAGATGAAGTATAAAAGAGTCCTTTAGCCAGCGAGGCTTTGCCGGCTGCAGATAGCACTTTGAAGTTACAGCAACACTAGTACTCCGGTGTTGTTCTCTGGCTTCAGCCCAACACAGCCTGGAGACTGCAATCTCCAGACCACACACTCCACACAGGAAACAATAGTGACTGACCATTTAAACCTTCCTCTGCTACACCCTGAGTAGCCACCTTTTGCTTTGATGACTGCTTTGCACACTCTTGGCATTCTTTTGATGAGCTTTAAGAGGTAGTCACTGGAAATGGTCTTCCAACAATCTTGAAGGAGCTCCCAGAGATGCTTAGCACTTGTTGGACCTTTTGCCTTCACTCTGCGGTCCAGCTCACCCCAAACCATCTCTATTGGGTTCAGGTCTGGTTACTGTGGAGGCCAGGTCATTTGGCATAGCACCCCATCACTCTCCTTCTTGGTCAAATAGCCCTTACACAGCCTGGAGGTGTGTTTGGGGTCATTGTCCTGCTGAAAAATAAATGATGGTCCAACTAAACGCAAACCAGATGGAATAGCATGCCGCTGCAAGATGTTGTGTTAGCCATGCTGGTTCAGTATACCTTAAATTTTGAATAAATCCCCAACAGTGTCACCAGCAAAGCACCCCCCTTCATCACATCTCCTCTTCCATGCTTCACGGTGGGAACCAGGCATGTAGAGTCCATCCGTTCACCTTTTCTGCTTCGCACAAATACATGGTGGTTGGAACCAAAGATCTCAAATTTGGACTCATCAGACCAAAGCACAGATTTCCACTGGTCTAATGTCCATTCCTTATGTTCTTTAGCCCAAACAAGTCTCTTCTGCTTGTTGCCTGTCCTTAGCAGTGGTTTCCTAGCAGCTATTTTACCATGAAGGCCTGCTGCACAGTCTCCTCTTAACAGTTGTTGAAGAGATGTGTCTGCTGCTAGAACTCTGGCATTAACCTGGTCTCTAATCTGAGCTGCTGTTAACCTGCGATTTCTGAGGCTGGTGACTCGGATAAACTTATCCTCACAAGCAGAGGTGACTCTTGGTCTTCCTTTCCTGGGGTGGTCCTCATGTGAGCCAGTTTCTTTGTAGCGCTTGATGGTTTTTGCAACTGCAATTGGGGACACTTTCAAAGTTTTCCCAATTTTTCGCACTGACTGACCTTCATTTCTTAAAGTAATGAAAATGGCCACTCTTTTTTTTTACTTAGCTGCTTTTTTCTTGCCATAATACAAATTCTAACAGTCTAGTCAGTAGGACTATCAGCTGTGTATTCACCAGACTTCTGCACAACACAACTGATGGTCCCAACCCCATTTATAAAATTAAACCTGACAGGGCACACCTGTGAAGTGAAAACCATTTCCGTTGACTACCTCTTGAAGCACATCAAGAGAATGCCAAGAGTGTGCAAAGCAGTCATCAAAGCAAAAGGTGGCTACTTTGAAGAACTTAGAATATAAGACATATTTTCAGTTGTTTCACACTTTTTTGTTAAGTATATAATTCCACATGTGTTAATTCATAGTTTTCATGCCTTCAGTGTGAATGTACAATTTTCATAGTCATGAAAATACAGAAAAATCTTTAAATGAGAAGGTGTGTCCAAAGTTTTGGTCTGTACTATATATATATATATATATATATATATATATATATATATATATTTATTTTTATTTTTTTAAACACGAAAACTCACAAACTGTTTAACTGCACATAAGACCTGAATCTGGCAGATTCCCACCTGCCAATTCGCTTCACCATGTCCTCACCTAACCCTCTCCTCTCAGCCTCAGTAGTCGCCCCAGTTCTGAAGGACTGACCACTATAATCCACCGGTGTTACCCCTCCTAATTGCAAACCATGCCGAAATATGGTGACAAATTGAAAACGAGACAAAAATGATCCATCTTCATGTACCAACAAAGGAGCACTAGGTCCCCCATCAGTTTGACCAAACTCCCTCAAACACCTTACTGGGCACATTGCTGACCCAGCGACGCAAAAAATCACCAACCTGTGGCCTCTACCAATTTGGTCTGTTTTTGATTAACGGATCACTAACTCAACCCTATCCTCATACAAGTCCACATCCTCTCTCAACAACCCCCCCTTTTTTGTTTTTGAGGGGCTGAATAAATTCTCCCAACCTGAGCGCTGTAAAGAAGGCCAAAGAAAAGGCCAATTTGAATAAACAAATCTCCCACTGAGACCTACAAGCTCCCTCCACCTGCCTACCCAGGAGTAATAATAATTCATGACACCGGCCGTCTTCTATCGGATACCTTCCAGCTTCTCCTCCATCCCTTTAGTGCTTGTAAAACCAGAAAAGATTTTGTCAAATCATTCAAACCCCTGACCTTGAAGCCAAATGTTAGACCCGCCACAAACCTGTTGATTTTTGATAACGACCACCCTTACTCCCAGCAATGACCTACCAGTAATAACGAATAGTGTTGAGCGAGCATGCTCGACACTGCTCGGTACTCGCCCGAGCATCTCGCTACTCGTAATGTTCGGCGAGCACTGAGCATTTCCGGGTTATTCGGGCGGGAGCTCGGGTCTCCGCCCTGCATGTTTGGCGTTCTTTGCAGAGCCAATGAACATGAAGGGATTGCCAGCCAGTCACTGTAATGCCGCAGCCATGTTGTTTGTTGGCATTACAGTGATTGGCTGGCCACACAGCGTCACCTCGAGTATTTAAAACCGGGTGCTGCCATCTTGGACACAGTCGCCCGGGATCAGACAGTGTAGGGTCAGTGCTGCTGAGTTAGGGAGAGATATATAGTGTGAAATAGTAATAACAGAGATACTGCCATACAAAAAAGATAACAAAGGAAAAATGGGCGGATGGCTAGTCACATGACAAGCACCCGTCCAAAAAGCAAGCTGAAAAACCTAGAAAAAAAGGAGGACAACCCAGCATAACATTGCAAGAAAAAGTATATTTATTGAATCAAAACAAAAGTAAAGAAAAAAATATAAGTAAAAGACAAGAGGGGGTGACTAGATGGAAAAAATGCTAGAGGGTCAGGCGCATACAAGTATAAAGATAGTAACAGCGGTGCCTGGAATAGACGAAATTGCACAAATGCCCGTAGTCAAAGAGTACATGTATATGTATATATCAATCATAAATATGAATATATAGAATAAGCATAAGAACAATCTCTAGTGGGGAACCCCATACAAGGGGACCTACCACCTGTAAGATGGCAAGGTAAAAACATAAGAGTAATGTATAAAAACCAGGTACCGAAACAATATACAAAATCATAGGTAATTACCCGACAGACAAGCACAGTCAGAGTGGAGGGGGGGAAAGAAATGGAGTGGTGCCAGGAGCCCGACGCGCGTACCTGGTTTTTATACATTATACAGATATCAGGCAGGCAGGCTGTATAGGAGACGCACTGGTTATACCAACAGACAGTGCATTACAGTCCTGTGTGCTCCTGCTGTTCAAATTGCTAGACTTATCCCCAGGTCTCAGGGGCCAGGAAAAATCCTTTTTTTTCCATCTAAATCCTGTTTTGTTTTTTCTCAGTCAGACTGTACAAATACGCGTCTTATTAACCTTTTGGTATGTCCCCCCCCCCAAAAAAAAAAAATTAAGTGTGTCTGTGACTGTTCAGACACCAATATATGTGTTTAAAAGATTCTGGTGTAGGCCAGAGAAATAGAACTGTGTTTTTCCTCTTTCACGGTTCAAATCTGGGTGTTATCAACCTGCTTGCCTTTTTTCCATAAAAAAAAAAAACAGTTTGAGTGTGTCGCTGACTGTTCAGACACAAATATATCTGTTTAAAAGATTCTGGTGTAGGCTAGAGAAATACAACTGTGTTTTTCCTCTTCCACAGTTCAAATCTGGGTGTTATCAACCTGCTTGCCTTTTTTCCATAAAAAAAAACAGTTTGAGTGTGTCGCTGACTGTTCAGACACAAATATATCTATTTTAACAAGTCTGGTATACACCAGGAAATTATAACTGTGGTTTTGCAGTTCCACGGTTCAAATCTCTGTATTATCCACTTTTTGGCCTTTTTTACATAAAAAAAAACAGTTTGAGTGTTTCGCTCAGTGTTCAGACACAAATACATCTGTTTAAAAGATTCTGGTGTAGGCCAGAGAAATAGAACTGTGGTTTTCCTCTTCCACGGTTCTAATCTCCTTTTTATTACCCTTTTTCCATTGATAGTGCGAGTGTAAGCTATTTTACTTCATTTACAATGGGCAAGGCGCGTGGCAAGGGACGTGGAACTGGACGTTCTGGTGATGGTGCGTGCAGAGGACGGGACCGTGGCCAAGGTGAAAATGTGCCACAACCAACAGCCACATCTTCTCGCTCCCACTTCTTGACCGAATTACTAGGGAAGCACACAACAACACCAGTATTTTGAACTGATCAGTGTGAATAGGTTATTAATTGGATAGCAGATAATACTACCAGTTAACTGGGCACCACCACCTCCGGTCTGTCTTCCACACGGTCAAGTTTTAATAGCCGTGAGTCTCGACCGCATACTCCTCCTCACCCTGATGCTCCTTCCTCCCACCATGCCGAGTGTCGTCAGACAGCAACTGATCCCACAGTTGGACACTCTGAAGAGCTGTTCACTGGTCTATTTCCATATTTGTGCCCCTCGCCTGCTCCGCTTGAAGTGGTGGAAGAGGAGATCCCATGTAGCGATGCCCAAATATTTGAACAGCCACGGCCACAGGAAGGCGACGCTGGCAATTTGTCACAAGAGGTGGACGATGACGAGACACAATTGCCAGGAAGTAAGGAGGAGGATTGTGGTGCGGAAGTGGAAGAGGAGGAGGTGGTGGATGATCTAGTAACTGACCCAACGTGGCAGGAGGACACGCAGAGCGGGGCCAGCAGCACACAGGGTGAGGGAGGCAGAGTACCCCAACAGGCAGGAAGAAGCAGTGTGGTGGCCACAGACAGAAGGCGGGCAACCGTTCCCCGTAACACCAACACGAGGGACGTAGCCAGTACAACCAGTAGGTCTTCCAGAGTCTGGAATTTTTTTTAAGACTCTGCTGATAACCCCTAAAAGGCCATTTGTACCACCTACCAGGCCAGCATCAGCAGGGGTGACAAAACTACCAGCCTGACCACCACCAGCATGATCAGGCACATGTCAGCAGAGCACCCAACTTTGTGGGGCAAACCCCAGGGTCCACGACCAGTGTCAGAGGGTGTCACCACTGCTTCTTCCGCTGTTGTGCGTGTAAGAGAACCCCCTGGTGTGCGTGCAAGGCAATCCCCTGTCCATACTGCATGCAAAGATGCCCCCTCCTCTCAGTCTTCACTTGTTATGGCAGTTTCTCAAGAAACAGCATCAACATCCACGTCCCACCGCAGCGTTCAATTGTCCATATACCAGACCTTTGAACGAAAGTGCAAATTCGCAGCCAACGCCCCACAGGCCATAGTCCTAAATTCGCACATTTCACGACTGCTTGCGTTGGAAATGCTGCCTTTTAGGCTGGTGTAGACAGAATCCTTCCGCAACCTTATGGCGGTGGCCGTCCCTCGGTACTCGGTCCCCAGCCGACACTATTTTGCCCGGTGTGCCATCCCCGCACTACACAAGCACGTGTCCCAAAACATCTGCCGTGCCCTCAACAACGCAGTTACTGGGAGAGTCCACCTGACAACGAACACATGGACAAGTGCTTGTGGCCAAGGACGGTACATCTCCCTGACGGCACACTGGGTAAACATAGTGGAAGCCAGGACCCAGTCTGACCTTGGGACGGAACACATCCTTCCCACACCGAGGATTGCGGGCCCTATGTCAGTCAGAGTTGCCCCCACAGTGTACAGCTCCTGCGCATCATCCTCCTACTCCTCCTCCTCATGTTCAGCCTCCATCTCAGATATCACCACATCAGTTACAAGCTGGAAGCACTGCAGTACTGCCTCCGCCAAGAGGCAACAGGCTGTGCTGAAACTCATAAGCTTAGGTGATAAACCTCACACTGCTTGTGAGTTGTGGACAGCTGTGAAAGTGCAGGCAGATATGTGGCTGAGACCGCTGAACCTACATCCAGCCATGGTTGTGTGTGACAATGGCCGTAACCTGGTGGCAGCTCTGAGGCGAGATCACACACGTACCATGTCTGGCTCGTGCTTAACCTCATGGTTCAGCTGTTTCTTAAATCGTACCCCGAGTTGCCAGATCTGCTCATCAAAGTACGCCGCCTGTCAGCTCATTTTCAGAAGTCGGTTACAGCTTCCGTCGCCCTTGCTGTGTTGCAGCAGCGTTTGCAGCTTCCGGCACACCGACTGGTGTGTGATGTCCCCACACGTTGGAACTCTACCCTCCACATGTTGCAAAGGATTTGTGAGCAGAAGAGAGCAGTTGTAGAGTACCAGCTGCAACAAGGCCGTCGATATTCAGGTCAGACTCCACACATAAGACCTCATAAGTGGACCTGGATGTCTGACATATGTACCATCCTGACAAACTTTGAGGAGTCCACCAAGATGGTGAGTGGCGATGGTGCCATCATTAGTGTCAGCATCCCACTTGTCTGTCTTTTGCAACGCTCTCTGCAGAGAATTAAAGAGGAGGCATTGCAGCCAGAGTATGATGAGATGGATCAAGAAGCCGTAGTGGGAGATTACACACAGCCCAGCCTCATCTCATCTCAATGTGCATCGGGGGACAATGAGGGAGAGGTGGAGGAGGAAGAACAGGAGCTGTTTTCATGCGCTGTAGACGGTAGTACCTGTACAGCTGTCATACCGTCAGTTCAGCGTGGCTGGCCTGAGGACAGGGGGGAAGAGGAGGGGGAGGAGAGCATGATCAGTCGTCATCTTGGTGAGGACACTTAAGTCTTGCCCGTTATCAGTCTTGCACGCATGGCTGACTTTATGTTACGCTGCCTAATCCGTGACCCTCGCGTTGTCAAAATGTTGGATGACAGTCATTACTGGTTGGTGACACTTTTAGACCCCCACTACAAGGAGAACTTTCACTCTCTCATTCCTGAGGTGGAGAGGTCTACAAAAATGGGGCAGTACCAGAAGGCCCTAGCTGCAGAACTGTTAAAAAAAATTCCCATTTCAACACGCTAGCGGCAGAGGTCACAGTTCGTTGCCCAACCAAGGCGTACATGTGAGAGGGACGCAACTCCAATCCAGCAGAGTCAGGGGAACACTGTCAACGTTCTGGGACAGTTTTCTGAGACCCGCCCAGCTTACAGGCCCTGAGGCGCGGGGTACTCTCACATGGAGTGGAAAGTTTCAGAAGATGGTGAGGGAGTACCTTGTCGACCGTACCAGCGTCCTCCGTGATTCCTCTGTGCCTTTTAATTATTGGGTATCCAAGCTGGACACTTGGAATGAACTCGCTCTGTACGCCGTGGAGGTCCTGGCCTGCCCTGCCGCTAGCATGTTATTGGAGCGTGTTTTTAGTGCCGCTGGGGGAATTATAACTGATAAGCGCACTCGCCTGTCAACTGACAATGCTGACAAGCTGTCCCTTATCAAAATGAACAAGGGCTGGATTGGGCCAGACTTCTCATCACCACCAAATGACAGCAGAGTAACATAAAGTCAAATCCACTGTGTTATTTCGGGAGGTGTATTCCCATGCACCGCTTCACACCCACACATGGGTATACGCTTCCTCATTTCGGCTGTTTTTTGCTCTTCTCCTTATTCTCAGCCTCCACCACCACTATATCACCAGGGTGACCATGGTCCGTGTTGCCAGCATTGCAAGTTCCTCCGTCCTAATTTTTGGCAGCTTTTGCTTGGAAGGCATAGGCAAAGACTATGGGAGACCCACTCCCCAATAATGGGAATAATGTTTTAATATGCTGTACTGCATGGCTCTTGTACGGGGCATTCCAAGTTCCTCCATCCTAATTTTTGGCAGCTTTTGCTTGGAAGGCATAGGCAAAGACTATGGGAGACCCACTCCCCAATAATGGGAATAATGTTTTTAATATGCTCTACTGCATGGCTCTTGTTTGCCAGCATTGCAAGTTCCTCCGTCCTAATTTTTGGCAGCTTTTGCTTGGAAGGCATAGGCAAAGACTATGGGAGACCCACTCCCCAATAATGGGAATAATGTTTTTAAGAAGATGTACTGCATGGCTCTTCCAAGGGACATTAAAACCATCTTGTTATACCACTCTGACCTCCACGTCTCTTCCAAGGGGCATTAAAACCATCTTGTTATACCACTCTGACCTCCACGTCTCTTCCAAGGGGCATTAAAACCATCTTGTTAAACCACTCTGTCCTCCACCACTCTTCCAAGGGGCATTAAAACCATCTTGTTAAGCTACTGTGACCTCCACATCTCTTCCAAGGGGCATTAAAACTGTCTTGTTAAGCTACTGTGACCTCCACTTCTCTTCCAAGGGGCATTAAAACCGTCTTGTTAAACCACTCTGAACTCCACGTCTCCTCCAAGGGGCATTAAAACCATCTTGTTAAACCACTCTGAACTCCACGTCTCTTCCAAGGGGCATTAAAACCGTCTTGTTAAACCACTCTGAACTCCACGTCTCTTCCAAGGGGCATTAAAACCGTCTTATTAAGCTACTGTCATCTCCACGTCTCTTCCAAGGGGCATTAAAACCGTCTTGTTAAGATACTGTGACCTCCACGTCTCTTCCAGGGGGCATTAAAACCGTCTTGTTAAGCTACTGTGACCTCCACGTCTCTTCCAAGGGGCATTATAATCGTCTTGTTAAACCACTCTGAACTCCACGTCTCCACCAAGGGGCATTAATATTGTCTTTTTATTCCACTGTAACCTCCACCACTCTTCCAAGGTGCATTAAAACCGTCTTGTTAAGCTACTGTGACCTCCACGTCTCTTCCAAGGGGCATTAAAACGGTCATGTTTAACCACTCTGAACTCAACGTCTCTTCCAAGGGGCATTAAAACAGTCTTGTTAAGCTACTGTGATCTGCATGTCTCTTCCAAGGGGCATTAAAACGGTCTTGTCAAGCTACTGTGACCTCCATGTCTCTTCCAAAGGGCATTAAAACCATCTTGTTAAACCACTCTGAACTCCATGTCTCTTCCAAGGGGCATTAAAACCGCCTTGTTAAGCTACTGTGACCTCCACGTCTCTTCCAAGGGGCATTGATATTGTCATTTTATTCCACTGTAACCTCCACCACTCTTCCAAGGGGCATTAAAACCGTCTTGTTAATCTACTGTGACCTCAACGTCTCGTCCAAGGGGCATTAAAACCGTCTTGTTAAGCTACTGTGACCTCCAGGTCTCTTCCAAGGGGCATTAAAACCGTCTTGTTAAACCACTCTGAACTCCACGTCTCTTCCAAGGGGCATTAAAACCGTCTTGTTAAACCACTCTGAACTACACAGCTCTTCCAAGGGGCATTGAAATGTTGTTTTTAATTACCTCTAACCTCCACGACTCTTCCATTCACTGCTTAGGCCGACAGTGTACTGGAGACACAGTTGCTATAAATTGAAAAAACGGTTTAGTTAAGGCCCTCTGACCTCCATGTCACTTCCAAGGGGCATTGGAGTTCCTCGAAATTTTTGGTAGGCATTGCACTCACTGTATGCCCTATAACTGTGTAGCCGAACCGCTCCTTTTTGTACAGAAACATATCCTACAAGACATGTGTGGTTGACTGGCCTGATATTGATGTGAATGGTCCCTGTTCCTCCTGCTCTTTCTCCTTTGCCACCACCTCATCCATCATTCATCACCTGAAGCTTTGTTTTAACGGGAGTCATAGAACTGGGATAGTAGCAGGAAAACATCCAGCAATCCGAGGAGGAGGTAGGATATGCGCCAAAACGCTGACCACCTCAGGCCTAGCCGCTACTACATACAGTACAGACCATAAGTTTGGAAACACCTTCTCATTTAAAGATTTTTCTGTATTTTCATGACTGTGAAAATTGTACATTCACACTGAAGGCATCAAAACTCTGAAGTAACACGTGGAATTATATACGTAACAAAAAAGTGTGAAACAACTGAAAATATGTCTTATATTCTAGGTTCTTCAAAGTAGCCACCTTTTGCTTTGATGACTGCTTTGCACACTCTTGGCATTCTATTGATGAGCTTCAAGAGGTAGTCACCGGAAATGGTCTTCCAACAATCTTGAAGGAGTTCCCAGAGATGCTTAGCACTTGTTGGTACTTTTGGCTTCACTCTGCGGTCCAGCTCACCCCAAACCATCTCGATTGGGTTCAGGTCTGGTGACTGTGGAGGCCAGGTCATCTGGCGTAGCACCCCATCACTCCCCCCCTTGGTCAAATAGCCCTTACACAGCCTGGAGGTGTGTTTGGGATCAGTGTCCTGTTGAAAAATAATTGATGGTCCAACTAAACGCAAACCGGATGGAATAGCATGCTGCTGCAAGATGCTGTGGTAGCCATGCTAGTTTAGTATGCCTTCAATTTTGAATAAATCCCCAACAGTGTCACCAGCAAAGCACCGCCACACAATCACACCTCCTGCTCCATGCTTCATGGTGGGAACCAGGCATGTAGAGTCCATCCGTTCACCTTTTCTGCGTCGCACAAGGACACGGTGGTTGGAACCAAAGATCTCAAATTTGGACTCATCAGACCAAAGCACAGATTTCCACTGGTCTAATGTCCATTCCTTGTGTTCTTCAGCCCAAACAAGTCTCTTCTGCTTGTTGCCTGTCCTTAGCAGTGGTTTCCTAGCAGCTATTTTACCATGAAGGCCTGCTGCACAAAGTCTCCTCTTAACAGCTGTTGTAGAGATGTGTCTGCTGCTAGAACTCTGTGTGGCATTGACCTGGTCTCTAATCTGAGCTGCTGTTAACCTGCGATTTCTGAGGCTGATGACTCGGATAAACTTATCCTTAGAAGCAGAGGTGACTCTTAGTCTTCCTTTCCTGAGGTGGTCCTCATGTGAGCCAGTTTCTTTGTAGCGCTTGATGGTTTCTGCAACTGCACTTGGGGACACTTTAAAAGTTTGCCCAATTTTTCGGACTGACTGACCTTCATTTCTTAAAGTAATGATGGCCACTTGTTTTTCTTTACTTAGCTGCTTTTTTCTTGCCATAATACAAATTCTAACAGTCTATTCAGTAGGACTATCAGCTGTGTATCCACCAGACTTCTGCATAATACAACTGATGGTCCCAACCCCATTTATAAGGCAAGAAATCCCACTTATTAAACCTGACAGGGCACACCTGTGAAGTGAAAACCATTTCCGGTGACTACCTCTTGAAGCTCATCAAGAGAATGCCAAGAGTGTGCAAAGCAGTCATCGAAGCAAAAGGTGGCTACTTTGAAGAACCTAGAATATAAGACATATTTTAGTTGTTTCACACTTTTTTGTTAAATATATAATTCCACATGTATTAATTCATAGTTTTGATGCCTTCAGTGTGAATGTACAATTTTCAAAGTCATGAAAATACAGAAAAATCTTTAAATGAGAAGGTGTGTCCAAACTTTTGGTCTGTACTGTATATGCGCTTGCATTCCCAGGAACAGAAAGCTAAGGAGATGGATGGCCTCATGATCATGAATAATTTACTCGTTGTGTAGAGTGCCGACCACTGCTGCTGTCTACCTTCTGAACTTTGTGTTGAAGCCTAATTGACCCAGGACCCGCAATCCTCTAAGTCTGGAGGACGTGTTGCATCCCAGTGTCCAACTGTGTCCCGGCTTCCACAATATTAACCCAGTGTGAAGGCATCAGTGAGATGGACCATCTCTGGCCACATTCACTTGTCCACTTTTTTGTGGTTAGGCTGTCCTTCCCACTAAATGCACTGAGGAGGGCACAGGTAATATTTTGGTATGCACGCTTGTGTATAAGGCTCACTGGGACAAATAGGGGCGGCTGGGGACCGTTTGTGTGCACCCGGCTGCGGGGTGGCTGGGGACCAAGCGTGGACAGGGGACTGAGTATGGATACCAGGCCGCCAACACAGCCATGACGTGGTGGCCAGATTCCACCTCCACATGCCTAAAAGGCCCAATTTCAAGTGCAAGCAAGCTAGCAGTATGGTATTGCAGACTGGGGGTGGGTGGGTGGCAGGCTGCATACTTGCGCTTGCATTGCAAGGAATGGAGGAGGTACAATTGAACACTGCCCTGGGACAAGGACTTGCACGGGGATAGTTGCAAGTCTGCATCTTCTGATGCGGCAAGGATGACTTCTGATGGGCACACTTTTAGGCAGTGACCTGGGTGTCAGAGATGCTTCCAGGGGTCTTCCCCATGCTGTTCCCATGTCTTTTCAGCACTGTATGCATGTGTCACACAGCACATGGCCAGATAAGGTTGTAAAATGTTAAAATGACATTTCCCGATGAATGCATTTGTCACGGTTAAAAGCAATACAAAAGTGCAAAAACGCATAAAAAATGCTACTTGTGAAATAGCCCAAGGTGTGGAGGAGTATTTTTGTTTTTGGTTATTTATTTTACCTTATACACAAGTCTTTACCTTGGAAAGGATGTTCCTTAACATATTTCACAGGAAAGCAGTTTCAGTTTCGTTTTTGAACGTTTTATTGTGAGCCCGTAAAAGTGGCTTAATACCTCTGACCACGTTGTTGACAGCAGTGACCTGGGGGGGTCAGAAATGCTTCCTGTGGCGATCCCCATGCTGTCCCCATGTCATTTGAGCACTGTCACTATTGTTTTGGGCACTTTTTAGGCTTTCTACAGACTGCCGGGGGTGCCGCCACAAAAATGCTCGGGTCTCCCATAGACTAACATTGGGCTTGTTGCTCGGGTTGAGCACCCGAGTATCACGGTGAGCTCAGCCCGAGCTTCGAGCAACCGAGCATTTTAGTGCTCGCTCATCACTAATAACGAACCCTCTGCTCCAACACTATCACCTAGGGATACCTTCCATTCCTCCCAGAACTTCCAAGCCAACGAATACGTTGACCATGTCCTGCCTGCCAACGATGAAGAAATCAATCCCCTTGTTGCTCGAATGGCAGATCCCATAACTCCACTGGGCATTTCAGACCCGACGTCTCTGCCAAAGGTTCCAACTTCCAAAATTGCTCCCACTGTGAACGAGAGATAACATCAGCAATCGTATTTTGCGATCCTGGAAAAAACTCTGCCACCACCCATGCATTCAAAGACAAGCCCAATAATACCAATCGCTGTATGACTCTAATCACTGGGGGAGATGACATGGATAAGGAATTGATCGCGCACACAGTCGCCATATTATTAGAGACGAATTATAACTTTTTATTCCTGAACCTGTCACCCCAAATTGACAATGAGACTACAATGGGAAACAGTTCGAGCAATATTCGGTTTTTAACAAGGCCCTGAGCAAACCATTCTTCTGGCCATTTATCAAAAACCCAGCTGCCCTGGCAATATGCTCCAAAACCGGTCTGATCCACTGCGTCTTTGAATAAGTCCAACTCACCGGCACTAACCACTGGTTCCATCCACAAAGATTTTCCGTTATACGTTGACAAAAATTCTGCCCAGATTCGCAAGTCATCTCTCAATTCCTTTTTTAGCCTTATGAAATGGTGTGGGGCCCTAACTCCAGCTGTAGCGGCTGCTAACCTTCGACAGAAAACCCTGCCCATTGGCATAATGCAACAAGCAAAATTTAATTTACCAAGCAAGGACTGTAACGCTCTTAGCGTTATTTTTTTCAGTTCTCTAACTTTCCTAACCTTTGCCATGATATCCATCAACTTTTCTTGTGGTAACCTACATTCCATAGCGCATGTGTCAATAACTATGCCTAAAAAACTTAACTCCGTAACTGGGCCCTCTGTCTTTTCTTCTGCCAACGGAACCCCAAACTTTTGGGCTATTCCTTCCATAGTGTGTAGCAACAATGAACACTCCCCTGGATTTGCCGGACCTATACACAAAAAATCATCCAAGTAATGGATGAGGGATTTAACCCCTGAAACATCCTTTACAACCCATTCCAAAAAAGTGCTAAATGATTAAAAATAAGCACAAGATAATGAACATCCCATCGGAAGATAACGGTCAACAAAAAATCCCCCGTCCCAAAAACAACCCAACAGGTGCATGCTGTCGGGGTGCACCGGGATCAGTCTAAATGCTGCTTCAATGTCAGTCTTTGCTAACAGTGCCCCTTTTCCAAACAACCTCACCCACTGAATTGCTGCATCAAACGAAGTGTAAACTACAGAACAACTCCGGGTCTATGCCGTCGTTCACCGACAAGCCCTTTGGAAAGGACAAGTGGTGAATTAGCCTGAATTAGTTTGGCTCCTTTTTGGGTACTACACCCAACGGTGACACCCTAAAATTCCAGTTGTTCCCCTCCTAGGGACATGTTGTGATTTTTATTTTTGGAATAAATGGATTTATCGCATGTGGCACCGGATTTTACCTTCTTTATATATCCTTGCAAGTGTATGCTGGACACTAATCCGTGAGCCTGGGATTCCTGTGAGTATCAGGTGATATCAGCTAATTACCTTTTTTCAGCCTAAAATTCTTAAGTGGAACTACCGAAAAAGGACCATCCATGCGACCCAACAAAACTTCTTTTTTCAATTTTTCTGACACTACTACTTCTACTACTACTCCAAAGCCGACTTAAAATTTTTTGTAGAAAACCTAACTTTTTGATCCACAAACTGAATCCTAAAACCATCTCGAAAGCCTTCCTCAAGCAGGATCGCCGTCTCTATTCGGGTATCTACTTAGAAAATGACTCATCTCTACCAGCCGCACTGGCGTCACCCCTTTTTTAAAGAACTATCTCCTCCTTTTTGCTTTCCTGCCCTAAAACATTTTGAAGCACCATGATTTCCTCCACAAGCGGAGCACTCGTGCTTAAATTTGCACTTAGCTCCGAATCTACAAACCCCTTCATTGAATGAGAAACCCAACCCCCTTTGTATGGCCACCTAGTGCCAGATTGTCCTGAGCCCCTGGTGTTCCCTGGAAAGAACTGGTTTCCCTGCCCCGACCTGCTGGGAGCATTAACCTTTAGCCATAAGGTGATATCTATATGGTGCTGACGTCACTGCATTCTGGGTCTTCTATCCTTGGATTACGATATCGGAGAGAGTGAGACACAGGACAAGATGTATGTGTCAGCAAGCTCTAAACTTTATTACAAAGCATAGGGTTTATATGCACCCTGAAGGCAGGAAACGGATTTACCATATATGGTTCGATTATACAATTTAACTATGTAAGCAAAAAAAGAAAACTAGTTTCTGTTCTCTTATGCCTTGAAACATTTTTAATTAGGCGTATCTGGCTAGGAAGGACACGTTATCTTCTTCCAAGGACACATTATTGATATAAGGAAGGAACATACAGCTGCTGTTGTTTTGACCTAAAATAACTGTCAGACTTATACAACATAGATGGGGTCTTTGAACTTTAAGGGGCCTCATCTTCTGCTATAACATTCCATCCTTTTGTTCCTTCATTTATCAATATGAATCTCTAAATTTTCTTTTAGTACAACACTGAATACACATTAGAAAAAGCTTAAAAACTAAATAAACTGCAAGACACATTAGCAAAACCTGAAAAATAGCTTGCACTATACCAGCCAACCACCCACCGATACCTTTAAACCAATTTGCGGGATTTAGAAAGGAAAAGGTGTTTGCCCACCAAGAATCCTGATTCTTGAGGTTGGCCTCATCATAAAGCTTCCTTAATTTTACAACGTCTTCTAACTTATGCTTCAGCGTCAGTACACTAGAATTGTCTATGTAATGGCAGCATGCAGGTCCTATTATCTGGCACATCCCTCCTTGTGCTGCTGTTAAATAATCTAGTACAAGGGTATGTTGGTTCTTGACAATAATCAATTGATTCTGTACTGCAAGAGATCCGTTAACTACTTCTAAAATATCCCAAATCTGATCATCAAGATAGTCTGTAGCTTCTACTAATTTATCCCACATTTGTGTCAACATAGGGTATATAAACAATGCACTGAAAAATTTGTTTACCCCTCCCATTTGAACTATATGGGGTCTCCCACTTGGTCTTTCTTTATTGTCTGCTGATTGCTTATGCAGTGTATGTTTTGGGATAGACAAAGGATCTAGCTGGTCTGGAGTAACAATATAAGTTGCGGGTGTCAATCTGGCTAAAGTACAAGTTCCTGTTACTCCTACTGGGAGCCACTTGAAAGCCTTGTCTCCACATACCCAATACATGGATGAGGGGAGATTCCATAATGCTGAATGTTGCAGTATTAAACGGTGAACTAAATCAACAAACTTAGAAACATTTGACATCATACACCACCCAGGCCCTTGACCTATAGGGGAACAATAGCCAGCATCAGGATTGCCACACGTAGGTGCACCTTTCTGATAACTTGAGCTTTCGTTACACTGTAGATTGCCAGGTATGATGGCACAGGTATCTTTTGTCCCATTTTTTTAAAATAGACATTATTCACCCAATTAGAAGTGTGTAGATATCTTTCCAACAGGGAAGGTTTAAAGGCATCACTGCTTCCTGAAGTGGCATTAAAACTTATTTTTAATCCTTGTTCAGGTATTTTCCCTAGATCAGTAATTTTTGTTTTGTTACGAGGTACCCACTCCCCTCCTTTAAATGCTATATACAACCTGGGAATTATTTGACCCGTCAGGTTCCCTTGCCACCACGGAAATTTTGTCCATCCTACTACGGGAATCCCAACAGTGGTATTCCAGTCTCTGTGTGGCATCATTGGCCCAAGTATCTGAACAGTTCACCCAAAAGTTTATCTCTTCCCATGAGACTGGAACAGCGAGAAAGGGTATGCTAGTGGACGTCACAGGGGCATGTGTACATATCCAGCAATTAGCAACGGTCTGGTTTTGCTCCTTTAGTCCATCGATTAGAGCAAGATGGTGTTTAATGAATCTATTGTCGTCTCCATCTGTGGTGCTCAACCTAGTCCATGCACCTGTGGTTGTAAGTATGCAGGTAAGTATAAACAATGTCATCATTCTTTGTCCGCTGGTTCTCCTAGTATCTTTTTGCAATGGGACGCGTGGATCCAGGTCTCTTTTCCCTCTAGCTTAACGGCTGTACTTGTGGTCAGCAGAACTTGAAAGGGTCCGTCAAACCGTGGATCTAGGCTTTTCCTCACGTGTCTTTTTATAACCACCCAGTCTCCAGGTTGCAGCGTATGGCTGCTAGAGTCTTGATCTGGATCTGGAAGAGAACTGAAGACATTATCATGTATTTGCTTAATCTTTTTGTGTAAAGCCCTCACGTAGGAACTTAGCACATGGTTGTTCATTTCTAATGCTTGCGGATAGAAACACCCTAGGCTGGGTACGTTGCCAAACAATATCTCATATGGAGAGAGTCCAGTCTTTTTATTAGGTGTGTATCTTACTGAAAACAGAGCAAGCGGTAAACAGTCTGGACATGGTTTTCCGGTCTCAGCCATGGCTTTCTGAATTTTTAATTTCAATGTCCCATTCAGTCTTTCCACTTTACCACTACTTTGTGGGTGATATGGGCTGTGGAATGCTTGTTGAATTCCTAGAGCTGACATGACTTCATTCATTATTTCACCTGTGAAGTGTGTACCTCTGTCACTCTCAATTACCTCTGGTACCCCATACCTGCAGACCACCTCCGCAAGCAGTTTCTTTGCGGTTGCCGCAGCCGTGGCTTTGGCAATCGGGAAAGCCTCTGGCCATCCTGAGAACAATTCAATACAGACCAACACATATTCCCATGATCCTGACTTTGGCAGCTGAATATAATCAATTTGCAGTCTCTGGAATGGATAGAGGGGCCAGGGGGTGTGTTTGGGTGGTGTTTTAACTACTCTACCCTGATTATGTGTAGCACATATCATGCACCCTTGTATCAGGCTTTCTATACAGGTGGAGAACCCTGGTGCCACCCAATGTTTCTGCATCACACTCATCACAGCCGTTTTAGATTGGTGTGTCGGCCCATGTAGTATCTGGGCAGCTGCTGGGTACAGTGCCCTTGGAAGGCATCGTCGTGTCCCTTTCCCCCATACCCCATTTGCTTCATTCAGGCATGCACCTTCCTTTAACCACTTATCAACCTCCTCCTTTTGAGCCTGAGCCTGCATTTGGGATAAGATGTCCTCCGACACAAAGGGGTTTTTAGGGGCACTTAACTGACATACTATTGGCCCTTGTTGCGGCTTACAGGCTGCTGTTTTTGCCGCTGCATCTGCCATCGCATTTCCTCTACTCACCTGGTCGGTGCGTCTGGTATGTGCTCTTACCTTTATGACGGCTACTTTTTTGGGTAGTTGTAGTGCATCAATTAACTGCTGGACCGCATCAGCATTCTTAATGGGGTGTCCTGCTGCCGTCAGGAAACCTCTTGACTTCCATATGGGACCAAAATTATGCGCTATACCGAATGCGTACCTATAATCCGTGTAAATGTTAACAATACTACCTTCTGCTAGTTTACAGGCCTCGGTTAGGGCCCTAACTTCGGCCTCTTGAGCCAACTGGTGTGGGAGCATTGGTTCTGCCTTGATTATTGCATTGAGGGAGACGACTGCATATCCAGTATGGAAAGTACCTGAATCATCCTGGTGACGGGATCCATCTACAAAAAATTCAAAATCTGCATTTTGTAATTCATGTTCAAATACAGTAGGTAAACCTGCCGTTTCTTGTGCCATCATTTGTACACAGTCATGAGGAACTTCCTCTCTTGGATCTTCCTTAAAAAGCACAGTACCTGACCCCTCCTTTAGATCTGAGAGAGGTAACAAAGTTGCTGGGTTCAAAGTAGTACACCTCTGTAAAGAAACATTGGGAGGCATTAACAGTGCACATTGTAACCTAAGATGACGTGCTGCTGAGAGGTGAGCGGGTTGCACTTGGTTCAATATAGTGTAGACATCATGAGGTGTTAGCACGGTGAGCGGATGATCTAGAACAATGTCTGCGGATTTATGGAGTAATAGTCCAACAGCATGCAGAGCACGTATGCAGGATGGTGCACCTCTGGCTACCGCATCTAATCTGCCACTAAAATAGGCAACAGGTCTCTGATTATCACCGTGTGTTTGAGTTAAAACTCCTGCTGCATGTCCAGCTTGTTCATGAAGGTACAGAGTAAATGGGAGCTCATAATTAGGGGTACCCAAAGCTGGAGCGGCCAGATTACGTTTTTTGAGAGAATAAAAACAGTCTATTGCCTCTGGTGTTAGTACAAAAGGTGTTGGAGTAAGACAGTCATAGAGGGGCTGCATCAAAATAGAGACGGCATGAATCCACTGTCTGCAATAGGAGACCAGTCCAAGAAAAGTTCTGAGGGCTGCAACATTGTTAGGGACGGTGAATGCCTGTACTGCTTGTTTGCGTGCATTAGTCAAATGGCGGGCTCCTGGTGTAATGCAATGTCCAAAAAAGGTGACTGAAGATTTACAAAACTGAAGCTTATCTTTCGATGCCTTGCAGCCAGCGTGATAGAGAAACAACATAAGCGATATAGTTGCACTATGACATTGTTTCCTAGAAGGGGCACAAATGAGCAGGTCATCAACATATTGCAAAACAACGATATGTGGTTCAGACCATCCCTCCAGTATTTCCTGCAGACTTGCAGTGTACATTGTGGGTGAATTCTGGGCACCCTGTGGCAACACTGTCCATGTATATTGACTACCCTGGAATGTGAAAGCAAACAAGTACTGGCAGTCAGGATGTAATGGTACACTGAAAAATGCATTTGCCAAATCGACCACTGAAAAACAAAGAGAGTTAGAAGGTATCTGTGACAGAAGAGTATGCGGGTTGGGCACAACTGGTGTTAGAAGTTCTGTGGCTTTGTTAACCAACCGAAAGTCATGGACCATTCTATATGTGGCTGGTTGTCCTGGCACGCTCTTTTTCTTTACTGGGAACAGGGGAGTGTTGCAAGGGGACTGGGTTTTGACTAGGACTCCCCTGTGTAGTAATTTTTGGACTTGCTGGGCTATGGCATTCTCCTGAGCCGAGCTAAGGGGATACTGCCTCTGTTGAGGTAAGATTGCTCCTGGTTTTAATTTTACCATTACTGGTTTAACTCTTAACCTACCAACATCTGTTTTGTCTGAGGCCCAAAAATCATGTGGCACAGCATGCTCCAATATCGGGGGAAACTCATTTGTCTCTTCTATACTGGCAATATCTAGTGACATAATTTTGCAAAGGGTACTTGGTTTTAAACCTGGGGTCATGGTGACAGTGCCATGGGGATGATATTCAATATGTGCTTGTAATTGGGACAACACATAATTTCCCAATAGATTACATTGGCCTCGGGGCGATACCATGAGCTGGCTATGTACAGTAGCTCCTTGAATTTGCAGGGGAATTTTCTTAGTGACAGAGAGCAGGACAGACGGGGAATTGAAGGGGGTGGCAATGACATGATGTGAAAAATCAGTGTCAGTGTATGGCCAATCACCCTGCGTAGTTACTGAATTGTCGGCCCCCGTATCTACTTGGAAATCGATTTCATGTCCCCCTGGTAGGTTCACCTGCACTATACAACTGGGAGTTGGGGGTAAGGAGATGAGGGGGTTCATGTGCAAGCTACCCTTATCCTATGGGGGTGTTGTTTGGTCAGCTGGAGGACCTGTACTCTGAGCATTTGGATACGGGTTGGTCCTACAGTCCTTTCTAAAATGTCCTGGCTTTTTACATCCGTAACATAGTCTCTGTCCCCCTCCTGCAGTCCGTCCTTTGTCTCTGTTATTTCTAGGGGCAGTCTCTACCATGTGTACTCTGGCAGCTCTCTTTGCCTGCGCTATGTCATGCTGTGCCCCCTGGGCTATTCTAGCCAAATCCTCTGCTTTCACTGATCTCCAGTCTGGTCTACTTGCTTTTACTTTCTCTGCAATCTCCTTCTTTAGTCCATTCATGAAAGCACTTGCTAATACCCTCTCACTAGTCCTATTCCCGGGGTTGAACCCCATTTCTGACCAGGTTTTCTTTAGTGCATAGAAATAATCCTTAGGATCTTCCTCCTTCCCCTGCACTCTATCTTCTAGTGTAACTTGCTTTTCTGCTTGCCTGTCTTTACATGCTTTTACCAACGCTTTTACGTACAGAACCCCGGCTGCTGCATCATTAGCCTCTGCTACATCAGGGCTCTTTCTACTGTCATATTGTTTATAAGTTTCGTCCGTCAGTCTGTCATACCGAGCTTCATCTGCCAATTTCCCCTCAATTACCCCTTGCAGATCTATTCTAGTGGCATGGTACGTATCCTGTATGGTGGTGATCATTCTAGCGAAACCCATGGGGGACTGGGATGGGTCTGGCAGTTGGGAGATCAACGCCAACTGCTCTGAAGGACTCCATGGTCTATACATTAACATTGTGCGAGCTTCCTGACCTGGAACAACTGCGTCCCCCCCGCTGCTGCTGCTGCTGCTCCCGGTGCTCCTGGCACAACTACCGTCCTCATTGGGAATAGACTAGCTGGGTGGGGTCTTGGTCCTCCGCATGCCACACAGATGTCAACTGTCAAGTAGTTCTGCTGTCCACATCTGGGGCAAACCCAACAATTGGGTTCCTGAGAATTCTAGTACTGGGGTGGGGGTGACGTCGGGGGCGGGCAGGGAGGAAAATCTGGCATTCCGGTTTTTGTCAGTCTGTAACATCCGTCTCCTAATTCTTCAATCTTTCCTTCAAAATAAGCGCATGCATTCATCCATACATCCACTGTCTCTAACAGACCTTTATCTTTCAGCCATCCATGATTGGAGTTAAAGAAGGATTTCCATTTCTCTCCATTCATCTCTCCATTTTCATTCATTCCCGCTTTACACAATATTTTGTCAATACCAATCAGTGCCTGTTTCCCTTCTCTGCGTACCACTAAGTCTTTGGCAGTAATGCCTTCCTTGGCATTTTGGTTCCCCATTCTTTCGGTTCTCCTCACTTAGAGTAGACTCCTCAGTCACTTAGACAATGGTCACTTAGACAATGGGCCACAAAGGTTTCTGAACCATTCCACTACTTGCCCTCCAGGACTTATACGCCAACCAGAAAAACAGACCAAAAACACTGATCCCGAGACACACCCACAACATAATCATCGGATCCATACTTTCATTCTTAAGTTTTCCAAAGGATAGAAGGCAGGACTGACAATTTATCTGAGGGATTCTACTGGTTCAAAGGGACCTGAGCCAGACAACAATCTGTGAATTACCTGGGGAGCCGACCGCTCGGGGGTGAGGGAGTCTCTTCTATGTAGTGATATAATTAGGTAGAATATAACAGTTATTCTTACCTCAGCGCTGTATATATCACCAACAGAGAGCTTCACTCGTCCCACGTCTCGGACCGGTTGAGCACCCCTGGGTAGATTAACTCAAGGTCCCTGTTCAGGCGCCAGCTGACGTCACTGCATTCTGGGTCTTCTATCCTTGGATTACGATATCGGAGAGAGTGAGACACAGGACAAGATGTATGTGTCAGCAAGCTCTAAACTTTATTACAAAGCGTAGGGTTTATATGCACCCAGAAGGCAGGAAATGGATTTACCATATATGGTTCGATTATACAATTTAACTATGTAAGCAAAAAAAGAAAACTAGTTTCTGTTCTCTTATGCCTTCAAACATTTTTAATTAGGCGTATCTGGCTAGGAAGGATAACTTATCTTCTTCCAAGGACACATTATTGATATAAGGAAGGAACATACAGCTGCTGTTGTTTTGACCTAAAATAACTGTCAGACTTATACAGCATAGATGGGGTCTTTGAACTTTAAGGGGCCTCATCTTCTGCTATAACAGTCCCAACGCTGACGAAATTGCTCATCATACCGTAACCATCCCTGCCCACCATACACCCTATAAGCCTCACCTATAGTATCCATAAAACAAAAAAGTGCTGAACAATTTTCTGGTGCCTTTTCCCCAATAACACTGGCCAAAATCGCAGATGCCAGTAACCAATTAGAGAAGGTACGCGGAATTAATCGGTACCTTCTCTTTTCCTCATCCTCTTTCTTTGAGTCATCTTTTTTCAGCCTATCCAAATTAAAGCACTCAACTGGTAACAGAGAAAAAATGTCCACATATTCAATTTTCCATATTTTTTCTCTAACTTCCTGTTTTAAGTGTGCCCCCAGTGGCCCCTCAAAACACATGTGCACTTCGCCCTTTGCTGAATCATCAAGCCTAATTGTGTCATCTGTCTTAGCACCCCCCCAAAGGCACTGAAATTGTAGCAGTGCCTCCATCATTAATTTCCGCAGCCTCTCCTAATCGTGATGATGACACACCTGAACCAGTGCCACCCAAAGCCGTTCCCGAAGTACCTGCCCCCAATCATGAACTTGGTGCGGATGCTAACACCCCCAAGCCTGTGCCCCCTAAAGCTGAACTATAATTGCTTGCTCCCCCACTTAAACCTAAACCTGGAACGCCTACCCATGCTGCTGAAGGTGAAGCCACACTATTAATACCCCCAGGTATGAGTACCGCCACCAATTCTTTTAGCCCCTGTAATAACAAGTTAACACCACCGCCAACGCCACCCTGGCTAACCCCTGACCCAAATCCCCCATACATATCCCTTAACTCACTATTTACAGGTAGCGGAGGACTATTGAAAAAATGTTGTGTGTTCTCACCTAGCTGCCTGAGTGCTGAGTCCCCAGCAGCTGTGGTCCTCCATCCAATGGAGGTGCAGGACTTCTTGCAGCTCCGTCCGAGATTGGGATGAAGGGCGCAGAGCCAGCCGAATGCTGCCCACCTCTATCGGTGGGCTGGGGCTGGTATCCTAAGGGGACAGTGGAGGGGGCAAGGCTAGCGGTATGCTGCCCACTTAAAATTGTGCTTTGCAGCGCCGCCAGGCTAAGCAAAGGGGGCAATGATGGAGCGCTGTAGTGACGGGGGCGGGGCCAGCTGTGTACCGGCCGTCACAGGGATTACTCTGCGCAACCACCAGGCTGTGGCCTTGCGCTGCTGCAGCCGAAGTGAGGCTGTTGGGGGCGGGGCCGGCCGGCTGCCGCCCACTCTCTTCCCGGCTCCGAGAGGCCCCGGACTGGGACCTCCGTTCTCTTCCAGCTCTGTACAGGCCGCTGCACTCACCTTGCCGAGCTGGTCTTTGCGGCTCCCCAGAACCCGCCGCTCCAACTCCGGTGCCCGATGACGTGTTTGGTGTTGAGAGGGAGGCCGACTCCTCCCCCTGCTGTAGGCCCCGCCGCATAGCTGGATTCCTCCCAGACCTGGTGCGGCGGGAGGCAGCAAGCCGGCCTGCAGCCCTGGCTGGAGGGTCCCTGGAGGGGCTCCTAATGCGGCGTTGGACCCTGGGGGTAACTTCTGGGCTCAGGCGCGCCGGAGGCCTAGTCCTCCGCGGCTGTCTAACCGCAAGGGGGGACTGGACATTGTCAGCCCCATCCCCCTGGAGCAGGCTCTGTACTGCTGCCTGCAGGCCATCTGGACCCAGGACCCCTGCTGCATTCCTAAGCTGCTGGAGTACAGCTTCCATCTTGCCCAGTAAGAGGAAAAAATATATATATTTTTTCTGGGGATATTGCTCTTCTCAGTAGGGCAACCTAAAATGGCTGCCTGTCCTTCCTGGTTAGGACTTTATAAGGTCTCCACCTTACCCCTCCAAAACTCTCCTCCCACCAATTCAGTCCCACCAATCCCTATGTCCCAACTCATCCACATACTTCTTTTAACCCTACCTGCACCTCAGTACATATCCTTAACTTAATTCCCGGCTTAAACCCTGTCATGCCAGCCTCCCTTTAATGGCAGAGCCCAGTACGGCCTTACTGAACTCACGGCCGTGTGCTCTGCTGCTATGGATGCAACACCCCTGCACTCAAGTAGTTACAGTACAGCCAAAACCTGAATGCCAGATCAGATCTGATAAGTGTGTAAGGAAGTCTCTGTATAGTAATGTTGGAAAGAAAGGGCTTATTCACATTTTTGTTTTTGTACCAGGTGTGCGGTCTATTTTTTTCCCCGCCCCTTATATTCTACTAGCTATTGACCCCGTTCTATGCTCGGGTGGCAAACATTTTTATTGGTATATGCTCCCCCATCCTGTTATCTGCAGCCCCCATGCTGTTATGTGCCACTCCCATGCTGTTATGTGCCGCCCCCCTCCAGTTAATAAGTGGGATTTCTTGCCTTATAAATGGGGTTGGGACCATCAGTTGTGTTGTGCAGAAGTCAGGTGGATACACAGCTGATAGTCCTACTGAATAGACTGTTAGAATTTGTATTATGGCAAGAAAAAAGCAGCTAAGTAAAGAAAAATGAGTGGCCATCATTACTTTAAGAAATGAAGGTCAGTCAGGAATTGGGAAAACTTTGAATGTGTCCCCAAGTGCAGTTGCAAAAACCATCAAGCGCTACAAAGAAACTGGCTCACATGAGGACCGCCCCAGGAAAGGAAGACCAAGAGTCACCTCTGCTTCTGAGGATAAGTTTATCCGAGTCACCAGCCTCAGAAATCGCAGGTTAACAGTAACTCAGATTAGAGACCAGGTCAATGCCACACAGAGTTCTAGCAGCAGACACATCTCTACAACAACTGTTAAGAGGAGACTTTGTGCAGCAGGCCTTCATGGTAAAATAGCTGCTAGGAAACCACTGCTAAGGACAGGCAACAAGCAGAAGAGACTTGTTTGGGCTAAACAACACAAGGAATGGACATTAGACCAGTGGAAATCTGTGCTTTGGTCTGATGAGTCCAAATTTGAGATCTTTGGTTCCAACCACCATGTATTTGTGCGACACAGAAAAGGTGAACGGATGGACTCTACATGCCTGGTTCCCACCGTGAAGCGTGGAGGAGGAGGTGTGATGGTGTGGGGGTGCTTTGCTGGTGACACTGTTGGGGATTTATTCAAAATTGAAGGCATACTGAACCAGCATGGCTACCACAGCATCTTGCAGCGGCATGCTATTCCATCCGGTTTGCGTTTAGTTGGACCATCATTTATTTTTCAACAGGACAATGACCCCAAACACACCTCCAGGCTGTGTAAGGGCTATTTGACCAAGTGAGAGAGTGATGGGGTGCTACACCAGATGACCTGGCCTCCACAGTCACCAGACCTGAACCCAATCGAGATGGTTTGGGGTGAGCTGGACCGCAGAGTGAAGGCAAAAGGGCAAACAAGTGCTAAGCATCTCTGGGAACTCCTTCAAGATTGTTGGAAGACCATTTCCGGTGACTACCTCTTGAAGCTCATCAAGAGAATGCCAAGAGTATGCAAAGCAGTCATCAAAGCAAAAGGTGGCTACTTTGAAGAACCTAGAATATAAGACATATTTTCAGTTGTTTCTCACTTTTTTGTTAAGTATATAATTACACATGTGTTAATTCATAGTTTTGATGTCTTCGGTGTGAATGTACAATTTTCATAGTCATGAAAATACGGAAAAATCTTTAAATGAGAAGCTGTGTCCAAACTTTTGGTCTGTACTGTATGGCGCCAGAACTCGCAGTATGCATTCAGTGTTTACGCATACAGTCATGGCCAAAAGTTTTGAGAATGACACCAAAATTATATTTTCACATGATCTGCTGGCCTCTGGTTTTTATTAGTGTTTGTCTGATGTTTATATCACATACAGAAATATAATTGCAATCATATTATGAGTACCAATAGGTTATATTGACAGTAAGAATGAGTTAATGCAGCAAGTCAATATTTGCAGTGTTGCCCCTTCTTCTTCAAGACCTCTGTAATTCTCCCTGGCATGCTCTCAATCAACTTTTGGACCAAATCCTGACTGATAGCAGTCCATTCTTGCATAATCAATGCTTGCATTTTGCCAGAATTTGTTGGTTTTTGTTTGTCCACCCGTCTCTTGATGATTGACCACAAGTTCTCAATGGGATTAAGATCTGGGGAGTTTCCAGGCTATGGACCCAAAATCTCTATGTTTTGTTCCATGAGCCATTTAGTTATCACCTTTGCTTTATGGCAAGGTGCTCCATCATGCTGGAAAAAGCATTGTTGGGCGCCAAACTGCTCTTGGACGGTTGGGAGAAGTTGCTCTTGGAGGACATTCTGGTACCATTCTTTATTCATGGCTGTGTTTTTAGGCAAGACTGTGAGTGAGCCGATTCCCTTGGCTGAGAAGCAACCCCACACATGAATGGTTTCAGGATGCTTTACAGGTGGCATGAGACAAGACTGGTGGTAGCGCTCACCTCTTCTTCTCCGAATAAGGTGTTTTCCAGATGTCCCAAACAATCAAAAAGGGGATTCATCAGAGAAAATGACTTTGCCCCAGTCCTCAGCAGTCCACTCCCTGTACCTTTTGCAGAATATCAGTCGGTCCCTGGTGTTTTTTCTGGAGAGAAGTGGCTTCTTTGCTGCCCTCCTTGAAACCAGCCCTTGCTCAAAGAGTCTCCGCCTCACAGTGCGTGCAGAAGCACTCACACCAGCCTGCTGCCATTCCTGAGCAAGCTCGGCACTGCTGGTAGTCCGATCCCGCAGCTGAAACAGTTTTAAGATACGGTCCTGGCGCTTGCTGGTCTTTCTTGGGTGCCCTGGAGCCTTTTTGACAACAATGGAAGCTCTCTCCTTGAAGTTCTTGATGATGCGATAGATTGTTGACGGAGGTGCAATCTTTGTAGCTGCGATACTCTTCCCTGTTAGGCCATTTTTGTGCAGTGCAATGATGGCTGCACATGTTTCTTTAGAGATAACCATGGTTAACTGAAGAGAAACAATGATACCAAGAACCAGCCTCTTTTTAAAGTGTCCAGTGATGTCATTCTTACTTAATCATGACTGATTGATCACCAGCCCTGTCCTCATCAACACCCACACCTGTGTTAATGGATCAATCACTAAAACGATGTTAGCTGCTCCTTTTAAGGCAGGACTGAAATGATGTTGAAATGTGTTTTGGGCGTTAAAGTTCATTTACTGGGCAAATATTGACTTTGCAAGTACAGTAATTGCTGTTAAGCTGATCACTCTTTGACATTCAGGAGTATATGCAAATTGCCATTACAAAAAATGAAGCAGTAAACTTTGGAAAAATTACTATTTGTCACATTCTCAATACTTTTGGCCATGACTGTACTCCGATCTCTGGCGCCATATACTTCTCTTACCTGTAACGGCTGGATGCGTTCTTCTCTCTGGAGCCAGACTGCGCAGGCGTGTCGCGCTTGTGCAGTCTATAGATGCTTCGGACAGAAGGACACATCCCTGGTTATATTATAGATGTCCCCTGATTCAATTAATATCCCCCATCCTGGTATATGGCACCCCTCCATCCCGGTATGCATGGCACCCCTCCATCCCGGTATGCATTGCACCCCTGATCCCCATCCTGATATGCAAGGCACCCCTCATCCTTATATGGAAGGCTCCCATCATACTTATCTTGGTATACAAGGCCTCCCTCATCCCTATCCTCATATGCATGGCACCCTCATCCATGCATGGATATCCTCGTATGCATGGCACCCCATTTCCTGGTATGCATGGGACCCCTCATCCCCAATCCTGGTATGCATGGCACCCCTCACCCACAATCCTGATATGCATGGCACCTCTCATCCCCTATCCTGGTATGCATGGCACCCCTCATCCTCTATCCTGGTATGCATGGCACCCCTCATCCCCTATCCTGGTATGCATGGCACCCCTCATCCCCTATCCTTGTATGCATGGCACCCCTCATCCATATCCTGGTATGCATGGCACCCCTCATCCCCAATCCTGGTATGCTTGGCACCCCTCATCCTTATCCTGGTATGCATGGCACACCTTATCCCCTATCTTGGTATGCATGGCACCCTTCATCCCCTATCCTGGTATGCATGGCACCCCTCATCCTTATCCTGGTATGCATGGCACCCCTCATCCCCTATGTTTTTTATGCATGGCACCCCTCATCCCCTATCATGGTATGCATGGCACCCCTCATCCCCTATCTTGGTATGCATGGCACCCCCTCATCCCCTATCCTGGTATGCATGGCACCCCACATCCTTATCCTGGTGTGCATGGCACCCCTCACTCTTATCTTGATATGCATGGCACCCCTCATCCCCAATCCTGGTATGCATGGCACCCCTCATCCCCAATCCTGGTATGCATGGTCCTTCCTCCGTTTCCTGGTATGCATGGCCCCTCATCCCTATCCTGGTATGCATGGTACCCCTCATCCCCAATCCTTGTATGCATGGTACCCCTCATCCCCAATTCTTGTATGCATGGTACCTCCTCCTCCCCAATCCCGGTATGCATGGTACCCCCTCATCCCCAATCCTTGTATGCATGGTACCCCTCATCCCCAATCCTTGTATGCATGGTACCTCCTCATCCCCAATCCTGGTATGCATGGTACCCCCTCATCCCCAATCCTGATATGCATAGTACCCCCTCATCCCCAGTCCTGGTATGCATGGTACCCCCATTGTACCCCCTCATCCACCATCCTGGTATGCATGGTACTCCCTCATCCCCAATCCTGGTATGCATGGCGTCCCTTTTCCTGGTATGCATGGCACCCCTCTTCCCTATTCTGGTATGCATGGCACCCCTCATCCTTATCCTGGTATGTATGGCCCCCTCATCCCTATCCTGGTATGTATGGTCCCTCATCCGTATCCTGGTATGCAATATACCCCTCATCCCCAATCCTTGTATGCATGGTACCCGCTCATCCCCAATCCTGGTATGCATGTTACCCCCTTATCCCAATCCTGGTATGCAAGGCCTCCCTCATCCCTATCATCGTATGCATGGCACCCCTCATCCATATCCTGGTATGCATGGCACCCCATTTTCTGGTATCCATGGCACCCTTCATCCCCAATCCTGGTATGCATGGAATCCCTCATCATTATCCTGGTATGCATGGCACCCCTCATCTCCTATCTTGGTATGCATGGCACCCCTCATCCCCTATCCTGGTATGCATTGCACCCCTCATCCCCTATCCGCATTGCACCCCTCATCCCCTATCCTGGTATGCATGGCACCCCTCATCTCCAATCCTGGTATGCATGGCACCCCTCATCCCCAATCCTGGTATGCATGGCACCCCTCATCCCCTATCCTGGTATGCATGGCACCCCTCATCCTGTTAAATATTAATTATGGATATTCATTTTATTCTTAATTCTGAATTGTGTACCATACAGATTGCATCAGCCATCGTTTCTAGTTGACAAGCACTATTTGTGTGTGTATTTTTAGTTCACTACCATATACAAAATAACAGGGCCTATAAAAGCCCATGTTAGAGACAGGGGGGGTGGCTTGCCATTCCACAGGACACAGAAGGAGGATCTGTGTGTAAACCAGCTGCTGATGTAGGCCCAAGGAAACACGTTCTTTACCCGAACACATGGTGTCATGCGGACACACGTGCTGGACACAGCCAGGATCCCAGGAAAAGATGGGTGAATCTCAACTATTAAGCTAATTATGGACAAATGGACAATTACTCTGTAACTATATAATTGTTTTATGTACCTATTGCAATAATTCTTTTTAATGGACAATCCAAGAATAAATCGATACATTTTTTTATATAAGAATATCGTGATATTGATATTTTGAGAAGTCCTCGATAGAGAAAAATATACAGAAAGAAGTATTATTTTACGCATCCCCTATCCTGGTATGCATGGCACCCCTCATCCCTTATCCTGGTATGCATGGCACCCCTCATCCCCTATCCTGGTATGCATGGCACCCCTCATCCCCTATCCTGGTATGCATGGCACCCCTCATCCCCTATCCTGGTATGCATGGCACCCCTCATCTCCTATCCTGGTATGCATGGCACCCCTCATCCTTATCCTGGTATGCATGGCACCCCTCATCCCCATTCCTGGTATGCATGGCACCCCTCATCCACTATCTTGGTATGCATGACACCCCTCATCCCTTATCCTGGTATGCATGGCACCCCTCATCCTTATCCTGGTATGCATGGCACCACTCATCCCCAATCCTGGTATGCATGGCACCCCTCATCCCCAATCCTGGTATGCATGGTACCCCTCATCCCCTATCTTGGTATGCATGGCACCCCTCATCCCCTATCTTGGTATGCATGGCACCCACTCATCCCCAATCCTGGTATGCACGGTACCCCTTCATCCCTATCCTAGTATGTATGGCCTCTCATTCGTATCCTGATATGTATGGTACCACTCATCCCCAATCCTGGTATGCATGGTAACCCCTCTTCCCCAATCCTGGTATGCATGGCACCCCTTTTGCTGGTATGCATGGCACCCCTCTTCCCCTATCCTAGTATGTAAGCCCCCCTCATCCCTAATTCTGGTATGCATGGCACTCCCCATCCTTATCCTTGTATCTATGGCACCCCTCATCCCTAATCCTGGTATGCATGGCACCCCCTCATCCCCAATCCTGGTATGCATGGTACCCCCTCATCCCTAATCCTGGTATGCATGGCACCCCTCATCCCTATCCTGTTATGCATGGTACTCACTCATCCCTATCCGGTATGCATGATACCCCCTCATCCCTATTCCTGGTATGCATGGTACCCTCTCATCCCTAATCCAAGTATGCATACCTCCTCATCCCTATCCTGGTATGTATGGCACCCCTCCTCCCTATCCTGGTATGTATGGCACCCCTCCTCCCTATCCTGGTATGTATGGCACCCCTCATACCTATCCTGGTATGTATGGCACCCTTATCCCTATCCTGGTATGTATGGCCCCCCTCATCCCCCAATCCTGGTATGCATTGTACCCCTCATCCCCTATCCTGGTATGCATGGCCCCTCAACCCTATCCTGGTATGTATGGCCCCCCCCTCATCCATAACCTTATATGCATGGTACACCCTCATCCCCAATCCTGGTATGCATGGTACCCCTCATCCCCTATCCTGGTATGCATGGCCCCTCATCCCTTATCCTGGTATGCATGGCCACTCAACCCTATCCTGGTATGTATGGCCCCCCTCATCCATATCCTGATATGCATGGTACACCCTCATCCCCAATCCTGGTATGCATGGTACACCCTCATCCCCAATCCTGGTATGCATTGTACACCCTCATCCCCAATCCTGGTATGCATGGTACACCCTCATCCCCAATCCTGGTATGCATGGTACACCCTCATCCCCATCACGCTGCACACAAAAAAAAACAACAACACACTTTTACTCACCTTTCTTCCCTGTGCTCCAGCGCTGCGTCCCGTTCTGCCGGAGGCTGGGGGAGGAGTGTGGCACCGATGTATGCACGTGCTCATACCGCGCTGTCCGGCGCCATTTTGTTGAAGACACACCGAAAATGGATGAATAGTGCGCCATGCGCATGCGCTGATTCCAATGCCACATTCCGCCTCCGGCCTGAACAGAGGCGCCGCGGCAACGCTCCTCCCAGCCAAGTAAGTATGTCCTTATGGTGCCAGAGATTGCGGTATGCGTTCAATGACTACACATACCGCGGCACCTCTTACCTGTAATGGCTGGATGCGGTCTTCTGTCTGGAGCCAGACTGCGCAAGTGCGTCACGCATGCGCAGTCTATAGAGGCTTTAGACAGAGGGACGCTTGTAGCGTTATATTATAGATGGAGCTAGTAACATGTCAGCTTTGGGGTGAATTGTGGACCAAACTCACCCATTGACTGAAATATATTTACATAGTTATATAGGTTTAAAAAAGACTTAAGTCGATCAAGTTCAACCTTTCTCCATCAATAATACATTTTCTGCCACTAAATTATTTATAACCCACAATGTTACATGTACTGAGGAAAGTATCCTGTCCTTGTACTAAAACTGTTATAGAGTCTGCCATTGCTAGCTCTTGTGGTCAGGCACTCCGCAGTCTGGTTGCTGTAACTTTAAAGAACCCTTTCCTGTTTAGCCGCCGGAATCACTTTTCTTCCACCCGTAATAAGTGCCCCCTGGCCCTTAGTATGGAAGAATGTCATCTGCCAATCCTTTGTATTGATCACTCATGTATTTATACATGTAAATCAGATCTCCTCTGAGATGTCTTTTTTCTAAGCTAAACAAGCCCAACTTTTACAACCTCTCATCATATGAAAGGCCTTCCATCCCATATAATAATCTACTTGCCGCTTTTGAACTGACTCTAACTTCTAAATATCCTTAAAATGTGGAACCCAAAACTGGATCCTGTATTCTAGATGTGACCTCACAAATGATTTATCGAGGGTGTGGCAAGATGACTCACTTGGCCGCTTTCAGAAGTAGACTCAGGAACCCTGAGCCCTGCAGCTCCAGCAAAATAAACATGGCCTTTCTTGCAAGACAACAAAACAAAAGATAAACAATAGCATAGTCCATATGTGTGTGTGTGGTTCGCCCACACCGGTTATAGTCCTTCAGCTCCTTCCTGAGCTATGGCTGTCTAGTTTGGAGACCTTGCCTCTCCAAACACAACAACAGAAAAAAAATGGAAACTGAGCATTTAAACCTTGGTCAGCCACATCGTGAGGTGGAGGTATGGGGAATGACTTCCCTCCCATCTCTATGTCATTCCCATAAAACCACACCCTTTAAGTGAGTTAACCCCCAGCATATAATATGCTGGCATAAAGTTGATTGGTTTCAGTTCACACAGGCTAGCAACCTGTGCGACACATACCTCTCCTCATATATCATACCAGTGACTCTGTCACAAGGGGTAACAATACTACTCCTGATTACGAGGAAAAACAAGGGAAACTTCCATCAGTTTTTTTTTTGCATACAAGAAAAATGGATGACATACTGATGACAAAAACAGCCACACAGCAAAAAAAAAGATGAAAACTGGATGCAGCACACTAATGAAAATCACTAATGAAAATTAGTTGGTTTGGTTTTGTGCAGATGAGGAAAATAATGAAGTGTGAATACGACCTAAAAATAATTCATCCACTGCAACTGAGTGACTTTTCTTAAATAATTCAGTAAATATAATTCTAATTCGTTGTTTGTCTTTCAGTTTCAGGTGGGAATCACAGGTAAAAGTCTTTCTTTTCATTGTATGGTGTTGTGGTGCACAGGCGTCACTGCGGCTCGATCCTACAAGGACTTCTCAGAGCTGAAGGCTCCAGCGGACGGATCCTCAGCAATCAGCAGCTTGTTTCCTGTATTGTGGAGAGGGGAGAACTAAGTTGGGACATTTTTTTTAATAGCTCAAATCAATTACTAGTGTTACAAAAGTCCTAGTTTAACCCTTATCTAACATACACATTGATGTGTTTTCCTTGTACTATAGTGTGGACATACTTGCTGTAATTAAAGGGGTTGTCCACTACTTTCACATTGATGCCCTATCCTAAGGATAGGGCATTAATGTATGATCGGCCGGGGTCCCGCACGTGGCACCTCCACCGATCAGCTGTTATTGGTGCTGGCGGCAGTGGCCAACGGCCGGAAGTCTTTACCTGCGGTGCTTGGCCGTCAATTTGTAGATGGAGAAGAACAGATTTCTAAAGCACAAAACCGCAGGCAACTCTTAGCTGACATTAATGCAAAAATGGATGAGCTGGGGGCGAAAGAAGCTGAAGACATCATGGGGAGGTTCCTCCAGGAACAGTTTCTAACCGGGTTGAAGTTGGAGGATGGATAGGCGGCACCAATTATCAAATGAGGGAATCCCCGTCCCCTGACAGAACTACAGGAATTGAAAGAAGGATTCAAAGCCATAACAAAAGCCTTGCAGGAATCGACCAAAACCTCTGAATGGGTGACAGACTCAGATAGAACCTTTAGCCTGCTCGGGTTAGATAAATCAGGAAGTCAGCCCTCTCTTACACCACAAATTACCATAAGGAAAGAATTAAAGATCCTTTGACAGATTGGAGAGTGTGAACAGAAAGAGAAACTGTCTTATATGAACTTGTTGCACTAGATCGATGCAGGATTACAGAATGTCTACCAGACAGATGAGATCGTGGAGGGGGTGGTGAAAGCAATCCGCCCAGGACTGAACATCCGTAGTATGCTGGAAATGAAGAGTAGTGTTGAGCATTCCAATACTGAAATATCGGGTATCGACTGATATTCGCGGTATCGGAGTTCCGATACTGAGTTCCGATACTTTTAGAATATTGAATACCGGAATCGGAAGTTCCCATAATGCCTGCGCTCTGCAGTGTCTCTGTAGGATGACAAGCTGGATGGCAGCGCTCAGCTTACTGTACTTGTCATTTAGTGTTAAAGGATTTATTTAAAAAAATAATAGTGTTTTCATGCACCGTCTCTTTAAAAAAGCCGGCCAGCAATTCAGCATCGATACCCGACAATTTAGAATAGAAAGAATAGAGCATCACACATAGATTAGATACATAGAAACATGTCAGTCACATATATAAGAAGTACAGTGATAGTGTTGATTACTGTACTTGTCATTTAGTGTTAAAATAAAGGATTTATTAAAAAAAAAAATTGGCGTGAAACAGTGCCCTCACCATGCCCTCCCTCATCAACCCTTCATCCGCCGCCATGGAAAAAAAAACGGCAAAAAAGAAACGCATGTGAATATAGCCTAAATATCTAAAATGGATCTCTTGCACTGTTGCATAACTGATACCAATGGAAGCAGAGGGACCCCATTGAATATTATTAGGTGCCTCTGGATTTTGTTATGTTCAGTTTTTGGATGGAATCTGCATGATGCTCTTTTCTCCATTTTAAATACAGAAACATAGAGGACCCAGACACCCCACAATAATTAATGGGGCCCTCTGCTTCCATTCTTATTAGTTATGCAATGAATTCATCTAAAACATTAATTCCATTTGTTTGTTTCTACAAATGGAAAAGGCACATGTAATGTCAGAAGGGAGGTGTCAAGTAGCCTAAGTCCAATTGCTGGTCCCTTAACCTGCATTAAACCTTATAAGCTTACATGGGGCTGCTGAGTTTAGGTCCGGAGATCGAACGAATGGTCCAGGCATTGTGCTCTGTACAAGGAATGGAATTGCATTTTTTACTGTATTCATTCTGCTGTAAAAATGACCTGACAATATAATTCTCCAGGTCAGTACAATTACGCCCATACCAAACTCAGGGTATGTGCACACATTGTGTTTTTTCTGTGCGTTTTTGTTGTGGACAAAACACATCATTTTACTGTTCTAGCAAAGTGGATGAGATGGCTGAAGTCTCATGCACACTCCTTATTTTTTCTTCGCAGATTTGAAGCAGTTTGAAATCTGCAACATGTCAATTCTTTCAGAGTTTTTGCAGCATTTTTTCACCTATTCAAATGAATGGGAAGAAAACCCATGAAAAACCACAGCAAAACATGTGTATTTTAGCAAACATTTTTACTACCAACACTCCGGTATTTGCAGAAGATTTTTCTGCTGCAAATACTGGACATTTGCACATACCCTTATTGGGTTTCTTTATATTTTAGTAGTTATAAGAAAAATTCAGAACCTTGGAAAAAAAAAAAGACTGGTTTGTGTTGCCATACAGTAGCATTTAAACAGATAAACTTCAGCGATCGGAACAAACTCTGGTTGCTGCAGTTACAGGCAGTTTTTGGCTATGCAGCACAGCCGGCATCTGCTGCGTATGAAGTGGGCTCTGCTCCTGAGTCCATTTCATACAGCTCTTAGAGATCTGTGGCGAAAATCTTCATCATAGGTTATTAAGGGGTTAATACATTTGGAGCTTTTTTTCACCTAAAAAATTGATTTAAAGAAATTTCAGTAACTTAATGACATACACAACAAACAAGTTATCGGAACAAAAAAAAACAGATCCACGTGAAACCACATGTAACTGACAAACATTTACATCCTCTTTTCTGTTGTGTATTAACAAATTTGTAAATGCAGCGAGACTGTAGTGGACGCTACAGATGTAGTAACAATGGCCCGAACATCTCAAATGTTCACGGTTACCTACACAGAGATAATGATCTTCTCCAGACACACACAGGGTGCCATCATACACACACACCGGGTACAACCATCACACAGACATCATACACACACCGGGTACACCATCACACGGACATCATACACACACGGGCACACCATCACATGGACAACATACACACACTGGGTACAACCATCACACGGATATCATACACACTGGGTACACCATCATATGGACATCATACACACACTGGGTACACCATCACATGGACAACATACACACACTGGGTACAACCATCACACGGATATCATACACACTGGGTACACCATCATATGGACATCATACACACACTGGGTACACCATCACACAGACATCATACACACACTGGGTACACCATCACACAGACATCATACAAACACCGGGTACACATCACACAGACATGATACACACAACGGGTACAACAACCACATGGGTATCATACACACCGGGTACACCATCACAAGGACATCATACACACCGGTACAACCATCACACAGACATAATACACAAATCATCACATGGACATGATACAGACACCAGGCACGACATCACACGGACACAATACACACACCGGGCACGCCATCACATGGACATGATACACACACCAGGCACACTATCACACAGACATGATACACACAATGGGCACGCCATCACACAGACATGATACACACACCGGGCATGCCATCACAAGGACAAGATACACACACCGGGCACACCATGACACAGACATTATACACACACCGGGCACGCCATCATATGGACATTATACACACACCATCACACACACCAAGCACGTCATCACACGGACATGATACACACACCGGGCACACCATCACACGGACATCATACACACACAGGCACACCATCACATGGACATTATACACACACCATCACACACACCAAGCACATCATCACACGGACATGATACACACACTGGGCACACCATTACAAGGACATGATACACACACCGGGCACACCATCACACGAATATGATACACACACCGGGCACTCCATAACACAGATATGATACACACATAGGGCACGCCATCACACAGACATGGACAGGGAAGCCCTGCGTGTCTGCAGAAAACAGCTGCCTAGTGATTGGGGCAGTGCACTCATGATGGGGGTTCAGGCCCCAGATGTAAGTACTTAGAGAAGAACATGAGCAAGGACTGGCATAATGCAGACTCAGACACTCTGGTGCAGTTAGCTCTGATTTGATTGTGAATAAATACAATTTGTACAATACACGTCTAGACAACAATAATTGGACTATAAGGGATACCTGGTTTGGCACGTATACAGTATATGCTGGTTGTTTTTTAATGAACAGTCTATGGCCGTTTGAATAAAGTCCATTGTTCTACAAAAAAAATGTCCAAACTCACTGATGTCAATGACTGGGTCCATAACGTGTAAAGAGAGTGTATGGACCAAATACGGACTTGTACAGTAGATACGGCCTAAGGCCAAATTCAGGTGTCCATGTACCATGGTCCGAGTACAGAATGCAATGTTTGTACTGGTGTGATGTCTCCTGACCCGAACTCACCAGCCCCATGTATAGCTATGAAGCTATCACGTTTAGGTCAGGAGACTTGCGGCCCGTCCATGTGTTCCAGCCCATACTCAGACCATGATATACAAAAGTCCGAATTCAATCTAAGGGGTACAAAAACTTGTAAGCCAAAGCATCGTGGCTGGTCCCACAAAGAAATGAAGCATTTGCTTCTTAGGCAGCATGGCACACGTTGAGGCTGACCATGTCGTAATTCAAATGAAAACATCTTTGTCATTTGTCTCCCTAGTGACACTGGAAGCGTATAACACCTTCTTTGGAAGGCAAGCAAGGATAAGTGAGTCAAAAATTGGGCATCATGGTGGACAGGGCTGCGGCTGCATGCATCCAACTGTGATATGTGGTCTCGTCTAACGGTATGTTCACAACATGTGATTGCGCTGCAATGTTGTACTGAGATTTTCCAAAATCTGCCTACATGCATAAATTTGCATACATGCTGTCACATGCCAACTAGACAGAGGATACTTCGCTCAATGGAAGTGACACATCTAGTGGGAATGTCGTGGGAAGTATGCAAATCATATCTTTACAGTCACATGACCACCTGCTCCCAGCATCGGAGAATCCTCACAGTGCACATGCATTGATTATAGAGTTTACCCCAAGGCCAGACAACTCCTTCACCCCTGGGCGATTTTCAATTTTTTCGGCCCTTCTTCCAAAAGCCATATAGCCGTAAGAGGGCTTGTTTTTAGAAGGATGAGTTGTAATTTTGAATGACACCATTCATTTTACCACATTGTGTACTGTAAAAAAAAAAAAAAAGTGTGTTGAAATTGCAAAAAAAGTGCAATTCCACAATTGTTTTTTGGGTTTTCTATTTACCATGTTCACGATCTGGTAAAACTGACCTGGCAGTATGAATCTTCATTTTTCGGGTTATAGGACTGTGTGAGGGCTTATTTTTTTATGCCGTGAGCTGACGATTTTACTGATACCATTTAGGGGCAAATATTAGCAACAAGTTTGAGTACAGAATTTATAACGAGAAGAACGTACTCTAGAATATAGGACTGTAAATTTAGGTTAAGCACCATTGCATACAAAATCAAATAAAAACTAGTTCAAACAAACCAAAGTAATAAAAATTATTTTTTATATAAAAAATATACAATTTTATTAAAAAAAATTAAAAATATGTAATTGTACAACTTAGCAAATAGATGGCACCAAATAGCAGAATTTAGAAAAGAAAGATCCGTAAGGCTGCGTGCCCACTATGTGTTTTTCAAGCTTTTTTGCCGCGGAATTTCCACAGCGAAAACGCGTAAAAAACGCTTGGTAATACGTGCCCCATGGTCCCCAATGATAATCCGCATGTGCTGTGCACATGTTGCGGAAATTTCCGCTGCGGATTATCATTGCGGAAAAATACGCAGCATGTCCATTAATTTTCCGTACACGCAGCGTAATCGCCGCCATTGATTTGCATTGAACCGCATAATATCCGTGTCAGCACATTTGCACACACGGATACTATGCGATTCTATGTGTGGATGGTACCTGGGTTTGGAGAAGAGGAGGCTCTCCTCCAGACCCAGGTACCATAGAAACTGTTAAAAAAAGAATTTAAAATAAAAAATAAAGATTATACTTACCTTCTGATGTCCCCCGGTCTCCATAGCGATGCGTCCGGTCTGTTGTATGGGTTGTATACTCTTTCATGTATAAGGAAGAGTTAAATCAAGGTCATTCAAAATAAATGACCCTTGCTGAAATGTGGTGCCTGGTCCCTTGTGCTTTCAGGATTACGGTACGTGCCCATGATCAGGAATAGCAGCGTTTTGGACACAGGGTATTTCCGCCACGTCCAAAACGCTACGTTCTACATTACAAGCACAGTGGATGGGATTTATAGAAATCCCATACCCACTGTGCTTCTTTTTAATACTGCGTAAACTCACCCGTGGTGCGGGTTTACGAGATGCAGCATGTCAATTTCTGTAGCGGAGACACTAGTCTCAGTGCATATTTTCCCCCAATGACTGTCATTAGATGAGGTAAATCTGCTGTGGGGCTTCTAATTACTTGGATGCGTTGGGAGACAAACAGCAAGCATGTTCCTTTAAATGTCCATATCGGTTTATTACTTCATAAGCCAGGCAAAAGCAAAAGTAAGACAGCCTTTAGTTTAGGCAAAAACAAAGTAAAGAGTCCTTAAGGCAAAGTGTCTGGTTAGCCAGTCCTGTGGGCACACAGGCTGTATAGCGTCCAGTTCACTGGCTCAGTTGGGAGACCACAACACACAGGAGGCCTTCTCCCTCCAAACACACAGACCATGTGCCAAACAACGGTCTCCAATTTATATCTTAACCACACCCAGAGGTGAAGTATGTGGGTAGGTAGACCCGCCCATCTCTCTAAATACCCGTAACCCGGCCCCAGGTGCACCAAACAGTCGTCTTAGTGCTTACATGCACTAGAGCAACATTCCGGGTTACATCACAGAGGACAGCCATCTCTGTGATACATACCTCCCTATGTATCCGTTAGCTCCTTACATACCTCCCCTCTGTGCCTAAAGCCGTGTGGCTTGGCACCTTCTACTATGAGACAGGGTACTCTTGAGAGGGCATTGGCATTACCATGTAGCTTGCCTGCTCTATGTTCTACATGAAAGTTGAAATTCTATAGGGCTAAAAACCAGTGGATGACTCTAGCATTTCTCCTCTTTGTTTACCTCATCCATCTGAGTGGGGAATGGTCGGATACCAATCTAAACTTTCATCCTAACAGATAGTACCGTAACGTGTCCACTGCCTATTTTATGGCCAAGCACTCCTTCTCTATGACAGAATAATTTTACTCGCATGAGGACAGTTCCTACTCAGTGTGACGCTGAGTCACTTTTCATGGCCAGGCCTTGAGACGGGATAGTCAAGGAGTCCGAAGTCAAAGCCAGAAGGGTACCTCATAAACAGAAGAGGCAAAGGCGTAGTCAGGTAACATTCCATAGATCAGAATACCAGGAGGAAAGAAGATCAGAGCAGAGGGGGTTAAACAGACGGATGGTCAGAACAAGGTCCAAGGTCAGGCAACAGAAAATCAATAAACAGAACTCAAGGCACAGAGAACAAACCACACACTAGCTGAATGTACGTCTGACAGAGATCTGGGGAAACAGCTCAGCTAAGTAGCCAGGCATTCAACTGGAATAATAAACACCTGAAGATAGCAAGTGCCTCCCAGTCTAAGGTTGGACAGCCGAGCTGTCAATCACCACACTGACAGCTATTGCAAGCCCCTGTACCAGATTGGATGGTCGAGCTGTCAATCACAGTACTGACAGCTCCAGCACGCCCCTGTACAAGATTGGACAGCTGAGCTGTCAGTAACTGCATCCCAGACACAGTGAGGGGTCGAACCGTGACACTCAGGTAGAGAACAGTGTGCTCCTCCCCGTGTATCTCCTGGGAAAGGACTGCTCCTAAACTGACATCTGAGGCGTCTGTTTGGAGTATAAATTCTTTCTTGAAGTTGGGGGCAACCGGAAACGGTTGCATACACAGAGCCACTTTCATTTCTTGAAAGGCCATCTCTGCCTCTGCAGTCCACTTTGCCATGGCTGATTTTGGCCCCTTAAGGAGGTCAATCAGGGGTGCGGTCATCATGGCAAAGTTTGGGATGAACCTCCTGTAGTATCCCACAATTCCCATAAAGAGTCTAACTTGCTTCTTCGACAGTGGTCTTTGCCATGTTTGGTAGGCTTCCACTTTAGTGATTTGGGGTTTGATCTCGCCTCTATTGTCTAAAAATAACACCCTAAAATCTAACTTCATAAAATCCAAAAACACATAAAGTGCTTGACACAATACAAGATATAGTGCAGTGCTAAAGTGGCAATGTGCATGGCAGTATATGGTACCCAATTATAATATTACCATCAAATGATGCTGCACTGCAAATAACAAATGGCCAAGAAGAGTCAATCTAAGTCTCATATGATGAAAATAATCCTGGCCATATAACCCATAGATAGGGCTCAGATATAAACACACTTATACCAATCAGTGATAAACTACATTGCAATGAGTATAACTGGAGTGTAAAAGAGATGGCTATAGATAGATAATCACATCATATCCACGATCTGCCACAAACTCTCGCAACTTTTCCAACCTTATACCCATCAGCCCAGCCCCCGACTCCCCAGTCCCACTAACAGGAGCTCTATGGAACTCTTGCTCCGTGTGCAACAAACTTTCATACATCCATGATCTTTTCAGTACTAACAAACTCTCCTTCCTCTGCATCACTGAAACCTGGTTCACCCCCTCTGACATGGCCTCCCCAGTGGCAGTTTCGTATGGTGGATTCCATCTTTCTCACACCCCTCGCTCCAATGGCAAGCATGGTGGATGAGTAGGCTTTCTCCTGTCAGGAAACTGCTCCTTCACCCATACCCCACTGCCACCCTCCACTACTCTCCCCTCCTTTGAAGTGCACTGTGTGCGCATCTACTCCCCCTCCAACCTCCAACTGGCCATCATTTACCACCCCCAGGACTAGCCACGACTGCATCACCTGACTGCTTCATTTCCTTTCCGTTGACATCCCCACTATCATCATGGGTGACTTCAACATCCCCATTGACACTTCCCACTCATCTGTCTCCAAGCTTCTATCCCTCACCTCCTCCTTCGGCCTTGCTCAATGGTCTTCAGCCCCCACTCACAAAGATGCACTGTACACTGAACCTAATCTCAAACACCTTGACCTACACTCACTCTCTGAATCCCTTCTCCCTCTCACAGGCATAAGTTCATAACACAATGCAAATGCTGTTGCCACTTTATATAACACCACAACAGCTGCAGCTCTCAATTCCCCCTCACACATACCACAGTTCGCCAACTCAACCGGCAACTCTGGCATACCAACCTGACTAAAGAACTGCGAAGGGCCTCCAGGGTTGCTGAGTGGAAATGGAAAAGGTCCCACTCCAACGATCACTTCATCGCATTCAAACAGTCCCTCACTACCTTCAAGTCCACACTTACTGCAGCAAAACAAACATACTTCTCATCTCTCATATCTTCCCTGTCTCACAACCCTAAACAGCTATTCAAAACTTTCAATTCTCTCCTCTGTCCCCCAGCGCCTCCTCCCTCTCATCTCAGCTGAAGACTTTGCCTCATTCTTCAAGCAGAAGATTGACACCATGAGACAAAGCTTTTGCCTAAAGTCCCCACAGCCCCTCCTCATACCTACTCAACCATCCTCCTCCAAAACCGGCTTCTCCACCAATACGGACGATGAACTCTTCTCTTTACTCTCCAAATCACATCTCACCACCAGTGAACTTGACCCAATCCCGTCCCACCTCATCCCTAACCTCACCACAGTCTTCATCCCAACCCTAACCCACCTTTTTAACCTATCACTAACAACTCGTGTCTTCCTCTCATGCTTCAAACATGCCTCGATCACACCCATCCTCAAAAAGCCCTCCCTTGACCCATCCTCTCTGACTAGCTACCGCCCCATATCACTTCTCCCCTTACACCTCAAAATTACTGGAACAACATGTCCACTCTGAACTGTCCTCCCACTTCTCCGCCTGCTCCCTCTTTGCTTGCCTTAAATCTGACTTTTGACTGCACCGCACCGCTCCACTGAAACTGCCCTGACTAAAGTCACCAATGACCTACTAACTGCCAAATCCAAGCGACACTACTCTGTCCTCCTCCTCCTGAACCTGTCATCTGCTTTTGACACAGTGGACCATTCCCTCTTACTACACACTCTCTCTTCTCTTGGCATAAAAGATTGGTCCTATCTTGGATCTTAACAGACAGGACATTCAGTGTCTCCCACTCATACACCACCTCCTCATCTCGCCCCTATCTGTCGGTGTCCCCCAAGGTTCAGGTCTAGGATCCCTGCTCTTATCTATCTACACTTTCGGCCTGGGACATCTCATAGAGTCCCATGGCTTTTAGTATCACCTCTATCCTGATGACACAGATCTACCTCTCTGGACCTGATATCTCCTCCCTACCAACCAAAATCCCACAATGTCTGTCCGCTATCTCATCCTTCTCTGACAGATTTCTAAAACTTAACATGAACAAAACTGAATTCATTATCTTTCCACCGTCTCACTCAACCCCCCAACTGACCTATCCATCAAAGTCAATGGCTGTCCACTCTCCCCAGTCCCGCAAGCCCGCTGCCTCGGGGTAACCCTGGACTCTAACCTCTCCTTTAAACCACATATCCAAGCCCTTTCCACTTCCTGCCGACTCCAACTCAAAAGTATCTCCCAGATCCTCACATTACTCAACCACGAATCTGCAAAAACACTAGTGCACACCCTAATCATCTCCCGCCTTGACTACTGCCACATCTTGCTCTGTGGCCTCCCTTCTACCACTCTTGCACCCCTCCAATCTATCCTAAACTCTGCTGCCTGACTAATTCACCTGTCCCCCCGCTATTCCCTGGCCTCTCCTCTCTGTCAATCCCTTCCCATTGCCCAGAGACTCCAGTTCAAAACCCTAACCATGGCATACAAAGCCATCCACGACCTGTCTCCCCCATATATCTGTGACCTAATCTCCCAGTACTTTCCTATACGCAACCTCCGATCCTCACAAGATCTTCTTCTCTACTCCCCTCTTTTCTCCTCTTCCCACAATCGTATACAAGATTTCTCCCGTGCATCCCCCTTACTCTGGAACTCTGTACCCCAACATATTAGACTCTCGCCTACCATGAAAAGCTTCAAAAGGAACCTGAAGACCCACCTCTTCCGACAATCCTACAACATGCAGTAACCCTCGCTCCACCATTTGTTGCACTACCAGCTCTACCCTCACCTACTGTATCCTCACCCATCTCCTCTAGATTGTGAGCCCTTGCGGGCAGGGTCCTCGCTCCTCCTGTACCAGTCGCCGACTTGTATTGTTCAAAATTTATTGTAATTGTTTGTGCTATGTATATCCCTTTCACATGAAAAGCGCCATGGAATGAATGGCGCTATAAAAATAAATATTAATAATATTTACTAGAAGGGGTTACAGGATTCTCTGCCAGAAAACATGCTTCAAACAGCAAATGACTATAATATTTAAAGGTTGACACTTTCTCTCAGGTCCGGCATCAGCACCCAGCGCACCTGGGCAAGTGCCGGGGCCCTGAGCATGCAGGGGGGGTCCCACTCGCCGTCGGGCACCCCTGCACGCTATGAGAGCAGTGAGCGGTGCGGTGTCGGTGCCAGCGCCCGCCACCTCCCCCGCTTGCTCAGGGCCCCGGCAGCCGACACAATACTTACCCCTCCCCGTGCCTCCGCAGCAGCTCCGGTCTCTTCCGTGTCTTCTGACTGTGACGTCTCCCAGATCAGAGGGTGCGGTGACTTCTTTACACCGCACACTCTCCTGAGCCATCACAGCGCAGAGTGGGAAGAAGCCAGTGCGGATGAGGAGTCCAGAGGTGAGTAGTGAGGTGAGTATTCAATTTTTTTTGTATGGACGAATTATATGGGGGGAATTACATCCTGCATGGGGAATTATATGGGGGGGAGTGACATCCTGCATGGGGCATTATATGGGTGGGGAGACATTGTGCATGGGGCATTATATGCGGGGGAGTGACATTCTGCATGGGGCATTATATGGGAGGGGAAGTGCCATCCTGCATGGGGCATTATATGGGGGGGAAGTGACATCCTGCATGGGGCATTATATGGGGGGAGTGACATCCTGCATGGGGCATTATAGGGGGGAGGAAGTGACATCCTGCATGGGGCATTATATGGGGGAGGAAGTGACATCCTGCATGGGGCATTATATGGGCGGAGTGACATCCTGCATGGGGCATTATATGTGGGGGAGAGGTGACATCCTGCATGAGGCATTATATGGGACGGAGAGGTGACATCCTGCATGAGGCATTATATGGGGGGAGAGGTGACATCCTGCATGGGGCATTATATGGGGGGAGTGACATCCTGCATGGGGCACTATATGGGGGGGAGTGACATCCTGCATGGGGCATTATATTGGGGGGAGTGACAACCTGCATGGGGCATTATATGGGTGGGGAGACATCGTGCATAGGGCATTATATGGGGGGGTAGTGACATCGTGCATGGGGCATTATATGGGGGGGAGTGACATCGTGCATGGGGCATTATATGGGGGGAGTGACATTCTGCATGGGGCATTATATGGGAGGGGAAGTGACATCCTGCATGGGGCATTATATGGGGGGGAAGTGACATCCTGCATGGGGCATTATATGGGGGGAGTGACATCCTGCATGGGGCATTATATGGGGGAGGAAGTGACATCCTGCATGGGGCATTATATGGGGTGGAGGTTACACTCTGCATGGGACATTATATGGGGGGGAAGACATCCTGCATGGGGCATTATATGGGGGGGGAGTGACATCCTGCATGGGGCATTATATGGGGGGAGTGACATCCTGCATGGGGCATTATATGGGGGGGAGAGGTGACATCTTGCATGGGACATTATACGAGGGGGCGGAAGTGACATCCTGCATGGGGCATTATATGGGGGGGAGTGACATCCTGCATGGGGAATTATATGGGGGGGAGAGGTGACATGCTGCATGAGGCATTATATGGGGGAGAGGTGACATCCTGCATGAGGCATTATATGGGGGGAGTAACATCCTGAATGGGCCATTATGTGGGGGAGGTAAGTGACATCCTGCATGGGGCATTATGTGGGGGGAAAGGGACATCCTGCATGGGGCATCATGTGGGGGGGACAGCCTACATGGGGCATTGTGTGTGGGGGGGGGCAGCCTGCATGGGACATTATATGGGGGGGTGACATCCTGAATGGGCCATTATGTGGGGGAGGTAAGTGACATCCTGCATGGGGCATTATGTGGGGGGAAAGGGACATCCTGCATGGGGCATCATGTGGGGGGGACAGCCTACATGGGGCATTGTGTGTGGGGGGGACAGCCTACATGGGGCATTATGTGGGGGGAAGGGACATCCTGCATGGGGCATTATGTGGGGGGAAGGGACATCCAGCATGAGGCATTATATGTGGGGGAGAGGTGACATCCTGCATGGGGCATTATATGGGGGGGTGACATCCTGAATGGGCCATTATGTGAGGGGGGACAGCCTACATGGGGCATTGTGTGTGGGGAACAGCCTACATGGGGCATTGTGTGTGTGTGGGGGGGCATGGGGGATTATATGGGGGTGTGTGACGTCCTGCATGGGGCATTATGTGGGGGGGGAGGGACATCCTGCATGGGGCATTATGTGGGGGGGGGACAGTCTGCATGGGGCATTATGTGGGGGGGAACAGCCTGCATGGGGCATTATGTGCGTGTGGCGGGGGGACAGCCTGCATGGGGCATTATGTGTGCATGTGGGGGGGACAGCCTGCATGGGGCATTATATGGGGGGAGTGATATGCTGCATTAGGCATTATATGGGGGGAGGTGTGACATCCTGCATGGGGCATTATATGGGGGGAGTGACATCCTGCATGGGGCATTATGTGGGGGGGGAAGCTTACATGGGGCATTTTTTGTGTGTGGGGGGGTCAGCCTGCATGGGGCATTATGTGGTGGGGGTAGGAACATCCTGCATGGGGCATTATGTGGTGGGGGTAGGAACATCCTGCATGGGGCATTATGTGGGGGGAAACAGTCTGCATGGGGCATTATGTGTGTGTGGGTGGACAGCCTGCATGGGGCATTTTATGGGGGGAGTGACATCCTGAATGGGCCATTATGTGGAGGAGGTAAGTGACATCCTGCATGTGGCATTATGTTGGGGGGAAAGGGACATCCTGCATGGGGCATCATGTGGAGGGACAGCCTACATGGGGCATTGTGTGTGGGGGGGGACAGCCTGCATGGGACATTATATGGGGGGAGTGACATCCTGAATGGGCCATTATGTGGGGGAGGTAAGTGACATCCTGCATGGGGCATTATGTGGGGGGAAATGGACATCCTGCATGGGGCATCATGTGGGGGGGACAGCCTACATGGGGCATTGTGTGTGGGGGGGGACAGCCTAAATGGGGCATTATGTGGGGGGGAAGGGACATCCTGCATGGGGCATTATGTGGGGGGGGAGGGACATCCTGCATGAGGCATTATATGTGGGGGAGAGGTGACATCCTGCATGGGGCATTATATGGGGGGAGTGACATCCTGAATGGGCCATTATGTGGGGGGAAGGGACATCCTGCATGGGGCATTATGTGGGGGGGGCAGTCTACATGGGGCATTGTGTGTGTGTGTGGGGAACAGCCTACATGGGGCATTGTGTGTGGGGGGGGACAGCCTGCATGGGGGATTATATGGGGGTGTGTGACATCCTGCATGGAGCATTATGTGGGGGGGAGGGACATCCTGCATGGGGCATTATGTGGGGGGGGGACAGCCTGCATGGGGCATTATGTGGGGGGGGGACAGCCTCCATGGGGCATTATGTGTGTGTGTGGGGGGGAACAGCCTGCTTGGGGCATTATGTGTGCGTGTGGGGTGGACAGCCTGCATGGGGCATTATATGGGGGGAGTGATATCCTGCATTAGGCATTATATGGGGGGAGAGGTGACATCCTGCATGGGGCATTATATGGGGGGAGTGACATCCTGCATGGGGCATTATGTGGGGGGGAGCTTACATGGGGAATTTTGTGTGTGGGGGGGTCAGCCTGCATGGGGCATTATGTGGCAGGGGAAGGAACATCCTGCATGGGGCATTATGTGGGGGGGAACAGCCTGCATGGGGCATTATGTGTGTGTGGGTGGACAGCCTGCATGGGGCATTATATGGGGGGAGTGACATCCTGTATGGGGCATTATGTGGGGGAGGGAAGTGACATCCTGCATGGGGCATTATGTGGGGGGGGACAGCCTGCATGGGGCATTATGTGTGTGTGGGGGGGACAGCCTGCATGGGGCATTAGGTGAAGGGGGGCACAGCCTGCATGGAGCGCTATAAGGGGGCCAGTATCCTGTATGGAGTGTTATAAGGGGGCCAGTATCCTGTATGGAGCTTTATATGGGGGCCAGTATCCTGTATGGAGCATTATATGGGGGCCAGTATCCTGTATGGAGCTTTATATGGGGGCCAGTATCCTGTATGGAGCGTTATATGGGGGCCAGTATCCTGTATGGAGTGTTATATAGGGGCCAGTATACTGCATGGAGTGTTATATGGGGCCCATAATACTGTATGGAGGACTATACTGTCCGGTCTGCAGTGTGCGCTGCAAGGATTAACTGGTTTCTGAGCTATTGTATTGTAACAAGTGAAATCTGTGGCATTGTACTATATATACACTGCACAAAAAAATAAAGGGAACGCTCAAATAACACATCCTAGATCTGAATGAATGAAATATTCTCATTGAATACTTTGTTCTATACAAAGTTGAATGTGCTGACAACAAAATCACACAAAAATCATGAATGGAAATCAAATTTATTAACCAATGGAGTCCTGGATTTGGAGCCTCCCCCAAAATTCAAGTGGAAAAACACACTACAGGCTGATCCAACTTTGATGTAATGTCCTTAAAACAAGTCAAAATGAGGCTCAGTATTGTGTGTGGCCTCCACGTGCCTGTATGACCTCCCTACAACACCTGGGCATGCTCCTGATGAGGTTGAGGGTGGTCTCCTGTGGGATCTCCTCCAGGATGGCACATCAATGCGAGCTGTGGCAAGAAGGTTTGCTGTGTCTGTCAGCGTAGTGTCCAGAGGCTGGAGGTGCTACCAGGAGACAGGCCAGTACACCAGGAGACGTGAAGGGGGCCGTAGGAGGGCAACAACCCAGCAGCAGGACCGCTACATCCGCCTTTGTGCAAGGAGGAACAGGAGGAGCGCTGCCAGAACCATGCAAAATGACCTCCAGCAGGCCACAAAGGTGCATGTGTCTGCTCAAACAGTTAGAAACCGACTCCATGAGGGTGGTATGAGGGCCCGACGTCCACAGATGGGGGTTGGGCTCACAGCCCAACATCGTGCAGGAAGCTTGGCATTTGCCACGGAACACCAGGATTGGCAAAGTCACCACTGGAGCCCTGTGCTCTTCATATATGAAAGCAAGTTCACACTGAGCACATGTGACAGACATGACAGAGTCTGGAGATGCCGTGGAGAGCGATCTGCAGCCTGCAAAATCCTTGAGCATGACCGGTTTGGCAGTGGGTCAGTAATGGTGTGGGGTGGCATTTATTTGGAGGGCCGCACAGCCCTCCATGTGCTCGCCAGAGGTAGCCTGACTGCCATTAGGTACCGAGATGAGATCCTCAGACCCCTTGTGAGACCATATGCTGGTGCAGTTGGCCCTGGGTTCCTCCTAATGAAGGACAATGCCAGACCTTATGTGGCTGGAGTGTGTCAGCAGTTCCTGCAAGATGAAGGTATTGAAGCTATGGACTGGCCCACCCGTTCCCTAGACCGGAATCCGATTAAGCACATCTGGAACATCATGTCTCGCTCCATCCACCAACGTCACGTTGCACCACAGACTGTCCAGGAGTTGGCCTATGCTTTAGTCCAGGTCAGGGAGGAGATCCCACAGGAGACCATCAGCAACCTCATCAGGAGCATGCCCAGGCGTTGTAGGGAGGTCATACAGGCACGTGGAGGCCACACACAATACGGAGCCTCATTTTGACTAGTTTTAAGGACATTACATATATATTACCAGCAGTGCTCTCTAGTGGCCCTGTACATTACCAGGAGTGTCCTCCAGTAACCCCAGACATTCCTGCGTGTATGTGTATATATATATATATATATATATATATATATATATATATATAAAAACAGTACAGACCAAAAGTTTGGACACACCTTCTCATTTAAAGATTTTTCTGTATTTTCATGACATTCACACTGAAGGCATCAAATCTATGAATTAACACATGTGGAATTATATACTTAACAAAAAAGTGTGAAACAACTGAAAATATGTCTTATATTCTAGGTTCTTCAAAGTAGCCACCTTTTGCTTTGATGACTGCTTTGCACACTCTTGGCATTCTCTTGATGAGCTTCAAGAGGTAGTCACCGGAAATGGTCTTCCAACAATCTTGAAGGAGTTCCCAGAGATGCTTAGCACTTGTTGGCCCTTTTGCCTTCACTCTGCGGTCTAGCTCACCCCAAACCATCTCGATTGGGTTCAGGTCTGGTGACTGTGGAGGCCAGGTCATCTGGCGTAGCACCCCATCACTCTCCCTCTTGGTCAAATAGCCCTTACACAGCCTGGAGGTGTGTTTGGGGTCATCGTCCTGTTGAAAACTAAATGACGGTCCAACTATACGCAAACCGGATGGAATAGCATGCCGCTGCAAGATGCTGTGGTAGCTATGCTGGTTCAGTTTCAGTATGCCTTCAATTTTGAATAAATCCCCAACAGTGTCACCAGCAAAGCACCCCCACACCATCACACCTCCTGTAGAGTCCATCCGTTCACGTTTTCTGCGTCGCACAAAGACACGGTGGTTGGAACCAAAGATCTAAAATTTGGACTCATCAGACCAAAGCACAGATTTCCACTGGTCTAATGTCTATTCCTTGTGTTCTTTAGCCCAAACAAGTCTCTTCTGCTTGTTGCCTGTCCTTAGCAGTGGTTTCCTAGCAGCTATTTTATCATGAAGGCCTGCTGCACAAAGTCTCCTCTTAACAGTTGTTGAAGAGATGTGTCTGCTGCTAGAACTCTGTGTGGCATTGACCTGGTCTCTAATCTGAGCTGCTGTTAACCTGCGATTTCTGAGGCTGGTGACTCAGATAAACTTATCCTCAGAAGCAGAGGTGACTCTTGGTCTTCCTTTCCTGGGGCGGTCCTCATGTGAGCCAGTTTCTTTGTAGCGCTTGATGGTTTCTGCAACTGCACTTGGGGACACTTTCAAAGTTTCCCCAATTTTTCACACTGACTGACCTTCATTTCTTAAAGTAATGATGGCCACTCGTTTTTCTTTACTTAGCTGCTTTTTTCTTGCCATAATACAAATTCTAACAGTCTATTCAGTAGGACTATCAGCTGTGTATCCACCAGACTTCTGCACAACCCAACTGATGGTCCCAACCCCATTTATAAGGCAAGAAATCCCACTTATTAAACCTGACAGGGCACACCTGTGAAGTGAAAACCATTTCCGGTGACTACCGGTGACTACCTCTTGAAGCTCATCAAGAGAATGCCAAGAGTGTGCAAAGCAGTCATCAAAGCAAAAGGTGGCTACTTTGAAGAACCTAGAATATAAGACATGTTTTCAGTTGTTTCACACTTTTTTGAGTATATAATTCCACATGTGTTCATTCATAGATTTGATGCCTTTAGTGTGAATGTACAATTTTCATAGTCATGAAAATACAGAAAAATCTTTAAATGAGAAGGTGTGTCCAAACCTTTGGTCTGTACTGTATATATTCTGTTTTGTATATTATAGTGACTGTCGGAGGCGCTCTTCTACGCCTCTCCCCGTGGAGCTCCGCACACTCTTCACTATGTCGGTGCTGCGGACAGGGCTGTGGACAAATGGGAAAAGTCACATTCTGGCAAAACTGAATAATCAGTGCTGAGTGTAATTGTTTATATTACAAAAAGTGACAATGCAAGTTTTATTAATCTGGAAAAAAAAAGAATTTTGCCCAAACACAAAGTATAAAAGTGTAAAACTACAAAAAATATATAACAGTGCATAAAAAAATCCTGTCTGACCTGTGATGTTTGCTCCATTAAAAATATGAGCAATTCCATTAAAAGCATTAAAACAACAATAAAAAGCCAGAAGAGGCATCTAGATTGCAGAGTGTATGAGAGTATCCTGGAATCAACTGCGATCTAGTGGTGTCAGTGCTGAACTGTATATGACGCGCCCCCTGGGCCTAGTGTGCACGTGTGTGGGATACCCGGAGCCGGGTCTCTGGGGGTTGTAGTCTCCGTGGCGGCGACCCGGTCCCGTGGCTCAGGGTGGTCAAACCAGTGGCAGTCATTTATGGGTTTTAGGTTAATTGTCCGACTACGCCACCCGTGAATTGCGGTCAGGGTGTACCGCCGCTGCGAGGCAGACCGCTGAGGCTGGTGTGGTGTGCGCAGCAAAGGATGGGATAACTTCCCACGGGAGGAGTATAGCCTCAGGGCAGGGAATGTGGATGATGGGAGTGATGGTGCACGGGCGTCCCAGTACTAGTAGTGCTGTATGCGGTGAGAAAGCAGAAACGACTCAGAGTCTTTGCAGTGAAGTTCAGGGTCTTTACTGATGATATTAAGGCAGACCCTCCTGGGAGTACTGGCAACCATAAGGGGCCTGGTCAGTCTGTGAGCAAGCAGGGACTTCCCTGGCCAGGTGGAGTTGTAGGCCTCCCCGTCTGTCTGCACTCTTCCTGGCTACCTTGCTGTAAGCGAGTGTAAGTAGCCCACGTCCCTGAGTATACCGTGTGGTGCTCACCCGTATGGCTGGTGACTTGGGGCCTTCTGATAGCCTCCGCTTCATCGATGGCGGTGCTGGTCCCTTCCTTGTGACTGAGCCTCTGGGCTTCTATGGCCAGAGGACCTGGAATCCCCTGCCGGCTGGTTTCGGCTGCTGGACTTAAGGATCCCCGCAGCCTCGGACTCCGGTGTCCGGTTCTTATATTCTTCTGCCAGGGCGAGCTCTGCTCAGCTTCCAGCCCCTGGTCTTCTGCTCCTAGCTCCTACAGAGCTCCTTGCTGTCACTTTCCCTGTGTCTGGAACTGTCTCCAGGCTCTGACTGTCTGACTAACCCCACCCCAGACCCAGTTTATAAGGGCAGATTCCTCCCCTCCCGGGACTGGGCAGGAGGTGTTGCATGCTTAAGGGCTCCTGACCAGGAAACCTCCCACTTGCTCTCAGACGTAATATTTCTATTACAGAGGCAACCAGACCCCTGGGGTGCCACATATACGTCAGAGTTGTTCTCTTGAGGCCCTCACTCCAGCAACTCCGATCTACTCACCTCAGCACTGAAGCGTCTAGAGTGAAACTGTTAAAACGAGGAGCAAAAAAGATCAACTCCGATCTAGACGCCTCAGCACTGAAAGCACTAGGTCGGAGAGGAGAATGTGAGAACCTCAAAAGATCAACTCCGATCTAGACAGTTCAGCAGTGAGGAGTCTAGATTGGAGTGGCCAAAGTGAGGACCACAAAAAATCAACTGCGACTAGACGCAACCGTGTAATGAGACAAGGATCTGCCAATCGGCCACTTCCTGTTTCATTAGTTGCAATGGAATCTGAGCAAAAGGACCTGCATGACTCACTTCTGGTCATGTGATCAGGTCACATGATCGCAAACACGGAAGTCATGTTATTGGATCTGCAATAACCCAGATCCAAATAGAAAAGAAAAAAATAGGTAAAGGCAGTTAAAATGAATGGGGAATATATATATAATGGAATCACAGCTGTTCATAAAGCGTAGACCTTTGGCTAACAATGGTATTAGTAAGAGAAATATAGTAACACATGTTTAAGGGATAAACTAGACTAAGGGAAAAAGGGGGAAAAAAAATATAAGAAAAAATAATTTAGGGAAATATACCGATCACTACCCAATGTAGTATTAGATTGAAATAAAAGAAAAGAAAGGAAGAGCAGAAAATAGAGAGGAGTAGGTGATATCTAGCATTAATCAACAGACAACATCATCACCCACAGGAGTGAATAAGGTTCTAGGAGAAGAAATGTGATTTCATGCCGTTCCAGAGAAAGGAATCAAGTAGTACGTGTCTGAAACAGAAAAAACAATAATTAATACAATTTACAGAAAGCTAGATAACTCATACTCTCTATTTAGACCCCGAGGTTCCAAAGTATCCAACGTATGGATCCAAAAAGCTTCACAACGTTTTGATGCCTGAATCCTATTATCCCCACGTATTAACGGTGGTACATGTTCCAGAACCTGAAAATTGACTTGTTCTAAGGAGTGCTTCTTTAAATTAAAATGGTAAGGTAAGGGGAGATAAGTCTTCCCACATCTTATACTCGACTTGTTTTGAGATATGCGGTCTCGTATAGGTTAGGTTGTCTCACCAACATATACGAGACCATCAAGGACATTTGATCGCATACACTACAAAAGAAGAATCACAAGTAAAAAAACCTTGAATTCTAATCCCGGTAAAGGGGTGGAAAAAAGTATCACCCCGCTGTATATTGCTACTTTGCGGGCAGTGTAGGCATGGGAATGTACCTTTTTTCTGAGTTCATAGAAAGGTTTGTATTGGCGTCTTTCTCAAGGAACCTATATTGACATGAACTACATTGTCCCGAATATTCTTGGGTCGATGGAAACAAGATAAGATTGGATGTTTAAATTGTTCAATTTCGGGATAGCTAGCTGGAAGTAAATGCCAAAATTTTTGAATGCTCTTGTGCAATCGATACATGAACGGGTGGTATATATGAGTAAAAGGAATTCTCTTTGTCTTGTCAGAACGGGTATGTATAACGGGTGACCGACTCTGGTTTAATAGTCTCTGAGTAAGAATTTTTGTTCCATCTCAGACAGCCGAATTTGACGTACTGTATTGTCTGAAACAATACGATTGACCCGCATGAACTGTGATCTAGTAAGGGATTCCTTAGTTGATTTCGTATAATTACTAGAAAATAATAGCAAACTGTTGCGATCTGTAGGTTTAACAAAAAGATCAATTTTGATAGTATTATCTGAGGTTTTAATGACATTTGTATTCAGAACGCGAACCGTGCACAAGTCATAATGAATTGAGAATTGTAATTCAGGCCAAATAGTGTTCAAATCAGCATGGAGCTGCAGGGAGTCCAACGTGCCACGCCAAACGCAAAAAATATCATCTATACAGTATATTGCAGCTAAATCATGGCATTATCAAGCAAAAGATGATTCATATAGATATAATTTTCTTCAAAGTCAGCCATGTAAACAGTTAGCATAGGGCAGGGCCATATTGGATCCCATCGCAGTTCCTTGTACTTGTAAGTTAAAATCATCACCTCACATGAAGAAATTCTCTTTCAATACCAGATTCAATAATTGGATACAAAACTGAATAACTCTATCTTCCATACAAGTAGTCATGAGTAGCCTCCTCACTGCATCGATCCCTTTGTGATGCTGAATCAAAGTATATAGGCTGGTCACTAGTGTTGATCGAGCACTAAAATGCTCGGGTGCTCGAAGCTCGGGCTGAGCTCGCCGTGATACTCGGGTGCTCGACCTGAGCAACGAGCCCAATGTTAGTCTATGGGAGACCCGAGCATTTTTGCGGCGGCACCCCCGGCAGTCTTTTAAAAGCCTAACAAGTGCCCAAAACGATAGTGACAGTGCTCAAATGACATGGGGACAGCATGGGGATCGCCCCTGGAAGCATTTCTGACCCCCAGGTCACTGCTGTCAACAACGTGGTCAGAGGTATTAAGCCACTTTTAAGGGTTCACAATAAAATGTTCAAAAACGAAACTGAAACTGCTTTCCTGTGAAATATGTTAAGGAACTTTCTTTCCAGGGTAAAGACTTGTGTATAAGGTAAAATAAATAACCCCCACAAAAAAATACTCCTCCACACCTTGGGCTATGTTAACAAGTAGCATTTTTTTATGCGTTTTTGCACTTTTGTATTGCTTTCAACCGTGACAAATGCATTCACCGGGAAATGTCATTTTAACATTTTACAACCTTATCTGGCCATGTGCTGTGTGACACATGCATAAAGTGCTGAAAAGACATGGGAACAGCATATGGAAGACCCCTGGAAGCATCTCTGACACCCAGGTCACTGCCTAAAAGTGTGCCCATCAGAAGTCATCCTTGCCGCATCAGAAGATGCAGACTTGCAACTATCCCGAGCAAGTTCTTGTCCCAGGGCACTGTTCAATTGTACCTCCCTCATTCCTTGCAATGCAAGCGCAAATATGCAGCCAACCACCCACCCACCCCGAGGCTGCAATACCATACTGCTTGCTTGCACTTGAAATTGGGCCTTTTAGGCATGTGGAGGCGAAATCTGGCCACCACGTCATGGCTGTGTTGGCGGCCTGGAATCCATACTCAGTCCACAGCCGCCTGGCGGCCGGGTGTCCACACTCGGTCCCCAGCCGCCCCACGGCCGGGTGTCCACACACGATCCCCAGCCGCCTGGGGGCAGCCGGGTGTCCATAAACGGTCCCCAGCTGCCCCTATTTCTCCTGTCATCTTCCCCCCACACACTTTTCTTAGCCCGGCCTGCTTTAGGGCAGCATTGGACGAGACCACCAGAGAACCAGACTCCTCTGGTGGGCCCTGGCTTCTCCATCAGGGGAGTTGAGAGTGCCAAGGTGAGGAGCATGATGATGATGATACAAGTTAGCATCTGCTTTGTTTTCTTTTAATGCAAGCATTAGTGTGCAGCCTGCCACCCACCCACCCCCAGGCTGCAATACCATACTACTTGCTTGCACTTGAAATTGGGCCTTTTCGGCATGTGGAGGCGGAATCTGGCCACCACGTCATGGCTGTGTTGGCGGCCTGGAATCCATACTCAGTCCCCAGCCGCCCGGCGGCCGGGTGTCCACACTCGGTCCCCAGCCGCCAGGGGGTGGCCGGGTGTCCATACTCGGTCCCCAGCCGCCCCGCGGCCGGGTGTCCACACACGATCCCCAGCCACCTGGGGGCAGCTGGGTGTCCATAAACGGTCCCCAGCCGCCCCTATTTCTCCTGTCAACTTCCCCCCACACACTTTTCTTAGCCCGGCCTGCTTTAGGGCAGCATTGGACGAGACCACCAGAGAACCAGACTCCTCTGGTGGGCCCTGGCTTCCATCAGGGGAGTTGAGAGTGCCAAGGTGAGAACCATGATGATGATGATGATACAAGTTAGCATCTGCTTTGTTTTCTGGGAATGCAAGCGCATGTATGTAGTAGCGGCTAGGCCTGAGGTGGTCAGCGTTTTGGCACATATCCTACCTCCTCCGAGGATTGCTGGATGTTTTCCTGCTACTATCCCAGTTCTATGACTCCCATTAAAACAAAGCTTCCGGTCATAAATGATGGATGAGGTAGTGGCAAAGGAGAAAGAGCAGGAGGAACAGGGACCATTCACAACAATATTAGGCCAGTCAACCACATATGTCTTGTAGGATATGTTTCTGTAACAAAAGGAGCGGTTCAGCTACACAGTTATAGGGCATACAGTGAGTGCAATGCCTACCAAAAATTTTGAGCCACTCCAATGCCCCTTGGAAATTACATGGAGGTCAGAGGGCCTTAACTAAATCGTTTTTTCCATTTATAGCAACTGGGTCTCCTGTACACTGTTAGCCTAAGCAGTGAATGGAAGGCTTTCCAAAAATTATGAGGAACTGGCAATGCGCCTTACAAGAGCCATGCAGTACAGCATATTACAAACATTATTCCCATTATTGGGGAGTGGGTCTCCCATAGGATTTTCTTATGCCTTCCAAGCAAAAGCTTCCAAAAATTAGGATGGAGCAACTTGCAATGCCCCTTACAAGAGCCATGCAGTACAGCATAATACAAACATAAGTCCCATTATTGGGGAGTGGGCCTCCCATAGTATTTGCTTATGCCTTCCAAGCAAAAGCTTCCAAAAATTAGGATGGAGCAACTTGCAATGCCCCTTACAAGTGCCATGCAGTACAGCATATTACAAACATTATTCCCATTACTGGGGAGTGGGTCTCCCATAGTATTTGCTTATGACTTCCAAGCAAAAGCATCCAAAAATTAGGATGGAGCAACTTGCAATGCCCCTTACAAGAGCCATGCAGTACAGCATATTACAAACATTATTCCCATTATTGGGGAGTGGGTCTCCCATAGGATTTGCTTATGCCTTCCAAGCAAAAACTTCCAAAAATTAGGATGGAGCAACTTGCAATGCCCCTTACAAGAACCATGCAGTACAGCATATTACAAACATAAGTCCCATTATTGGTGAGTGGGTCTCCCATAGTATTTGCCTATGCCTTCCAAGCAAAAGCTTCCAAAAATTAGGATGGAGCAACTTGCAATGCCCCTTACAAGTGCCATGCAGTACAGCATATTACAAACATAAGTCCCATTATTGGGGAGTGGGTCTCCCATAGTATTTGCTTTTGCATTCCAAGCAAAAGCTTCCAAAAATTAGGACGGAGCAACTTGCAATGCCCCTTACAAGAGCCATGCAGTACAGCATAGTACAAACATTATTCCCATTATTGGGGAGTGGGTCTCCCATAGTATTTGCTTATGCCTTCCAAGCAAAAGCTTAAAAAAATTAGGAGGAAATGCAATGCCCGTTCGAAGACTCGTGGAGGTCCCAGTAGCTTAACAAGACGCTTTTAATGCCCCTTACAAGAGACGTGGAGGTCAGAGTGGTATAACAAGATGCTTTTAATGCCCCTTACAAGAGACGTGGATGTCAGAGTGGTATAACAAGACTCTTTTAATGCCCCTTACAAGAGACGTGGAGGTCAGAGTGGTATAACAAGACGCTTTTAATGCCCCTTACAAGAGACGTGGAGGTCAGAGTGGTATAACAAGACGCTTTTAATGCCCCTCAGAAGAGACGTGGAGGTCAGAATGGTATAACAAGACGCTTTTAATGCCCCTTACAAGAGACGTGGAGGTCAGAGTGGTATAACAAGACGCTTTTAATGCCCCTTACAAGAGACGTGGAGGTCAGAGTGGTATAACAAGACGCTTTTAATGCCCCTTACAAGAGACGTGGAGGTCAGAGTGGTATAACAAGACGCTTTTAATGCCCCTCAGAAGAGAAGTGGAGGTCAGAGTGGTATAACAAGACGTTTTTAATGCCCCTTACAAGAGACATACAGTACAGCATCTTAAAAATATTATTCCCATTATTGGGGAGTGGGTCTCCCACAGTCTTTGCTTATGCCTTCCAAGCGAAAGTTGACAAAAAAAAGGACGGAGGAACTTTCAATAATGGCAACACGGACCACGGTCACCCTGGTGGTATAGTGGTGGTGGAGGCTGAGGATAAGGAGAAGAGCAAAAAACAGCCGAAATGAGGAAGCGTATACCCATGTGTGGTTGTGAAGCGGTGCATGGGAATACACTTCCCGAAATAACACAGTGGATTTGACTTTATGTTACTCAGCTGTCATTTGGTGGTGATGAGAAGTCTGGCCCAATCCAGCCCTTGTTCATTTTGATAAGGGTCAGCTTGTCAGCATTGTCAGTTGACAGGCGAGTGCGCTTATCACTTATAATTCCCCCAGCGGCACTAAAAACACGCTCCGATAACACGCTAGTGGCAGGGCAGGCCAGGACCTCCAAGGCATACAGAGCGAGTTCATTCCAAGTGTCCAGCTTGGATACCCAATAATTAAAAGGCACAGAGGAATCATGGAGGACGTTGGTACGGTCGGAAAGGTACTCCCTCACAATCTTTTGAAACTTTCCACTCCTTGTGAGAGTACCCTGCGCCTCAGGGTCTGTCCGAAGGGAGGGTCTGAGAAAACTGTCCCAGAACGTTGACAGTGTTCCCCTGCCTCTGCTGGATTGGAGTTGCCTCTCTCTCGCTTGTACGCTTTGGTTGGTCAACGAACTGTGACCTCTGCCGCTAGCGTGTTCAGATGGGAATTTTTTTAACAGTTTTGCAGCAAGGGCCTTCTGGTACTGCCCCATTTTGTAGACCTCTCCACCTCAGGAATAAGAGAGTGAAAGTTTTCCTTGTAGCGGGGGTCTACAAGTGTCACCAACCAGTAATGACTGTCACCCAACATTTTGACAACGTGAGGGTCACGGTTAAGGCAGCATAACATAAAGTCAGCCATGCGTGCCAGACTGGTAATGGGCAAGATTTCCATGTCCTCACCAAGATAACGACTGACCATGCTCTCCTCTTCCTCCTCCCCCCTGTCCTCAGGCCACCCACGCTGAACCCACGGTATGACACTAGTACAGGTACTACCGTCTACAGCGCTTGATAACAGCTCCTTTTCTTCCTCCTCCTCCCCTCCCTCATTGTCTCCCAATGCACGTTGGGATGAGATGAGGCTGGGCTGTGTGTAATCGCCCACTACGGCTTCTTGATCCATCTCATCATACTCTGGCTGCAATGCCTCCTCTTTAATTCTCTGCAGAGAGCGTTGCAAAAGACAGACAAGTGGGATGCTGACATTAATGATGGCGTCATCGCCACTCACCATCTTTGTGGCCTCCTCAAAGTTTGTCAGGATGGTACATATGTCAGACATCCAGGTCCACTCATGAGGTCTTATGTGTGGAGTCTGACCTGAATATTGACGGCCTTGTTGCAGCTGGTACTCCACAACTGCTCTCTTCTGCTCACAAATCCTTTGCAACATGTGGAGGGTAGAGTTCCAACGTGTGGGGGACATCACACACCATTCGGTGTGCCGGAAGCTCCGAACGCTGCTGCAACACAGCAAGGGCAGCAGAAGCTGTAGCCGACTTGCGAAAATGAGCTGACAGGCAGCATACTTTCACGAGCAGATCTGGCTACTCGGGGTACGATTAAAGAAACCGCTGAACCACGAGGTTAAGCACATGAGCCAGGCATGGTACGTGTGTGATCTCGCCTCGCCTCAGAGCCGCCACCAGGTTACGGCCATTGTCACACACGACCATGCCTGGATGTAGGTTCAGTGGTATCAGCCACAGATCTGCCTGCTCTTTAACAGCTGTCCACAACTCACAAGCCGTGTGAGGTTTATCACCTAAGCTTATGAGTTTCAGCACAGCCTGTTGCCGCTTGGCGGAGGCAGTACTGCAGTGCTTCCAGCTTGTAACTGATGTGGTGATATCTGAGATGGAGGCTGAACATGAGGAGGAGGAGGATGATGCGCAGGAGATGTACACTGTGGGGGCAACTCTGACTGACATAGGGCCCGCAATCCTTGGTGTGGGAAGGATGTGTTCCGTCCCAAGGTCCGACTGGGTCCCGGCTTCCACTATGTTTACCCAGTGTGCCGTCAGGGAGATGTACCGTCCCTGGCCACAAGCACTTGTCCACGTGTCCGTTGTCAGGTGGACTCTCCCAGTAACTGCGTTGCTGAGGGCACGGCAGATGTTTTGGGACACGTGGTTGTGTAGTGCGGGGATGGCACACCGGGCAAAATAGTGTCGGCTGGGGACCGAGTACCGAGGGACGGCCACCACCATAAGGTTGCGGAAGGATTCCGTCTCCACCAGCCTAAAAGGCAGCATTTCCAACGCAAGCAGTCGTGAAATGTGCGAATTTAGGACTGTGGCCTGTGGGGCGTTAGCTGCGAATTTCCGCTTTCGTTCAAAGATCTGGGATATGGACAATTGAACGCTGCGGTGGGACGTGGACGTTGATGCTGTTTCTTGAGAAACTGCCATAACAAGTGAAGACTGAGAGGAGGGGGCATCTTTACATGCAGTATGGACAGGGGATTGCCTTGCACACACAACAGGGGGTTCTATTGCACGCACAACAGCGGAAGAAGCAGTGGTGACACCCGCTGACACTGGTCGTGGACCCTGGGGTTCGCCCCACAAAGTCGGGTGCTTTGCTGCCATGTGCCTGATCATGCTGGTGGTGGTCAGGCTGGTAGTTTTGTCACCCCTGCTGATGCTGGCATGGCAGGTGGTACATATGGCCTTTTTGGGGTTATCAGCAGAGTCTTTAAAAAAATTCCAGACTCTGGAAGACCTACCGCTTGTACTGGCAACGTCCCTCGTGTTGGTGTTACGGGGAGCGGTTGCCCGCCTTCTGTCTGCGGCCACCACACTGCTTCTTCCTGCCTGTTGGGGTACTCTGCCTCCCTCCCCCTGTGTGCTGCTGGCCTCACTCTGCATGTCCTCCTGCCACGTTGGGTCAGTTACTAGATCATCCACCACCTCCTTCACTTCCACTTGCGCACCACGATGCTCCTCCTCACTTCCTGGCAATTGTGTCTCGTCATCTACACCTCTTGTGACAAATTGCCAGCGTCGACTTCCTGTGGCCGTGGCTGTTCAAATATTTGGGCATCGCTACATGGGATCTCCTCTTCCACCACTTGAAACGTAGCAGGCGAGGGGCACAAATATGGAAATGGACCAGTGAACAGCTCTTCAGAGTGTCCAAGTGTGGGATCAATTGCTGTCTGATGACACTCGGCATGGTGGGAGCAAGGAGCATCAGGGTGAGGAGGAGTATGCGGTCGAGATTCACGGCTACTAAGAGTTGACCGTGTGGATGACAGACCGGAAGGTGGTGGTGCCCAGGTAACTGGAAGTATTATCTGCTATCCAATTAATAACATGTTCACACTGATCAGTTCGCAATACTGGTGTTGTTCTGTGCTTCCCTAGTAATTCGGTCAAGAAGTGGGAGCGAGAAGATGTGGCTGTTGGTTGTGGCACATTTTCACCTTGGCCACGGCCCCGTCCTCTGCACGCACCATTACCAGAACGTCCAGTTCCACGTCCCTTGCCACGAGCCTGGCACATTGTAAAGGAAGTAAAATAGCTTACACTCGCACTATCAATGGAAAAAGGGTCATAAAAAGTATATTAGAACCGTGGAAGAGGAAAACCACAGTTCTATTTCTCTGGCCTACACCCGACTCTTTTAAACAATCAGAACAATGAGGGAGAATCTATTACTGTTTTTACTTACGGAAAAAAATACCAAAACCTGAATAATAAAGATTTTTTACCATGGAATGGCAAAACCACAGTTATTGTTTACTGGTGTATACCAGACTTTTTTAAAATATATAGATTTGCGGCTGAACAGTGAGCGACACACTCAAACTGTTTTTTTTTTTAGATACCAAAGGCCCAAAACTGGATACTACACAGATTTTACCCGTTGAACTGCAAAACCACACTGGGATTTGTCAGGCGTACACCAGACTATTTTCAACAGATATATTTTTGTGTCAGAACACTCAGGAGACACTACTGTTTTTTTTTACTGCAAAAAGCAGGATAATAGAGATTTTTTTACCGTGGAACAGCAAAACCACAGTTTTAATTTACTGCGGTATACCAGACTTTTTAAAATATATAGATTTGCGGCTGAACAGTGAGCAACACACTCAAACTGTTTTTTTTTTAGGTACCAAAGGCCCAAAACTGGATACTACACAGATTTTACCCATTGAACTGAAAAACCACACTGGGATTTGTCAGGCGTACACCAGACTATTTTCAACAGATATATTTTTGTGTCAGAACACTCAGGAGACACTACTGTTTTTTTTACTGCAAAAAAAAAGCGAAAAGCAGGATAATAGAGATTTTTTACCGTGGAACAGCAAAACCACAGTTTTAATTTACTGCGGTATACCAGACTTTTTCAAATATATAGATTTGCTGCAGAACAGTGAGTGACACACTCAAACTGTTTTTTTAGATACCAAAGGCCCAAAACTGGATACTACACAGATTTTACCCGTTGAACTGCAAAACCACACTGGGATTTGTCAGGCGTACACCAGACTATTTTCAACAGATATATTTTTGCGTCAGAATACTCAGGATACACTACTGGTTTTTTTTACTGCAAAAAATGTGAAAAGCAGGATAATAGAGATTTTTTTGCCATGGAACAGCAAAACCAGTTTTAATTTACTGCGGTATACCAGACTTTTTAAAATATATAGATTTGCGGCGGAACAGTGAGCGACACACTCAAACAGTTTTTTTTTAGATACCAAAGGCCCAAAACTGGATACTACACAGATTTTACCCATTGAACTGCAAAACCACACTGGGATTTGTCAGGCGTACACCAGACTATTTTCAACAGATATATTTTTGTGTCAGAACACTCTGGAGACACTACTGTTTTTTTTTTACTGCAAAAAATGCGAAAAGCAGTATAATAGAGATTTTTTAGCGTGGAACAGCAAAACCACAGTTTTAATTTACTGCGGTATACCAGACTTTTTAAAATATATAGATTTGCTGCTGAACAGTGAGCGACACACTCAAACTGTTTTTTTTAGATACCAAAGGCCCAAAACTGGATACTACACAGATTTTACCCGTTGAACTGCAAAACCACACTGGGATTTGTCAGGCACATACCAGACTATTTTCAACAGATATATGTTTGTGTCAGAACACTCAGGAGACACTACTGTTTTTTTTTACTGCAAAAAATGCGAAAAGGAGGATAATAAAGATTTTTTAGCGTGGAACAGCAAAACCACAGTTTTAATTTACTGTGGTATACCAGATTTTTTAAAAATATAGATTTGCGGCTGAACAGTGAGCAACACACTCAAACTGTTTTTTTTTTAGATAACAAAGGCCCAAAACTGGGTACTACAGAGATTTTACCCATGGAACTGCAAAACCACACTTCTTTTTCTGTGGCCTATACCAGATTCTTTTCAACAGATATATTTGAGTCTGAAAAATCAGAGACGCACTTTTTTTTTGGGGGGGGGGGGGGGGGGACACCAATAGGTTAATAAGACGGGTATTTGTACAGTGTGTAGGAGGAAAATAAAAGAGGATTTAGATGAAAAAAAAGGATTTTTATTGGCCCCTGAGACCTGCTGCTAAGTCCAGCAATTTCAGAAACAGGAGCACACAGGACTGTAATGCAGCATTTGCTGGTATAACCACTGCGTCTCCTATACAGCCTGCCTGCCTGCCTGCCTGATATCAGGGATGGATATTAGTCCTGAGAAGGACTGTTTGTTTGTTCTGGCAACCTTTACAGACCCTACACTAACTATTTCGCAGCAAAAATATCTCCCTAGCTCAGCAGCGCTGTCCCTACACTGTCTGATCCGGAGCGTCTGTGTCCAAGAAGGCGGCGCCCGGTTTTAAATACTCGAGGTGACGCTGTGCGGCCAGCCAATCACTGTAATGCCCACAAACAACATGGCTGCGGCATTACAGTGACTGGCTGGCAATCCCTGCATGTTCACTTGGCTCTGTAAAGAGCGCCAAACATGCACGGCGGAGACCCGAGCTCCCACCCGATTATCCCGGAAATGCTCTGTGCTCGCCGAACATCCCGAGTAGCGTGATGCTCGGGCGAGTATCGAGCAGTGTCGAGCATGCTCCCTCAACACTGCTGATCACATCCCAAGTGTCCAACCAAGACGATGTAGGGACATCAGTTAATCGTGTGAACTTATTGATAAAATCTCCTGTGTCTAAAATATATGACTTAGTGGATTTGATCAGGGGAGATAGAATTTTTTATAGTAACATACTCAGAGGAGCCAACAGAGAATCCGTGGACTCTACAATGGGACGTCCCAGTGGTTTATGAAGCCGTTTGTGGATTTTGTGGCAAACATAAAAAAACGGGGTAATGGGAAGGGTGTTATTCAAGAACTCATGCATTTTGTTGTCTATGGCATGGTCCAGGAGAAAAGGGTCAAGTGTTGCTTTTATTTTAGCTGTTAATTTACCAGTGGGATTACCACTAGTGTTGAGCGAACATGCTCGACACTGCTCGGTACTCGCCCGAGCATCACGCTACTCGGGATGTTCGGCGACTACCGAGCATTTCCGGGTTACTCGGACGGGAGCTCGGGTCTCCACCCTGCATGTTTGGCGCTCTTTACAGAGCCAATGAACATGCAGGGATTGCCAGCCAGTCACTGTAATGCCTCAACCATGTTGGTTGTGGGCATTACAGTGATTGGCTGGCTGCACAGCGTCAACTCGAGTATTTAAAACCGGGCGAGGCCATCTTGGACACAGTCGCTGCAGATCAGACAGTGTAGGGACAGCGCTGCTGATTTAGGGAGAGATATAAACTGCGAAATAGTTAGTGTAGCGTCTGTAAAGGCTGCCAGATCAAACAAACAGTCCTTCTCAAGACTAATATCCATCCCAGATATCAGGCAGGCAGGCTGTATAGAAGACGCAGTGGTTATACCAGCAAACGCTGCATTACAGTCCTGTGTGCTGCTCCTGTTGCTGAAATTGCTGGACTTCGCTCCAGGTCTAAGGGGACAGGAAAAATCCTTTTTTTTTCATCTAAATCCTCTTGTTTTTTTCCTCCTTCACACTGTACAAATACCCGTCTTATTAACCTTTTGGTGTCCCCCCCCCCCCCAAAAAAAAAGCGTGTCTCTGATTTTTCAGACACAAATATATCTGTTGAAAATAGTCAGGTGTAGGCTAGAGAAACAGAAGTGTTGTTTTGCACTTCCATGGTTCAAACCTCTGTATTATCCACTTTTGGGCCATTTGTATCTAAAAAAACCCAGTTGGAGTGTGTCGCTCACTGTTCAGCTGCAAATATATCTATTTAAAAAAGTCTGGTATACCCCAGTAAACAATAACTGTGGTTTTGCCATCCCACGGTAAAAAATCTCTATTATTCAGGTTTTGGTATATTTTCCGTAAAGAAAAACAGTAGTGTCTCCTGACTGTTGTGACACAAAAATATATCTGTTGAAAATAGTCTGGTGTAGGCTCGACAAATCCCAGTGTGGTTTTGCAGTTCCACGGGTCAAATCTCTGTACTATCCAGTTTTGGACCTTTGGTATCTAAAAAAAAACAGTTTGAATGTGTCGCTCACTGTTCAGCCGCAAATCTATATATTTAAAAAAGTCTGGTATACCCCAGTAAACAATAACTGTGGTTTTGCCATCCCACGGTAAAAAATCTCTATTATTCAGGTTTTGGTATATTTTCCGTAAAGAAAAACAGCAGTGTCTCCTGACTGTTGTGACACAAAAATATATCTGTTGAAAATAGTCTGGTGTAGGCTCGACAAATCCCAGTGTGGTTTTGCAGTTCCACGGGTCAAATCTCTGTACTATCCAGTTTTGGGCCTTTGGTATCTAAAAAAAACACAGTTTGAGTGTGTCGCTCACTGTTCAGCCACAAATCTATATATTTAAAAAAGTCTGGTATACCCCAGTAAGCAATAACTGTGGTTTTGCCATCCCACGGTAAAAAATCTCTATTATTCAGGTTTTGGTATATTTTACGTAAACAAAAACAGTAGTGTCTCCTGATGGTTGTGACACAAAAATATATCTGTTGAAAATAGTCTGGTGCAGGCCCGAAAAATCTCAGAGTGGTTTTGCAGTTCCACAGGTCAAATCTCTGTACTATCCAGTTTTGGGCCTTTGGTATCTAAAAAAACACAGTTTGTGTGTGTCGCTCACTGTTCAGCCGCAAATCTATATATTTAAAAAAGTCTGGTATACCCCAAGTAAACAATAACTGTGGTTTTGCCATCCCACGGTAAAAAATCTCTATTATTCATGTTTTGTTATTTTTTACGTAAAGAAAAACAGTAATATTTTCTCCCTGATTGTTCAGATTGTTTAAAAGAGTCGGGTGTAGGCCAGAGAAATAGAACTGTGGTTTTCCTCTTCCACGGTTCTAATCTACTTTTCATTACCCTTTTTCCATTGATAGTGCAAGTGTAAGCTATTTTACTTCCTTTACAATGGGCAAGGCGCGTGGCAATGGACGTGGAAGTGGACGCTCTGGTGATGGTTCGTGCAGAGGACGGGGCCGTGGCCAAGGTGAAAATGTGCCACAACCAACAACCACATCTTCTCAGAACAACACCAGTATTGAGAACTGATCAGTGTGAACAGGTTATTAATTGAATAGCAGATAATACTTCCAGTTACCTGGGTACCACCACCTCCGGTCTGTCTTCCACATGGTCAACTCTTAGTAGCCGTGAGTCTCGACCACATACTCCTCCTCACCCTGATGCTCCTTCCTCCCACCATGTGGAGTGTCGTCAGACAGCAATTGATCCCACACTTGGACACTCGGAAGAGCTGTTCACTGGTCCATTTCCATATTTGTGCCCCTCGCCTGATACGCTTGAAGTGGTGGAAGAGGAGATCACATGTAGCGATGCCCAAATATTTGAACAGCCACGGCCATAGGAAGTCGACGCTGGCAATTTGTCACAAGAGGTGGACGATGACGAGACACAATTGCCAGGAAGTGAGGAGGAGCATCGTGGTGCGCAAGTGGAAGTGGAGGAGGTGGTGGATAATCTAGTAACTGACCCAACGTGGCAGGAGGACATGCAGAGTGAGGCCAGCAGCACACAGGGGGAGGGAGGCAGAGTACCCCAACAGGCAGGAAGAAGCAGTGTGGTGGCCGCAGACAGAAGGCGGGCAACCGTTCCCCGTAACACCAACACGAGGGACGTTGCCAGTACAAGCGGTAGGTCTTCCAGAGTCTGGAATTTTTTTAAAGACTCTGCTGATAACCACAAAAAGGCCATTTGTTCCACCTGCCATGCCAGCATCATCAGGGGTGACAAAACTATCAGCCTGACCACCACCAGCACGATCAGGCACATGGCAGCAAAGCACCCGACTTTGTGGGGCGAAATCCAGGGTCCACGACCAGTGTCAGCGGGTGTCACCACTGCTTCTTCCACTGTTGTGCGTGCAATAGAACCCCCTGTTGTGTGTGCAAGGCAATCCCCTGTCCATACTGCATGTAAAGATGCCCCCTACTCTCAGTCTTCACTTGTTATGGCAGTTTCTCAAGAATCAGCATCAACGTCCACGTCCACGTCCCACCGCAGCGTTCAATTGTCCATATCTCAGACCTTTGAACGAAAGCGGAAATTCGCAGCTAACGCCCCACAGGCCACAGTCCTAAATTCGCACATTTCACGACTGCTTGCGTTGGAAATTCTGCCTTTTAGGCAGGTGGAGATGGAATCCTTCCGCAATCTTATGACGGTGGCGGTCCCTCGGTACTCGGTCCCCAGCCGACACTATTTTGCCCGGTGTGCCATCCCCGCACTACACAAGCACGTGTCCCAAAGCATCTGCCGTGCCCTCAACAACGCAGTTACTGGGAGAGCCCACCTGACAACGGACACGTGGACAAGTGCTTGTGGCCAGGGACGGTACATCTCTCTGACGGCACACTGGGTAAACATAGTGGAAGCCGGGACCAAGTCGGAACATGGGACGGAACACGTCCTCCCCACACCGAGGATTGCGGGCCCTATGTCAGTCATAGTTGCCCCCACAGTGTACAGCTCCTGCGCATCATCCTCCTCCTCATGTTCAGCCTCCATCTCAGATATCACCACATCAGTTACAAGCTGGAAGCACTACAGTACTGCCTCCACCAAGCGGCAACAGGCTGTGCTGAAACTCCTAAGCTTAGGTGATAAACCTCACACTGCTTGTGAGTTGTGGACAGCTGTGAAAGAGCAGGCAGATCTGTGGCTGAGACCGCTGAACCTACATCCCAGCATGGTCGTGTGTGACAATGGCCGTAACCTGGTGGCGGCTCTGAGGCGAGGTGAGATCACACACGTACCATGCCTGGCTCATGTGCTTAACCTCGTGGTTCAGCGGTTTCTTAAATCGTACCCCGAGTTGCCAGATCTGCTCGTGAAAGTACGCCGCCTTTCAGCTCATTTTCGCAAGTCGGCTACAGCTTCCGCCCGCCCTTGCTGTGTTGCAGCAGCGTTTGCAGCTTCCAGCAGACCGACTGGTGTGTGATGTCCCCACACGTTGGAACTCTACCCTCCACATGTTGCAAAGGATTTGTGAGCAGAAGAGAGCAGTTGTGGAGTACCAGATGCAACAAGGCCGTCGATATTCAGGTCAGACTCCACACATAAGACCTCATGAGTGGACCTGGATGTCTGACATATGTACCATCCTGACAAACTTTGAGGAGGCCACCATGACGCCATCATTAGTGTCAGCATCCCACTTGTCTGTCTTTTGCAACGCTCTCTGCAGAGAATTAAAGAGGAGGCATTGCAGCCAGAGTATGATGAGATGGAACAAGAAGCCGTAGTAGGCGATTACACACAGCCCAGCCTCATCTCATCCCAACGTGCATTGGGGGACAATGAGGGAGGGGAGGAGGAGGAGGAGGAAGAACAGGAGCTGCTATCATGCGCTGTAGACGGTAGTACCTGTACAAGTGTCATACCGTCGGTTCAGCGTGAGTGGCCTGAGGACAGGGAGGAGGAGGAGGAGGAGAGTATGGTCAGTCGTCATCTTGGTGAGGACACGGAAATCTTGCCTGTTACTAGTCTGGCACGCATGGCTGACTTTATGTTACGCTGCCTTAACCGTGACCCTCGCGTTGTCAAAATGTTGGGTGACAGTCATTACTGGTTGGTGACACTTTTAGACCCCCGCTACAAGGAGAATTTTCACTCTCTTATTCCTGAGGTGGAGAGGTCTACAAAAATGGGGCAGTACCAGAAGGCCCTTGCTGCAGAACTCTTAAAAAAATTCCCATCTGAACACGCTAGCGGCAGAGGTCACAGTTCGTTGCCCAACCAAGGCGTACAGGCGAGAGAGATGCAACTCCAATCCAGCAGAGGCAGGGGAACACTGTCAACGTTCTGGGACAGATTTCTGACTCCCGCCCAGCTTACAGGCCCTGAGGCGCGGGGTACTCTCACAAGGAATGGAAAGTTTCAAAAGATGGTGAGGGAGTACCTTGCCAACCGTACCAGCGTCCTCCGTGATTCCTCCGTGATTCCTCTGTGCCTTTTAATTATTGGGTATCCAAGCTGGACACTTGGAATGAACTCGCTCTGTACGCCTTGGAGGTCCTGGCCTGCCCTGCCGCTAGCGTGTTATCGGAGCGTGTTTTCAGTGCCGCTGGGGGAATTATAAGTGATAAGCGCACTCGCCTGTCATCTGACAATGCTGACAAGCTGACCCTTATCAAAATGAACAAGGGCTGGATTGGGCCAGACTTCTCATCACCACCAAATGACAGCAGAGTAACATAAAGTCAAATCCACTGTGTTATTTTGCTAGGTGTATTCACATGCACCGCTTCACACCCACACATGGGTATACGCTTCCTCATTTCGGCGGTTTTATGTTCTTCTCCTTATCCTCAGCCTCCACAACCACTATACCACCAGGGTGCCAGCATTGCAAGTTCCCCCATCCTTATTTTTGTCAGCTTTTGCTTGGAAGGCATAAGCAAAGACTGTGGGAGACCCACTCCCTAATAATGGGACTTATGTTTGTAATATGCTGTACTGCATGGCTCTTGTAAGGGGCATTGCAAGTTGCTCCGTCCTAATTTTCGGAAGCTTTTGCTTGGAAGGCATAAGCAAATCCTATGGGAGACCCACTCCCCAATAATGGGACTTATGTTTGTAATATGCTGTACTGCATGGTTCTTGTAAGGGGCATTGCCAGTTGCTCCGTGCTAATTTTTGGAAGTTTTTGCTTGAAAGGCATAAGCAAATCCTATGGGAGACCCACTCCCCAATAATGGGACTTATGTTTGTAATATGCTGTACTGCATGGCTCTTGTAAGGGGCATTGCAAGTTGCTCCGTCCTAATTTTCGGAAGCTTTTGCATAGAAGGCATAAGCAAATCCTATGGGAGACCCACTCCCAATAATGGGACTTATGTTTGTAATATGCTGTACTGCATGGTTCTTGTAAGGGGCATTGCAAGTTGCTCCGTCCTAATTTTTGGAAGCTTTTGCTTGGAAGGCATAAGCAAATACTATGGGAGACCCACTCCCCAATAATGGGACTTATGTTTGTAATATGCTGTACTGCATGGCTCTTACAAGGGGCATTGCAGTTCCTCATAATTTTTGGAAAGCCTTCCATTCACTGCTTAGGCCAACAGTGCACAGGAGACCCAGTTGCTATAAATGGAAAAAAAAGGTTTAGTTAAGGCCCTCTGACCTCCATGTCATTTCCAAGGGGCATTGGAGTGCCTCGAAATTTTTGGTAGGCATTGCACTCACTGTATGCCCAATAACTGTGTAGCCGAACCGCTCCTTTTGTTACAGAAACATATCCTACAAGACATATCTGGTTGACTGGCCTGATATTGATGTGAATGGTCCCCGTTCCTCCTGCTCTTTCTCCTTTGCCACTACCTCATCCATCATTTATCACCTGAAGCTTTGTTTTAACGGGAGTCATAGAACTTGGATAGTAGCAGGAAAACATACAGCAATCCTCGGAGGTAGGATATGCGCCAAAACGCTGACCACCTCAGGCCTAGCCGCTACTACATACATGCGCTTGCATTCCAACAAAACAAAGCAGATGCTAACTTCTATCATCCTCATCATGCTCCTCAACTTGGCACTCTCAACTCCCCTGATGGAGAAGCCAGGTCCCACCGGAGGAGTCTGGTTGTCTAGTGGGCTCGGCCAATGCTGCCCTAAAGCAGGCCAGGCTAAGAAAAGTGTGGGAAAGGTTACTGGGACAAATAGGGGTGGCTGGGGACCAAGTATGGACACCCGGCCGCCCCCAGGCGGCTGGGAACCATGTGTGGACACCCGGCCGCGGGGTGGCTGGGGACCGAGCATGGACACCCGGCCGCCGGGCGGCTGGGGACTGAGTATGGATTCCAGGCTGCCAACGCAGCCATGACGTGGCGGCCAGATTCCGCCTCCACATGCCTAAAAGGCCCAATTTCAAGTGCAAGCAAGCAAGCAGTATAGTATTGCAGCCTGGGGGTGGGTGGGTGTCAGGCTGCATACTTGCGCTTGTATTGCAAGGAATGGGGGAGGTACAATTGAAAACTGCCCTAGGACTAGAACTTGCATGGGGATAGTTGCAAGTCTGCATCTTCTGATGCGGCAAGGATCACTTATGATGGGCACACTTTTAGACAGTGACCTGGGTGTCAGAGATGCTTCCAGGGGTCTTCCCCATGCTGTTCCCATGTCTTTTCAGCACTTTATGCATGTGTCACACAGCACATGGCCAGATAAGGTTGTAAAATGTTAAAATGACATTTCCCGGTGAATGCATTTGTCACAGTTGAAAGCAATACAAAAGTGCAAAAACGCATAAAAAATGCTACTTGTGAACATAGCCCAAGGTGTGGAGGAGTATTTTTGTTTTTGGTTATTTATTTTACATTATACACAAGTTTTTACCCTGAAAAAGAAATTCCTTAACATATTTCACAGGAAAAAAGTTTCAGTTTAGTTTTTGAACGTTTTATTGTGAGCCCGTAAAAGTGGCTTAATACCTCTGACCACGTTGTTGACAGCAGTGACCTGGGGGTCAGAAATGCTTCCTGGGGCGATCCCCATGCTGTCTCCATGTCATTTGAGCACTGTCACTATCGTTTTGGGCACTTGTTAGGCTTTTAAAAGATTGCCGGGGGTGCCACCGCAAAAATGCTCGGGTCTCCCATAGGCTAACATTGGGCTCGTTGCTCGGGTCGAGCACCCGAGTATCACGGCGAGCTCAGCCCGAGCTTCGAGCACCCGAGCATTTTAGTGCTCGATCAACACTAATTACCACTCAATGGTTGATAAACCTGAGCATCAGATAATTGTCTCATGACTTTCCCAATATATTCACTAGGGTCCATAACAACAATTGCTCCCCTCTTGTCTGCAGGCTTAATAGTCAGGTCTTTCTCTCTCATAAGTGTATGAAGAGATTGTTTCTCTAGAGTTGTCATGTTAGTTGGGCAATGTAATCTACCTCTATTAATGTCATCCTTAAGGGTTTGGGCTTCCCAACTAATTCAATAAAAGTCTCGATAGGAGGATATATCTTGGGGGGCATGAAGTGGCTTTTAACACGAAGATTAAAGTCCTGTAATCTAAGAGAAGTGGGAATGGATTGAGAGTTATCTCGTACATTAACTTCCTTATGATTAAAATGAACTTTAAGTCTCATAAATCTAAAAAACCTTTGTAAATCCATATCAAATTGAAACGAGTCAAATTTATACGAGGAGCAGAATGAAAGTCCTCGGTGGATAGCTGTGTTTCAGATGTTTGAACACGTTCCTTAACAGTAACAATAGACTGCTGTACATTAGTGAGAGTAAAAGTCATCAAGTCGAAAGAGCACTTGTTTAAACCTTGCTCGAATCTTTTACAAAAATTGTCATTATCTTTAAACATTGTTGATTGCAAGTTTACCCTCAAGCCATGTGGTATTCTTTGTGCCAAATCACTGGGAATTCGGACATTAGAAACATTTTCGGCTACTTAATTAGTAGTATAAGAAAAGGTTTCACTAGACAGATCTTTGTTTTGCAAAATAAAATAATTTTTTTCTGCATTGTCCATTTTGTCTAACCCTCTTAGGAAAAATGTGGGAAACTAGTCAACTGTTCAGAATCAGATAAAAGGAGAATATTATATTAAAATATTGATATTATGTTCTCCTTTAACAACCATTCATTGCTGTGGGTAATTGCGCTACTAGAGAGATATTAAATGGAATAAAAGTCACCATCAATGACCCTCGGTGCCTGTAACTTTTTCTCTGACACAGGCATGCATTGCATGCTGACATCATCAAGCCGTGCATGCCTGTGTCAGGGAGAGGAAGCAGAGGACGGATTCCCTCAGCTCTGCTGCCATTTTGTCCTGTAGACAGAAAAGCAGCAGGGATCGCTCGCTGCCCACCGCACATGATAAGGGCAATCTGGCCATGGGCCCCTGAAGCCTTGGGCTCCGAGAAGCAGGCCAGATTACCCTCAGTATTAATCGCCCGGCAAGGGCCCCTCTCCACCTCTGGGCCCCAGTATAGCTGCACCGGCGATAGGTCCACCCATGATACTCACCTCTGGCAATCTGAATTGCCAGCATTAGTTTCATACTGCCTGGTGTGGAGTGGAAGTGTCGTTTATTGGTAGAGGCATTTGGAGTGTTGATCTGTGACTGTTGCTTGGTCTTTTGGCTGCGTGTAACTCCTCATCCTATCATATTTAGTTTTCCTTACTTTTCTCCCTGGTGTTCCTCTCTGTTGTCTGTGAGTGCATACTTGTGTGATTGGTATTTTCATTTATCCCTGTACGTCCACCCCTGTTAGTCTGATTTGTATATATCCATACACTATTACTCCCCACTTTCCTGAGTGGTGCAAGAGACAGATATAGGGCTGATTCAGGAGTTCAGCAAGGTATGTGGCCCCGGTGTCTTCACCATCAGAAGTAATCAGGGGAGCAGGGATAGCAAAGCATTCCTAGCGTTAAGGACAGGGCAGGAGCCCCTGGCCCCAAGTAATCCAACAACAGAGGCGTGACATAAGCGAGTGTACTCGCAACTGCTCGGTACTCGCCCAATCATCTCACTGTTCGAGATGCTCGGTGAGTACTTCCTGGATGCTCGGGCGGGAGCTCGAGTTCCCGCGCCCACATGTTTGCCGCTGTTTAGACAGCAAAGAAACATGCGGGGATTGCCTGCCAGTCACTGAAATTCCGCAGCCATGTTGGTTGTGGCGTAACAGTGATTGGCTGGCCGCATAGCGTCATCTGGTCTATATAAGACTCGATGACCTATGCTCGTCACAGTCTACAGTTCAGGCAGGCAGAGCTGCAGCTGAGTGAGGGAGAGAATTGGTGGTTTATTTAGTGAGGTATTCCACAGCAATAAACATCTAAACTAACAGTCCTTCTAAGGACTAATCCAGATACATATCAATCCTGGTGATAGCAGGAGTTAGGCAGGCATAGTTTGTGGAGAGTGTATAGAACAAAATAGGGTACATTGCACATTCTGTCTGCTGCTGTTACTGATATCCATAGCCCTAGATATCAGGGCTAATATTCTTTTTGCTCTTAATCCTGATTATTTGCTTGAAAAGCAATATAATACATAATTATTACAGCTCCATTTGCTTGTTAGCAGCATACAGCCAGGTTTGTTTTATTTTAATAGCATTGCTGTATTGTAGAAGCAGAGAAACTTGTCCGTCATCTCAAGTAATCCGATATTACTGTGGTAATATTCCATTTTTGGGAACGTGACAAATATTATACTCCATTGAAAGTCTGCCTGTTGTGTGTTGTTCAAACCTATTCACACTTGGTCGCTGACCAATATAATACTACTAGGTCACTGCCTAAAACCGTGGTCATCAGACGTGATCCGACAATACTGTGGCAATAATCCTGACATTTTTGGGAGCATGACAAATATTATACTCCATTTAAAGTCTGCCAGTTGTGTGTGGATCAAACCTATTTACACTTTGTCGCTGACCAATACCATACTATAAGGCCACTGCCTAAAACCGTGGTCATCAGACGTGATCCGATACTACTGTGGTAATAATACTGACATTTTTGGAAGTGTGCCAAATATTATACTCCATTTAAAGTCTGCCAGTTGGGTGTTGTTCAAACCTATTCACACTTGGTCGCTGACCAATATAATACTATAAGGCCACTGCCTAAAACTGTGGTAACCAGACATGATCCGATATTACAGCAGTTATAATCCTGACATTTTTGGGACTGTGAAAAAGATTATACTCCATTTAAAATGGTCAAAGCACATATCAAAGGACTGGGAAGTGGACGTGATGGTGATGGTGCACGCAGAGGCCGAAGCCGTGGGCAAGCTGAAATTGTGCCTGATGAGGGAGCACAATAAGCACCCACATCATGTCACTCTACTTTCGTATCCATTTTTGTAAGTGGCCGTGGAACACCACTGTTGAAGTCAGAGCAGAGTGAAAAGGTTGCTGGTTGGATAGCAGATAATGCTTCCAGTAAGTTTGCCACCAAAACTACCTTGTCTTCCACATCGTCCAGTCTCCGTATCCATAAGTCTGAACCACATATTCCTCACCCTGATCTTTAATCCCATCATGCCGAGTGCCTGGAGACAACTGATCCCACACTTGGACACTCCGAAGAGCTGTTCACTTTTCCATTTATAGATTAGGGCCTCTTGCCCGGTCCGCCTCAAGCGGGGCTAGAGGAGATCGCATGTAGCGATGCCCATATATTTGAGCAGCCACAGTTACACGAAGACAATGGTGGGAAAGTGCAATTACTGTGGCAAGAGGTGGGTGATGATGATGAGACACAATTGCCAGCAAGTCAGGAGGAGGCCTAGGGTGTGTATGTGGATGACGAGGTGGTGGACGATGAAGTCACTGTCCAAACCTGGCAAGGTGACGTGCATAGCGAGGAGGGCAGCACAGAGGAGGAGGGAGGTGTAGCACCACAACAGGCAGGAATAAGCAGTGGGGTGGTCACAGACACAAGGTGGGCAACTGTTCCCCAGAACACCAATATGAGGGAAGTTGCCAGTTCAACTGTTAAGTCTTCCAAAGACTGTCAAGTTAACCCCAAAAAGGCCATTTGAAACGTGTGCCATGCCAGAATCAGCAGGGGCAGCAAAACTACCATCCTGACCACCACCAGCATTCTCAGGTACATGACAGCAAAGCACCTGTCTAGTTGGGCCGAATGCCAGGGTCCAGAAACAATGTCTAAGGGTGACACCACTGCCAGTTCTGCTGTTGTGCATGCACGCCAAACCCCTGTCCATGGCGCAGACGAAGATGCCTCCCGCCCTGCACCTGTCATTAAACACTTGTAACCACCATCATCAGCAACCAAGTCCACTTCCTTGTCCCAGCGCAGTGCCTCTAAAAATATTCCCTACGGGCATCATAAACACCCTTAAAAAATTATGTGGGTGTTGCATCACAGTCACCATGGTGATATGATAGTGGAGGATAAGGAGTAGAAGGACAACATAACATAGGTATACGCTTCAGGATTTTGTCTATGTCTGAGTGTGAAGAGGTTAATGGGAATAGACCCCCCAAAAACCCCAAGGGATTTGACTTTATGTTCTGCTACTATCATCCAGTGGTGTTGAGAAGTCTGGCCCAATCCAGCCCTTGTTCATTTTTATAAGATGCGCCTATCAGTTATAATTCCCCCGGCAGCACTAAAAACGCGCTCTGACAAAACACTAGCTGCAGGGCTGGCCAGGAACTCCAAGGCTTAGAGTGCCAGTGTTATGATCTGCAACATACTGTATACTAAGGAAAGGTAGGGGAAAGCTGTCCCTGCAGTAAGACTAAGCTGAATCCCTACGATGTAGCGGGCTGCCTGTTCCTTGTGAACAGACCCGCCTTAGTCCTCGGCTAGTCTGAACGAAGACCTATAGAATTAAGGGAAGGGTCCCTAAATGAACTAAGGACTGGGACAAAAATGGGACACCTCCTAAACAGAAGTTGTTGCAGAGCACAAAAGACAAACTGACAAAAAGTACTAGAGGTCCCAGAGGACCAAGTGAACTGACAGAGATAGGCATCGAAGCACCTGGCTAGAAAGACAGTCAAACAACACTGAAGTCCAGCAAAGCCAGAAGGGCGGAGCTGGAATATATAGGTAGATGGTCACGTGACCACAAAACACAACATAGAAAAAACTAACAGGAGGGTTCTAACAGTACCCCCTCTTTTATGAGGATCCTCAGGATCCTCCAGGCCCAGGCCTATCCGGAAACCTCCTGTGGAAAACTTTAACAAGCCTAGGAGCAGAGACAACATCCGTCCTTACCCAGGAGTTGTCTTCGGGACCGAAACCCTTCCAGGAGACAAGATACTGTAATTTCCCTCTATGCCATCTAGAATTCAAAATACGAGAAATTTCATATTCGCCGTCTTCCACCACAGGAGGAACTGTGACAGTGGCGTCCCTATTAGATACGTCAGCCGTTTTCAACAAGGAAACATGAAACACAGGATTAATCTTCCAGGAAGTAGGGACATCCAACCTAACTGCAGACGGGTTAACAACCTGAAGCACTTTAAATGGCCCCACAAACTTAGGACCCAGTTTTTTAGAGGGAATCCTCAAACGCAGGTTCTTCGAGGACAACCAAACCATGTCACCCACAGAAAACAAATCCTCTTTACGTTTCCTGTCAAAATACTTCTTGGACTTCTTGTTAGCCTCTTGCAGGTTACAACGTACATTAGTCCAAACTCTCTCCAAATCACCGGAAAAATTCTCCTCCTCCGGCACCGCCGACCCCAATTTGGAGAACGAACCAAAAGATGGATGTCTCCCAGTACAACAAAAAAAAGGAGAACACCCAGCAGAGGAGGATGTATGATTGTTAAGAGCAAATTCTGCGAGAGGCAGAAACTCAGACCACACCTCTTGATTGTCTGCCACAAAGCAACGCAAAAACTGTTCAACATCCTGGTTCTTTCTTTCAGTCTGTCCATTCGACTCTGGATGATAACCAGATGAAAATGACAAATGGACTCCCAACCTGTCACAAAAAGCACGCCAAAAGCGAGCCAAAAACTGAGGTCCTCTATCAGAAACAATATCCGTGGGAACGCCATGGAGCTTGACAATCTCCTTAACAAACGCCTTAGCGAGTGTCTTGGCGCTGGGCAACTTAATGAATGGAACCAAATGACACATCTTGCTAAAACGGTCTACGACCACCCAGATGACAGTAACACCCTCGGACACAGGAAGATCAGTAATAAAATCCATAGTGAGATGCATCCAAGGCGCACTAGGAACCTCCAGAGGGCAAAGCAACCCCGCAGCAGGAGTATGTGAAGCCTTTGACGTAGCACACACAGTACACTGACGCACCCACTTGATGACTTACTTCTGCCATCCAGGCCACCAAAAACTGCGACTGATAAGTCTCTTAGTCTCCGAAACTTCTGGATGACCTGCCAACCGAGACTCATGACACTCCACAAACAAATCTCTCCTAAAGGCTCTAGGCACGAACAACCTACCATGGGGAGTGTTAGATGGAGCATCATCTTGAGCATTCAGAATCCCATTCTCCAAAACGGAGTCCAAAGCCGCCACCACAACTCCTTTCTGCAAAATGCTCTGCTTCTCCTCAGCACTAGAGATGAGCGTTGTTCTACTCGAACTGTTCGCCAATCTCAAATTCGAGCTGTTTTGGGCGGTGTTCGAGCCGTTCGGCGAACACGAACAATTTGATAAAAATTCGGCTATTCGAGGTTATGTTCGATAACTGTTCGTGCACCAAAATCATAACTGGATTTTTTCTCAGTAATGATGAAAATTAATGTTAATACGCAGTTTGAGTGTACAGCGGGGTGGGGGGAGGGGCAGGGGATGGATCTCTGCAGGAACAATGAAGATCTCCATTTTTTTTTCTCTTTCCCGCATTTGCAGTGGGGAGGTGCAATCTGTCAGCCTATCAGCAGCGCACACACGGAGCAAAGTGCTTTTTTTCACACAAGCAAGGGCATGTGTCATTGGCAGTGTATGTCACATGTCCTTGCCCTATAAGACCAAGCCATTTTCCCCGTCGCCACCATTTTCTCACTGCTGCAGCTGCGTGTTAGACGGCACCGCTGTTGCTGTGTGCGCTATACCTTGTTAATTTCAAGCCAATTTTCGCACAAATATACAGATAGCTTGGGAGTAGGGAATAGTTGTGATTGCAGTCCTTTTAAGGACTAGGTTACAGCATTTCCTACGACTTTTATCAGGGAGGTCTGTGCTCTTAAATAGATAGGTTGTGGGAGTAAAGACTAATTGTAATTGGAGCCCTTTTCAGGACTAGGTTACATCAGTTCCTATCAGTTTTTGCCAGGCAGGTCTGTGCCAGTGCTGTGCAAGTTTTTTTCACAGCATTTGGCTGAATCTAGCAAAGCTAATCCTTTTTGGCCTATTGCAGAGTGTGTTAGTCAGTGGAGTAGCCTATCTGTGTTGCAAGATATACCACCTGTGTATAGAATACCAATTTTTTTACTGCACCTAGTGAAGTAAAATCTTTTGGGCATAGCATCATTCTATTAGTCCATCTATACTGACCTCCATCAGGTTGCAAATTAAAACTAATTTTTATCTGCATCTACAGTACCTCTGAAAAAATATTTGGGCTTCTAGCTGTGTGTGGGACTTGTTGTATTAGTCCATCTATACTGACCTCCATCAGGTTGCAAACTGAACATATTTTTTTCTGCATCTACCTCTGAAAAAATATTGGGCTTCTAGCTGTGTGTGGGTCTTGTTCTATTAATCCATCTATACTGACCTCCATCAGGTTGCAAACTGAATATAATTTTTTTCTGCATCTAGCTCTGAAAAAATATTTGGCCTTCTAGCAGTGTGTCGGACTTTCTCTATTAGTCCATCTATACTGACCTCCATCAGGTTGCAAATTAAAACTAATTTTTATCTGCATCTACAGTACCTCTGAAAAAATATTTGGGCTTCTAGCTGTGTGTGGGACTTGTTGTATTAGTCCATCTATACTGACCTCCATCAGGTTGCAAATTAAAACTAATTTTTATCTGCATCTACCTCTGAAAAAATATTTGGGCTTCTAGCTGTGTGTGGGACTTGTTGTATTAGTCCATCTATACTGACCTCCATCAGGTTGCAAACTGAATATATTTTTTTCTGCATCTACCTCTGAAAAAATATTTGGGCTTCTAGCTGTGTGTGGGACTTGTTGTATTAGTCCATCTATACTGACCTCCATCAGGTTGCAAACTGAATATATTTTTTTCTGCATCTAACCCAGCCAATAGTTTTGGCCTAATACCACAGTTTGGCCACTCAGCTCTGCTCGGTTACCATCCATTGTTTTTTTGTGCAAACAACTCCAGAGTTGTGAATTAGTTAACCACCAAAATGAGTGGAAAAAGGCCTACTGCTGGTGGAAAGGGGAATAGGCGTGTTGGGAAGGGGAAAAAAGGTTGTGTCCGTGGGGTAGGTGTTAAAGCAACAGTAACATCTGCAGAAGAAAGACCATCTTCCAGCCAAACTAAAATGTCTACTTCTTTTAGCGGACAATGTGATAAGATCCCTTTCTTACGGCCACGCCAATCGCTACAAATTCCAGATGAGGCACAAAAACAGCAGGTGCTTCAACGGATATCAAGTGCTCCTTTAAGTGGGCTCTCCTCCACATCAACTTCAACATCACAAATACTCCAGTCCTCAAAGGTGTCACCCAAATCGCACTTGCTTCCTCACAGCTCCCAAATCTCCAGCTGCCCGTCTGAGTATGAGGTAGAACAGATGGTTGAGTCTGCAGAGCTGTTTACTCATACTATAGCCTGGGAATCAGAGGTCGACTCCAGCGCTTCTGTGAATCCAGACGAGGAAATGATCTGCACTGATGCCCAGAATCTTTATGAGTCGGATCCAGGACCAGACGCAGAAGGTTCTGACCATAATGTAGACCCTCATTCCCAAACTGTAACTCCTGTTGGTGGAGACAATGAGGAAGACGATGATAAGACTCAAATACCTGATTGGAGCGACAACTTTAGTTTTTTGTCAGGGCAGGAACAGGTTGGCTCTGAGGACGACGGGTGTGATAACGCACAGGGTGATGATGATGAGGTTGGAGATCCCACTTACTGTCAACCCACAGTCAGCCAAGAGATGAGGTCAGCAGAGGAGGTGGAGGAAGATGCTAGTGACGACGAGGTCAGGTTGCGCCTTCCTGGACAGAGACGTAGTACTGGAAGCACGTCAACAACTGCATCCTCAAACACAACTCTGCCTCTCACCACAAGTCGTGGTGGCTCTTCAGGTCGCATGGGTGCTAAGCCTTGCATAGCCTGGGCATTTTTTCAGATCGATAAAGATGACCCAACTCGTGTTATCTGTAACATTTGTCAGCAAAAGCTAAGTAGAGGCCAAAAAATACATAGTTTGAGTACTTCATGCATGAACCGGCACATGGACATGAAGCATAAGTTGCAGTGGGAAGCTCAGTGTGCTACAATGCGGCCTAGCCGGCCGGGCCAACCACCGTCTGCCATATCTTGTGCATCCGCGGCCTCTTCATCCTCTGTGACTGGGGGGACAGCAGTCACACCTGTTTTGGGGCGCAGACCTCCCACCTCTTTACCCGCAACAGCCAGCGTGATTGGCAGGTCATCATTTTCTTTGGAGGTGGTAACACCAGCTGGTGTTGAGCGCTGTCCGACATCGATAGCACCACCTTTGGATCAAGGCAACCTAACATGTCCGCCTGCATCTTCCTTACAGACCGGCAGTTTGCCGGGGACACCCTTATCAACCCCGTCTAAGCACAATAGCCAGCCCTCGGTCCCTCAGATGTGGACAAGTAAAAGACCATTTCCTCCTAGCCATGAGAAAGCTAAGACGTTGAATTTCACCATCTGCAAGCTCTTGGCTACAGAAATGCTGCCTTTCCGCCTGGTGGACACAGAGGATTTTCGAGACCTTATGTCCGTCGCAGTGCCCCAGTACCAGATGCCCAGTCGGCACTACTTCTCAAAGAAAGGTGTGCCTGCGCTCCACCAGCATGTCGCACACAACATCACTGCTTCTTTGAGAAACTCTGTGTGTGACAGGGTGCATTTCACCACAGACACTTGGACGAGTAGGCATGGACAGGGGCGTTACATGTCGCTGACTGGGCACTGGGTAACTATGGTGACAGCAGGACAAGGGGCTGCTGTCCAAGTCTTGCCGTCCCCACGAGTTGTGCGTCAATCCTCTTTATGTGAAAGTTCCTCCACTGCTTCTGCCTCCTCAACCTCCTCTCGGTCTTCCACTTGCACCCAAAGCCTGTCTGGTCATGCCACAAGCTTTCTAACTGCGCAGAAGGGATCCTGCACACCTCCTTACTATGCTGACAGTAGGGCTCAACGTCATCAGGCGGTTTTTACATTGAAATGTCTGGGAAATGTGAGTCACACAGCTGAGGAGTTGTGGTCAGCTCTGGAGAACCAATTTCATGAATGGTTGTCTCCACTGGACCTGAAACCAGGGAAGGCCGTGTGCGACAATGCTGCAAACCTGGGTGCGGCCCTTTGCCGGGGCAATGTCACACACGTGCCTTGTATGGCTCACGTGTTGAACCTGGTTGTCCAGCAATTTTTAGCCCACTATCCCAGACTAGATGGCCTTCTGCAGAGGGCACGGTCGCTGTGTGCTCACTTCCGCCGTTCGCATCCCGCAGCTCAGCGACTTACATCTCTACAGAAGTCGTTGGGCCTGCCACTTCACTGGCTAAAATGCGATGTGCCTACCCGGTGGAATTCAACTCTGCACATGTTGCAGCGACTGTGGCAGCACCGACAAGCCCTGGTGCAATACGTTCTGACGTATAGCCTGGGCCAACGAGATTCAGAGGTGGGGCAAATCACGCTGGAGGAGTGGTCTCAGATCAGGGACCTATGCACCCTTCTGCACAGTTTTGAAATGGCGACGAAGATGTTTAGTGCTGACGATGCCATTATCAGCATGACTATTCCGGTGATTTACATGCTGGAGCACATGTTAAACAGAATTCGGAGTCAGGTGGTGGCACAAGAGGAGGTGGAGGAAGTAGAGGAGGAGGAGTTGTATGCGGAAGGGCTAACATCTGCAAGGTCCAGACGGTCGGCAGCACCAAGGCGGCCGGCATGTGAGGGTGGGGGAGATGGTTTTACCAGGGCGCATGGTAGCAGCCAAACTAGTGAGGAAGGTGCAGGAGCCCAGGAAGAAGTGGAGGACGAACTGATGGAAGACTCATCAGATGAGGGAGACCTTGATCACATTTCTGTTGTGCGAGGTTGGGGGGAGAGGACAGAGGAAGGAAGCATGATTGTTACCTCGCCACCAACACAACAGGGACTTGGTGCTCCTGGATGCGCAACACACATGAGTGCCTTCTTGCTGCACTACCTGCAACATGACCCTCGAATTGTGAGAATTAGAAATAATCCTGACTACTGGGTTGCCACACTGTTAGATCCCCGGTACAAAAGTAAATTTGCAGAAATTATTCCTGCCATAGAAAGGGATGCACGCATGCAGGAGTATCAGCAGAGACTGTTGCAGAATCTTACATGTGCTTTTAAACAAAATACCAGTGGTGCACGTAGTGAATCTCACAGTTCCAACTTGTCAACCGTGGGACCGTCAAGTGTTCAGCACTCAAACCGTAACAGAACCACAGTATCTGCTGGTAACATCAATTTTGCGGAATCATTTCACCACTTTTTTAGCCCATCCTTTGCAAGGCCACAGGAGACAAGAAGTCTGACACATAGTCAACGCCTAGAGACGATGGTACAGGAGTATCTCCAAGTAAGCATTGAAGCCACGACTGTGTCACTGGACCCTTGCTCTTTTTGGGCTTCCAATCTGGATAAATGGCCGGAGCTAGCCACTTACGCCTTGGAGATCTTGTCATGCCCCGCAGCCAGCGTTCTGTCTGAACGTGTGTTCAGCGCTGCTGGTGGTGTGCTGACAGATAAGCGCACGCGGCTCTCCACTGATAATGTAGACAGACTCACGTTCATAAAGATGAACAAATCATTGGATCCGAAACGACTTTTCTACCCCTGTGTCATCCTGGGGAGAGTAAAAGCTTGATGATTGTTTAAAATCACCCTACCAACCGTTTTAAGCTTTCAAATTACTAATCATGTTTATCTGTATCTTGACTGGAAAATAATTTGGGCTTTGTAGCAGTGTGCAGCACTGATCCTATTAGGCCATCTATAATAAGCTCCACCAGATTTAAAATTAAAAATAATTTTTAGCTGCATCTAGCCCGGAAAATAATTTTGGGGCTCCGAGATGCGCAAGACACATAAGTGCCTTCTTGCTGCACTACCTGCAGCATGACTCTCATATTGTCAGAATTCGAAGTAATCATGACTACTGGGTTGCCACACTCTTAGATCCCCCAAACTTTTCAATCAACCTTTTCATTTTAATAAAGACCAAAAAAATGGTCATTTTTGAAATTATAAGCATTAGCAGGTTGTTAGAAACTGAAATCAAACAGTTTTCAACTCAAAACTTTATTCTAGGTGATGTTACATTTTCACATAGGACCCCTTGTTCGAAAGGAGCTTCTGAACTCTCTCGTCCATTGAATTTGTCAGGTTTTGGATGGTTTCTGCTTCAATTGTTTTGCATGAGGACAGAATACCCTCCCAGAGCTGTTGCTTAGATGTGAACTGCCTCCCGCCATCATAGACACTCCTTTTAATGATGCTCCAAAGGTTCTGAATGGGGTAGAGGTCAGGGGAGCATGGGGTCACACCATAAGTTTGTCCCCTTTTATGCCCATATCAGCCAGAGATGCAGATGTTTTATGTGCAGCATGAGATGGTGCATTATCATGCAGAAAAATGATCTTGCTGTGAAATACACGGTTCTTCTTCTTGAACCATGGCAGGAAGTGCTGTTTGAGAAAATCCACATACATTATGGAGTTCATCTTTAGCGCCTTCAGGGATCCTAAAGGGGCCGACAATCTCTCTCCCCATGATTCCAGCCCAAAACATTACTCCACTTCCTCCTTGTTGGCGCTGTAGCCGTGTTTGCGTGGGGTGTCCATCAACCAGCCATCCTCCACTCCATCCATCTGGACCATCGAGCGCTGCACGGCACTCATCCGTGAACAAAACAGTTTTGAAATCAGTCTTCATGTAATGTTTGGCCCACTGGAGCCGTTTCTGCTTGTGTGAAGTGGATAGAGGAGGTCGACAGGATGGCGTATGCACAGCTGCAAACCTCTGAAGGACCCTGCATCTTGTTGTTCGGGGGACGTTGGAGGCACAAGCAGCTTCAAAAACTTGTCTGCTGCTATGACAAGGCTTTTTTGCCGCTGCTTTTTCAACCTGACGTAATTGCCTGTAGGAAAGAGTCCTCAATTTGCCCTTATCAGCACGCACACGTGTGTACTGTGAATCAGCTACATACTTCTTGATTGCCAAGACACTTCATCCTGATCATCGCACAATGTTGATTGTAGTCATGCCTTGACCTAAACACTCCACAATTTGTTGCTTCGCAGCAGCCGACACATCCTTTTTCTTTCCCATTTTGGCAGAAAATGTAGGCTGCTGAATAATGTGAGAGAGCCTTCTTAAGTAGTCTTGCCTTTCATTGGACACACCTGCCAAACTAATTAGCACTGGTGTCTGCAATTGCTTACAGTGATATAAAGAGCCCTGACACACATCACCATCAATGAGTTTAACTGACAAACAAACAAATTCTTCCCTTATCACTCCTAAACACTTTTTGCATAATAATTTGGAACACAGTGTACATGTGCTTTTCCACAAAACACCAGTGGTTCACGTAGTGAATCTTACAGTTCTAACTTGCCAACCGTGGTCTGTATGGAGTTGTTCAATAAAGGGCCCAAAATTAAGATAACATAGATGGGAGAGGTCTCTATGAATAGGAATTCCTAAGTATTTGATACCCTGTGAGGGCCAGGCAAAAGGAAAGTTGGACTGGATGGAATCCTATATGGATTTGGGGAGGGAGACATCGAGGGCCTCAGACTTCGCTGCATTGATTTTAAAATTTGACCATGTAACAAAGTGATCTATTTCAGCCATAACAGCATGGATGGATATATGTGATTGAGTGATATATACTAGGACATCATCAGCAAATAGAGAGCACTTGTACTCGGTGCCTCCCACCTCAATCCACCTAATATTGGGGTTATGGCGAATTGATGAGAGCAGGTACTCCGTCACTAGGATGTATAAGAGAGGGGACAGAGAACATCCCTGCCTTGTCCCATTGGTGATTGTGAAAGGTGATGAAAATGTTCTGACGCGCCCCCTGGGCCTTGGGACACCCGGAGCCGGACCCTTTTTGGTGGATGCTGGTGGTTGTAGTCTCCGTGGCGGCAACCCGGTTCCGTGGCTCAGGGCGGTCAAACCAGTGGCGGAACTATTTATGTGGTTTTGATGTTTAAATGTCCGACTACGCCACCCGTGGATTGCGGTCAGAGTGAACCGCCGCTCCAGGGCAGACCGCTGAGGCTGGTGTTGTGGGTGCAGCAGAGCGTAGCATAACTCCCCACGGGAGGAGTATAGCCTCAGGGCAGTGTATGCGGAGGATGGGGGTGATGGTGCAGGGCAGCAGCAGTAATGACACGGAGTCAGTGATGCAGTCCAGGGCCTTTACTCACAGTTCTTATTATCCAGACCACGTCTGCAGGTAACGGCTGCCCACGTCGTACTGTGCTCACCAGGTGAGGGGCTCAGACAACTCCCAGATAACTTTGGAGTGCTTCACAGGACCCCCTTTGTGTGTCCTTTGTCTGGCCTTTCTTACCAACCCTTCTGTCCGGCTGCCTCGGGCCTCCTCTTGGTAAACTTGGCGCCAGTTTCCCTGACCCTATGTGGTGCCTTCCTAGCGGGTGTAGCGAGGGGCTGCGCCACATAAAATGTCACAGCCTCCTGTTTCTAGCTGAGGGTCGTTTCCTGCCTCCACTAGTTTCGGGGACCGGTCTCCCCCTTTGGCCTGACCCCTCCACGCAGGTGGATTCTGGCGTGCGGTGGCGACTCGCCCGTCCGCACCCCTGAGATCCCTTCGTTCCTGGAGCCTTCTCCGCTCCTCTTCCTTCCTTCTCCCTCTTCCAGGCCTGGGCCTCTGTTACTAGGCCCGCCTCCGGAGCAGAGCTCATGCAGAGCCCCTGCTCCCTGCCACTTCTGCTCAGACTTCTCTGCACTGAACTAAGATGGTGCCCACCTTTTATACTCCCTTCTCAATGCACCCAGGAACTGCTTCCTCCCTGCTCCTGCACTACAGGGTTCCCCTTCCTCAGTGTTCCCTCCCCCCACTCCAGCCAGGGACAGGGACTGTCGTGCCCATCTCAGGGGCATATTGGTCGCCCTGCCCCACGGCAATGTGGTGTAATGCATGCAGGTGTCGGGTCCTGATCCACACTACATCCTTACCTGAGAGTGAGATATCACACCTCTGGGTGAGGTGCAATACCTCTGTAGCAACCGAGCCCTCAGGGTGCTACAGTTCCATTTATCTTCAGCCTAGGTGACGTATTGCGATACAGGGCCGTGATTTTGGCTATAAAAGGGTCCCCTAGACCCCTACCCCAAGCTTTTTAAGAGAATCATATATGGCGTGCCAGGAGACTCTATGGAATACTTTCTCAGCATCCAACGAGAGTATCTAATTACAAATTTTTAACTGCATCTAGCCCAGGAAATACTTTGTGCCTAGTAGCAGGGTCTGCTAGTCAGCGGATTATCCCGGCTGTTAAGCAAGCTACACCACCTGTAGTTTGGACACTTCATTTTTTCAAAGGAAATGCTTCGGGACCACGGGATACTCAGTGAAGAGCATCATGAGGCACCCCAAGGCATAGGGGCTGGGACTGGCAGTAGGATGCCTTGCGGTGGACAGCCGAGCTCGATCCTTATAAAAGCTTTTTAACTGCAGCAGCTTTAGTGGACGCTACTGGAGCTGGAATTACGCGGCTGCTGGCATGAGACTTGCCCTCCAATAGATCCTTGTAAATGGATTTAAAGTGTATTCATTCAAATACACTGTGCCTCCACCACAGGGGGGCTCGCTCGACCCACCAGCGGACAGGCACCAGTATTGGGAGAGGGGGGCTGGCCATCAGGGTTCACCGCGGCTCTGGCATAAACCCGGCGACACGGAGGTGGCACGGGCAGGAGCGGACTGGCCGTGTCGGCTTCTCACTTTTTGGATTTTAGAAGGGCATGACATGCCTATATCTGTGTCTCCCCCTCCTTTTACTCCTCCACCTCTTTTATTTTCGCATGACTATATGTACTTGTCACTTTTCCATGTGTTAGTTATGTCTTCTGAGCAGTTTGTCAGCTTTTGGACACCTTTGAAGGTGTTTTCTATGTGTTTCTATGTGTTTTTGTTTGCCTGCCATTGGTTTTAACGGTGTTCGAAGGTGTTCGACGAACAGTTCGGCGAACACACGGGTGTTCGACGAACCGAACCGAACTCGAACACTACGGGGGTGGCTCAACACTACTCAGCACCGACCGTAGGAGAGAAGCTGCGAGATAAAGCATCAGCTTTAACATTCTTAGTACCAGGGATATAGGTAACAGAAAAATGAAACCGAGAAAAAAAAAGTGCCCACCTAGCTTGACGGGCATTCAAGTGCTTGGCAGCATCCAGATAGATCAAATTCTTATGATCTGTGAAAACCTGAATAGGAAATCTAGCGCCTTCCAAAAAATGACGCCAGTGTTCAAACGCAAGTTTAATAGCCAGCAACTCCTGATTTCCAACATCACAATTCAGTTCGGTTTCCGAAATTTTTTTCGAAAAGAAGGCACAAGGATGTACTCCACCCTTCTTCTCCTGAGACAAAACTGCTCCGACCCCCACTGATGAAGCATCGACCTCGACCAAAAAAGGCTTAGTCTCATCAGGCTGCATAAGGATAGGGGCAGAACTGAACCTCTCTTTGAGATACTCAAACGCTTCAATGGCCTCAGTAGTCCACTGGGCCGTATTCGCACTTTTCCTGGTGAGATCGGTTAGAGGTTTAACAATTGCAGAAAAATTCTTAATGAATTTCCTGTAATAATTGGCAAAACCCAAAAATCTCTGTATAGATTTCAAACCAATAGGCCTAGGCCATTCCTGCACAGCCTGAACCTTCACAGGGTCCATCTCAAAGCCCTCGCTGGAGACAATGTAGCCCAAAAAACTAATTTTCTGCACAGCGAACTCACATTTCTCCAGCTTAGCAAAGAGTGAATTATCACTCAATAACTGCAAAACTTCACGTACACTCTGCCAATGGGACTCGAGATCTGGTGAATAAATCAAAATGTCATCCAAATGCACAACCACATTCTTACCAATCAAAGGTCTCAGGATGTCATTAATAAGGTTCTGAAAAAATGCAGGTGCATTGGTAAGACCAACAGGCATCACCAGATTCTCAAAATGACCTACCGGAGTGTTAAAAGCAGTTTTCCATTCATCACCCTCCTTCACACGTAACAAATTGTATGCCCCCCGGAGATCAATTTTGGAGAACCACTTGGCTCCCACTAACTGGTTAAGCAAGTCAAGAATTAACGGCAATGGGTAGGAATTGCGTATGGTAATCTTATTAATTTCACAAAAATCCAGACATGGACGTAAACCGCCGTCCTTTTTTTTAACAAAGAAGAATCCAACTGCCACAGGTGACTTAGAAGGTCTAATGTGACCAGCAGCCAGGCTAGTCTGTATGTACTCCTGTAAGGCCTTTCTTTCAGGGATAGTCAGATTAAACAAGCGACTTTTGGGAAGAGTAGCACCCGGAACAAACTCAATGGCGCAATCATAATCCCTATGAGGAGGTAAAACTTGTGACTCATCCTCTGAAAAAACCCTCCAAAAATCTTGAATAGGTACCGGTAATTCCCCTTTTTCCACAGCCGCAATGCGACCATTACAACATTTATCATAGCACTTCGGACTCCAAGACTTAATCACATTAGTAGACCAGTCCAATAAAGGATTGTGCAGTTTTAACCAAGGCAAACCTAAAACTGGAGAGGGCAAATTATCCAAAACAACCAAGTCCAAAATTTTTTGGTGACCTCCATTGATAGTGAGAGGAAATGCAGCAGTCTTGTGAGTAATACATGTCAAAGGAGTGTTATCAATTGCAACCACAGAAATAGGTGATGACAAAGGTTTGGATTTCAATTTAAGGTTTTCCAAAAACCCTTCATCAATCACATTAAGTGTTGAACCACAATCCACAAATACCTGAAATTCAATCAAATCTCCCTGCAGAGTAGTACTCCCAGAAAGAAACACTCCTGCAGAGCGTAAACAAGCTACACGGGCGTAACTGACCTTTTTTTTTTCTTTACTTAAACGACGCTCACAATACTTAATCAAATGGTCAGCTTTACCACAATAAAGACACAAACCCTCGGCGAATCTCCGATCTCTTTCCTGAGAGCTGAGTGACATCGCCCCAACCTCCATTGGTTCTCCGCTGTCAGAGCAGATTTTCTGGGAATTAGGACCTGAAGTTACAGGAGTTTTTACATCATTAGCCCTGGACCTCAGTCTCCTGTCCACACGAACAGCTAACTGCATAGCTTCCTGCAGAGTCTCAGGTGCAGGGAATGCAATTAGCAAATCCTTAACCCTTTTGTAACGGGTCTGGGAGGTGGAACCTCTGAGCAACTATACAAGGGGGCGGTCCTTGTAACGAAGCGGGTGGCTCCCAGGGAAGAGGGGCAGGTAGTCACGGCAAGTGACAGGGACAGTCTCTGGGTAGAGGGGCAGGTAGTCACGGCAAGTGACAGGGACAGTCTCTGGGTAGAAGGGCAGGTAGTCACAGCAAGTGACAGGGACAGTCTCTGGGTAGAAAGGCAGGTAGTCACGGCAAGTGACAGGGGCAGTCTCTGGGTAGAAGGACAGCAGGCAGGTGGCTGGTGAGCGCTCCCAGGAGAGCGGGCGAGAGTCTCTGGACAGGCAGGTGGTCACGGCAAGTGACGGCAGAACCTCCAGGTAGACTAGCAGACAGGTAGCAGGAGGACGCTCCCAGGTGAGCGGGCAAGAGTCTCTGGACGGGCAGGTGGTCACGGCAAGTGACGGCAGAGCCTCCAGGTAGGCTAGCAGGCAGGTAGCAGGTGAGCGCTCCCAGGTGAGCGGGCAAGAGTCTCTGGACAGGCAGGTGGTCACGGCAAGTAACGGCAGAGCCTCCAGGTAGGCTAGCAGGCAGGTAGCAGTTGAGCACTCCCAGGTGAGCGGGCAAGAGTCTCTGGACAGGCAGGTGGTCACGGCAAGTGACGGCAGAGCCTCCAGGTAGGCTAGCAGGCAGGTAGCAGGTGAGCGCTCCCAGGTGAGCGGGCAGGCTGGTCCATAGACAGACTGACAGGTGTCGGAAGGCAGACCGTCGGACCGCAGGCTTGCAAGCAGGTAAGCGGATATCAGGCAGGTATCAAGCAGGAATCTGGCAGGTGACTGGCAGGTAACTGGTAGCGGGACCTGAGGACTGAAGCAGAGTGAAGGCTTTGCAACAGCATTGCTCGGGCACCTCTATTTTGGAGGAGGTGCCTTATATATGGTGAAGTCCTCCGGCCATTGGCCGGGGACTCCTTAGGATGGCGCGCGCGGCCCCATTAAGAGAGGGGGAGCGCGCCCTAAGCACCGTGGCCGGGAAGCAGCGCGCGCTGCCAGCAGAGCGGGAGGAAGACGCCGGGCACGGAGAGGAGAGGTGAGGGGAACAGCGTCCCTGCCTAGCAGGAGGCAGGGACGCCGACGCTACACCTTTCACTCAGACCAGCAAGAAATAAACATCTCAACACAGAATCATTCCATTTAACTTCTGAGGCCCATCTCCTGAAGTGTGTGCAATTATTTTCAACATCATCAGACCCCTGATTCAAACGTCTAAGTTCTGATTCAGCAGATGAGATTCGATCAGGATCGTCATATAATAGCCCCATAGCAGAAAAAAATTCTTCAACAGAACTTAAACACGGATCATTAGGTTGGAGAGAAAAGGCCCACCCCTGTGGTTCTTTGCGCAGAAGTGACATAATAAAAGCAATGCGCTGTGATTCATTCCCAAAGGATCTTGGTCTCAAACGAAAATATAACAAACAAGCATTTTTAAAGGAAAAAAAATATTGCTGTTTAACATAAAAAACATCAGGCAGTCCTACCTTGGGTTCGACAAAATGCGCTCCAGGACAGCTACTCACGTGTTGCTGAAGCTCGGCCACCTCCAGAGACAATCCCTGAGCCAAATCCTGGACGGAAACCATACTGATCACCGAATTTCTTTCCTTTTAGTTTTGTTTTTTTTTGTCTGGACTTACTGTTATGATCTGCAACGTATACTATGGAAAGATAGGGGAAAGCTGTCCCTACAGTAAGACTAATCTGAATTCCTACGATGTAGCGGGCTGCCAAGTCCTTGTGAACAGACCCGCCTTAGTCCTCGGCTAGTCTGAACAAAGACCTATAGAATTAAGGGAGGTGTCCCTAAATGAACTAAGGACTGGGACAAAAATGGGACACCTCCTAAACAGAAGTTGTTGCAGAGAACAAAAGACAAACTGACAAAAAGTACTAGAGGTCCCAGAGGACCAAGCGAACTGACAGAGATAGGCACCGAAGCACCTGGCTAGACAGACAGTCAAACAACACTGAAGTCCAGCAAAGCCAGAAGGGCTTGACCGCAAAACACAAGATAGAAAAATCTAACTGGAGGGTTCTAACAGCCAGTTCATTCCACGTGTCCAGCTTGGATACCCAATAGTTATAATGCACAGAGGAATCATGGAGGACGTTGGTACGGTCGTCAAGGTACTTTTTCAGCATCTTCCAAAACTTTTCCCTACTTGTCAGAGTACTCCGCATCAGGGCCTGGGCGCTGGGAGGGGATGAGAAAACTGTCCCAGACCTTTGACAGTGTTCCCCTGTCTCTGCTGCATCGTATTTGTGTCTCCCTCGCCTGTACTCCTTGGTTGTCCAACAAACTGTGACATCTGCCACCAGCGTTTTGAGATGGGAATTTTTTTAAGAATTCTTCAACAAGGGCCTTCTGGTACTGCAACATTTTATTAGATCTCTCCACCACGGGAAGAAGAGATAAAAAGTTCTTCTTGTAGCATGGGTCTAGAAGTGTGACCAACCAGTAACTAGTGTTGAAAAAAATGCATACAATGCGAGGGTCACGGAAAAGACAGCGGAACATAAAGTCAGCCATGTGTGCCAGATTGCCAACAGCCAAGACTTCCCTGTCTTGACCAAGAGGAAGAATGTCCATGCTCTCCATCCTCATCCTTTTCCTGGTCCTCCTCCTCGTTCTCCCTCTCCTCAGGCAATCCACGCTGAACAGACGGTTTGATTGTTGTGTGGGTAGTACCGTCTGTAGTGTAGGAAAACAGCTCCTGTTCCTCCTCCTCATTATCACCCAATTCGCGTTGATATGAGGCTGGGTTGTGTGGCATCACCCTGTATAGTTCCTTGCTCTATCTCATCGTGCTCTGCCTGTAATGCCTCCTCTTTAATTGTGAGCATCGAGCGTTTCAGTAGACAGAGAAGACGGATGGTGACGCTAATTATCGCGTCATCACCGCTCACCATCTTGGTGGAGTCTTCAAAGTTTTGTAGTGCAGCACAGATGTCAGACATCCATGCCCAGTCATCAGCTCTTATGTGCAGAGGCTGACCTGAATTCCGACGGACGTGTTAAAGCTGGTACTCAACTACTGCCCTCTGCTGCTCAAAAGTCCTTACCAACATCTGAAACGTTGAGTTCCATCGCGTGGTGACATCGCACACCAGTCGATGAGCTGGAAGCTGCTGAAGCACGGCGAGGTCAAGAGAAGCTGTAGGTGACTTTCTGAAATGGGCAAACACGCGGCATACTGTCAGAAACTGCTCAGGCAGATCCACCACTAAGTTGAGCAGATAGGTCAGGCAAGGTACCTGTGCGAGGTTGCCAAGCCTCAGAGCTGCCATCAGTTTCCAGCCATTGTCACACACGAACATGACTGGCTGTAGGTTCAGTGGTGACAGCCACAGATGTGCCTGCTCTGTTACAGCTATCTACAACTGTGCAGTGTTGTGCAGTTTGTTACCTAAGCACATTAGCTTCAGCACAGCCTGTTGCTGCTTGGCTGAGGCAGTGCTGCAGTGCTTCCAGCTTCTGACTGATGTGGTCATTTTGGAGATGGAGGCTGAAGAGGAGGAGGAGGTGCAGGTGCTGTAGAATGTGGACGCAACCCGGATTGACCCAGGGCCCACAATCCTTGGCGTCGGGAGGACTTGTTCCGTCCCAGGGTCCGACTGTGTCTCAGCTTCCACTATATTAAGCCAGTGTGCCGTCAGTGAGATGTACCGTCCCTGGCCACAGGCACTTGTCCACGTGTCCGTGGTTAGGTGAAATTTCCCAGTAACTGCGTTGGTGAGGGCACGGCTAATGCTCTTTGACACGTGCGTGTGTAAGGTGGGGACGGCATACCAGGAGAAATAGTGGTGGCTGGGGACCGATTACCGAGGGACGGTTGCCGCCATGAGGTTGCAGAAAGATTCCATCTCCATGAGCCTAAAAGGCAACATTTCAAGTGCAAGCATTTGAGAAATGTGGCAGTTTATTTGCACTTGCGTTCAAAGGACTGGGGTAGGGACAATTGAATGCTGCGCTGAAACAAGGACGTGGACGCTGATGGAGGTGGTTGCAAGTGTGCAATGACAGGTCACACATGTCACCTTGTCAGGTTGGGTTTGTGACTTCATCTTCCACCACGTCATCTTCCACGTATACACCCTGGGCCTCCTCCTGACTTGCTGGCAATTGTGTCTCATCATCATCACTCACCTCTTGCGACAGTGATTGCACTTTCCCACCGTCGCCTTCATGTGACTGTGGCTGCTACATGCAATCTCCTCTTGCACGGCTTGAAGAGGGCCGGGTGAGAGGCCTTAATCTATAAATGGAAAAGTGAACAGCGCTTCGGACTGCCCAAGTTTGGAACCACTTGTCACTGGGCACCAGGCATGGTGGGAGGAACGAGGATCAGGGTGAGAAATATGTGGTCCAGACTCACAGCTACTGAGACTGGACTGTGTGAAAGACAGGGTGGTGGTGGTGGCAAAGAAACTGGAAGCATTATCTGCTATCCAACCAGCAACCTTTTCACACTGCTCTGGCTTCAATAGTGGTGTCTGCGGCCATCCACAAAGTGGGACAGGAAGATAGAGCGACATGATGTGGGTGCTTGTTGTGCTCCCTCAGCAGGCACAATTTCAGCTTGCCCAAGTCTTCGGCCTTAGCGTGCACCATCACCATCACGTCCACTTTCCAGTCCCTTGCCACACGCCTTGCTCATTTTAAATGGAGTTTAATATTTGGCATGCTCCCAAAAATGTCAGGATTATTACCGCAGTAATATCGGATCACGGTTTTAGGCAGTGGCCTTATTGGCATGGCATTGGTCAGCAACCAAGTGTGAATAGGTTTGAACAACACACAGCTGGCAGACTTTAAATGGAGTATAATACTTGTCACGTTTCCAAAAAAGTCAGGATTATTACTGCATTATTATCGGATCACCTGAGATGATGGTTTCTCTGCTTCCACAATACAGCAATGCTACTAAAATCAAACAAAGCTGGCTAAATGCTGCTAACAAGCAAATGGAGTAGTAAATATGGTGTATTATATTGCTTTTCAAGCAAATAATCAGGATTCAGAGCAAAAGGAATATTAGCCCTGATATCTAGGGCTATGGATATCAGTAATAGCAGCAGACAGAACGTGCAATGGACCATATTCTATTCTATACGCTATCCACAAACTATGCCTGCCTAACTCCTGCTCTCACCAGAATTGATATGCATCTCGATTAGTTATTAGAAGGTCTGTCAGTTTAGATATATATTTCTGTGGAATACTTCACTAAATAAACCGCCAATTCTCTCCCTCACTCAGCTGCAGCTCTCCCTACCCTGCCTGTCTGAAGGGTAGACTGTGACGAGCATAGGCTTAGTGGTTCTTATATAAACCTGATGATGCTATGCGGCCAGCCAATCACTGTCATGCCACAACCAGCATGGCTGCTGCATTTCAGTGACTGGCAGGCAATCCCCGTATGTTTACTCGCTGTTTAAATAGCGTCAAACATCTGGATCAGGGACTCGAGCTCCCGCCCGAGCATCCAGGAAGTACTCGCCGAGCATTTCAAACAGTGAGATGTCCAGGCGAGTGCCGAGCAGTTGTGAGCACGCTCGCTCATCACTACTGTAGATGCATCCGCAGTTGGTCCTTCAGGGTTCTGGACTGATTAGCACTAGACCTTTTTAAAAGGTGCTGGCTGGCTGCTTACAAAGGCTCTTATTGAAGCTTGATCCATCCCCGGCCAACAACGTAGAGGTTTTTGGCTTTCAGTGGGTGACTGGGACTTCACTTGTGGAATCCACCTATCTCCTGTTTGGATTGCTGTGGTAAAAAATAAATGCACCTGAAAGATAAGCAAAGCCTGTTTCTTTTGACTTTGGACATGTAAATAACATTCGCAATGAGGCTGAAGAAATCAGAAACCAGTGCACAAAGATTCTACATTAAGTATTTTTATACAGGTTTGTGGATTCCTCAAAACAGACAGAAAGTTCATTAGCTCATCCCTATGAGCACGTGAAAGCTCACCTTCCCTCCAAACTGTTAGAAGAGTTACATGGACTGAATTTGTATATAGCAGGCCTCAGTGATCTCCCAAACCATATTCTTGAAGCTTTTTCCACTCAACAATATGACAAGGTCCTGTCAGCTTCTTGGCATCTGCTCCACCGGCACCTGGATACACATTGGTCTACTTTAGAAATTCTGCAGTTTTTGGGAGAAAAGTTGAAAGATCAAATTGATTATGCCCATCAATATATCAATCTGATTCGAGAAAACTTAATAAACGTGAGCTTATTAGTGGAGCACTGTAAAAACCGCATGTCTTATTGTTCTGGCAGTGAGTAAATATTCAAAGGGTTCGTCTCTCTGAAGTATGGAGTAGTCACATGTACACTTTCCGTGTATAAAGGAGACGTGGACTTTATTTATTCAACTTCTTGATCATAGAAGCAAAGGATATTATTCAGAGTTTCTGCACATTAATGAGTACAATATTGCAGCATTACCAAAGGACCTCTGTCAATCAAGAAAAGGGACTGACTTTAATATGAAATTGGTAGGGTGTAATTGTCCAACAAGAAATAATAAGCCAAGCCAAGGGTGCACATAAGCGCCCTCATTTGCATCTAAAAAATTAAATAATAAATTATAACTTGGGCTATGTCTCCAATAGAAATGGGTATGCAAATTAATTGGCATTTTGGGAGTGAAACTGTTATGATCTGCAACATGAACTAAGGAAAGATAGGGGAAAGCTGTCCCTACAGTAAGACTAAGCTGAATCCCTACGATGTAGCGGGCTGCCTGTTCCTAGCGAACAGATCCGCCTTAGTCCTCGGCTAGTCTGAACGAAGACCTATAGCATTAGGGGAGGGGTCCCTAAAAGAACTAAGGACTGGGACAAAAAATGGGACACCTCCTAAACAGAGAAGCAGAACACCAAAAGACAAACTGACAAAAAGGTACCAAAGGTCCCAGAAGGACCAAGTGAACTGACAGAGAAAGGCACCGAAGCACCTGGCTAGAGAAACAGTCAAACACTGAATCCAGCACAGCCGAAAGGGCGGAGCTGGAATATAAAGGCAGATGGTCACGTGACCGCAAAACACAAGATGGAAAAAACAAACAGGAGGGTTCTAACAGAAACACTCCCTTTAAATGTCCTTTGTACACATGTACTGCTGAGAACAGTGCTTTTCTTTGTGCACAGGATGATCATGTTAATATTCATTCTGTGCACATGAAAGCAAAATTACATCCTGTCTAAACAGGTTATTATGCGACTGCTGATCGGCTTCTTATAGCAGATCAGCGATCATTTAAAGGCTGGAACTGACCAATGTAAATGCACATTAGATCTAAGTACCTGACTCCATGATGATTTTTCACATCCACAGTTCGTCTCTGCAGACTTTCGTCTTTTCCGGTCTTCTACATCACATCCAGAAATGGTACCATTAAAAATAACATTGTCATTATAATGCCACATGAATACTACCCCTCCTACCCCATTTGCCATACAGAACTCCCTCATGCTATTCCAGTCTCCATTCCAAGGCCCCATACTACCCCATTTTCCATACCGAGCCCCCTCATGCAACTCTATACTCCATACCGAGCCCCCTCATGCTACCCCATTCTTCATGCCAAGCCTCCCCATGCTACCACATTCTCCATGACAAACCCCACTATGATATACCTTCTCCATACCAAGCCTTCTCATCTCTTGCTACCTCTTCTACATACCAAGCCCCCATGCTATCCTATTCTCCTTAACAAGCCCCTCATGCTACATCATTCTCCACACTGAGGCCCCCACACTACCCCATTCTTCATGCTGAGCCTGCCCATGCTATCCCATTCTCTTTTCCAAGCCTCCCATGTTACCCCTTCTCCATACTAAGCCCCCTCATGCTACCCCTTCTCCATAGCGAACATCCTCATGCTACCCCTTATCTATATCGAGCCCTCCTCCCTATTCGCCATTCTAAGGATCATCACATTCACCATACCGAGGCCCCCACCCCATTCTCCATACTGTGGTCCCCACCCTATTCTCCATACCAAGGCTCCCCCGAGTATCTTTGGCTCTATGAGTCATTACCTGCTGCAGGATTTTGCTTTTCCTTCTTCATGGTGCTCTGCAATGACGTCAGCAGGGTGTTGAGATGACCTCATTGCGCTGCTGTGACATCAGCAGCATGAGCACATCTCTGCACATTGGGTCAGGGAGCTGATTGGAGCTCAACTCACCCAGTGTCACGCAAGGTGTGGGAAAGACTTAGTGCGAAACAGAGGGAAGAAGGAAAGGGAGCCCAGACACTAGGGAAAGGGGGGAGTGGAGACCTCCTAGTCTGGTCTAGTGTCACCCAGCCTCAACTATCAACCCTATTTTGGTTCTTAATCAATTGCCGCACACGTTTCTCGCCCTGTCTTTCGCTGGCGTTACACTCAGGCTAGGGAAGGGAGGAGATGAGCACTAGTCAATCTCCACTGAACTCAAAAAAGAAAAAGGAAGGACAAACAGGGGAAATTGCTTAGCTTTTAGATGACTCCAAACAAATGTGCACACGTCCTCAAACACCAGAGAAGAGGAAGTACTGCTGTTGCTGAAGTCTTCACTAGGAGTAATGAATATCGCTGGCAACTCCCTCTGAAACACAGAAGGTATTTATACACCCAGGCAGGTTGTTAATTATCCAGAGAGAGGTAGCCGCTGGGTCCTAGAGACAGCCTCAAGAAAATGTCTATAATGCCAAATGTAGATATCTTCTGCAACCAACTGCAGGTCGACTGTCTGTCACCTCTGACACACCCGTGACAGTACCCCTTCCTCTATGAGTGGCCTCCGGACACACAGGACCAGGTTTCTCAGGATAAGAGGTGTGGAATTATCGAACCAACCTCTGACACAGAAACCCACATCCTCTCCTCTGGACCATAGCCTTTCCAGTGCACCAAGTATTGTAGAGAACGACGTTGGAGACAAGAATCTACAATCCTTGAAATCTGAAATGCCAGATTATTGGTATATGAAACAGTTGTGGACTTCTTTGTTTGTGTGAAGGAGGACTTTATGCTGATCTGACAGTAGATAGAGATGTTGTGTAAAGTTTCCTTGTTTACTGTATTGTAAAAAGAAAAAAGTCTCTCTTGTATTTTATGTTTTGTTCTTACTTCCTGGTGCAGTACTGTGTGACTGTGCGTTTTTTCCTTTACCTCATGTTCTGAGAAGTGAAAGCTTGTTATCCCATGTAATCTGCTCTGTTAAGTTTATTCTGCAACTGTGGGTATCCAGAAGCTGTGCAACAGGTTATGGGCCCAGGCACCGAGGACCCCAGACACCCAGGACACCAGAACTCTCAGCAAGACCCTGGTGAATGCAGAAGAATTCTTCAGTACAATTCTCTCCAAACAAGTAAGACAAGTTAAAGATGACAAGTAGCACAGAGCTAAAACTCACAGTAGCTAAGCTGAATAATGAGAATTATCAGTTCTGGAAGTTCAAAGTAGAAATCTTATTGTCTAAAGATGATTTATGGGAAGTAATCACTACAGTTAGACCTGATGAGGATAATCAGACATGGGATAAGAAAAATAGAGAAGCAAGAGCTACCATCAGTCTATTAGTGGATGATGCTCAATTAATCCACATAAGGAATGAGGATACAGCAAAGGGAATGTGGGAAGCACTAAGAAAGCTACATGAAAGACCCAGCTTAAATCACAAGTTATTTCTGCTAAGAAAGCTTTACAGTATGAGACTAAGTGCAGACAATGACATACAGAAGCATATATTCTCTATTATGGAAGTGATATCACAGCTGAGATCAATTGGTGAAGATATTAAGGAAAGCCATGAAGCAGCAATATTATTGTGCAGTTTACAGGATTCATATACTGCTTTGATAAATGCACTAGAGACAAGATCTGAAACAGACATTACATTAGAGTTTGTGAAGACCAGACTCATAGATGAATATCAAAGAAGGAAAGAACAAACAAATGATTCTTCTACTGAAAAAGATTATGGAAATGCTCTTAAAGCTACAGAATCAAAAAGACCCTATAATAAAGAGACAAGAGAATATTTCAGGTGAAAAGAAAAAAGGACATTTAAAGAAAGACTGTACTATATGGAAAGCAGAACAACAGAAATTACATCATAAAGAGAATACACAGAAGGTGAAAAACACAATTTCTGATTCATGTGAAAATAATTGGAATGGCACATTTAAAGTGACTGATAAGAAATCATCGTTGGGTTGGTTTATTGACTCAGGAGCAACAAGTCACATGACAAGTAATAAAAATTTCTTTATTGAACTTAATTTAAATAAGAAGGAAGCCATTTATCTTACAGATGGAAGCACAATAACTGCAGAAGGTGTTGGATAGGGAATGCTAAACTGTTCTAACAAGTTTGGGCATGATTCAAAAATACTTGTACAGGATGTGTTATATGTTCCAGGATTAGAAGGAGGATTGTTATCTGTAAAACGTCTAACTGCTAAAGGACTTACTGTAAAATTCAAAGATGATGAGTGTACAATCCTTGCAGGAAACAAGGTAATAACCAATGTCAAGGCAGATGAACAATTATATCATTACACATTAAAGGAACAGATGAAGTTGTGTACACATGATCACAAGAATTGTATTCACATGTGGCATAGACATCTAGGACACAGACATCCATTTATAGGTGACTACTCAAGATACACAGTCACATACTTGATCAAGAACAAAAGCAAAGTTTTCAATAAACTAGTAGACTACGTGACAAAGTCGAATAACAAATTTCAGAGGAAGCCAATTGTCATTAGAAGTGATAATGGAGGTGAATTCACAGGACACCAAATTGAAAACTACTTAAGAAAAAATGGTATAGAGCATCAAAAGACTGTTCCTTACACACCTGAACGAAATGGAGTAGCAGAAAGGAAAAACAGAACTCTGACTGAAATAATAAGGTGCATGCTGACAGATTCCAAACTATCAGAGAAATATTGGGGTGAAGCAGCAATGACAGCTACATACAGTGCCTACAAGTAGTATTCAACCCCATGCAGATTTAGCTGGTTTGATAAGATGCAAATAAGTTAGAGCCTTCAAACTGCAAACGAGAGTAGGTTTTATGAACAGAAGCATAAATCTTACAAACCAAAAAGTTATGTTGCTCAGTTGAATTTTATTAAATTTTAAACATAAAAGTGTGGGTCAATTATTATACAACCCCTATGTTTAATATTTTGTGAAATAACCCTTGTTTGCAATTATAGCTAATAATCGTCTTTTATAAGACCTGATCAGGCCGGCACAGGTCTGTGGAGTTATCTTGGCCCACTCCTCCATGCAGATCTTCTCCAAGTTATCTAGGTTCTTTGGGTGTCTCATGTGGACTTTATTCTTGAGCTCCTTCCACAAGTTTTCAATTGGGTTAAGGTCAGGAGACTGACTAGGCCACTCCAACACCTTGACTTTTTCCCTCTTGAACCAGGCCTTGGTTTTCTTGGCTGTGTGCTTTGGGTCGTTGTCTTGTTGGAAGATGAAATTACGACCCATCTTAAGATCCTTGATGGAGGAGCGGAGGTTCTTGGCCAAAATCTCCAGGTAGGCCGTGCTATCCATCTTCCCATGGATGCGGACCAGATGGCCAGGCCCCTTGGCTGAGAAACAGCCCCACAGCATGATGCTGCCACCACCATGCTTGACTGTAGGGATGGTATTCTTGGGGTCGTATGCAGTGCCATCCAGTCTCCAAACGTCACGTGTGTGGTTGGCACCAAAGATCTCGATCTTGGTCTCATCAGACCATAGAACCTTGAACCAGTCTGTCTCAGAGTCCTCCAAGTGATCATGAGCAAACTGTAGACGAGCCTTGACATGACGCTTTGAAAGTAAAGGTACCATACAGGCTCGTCTGGAACGGAGACCATTGCGGTGGAGTACGTTACTTATGGTATTGACTGAAACCAATGTCCCCACTGCCATGAGATCTTCCCGGAGCTCCTTCCTTGTTGTCCTTGGGTTAGCCTTGACTCTTCGGACAAGCCTGGCCTCGGCACGGGAGGACACTTTCAAAGGCTGTCCAGGCCGTGGAAGGCTAACAGTAGTTCCATAAGCCTTCCACTTACGGATGATGCTCCCAACAGTGGAGACAGGTAGGCCCAACTCCTTGGAAAGGGTTTTGTACCCCTTGCCAGCCTTGTGACCCTCCACGATCTTGTCTCTGATGGCCTTGGAATGCTCCTTTGTCTTTCCCATGTTGACCATGTCTGAGTGCTGTTCACAAGTTTGGGGAGGGTCTTAAATAGTCAGAAAAGGCTGGCAAAAGAGATCTTTAATCCACACATGTGAAGCTCATTATTCTTGGTGCCTGAACTACTTCTTAATACTTTAGGGGGACCAAACAGAATTCTTGTGGTTTGAGGGGTTGAATAATAAATGACACTCTGAATTAACTTTTAACGTTTTTAAAAAAAAACCAAAAAAAAAACCAAACAAAATTTGCTGCAGTGCATTTCCCACTTCCAGGCTGATCTACAGTACAAATGTCACAATGCCAAGTTAATTCCGCATGTGTCAACCAGCTAAATCTGCAGGGGGTTGAATACTACTTGTAGGCACTGTATCTACAGAACCGACTTTTTCTAGAAAACTGAAAAAAAAACATATGAACTGTGGCAAGGTATGAAACCAAGTGTAAATCATTTAAAAGTTTTTGTATTCATTCCAACAGGAAAACGTTCCAAACTTCAAAATAGGTCCATGGCAGGAATATTTGTTGGATATAGTGAAAATTGCAAAGGATATAGAATCCTAGATCCCAAAACAGACAGAATTATGGTGAGTAACAGTGTGACATTCATTGAGGATCTAAATGAAGACACTATGATTTCACTGGAAACAAAAAATGAGAAAAACAGCAATGATATAGCTGAAGGAATATCTGATGAAAAAGAAGTTGAAAGTAATAAAAACAGAATACTGAAAGTGAAGAGAAACAACTACAAACAGACACAGAACCAAGACGTTCAATAAGAGAAAACAAAGGAAAACCACCAATACGCCTTTCATACAAGGCAAGTACAAGTAAAATTTATAAGCCTACCTCTTGGGAAGACATATCTTGACTTCCTGAAGAAGAAGCCAATAAATGGATAGAGGCAACATAAGTAGAAAACCACCAATACGCCTTTCATACAAGGCAAGTACAAGTAAAATTTATAAGCCTACCTCTTGGGAAGACATATCTTGACTTCCTGAAGAAGAAGCCAATAAATGGATAGAGGCAACATAAGTAGAAATAAAATCCATGCATGACTCAAAAACATGGACACTAACAGAATTACCCGAAGGAAGAAAAGCTATAGGATGTAAATGGGTTTTTAAAGTAAAAGTACTGAACAGATGGCACAGCTGAACGATACCGAGCAAGACTCATAGTTAAAGGTTATTCTCAAAAATATGGAGAAGACTATGATGAAACATTTGCTCCAGTTGTCAAACATACTACAATAAGAACTTTGTTTGCAGTTGCAGCAATGAAACAAATGGAACTGAAACATCTGGATGTAAAGACAGCATTTTTGAATGGAAGTTTAACAGAAGATATTTACATGGAACAACCTCCAGGATTCAAAGATGAAATTAACCCAAACATGGTTTGCAAATTACAGAAAAGTATATACGGTTTAAAACAAGCTGCTAAATCGTGGAATGATAAAATCACGGAGGTGTTCACAAATGAAAAATTTAAAAGAAGCAAAGCTGATCCTTGCCTGTACACAAAAAGACTAATGGACACATGGATCTATGTACTCATATATGCTGATGACATTTTAGTTTGTTTTGAAAAAGAAAGGGATAAAGAGGACATACTAAAAATCCTGAATCAACATTTCGAGATCAAAGACTTGGAAAATGTGAAACAATACTTAGGAATACAGATAGAAAGAAGAAGATGGAAGTTTCCTACTTAATCAAAATCACATGATTCAAGACATAACCAAAACATTTGGATTGAAGGATGCAAAACCAGCAAAGTCTCCAATGGAAACTAAAGAGATGAGTAGTAAGAAAAATGTGTTACCAAATAATGAAGAGTGCAGAATGGCGATAGGAAAATTACTGTATCTAGCGACTGTTACAAGGCCTGACATTGCAGCAGCAGTAGGAATTCTGAGTAGAAAAGTGTCCAAGCCAAATAAAGCGGATTGGAATGCTGTGAAGAGAGTAATACGTTATTTGTAAGGAACCAGCAATGTTAAACTGAAACTGCCTATAAGTGATGATAAATGCATTTTAACTGGATACATTGATGCAGATTGGGCTGCAGATCCAACTGACAGAAAATCTACCAGTGGCTATCTTTTCTTTCTCTCAGGTGGACCAATTAGTTCGACTAGTAAAAAACAATCAATTGTAACGCTGTCGTCAACAGAGGCAGAATATGTTGCAGCAGCACATGCGAGTCAAGAAGTTCTATGGTTAAGACAATTGCGAACAGACCTAGGACAGGCACAGTTGGAACCAACAAAAATAAATAAGCACAATCAGGGATGTCTTGTTCTTGCTCAGATGGAAAGAGTTAACCCAAGAACCAAGCACATTGATGTGAAGTATCATTTCTCGAGGGACCATCAGGAACAAGGAATCCTGAAATTAGAATATTGTCCAACTGAAGATATGACAGCAGATATTTTCACACAGGCATTGAATGCTGAAAAACATCAGAGACTAATGAAGAAATTGAGTTTGACTGAATAAATCCTTACTGTTGAGAAAGGTTGTTGGTATATGCAACAGTTGTGGACTTCTTTGTTTGTGTGAAGGAGGACTTTGTGCTGATCTGAGAGTAGATGGCGATGTTGTGTAAAGTTTCCTTGTTTACTGTATTGTAAAAAGAAAAAAAGTTTCTCTTGTATTTTCTGTTTTGTTCTTACTTCCTGGTGCAGTACTGGGTGACTGTGCGTTTTTTCTTTTACCTCATGTTCTGAGAAGTAAAAGTTTGTTATCCCATCTAATATGCTCTGTGAAGTTTCTACTGCAACTGTGGGTATCCAGAAGCTGTGCAACACAGATTACCACGAACTATTACTGGGGGAGGTAGTAGAGGTGAGGGCTCAAGAGGTTCCACATACTTTTTGAATAAGGACCTGTGGAACACATTGTGGACCTTAAGGGCCTGAGGAAGTTCAAGACGAAACGCTGCTGGGTTAATGATGGCGGTTTATTTTATAGGGACCAATAAACCTAAGTCCCAGCTTCCAAGAAGGAACTTTCAATCTTATATTCTTGGTAGACAACCACGCAAGGTCATTCACATTCAGGTCCAGACCTGGCAAGCGTTTTCTATCAGCCATACTTTTATACCTGTCTCCCATGATCTTTAAATTACTCAGAACACCCTGCCATACCGAGGAGAGCGGCAAAGCAAACCATTCCGCCTAAGGAACTCCTGAAGCTCCTCCCCCACTAAAGGTACCAAACTGTGGGTGATAAACGTATGCACCGAAGAACGGTGACCTGCCAGTGGATTCTTGACGATGATTATTAATGGCAAATTTTGCCAGCGGTAAGTAGGATGCCCAATCCTCCTGATTTTCGGAGACGAAACATCTTAGGTAGGTCTCCAAATTCTGATTGACACGCTGGGTCTGACCATTCGAATGAGGGTGAAAGGCAGAAAAAAAGGACAGCTGCACCCCCAGTCGAGAATAGAATGCCTTCCAGAACTTGGAAACAAACTGGGTCCCCCGATCTGACACCACATCGGAGGGAACCCCTTGAAGCTTCACAATCTCATTTATGAACATCTGAGCAAGTGTCTTGGGATTTGGAAGTGCAGGCAATGCGACAAAGGGAACCATTTTACTGAACCTCTATCTCCATCTATTACCACCAAAACCACCGTTTTGCCTGCAGAAACCGGTAGGTCAGTAATAAAATCCATGGACATGTGTGTCCATGACCTACTAAGAATAGGTAGCGGAAGAAGAGTATCAGACGGACGGGTATGCGAAACCTTAGAACGCGCGCAAATACTACAAGCAGCTATGTGTTCAATCACATCCCGATGCAACCCCGGCCACCAATGACGACGAGAGAGGAGGTCCGCGGTTGCCTTACCACCTGGATGCCCAGCAAGCACAGAGTTATGATGCTCTTTAATTACTTTGTGGTGCAGATTTAATGGTACAAATAACCATTCCTGAAGGGCAGGAGGCAGGGGCGTCCCCCTGAGCCTCCAACACCTCACCCTCCAGTTCAGGATACAGTGCCGAAATGACTACCCCTTTCTGTAATATCGGGGCAGGGTTCTCATGGTCACTACCACCAGGGAAGCTCCGGGACAAAGCATCAGTCTTGACATTTTTTGACCCCTGGACGAAAAGTGACAACAAAATTGAACCTAGTAAAAAACAGGGACCATCTGACTTGCCTAGGTTTGAGATGTTTAGCTGACTGGAGATATGACAGGTTCTTATGGTCAGTAATAACAGTAACAGGATGGACAGCCCACTCCAACCAATGTCGCCATTCTTTGAAAGCCAATTTGATCGCCAAAAGTTCCCTATTACACACGTCATAATTTCTCTCAGCCGAAGACAATATTTTTAGAAAAGAAGGCGCATGGACGCCATTTACCAGAGGACGGACCCTGAGACAACACAGCCCCAATCCCGACATCCGACGCAACAACATCCACAGTAAAAGTTTGGGAAACATCGGGTTGACTGAGTATAGGTGAAGTGGCAAAATGATTCTTTAAAGAAGAAAAAGCCTGAACTGAGGCATCCGACCATTTGGAAAAATCAAACCCCTTCTTAGTCATGTCAGTAAGGGGTTTCACAATTACAGAGTAATTTTGGATGAATTTCCAGTAAAAATAAGTAAAGCCCTCAGGTTCTCGGGACGTTCCCAATCAAGGACTGCATGGATCTTCTCCGGGTCCATCCGAAAACCTGAAGACGACAACAAGTACCCCAAAAACTGCACCTCCTGATCAGCAAAAACACATTTTTCCAGTTTGGCATAAAGTTTGTTGTCCCTTAACATCTGAAGCACCTGCTTAACATGCCCCCGATGAGTCTCAAAATCAGGTGAGTAAAACAAAATATCGTCCAGATAGACCACAACAAACCTCCCCACCAAACGATGAAAAATATAATTTATGAAATGCTGGAATACCGCAGGTTCATTAGTCAAACCAAAAGGCATAACCAAACTCTATTCGTCCCCTTCTCTGAAACTAACCAGATTGTAGGCTCCCCTTAAATCCAACTTGGAGAATAACTTAGCTCCCACAGCCTGACTGAACAAATCAGGAATCAGAGGGAGAGAGTATGGATAGTGGAAAGTAATCTGAAGTAATTCCCAGAAATCTAAACAGGGACGTAGACCGCCATCTTTTTTCTTCACAAAGATGAACCCTGCCGCCATGGGCGAAGATGAGGGTCTGATATGTCCCTTCTCCAGACATTCTGCAATGAAATCCTTCATGGCTTATCTCTCAGGGCCAGAAAGATTATACAGTTTGGATTTCGGTAGTTAAGCTCCGGGGATCAGTTTAATAGGACAGTTTTAAGCATGACGAGGAGGAAAATCCTGACTCCCCCTCTCAGAAAAAACATCCTCAAAACCAGACAGAAAAGCAGGTAATATTTCTGTAGAGACAGTAGCAAGGGAAATATCTAAACAATTTGCATGGCAGTAATCTCCCCATTCAATAATTTCCCGGCTTGCCAGTCCACCAATGGGTTATGTTTAACAAGCCACGGAATACCCTAAACAATCGGTGTAGGAAGATTGTCCAAGACATAGGAAGGAATAATTTCACAATGAACTGACCCCACCCTCAGTTTTACATTATGTACAATCTGAGTAAATGCTTTCTGTGCAAGTGGCGCCGAGTCGATGGCAAGAATGGAAATAGGTTTATCTAAAGTACAGCAAGCAAGACCATGAGTCTTCACAAGCTCAGCATCAACCATGCTGACTCCGGCTCCACTGTCAAAAAACACAGAAATGTTCTTGGTTTTGCTCTCTAGCACCACCTCTGCTGTCAGGACAAAGCGGGAACTGCAGTTTGGCCTCAAATGCACCCCTTGTTTATCTAACTCCACACTACCAAGAGTTAATTGAGTCTCCTTTTGTTTAGGAATTGAAGGACAGGTCCCATCAAAATGTCCTTTTTTCCCACAACAAATACATACACCTTTTATCTTGCGAATCTCCAGGGAGATGTATGATGCAGAGACACCCCCTAACTGCATGGGTTCCTCCACCTCCCCCAGTACTGGTTCACCCTCAGACCGCTCCCCCGGCAGAGGTACACAACCCCCACAAGAAGGCCCCGGAGAAGGTGGTCTCACCTGTCTATCTCAAAGTTGTCTATCAAGACGTATGGCCAACGACATGGCAGCCTGCAAGGACTGAGGGGTTTCATATACTGCCAAGGCATCTTTCAACCTTTCAGTAAGCCCCTCACAAAATTGACTTCTAAGGGCTGAGTCATTCCATTTGGAATCCGTTGCCCATCTACGGAATTCCGAACTTTAATTTTCCACTGACCAATTCCCTGCTGAAGGCGACGTAGCCTAAACTCAGCCAAGTAGACTCGGCCAGGGTCATCATAGATGAGGGTCAGAGCCCCGAAAAACCCTCCACAGACTGGAGAAAAAAAATGAGTCCTGCAGTAAAGAAAGCGCCCACGACTGAGGATCTCTCTGCAGTAGAGCGATCACAATTCAAACCTGTTGCTCCTCATTTCCTGAGGAGTAAGGATGAAGTTTGAAATACAGTTTGCATGTCTCCTTGAATACAAACAAATTGTCCCTACCTCCTGAAAACCTGTCCAGGAGGGAAACTTTGGGTTCAGGCTGGACAGGCCTACCTGCAGAGACCCCACATTGGCGACCTGTAACCGCTGATGCTGCTGCTGTACCTCACAGCGGACATCATTCACCTCCAGAGACAGCATGTGCAGCCGCTCTGCGAGCTCTGCAACTGAACCCATACCAAAGGAGAAAGGAAAAAAAAAGGTTCACGCCCAAAAACACACTGAGGAAACCTCCCCCTCCCCTAAAGTGTCAGTTTCCTACTTTTTTTCTCCTTTCAAAATGTGCTCGGCCAGCGATAATGTCACGCAAGGTGTGAGAAAGACTTAGTGCAACACAGTGGGAAGAGGGAAAGGGAGCCCTGACACTAGGGAAAGGGGGGAGTGGAGACCTCCTAGTCTGGTCTAGTGTCACCCTGCCTCAACTATCAACCCTATATTGGCTCTTAACCAATCGCATTCCTCGCCCTGTCTTTCCCTGGCTTTAAAAACAAAGAGCCCAGCCAGAACAGTAAACAGATTTTTTAAAAAATTCCAAAATCAAATTAGAAAACAGTAAAAAAGCAATAGTAGTTACCAGCCAGGATGTCAAGAAACATGCTCAACAGGACGCAGCAGGCCCCCTTTTGTTAGAAGGAGGTAACACAGGTGCAGAATGCTGATGAACAATCACTCTCATCCTCTCACTCCATGGAGGGGGTGATTGCCTAGCACTAAAACTGCACACAGATGAAACTTTGAATAAGGTGCAGGTCACACACATGCAGCACTGTGCCTAGCCAGCATCCTATTACACGCCCCTACTATTCGATTAGGCGGGATGCCCAGCACCCTATCCGTGCATCACAGAGGTGCCAGCCCCTAATTCACAAGGTCACCAGTAAAGGGCCTGGCTGCGCCCCATCAGATAAAAAAAGTGCAAAAATATCATATGAGGTATTAGTTAATATTTTGGCCAAAATACGTAAGCTCGCAATCCCCGTCAAGGGTCCCCCCGATTTTGTGAGTCCCTACTTTATCGTTATCTTCATTCTGCACTTGTGTTACCTCCTTCTAAAAAAAGGGGGCCTGCTGTGTCCGGTTGAGCATGTTCCTTGACATCAGGGCTAGTAACTACCATTACCTTTTTGCTGTTTCCCCCTTTCCCTGGTGTTAAACTAAGGCTAGGGAAGGGAGGAGATGAGCACTAGTCAATCTCCACTGAACTCTAAAGACAAAAAGGAAATTGCTTAGCTTTTAGTCGACTCCAGAAAAATGTGCACACATCCTCAAACATCAGAGAGGAAAAGTTACTGCTTTTACTGAAGACTTCACTAGGAGTAATGAATATCGGCGGCAACTCCCTCTGAAACACAGCATGGGTCCTAGAGACAGTCTCAAGAAGATGTCTGTAAGGCCAAATGTAGAGATCTCCTGAAACTAACTGCAGGGCAACTGTATTTCACCTCTGACACACCCGTGACACCCAGGAAGTGCCGACGCGTTCAGAGATTCATTTGTATTTGAGTCTTAAAGATGCAAATATAAATGAATGCGGCACTCTTCATCCCTCATCCAAAAAAATGTTGGTTCTGTTAACGAGTCTGGAGGAGGGAAATTTAATCCTTAAGTGACCGAGCCAATTTTAACATTATTGACTTGGCCATAGAATTGAAATCTGACCAGTGTCACTTCATGTGGTAATAACTCTGGAATACTTCAACGTATCCCAGTGATTCTGAGATTTGTTTTTTTCGTGACACATTTTACTTTGTTAGTTGTAAATTTAGATTGATAGGTTTTGGGTTTATTTGTGAAAATATCATAATTTTGATGAACTTTCAATGTATATATGCTCAAAGCTTAGTCATACTGTACAAACACCATTTCCCATATGTTGCTTTAGCCACAATTTTTTTTCTTTAAAAGGAATAGTACAAGAAAATGAACTCCACAATTTGTTACCTAGTTTCTTCTGAGCACACTGATACCCCACATGTGTTCAGAAACCTCTGTTTGGAGAAAGGGCCAGGCTCGGAAGGGAAGAAGCACCATTTGAATATTGGAACACAAATTTGACTGAAATAAATTGTGGGCATCATGTTGCATTTCCATGGCCCCTAGGGTGCCCAAACAGCAGAAAACTCCTAGAAGTGACCCCATTTTGGAAACTATACCTATCAAGGATTTTATCCAGAGGTATGGTGAGCATTTTGAATCCACAACTACTACACAGCATTTGATAACATTTGGTCTCCACATTGAAAATGTTCATTTTTTTTTTGCACGAAAATGTTGCTTTAGCCCCAAATTTTTACTTTTGCAAGGGGTAATATAAAAAAGGTGACAGCAAGGCTTGTTATCTAATTTCTTCTGAGCAAGGCGATACCCCACATGTAGTCAAAAAGTTCTATTTGACACACGACAGGGTTTGGAAGAAGCGACATTTGGTATTTTGAATGTAAATTTAACAACAATGGATTGCAGAAATCATGTCTCATTTGCAGAGCCCCGGAGGTACCAAAACAGCAGAAAGCCCCACAAGTGACCCCACTTTGGAAACTAGATCCATCAAGCAATTCATCTAGGGGTTTGTTGAGCTTGGTGAACCAATGGGTGCTTCGCATAACTTTTTAAAACGTGGATGTGAAAATGAAAATTACTTTTTTCTGCTAAAATATGGTTTTATCCCCACCCCAAATTTGAAATTTTCAGAGTGGATAATAGGGGAAAACAGAACCCTAAATTTGTTATGCAATTTCTTCTGAACATGAAGATACTGTCACGCAAGATGGATGAGCACTAACAACTAAAGACATTAAGGGAAACAAACACGAGGAAAAGTAACCTAGCTTGAGCCGACTTCAGAGAGATTATTCCTAACGTCCTTCAAGCACAAAAGAGAAAGTAAGCAGACCGCAACAGCTCCAAGCCTTCTCAAGAGAACAAGTGAATATCACCGGCACCTCCCTCTATCAAACAGCAAGTATTGAAACAGCCAGGCCTGGGTGTCAATTAGCTGGAGGGAGGTAGCCGCTGGGTCCTAGAGTGAGACAGCTAAGAAGGTATCTGTAATGCCAAACAAAGAGATCTTCTGCAAACAACTCCAGGGCGACTGTCTGTCACATCTGACACACACATGACACATAATGAGAAAGCAAGCAAAGATGTCTCCAGCAGGACCAGGGTTGTTGTATATCTTGGTAAAACTTCACTTTTAATTTCAAATTATAAAAGCCAAGGATGAGTTACAGAATGAGCAATATAGCGGCTCTTAGGTACAGCACATTCCAACGCGTTTCGGCTAAACCTTATCCATGAATAAGGTTTAGCCGAAACGCGTTGGAATGTGCTGTACCTAAGAGCCGCTATATTGCTCATTCTGTAACTCATCCTTGGCTTTTATAATTTGAAATTAAAAGTGAAGTTTTAACAAGATATACACAACCCTGGTCCTGCTGGAGACATCTTTGCTTGCTTTCTCATTACCTGAACCTTGGTAGCCCGTGACCTGGGCGTCTCCGCTGCAAGACTTCGTTGGGACTGGATGAGTCTGGCTATTACATGGTGAGCTGACATACGTTTTCCCTTTCCCTTTGTTTTTTCACATGACACATACTCCATATGTGACAAAAACTGGCACATAGCATGGCTCGGAAAGGAAAGAGCGCTATGTGATTTTTGAAGCATAAATTTGTCTGGAATAGATTGTTAATGCCAAGTCGCATTTGCAGAGCCCCTGACAGGTCAAACAGCTGAAACCCCTATAAGTGAACTAATTTTGGAAATTAAACCCCTCAAGGAATTGATAAAGGGGTGTATTGATCATTTTTAACCTACAGGCGATTCACAAAACTATAACATTTAGATATGAAAACAAAAAAATTTATTTTTTCCACTAAAATACTGTTTTAGTGCCAAATATATAATTTACACGTGAGATAATATGAGAAAATGGATCCCATTATATGTTATGCAATTTTTACTGAACATGGCAGCACCCCATATGTGGTTGCACACTACTGTTTGAGCACACGGCAGGGATCAGATGGGAAGGAGCGCTACTTGACTTTTAGAACTCTGATTGTTTGAATAGCACAGTGGTTCAGTGGTCCTGGGTTCAAATCCCACCAAGGACAACATCTGCAAGGAGCTTGTATGTTCTTTCAGTGTTTGTGTGGGTTTCCTCTGGTTTCCTCCCACACTCCAAAGACATACTGATAGGGAATTTAGATTGTGAACCCCACTGGGGACAGCGATGATAATGTATGTAAAGCGCTGCGGAATATGTTAGCGCTATATAAAAATAAAGATTATTATTATTATTATAGATTGTGTGTCCATGAGACAAGCCCCTGAGGTGCCAGATCAGCAGAAACCCCACCAGGTGACCCCATATTGGAAACTTCACTGCCTAAGGGATTCATCTAGGGGTGTAGTGAGTATTTTGAACCGACAGGTGCCTCGCAGAATTTTATAACATTGGGATGTGTAAATATAACATTTTAGTTTGTATTTGCTGCAAATTTGTCAGTTACACAAGGGTTAATAGGTAAAAATGGAACCCACAATTTATTGTGCAATTTCTACCGAATTCGGTAATACCCTATGTGTTGTCGGAAACTATTATTTCCTTCAACTGATCCAAGATGTTGGCCTCAAAATATACAGATGCCATCAACAGACCAGAGATCAAGGAAAAGCTCCAGAGCTTCCAAAATTACATGAATGAACTTAACGCAGAAGGCGTACACCTAGCAGTAAGGGACCTTAACAACATACTCTATGCCATGGCAGAAATGTTCGACCCAAAAAGATGCAGCAACAAGAGGTTGATTAAAGAAAATCCCAACAACTGGTTTGACAAGGAATGTAAAGCTATAAGGAAGGTCCTAAGAACGACCTCAAATAAAAAACACAGAGACCCAAACAACCCCACTCTGAGAGAAGCTTACCACACAATACAACAAAATTAGAAATCCATCCTCAAAAGGAAAAAGAAAAAACACATTTCCACAAAACTCCTCCAATTCCAAGATGCCATTGAAGACAACAGCTTTTGGGAACTATGGAACCACCTAGGATCCAACCGAAAAAGCTACAACCTCCATATCCAGACCAGGAACATATGGCTCAAGTACTTCAAGGACCTTTACAAAGACATCCCAAGTGATGACCTGCATGTGGCACACAAAGAGTTTGTGAATAAACTGAAGGATATGGAGAAAAAATTCAAAGACTTCCAAAACCCTCTGAACACACCAATTACATTGCCAGAAATACATTACATGAGTGATATCTATTGTAAATTCCACAATAGCTCAGAAACCGGTGAATCGCTCCACACAGAATACTGGCCCCCATATAAGGCTCCATACGGAATACTGGCCCCCATATAACGCTTCATACGGAATACTGGCCCCCATATAAGGCCCCATACGGAATACTGGCCCCCATATGGAATACTGGCCCCCATATAAGGCTCCATACGGAATACTGACCCCCATATAAGGCTCCATACGGAATACTGGCCCCCATATAAGGCTTCATACGGAATACTGACCCCCATATAAGGCTCCATACGGAATACTGGCCCCCATATAAGGCTCCATACGGAATACTGGCCCCCATATAACGCTCCATACAGAATACTGGCCCCCATATAACGCTCCATACAGGATACTGGTCCCCTTATAAAGATCCATACAGGATACTGGCCCCCATATAACGCTCCATACAGGATACTGGTCCCCTTATAAAACTCCATACAGGATACTGGCCCCCATATAACGCTCCATACAGGATACCGGTCCCCTTATAACGCTCCATACAGGATACTGGCCCCCATATAATGCTGCATGCAGGCTGTTACCCCCCACATAATGCCCCATACAGGCTGTCCCCCCCTTATAATGCTCCATGCAGGCTGTTACTCCCCACATAATGCCCCATACAGGCTGTCCCCCCTTTTAATGCTCCATGCAGGCTGTTACCCCCCACATAATGTCCCATACAGGCTGCCCCCCCCTTATAATGCTCCATGCAGGCTGTTCCCCCCACATAATGCACTATGCAGGCTGTCCCCCCCTCTTATAATGCCCCATGCAGGCTGTCACCCCCTCTCTCTATAATGCCCCATGCAGGATGTCACCCCCTATCTTTATAATGCCCCATGCAGGATGTCACCCCCCCCCTCTTTATAATGCCCCATGCAGGATGTCACCCCCTCTCTTTATACTGCCCCATGCAGGCTGTTCCCCACCTTATAATGCCCCATGCAGGATGTCACCCCCCCTCTTTATAATGCCCCATGCAGGATGCCACCCCCCCTCTTTATAATGCCCCATGCAGGATGCACCCACCTCTTTATAATGCCCCATGCCTCCATACATTAAAAAAAAAAGCAAATATTCACCTCCCTCCTCCTCACCTGCTACCTGCTGCTCGGGTCCGGACTCCAGCGTTGTCGGCGTCTTCCCGCTCAGCGCTACCTGTGACGGCTCAGGGGAGGGCGTGGTGTAAAGACGTCACTGCACCCTCTGACCTGAGACGTCACAGGGAGCGCGCACCAGGAAGACAGCGGATCTGCAGAAGCACGGGGAGAGGTAGGTATCCGGCTGCTGGGGCCCTGAGCAAGCGGGGGGAAGGGCGGGCGCTGAAACCGCTCTCCCCCGCCCAGAGCCCAGCGGGGTGCGCGACCGCCAGTGGGCCCCTCTGCCTGCTCAGGACCCCAGCACTTGCCCGGGTGCGCCGGGTGCTGACGCCGTCCCTGGCACCACCGACCACATCTACACCCTGCACAGCCTCATCAAGAACCATTTCCACAATACAAAGCATGGGAGGATCTATGCCTGCTTTATAGACTTCAATTAGGCCTTCGACTCAGTGTGGCACCCAGGGCTAGTCCTAAAACTGCTGGGGAGCAGAATAGGATGCAGAACATATGATGTTATCCGAAGCTCCTACACCGAGAACAGCTGCAGCATGAGGGTAAATGCAAGGAGGATGGCCTGTTTCCAACAGAACTGAGGAGTAATACAGGGCATCAGCCTCAGTCCAACGCTCTTCAACATTTACATCAACAAGCTGGAGCAGGCTCTGGAGTCCTCCTCAGCACCAGGACTCGCCCTCCATGACACAGAGGTGAAATTTCTGCTCTATGCTGATCACCTCGTGCTGTTATCACCAACTAAGAAAGGCCTCCAAGTTAAGGCCCCGTCACACTAAGCAAGATCGCTAGCGAGATCGCTGCTGAGTCACAAGTTTTGTGACGCAACAGCGACCTCAGTAGCGATCTCGCTACGTCTGACACGAAGCAGCGATCAGGCCCCTGCTGTGAGATCGCTGGTCGTGTCGGAATGGCCTGGACCTTTTTTGACCGTTGAGGTCCCGCTGGGTAGCATGCATCAGTGCGTTTGACACCTTACCAACGACCTAGTAGGCGACTCAGAACTGAGACACATAGGCGTGCATTTGCGTTGCCTTTTCCGCACCCCTCAGTTCCGATTGGTGGTCGCTACTGCGTTCTGATTAGTCGGCCTTGCCTTAACCCCTTAAGCCCCGCGGGTGGTTTGCACGTTAATGACCGGGCCAATTTTTACAATTTTGACCACTGTCACTTTATGAGGTAATTACTCTGGAACGCTTCAACGGATCCCCCTGATTCTGAGATTGTTTTTTCGTGACATATTGTACTTCATGATTCTGGAAAAATTTCTTCGATATCACTTGCGTTTATTTGTGAAAAAAACGGAAATTTGGCGAAAATTTTGAAAATTTTGCAATTTTCAAAATTTGAATTTTTAAGCCCTGAAATCAGAGCGATATGTCACACAAAAGAGTTAATAAATAACATTTCCCACATGTCTACTTTACATCAGCACAATTTTGGAACCAAAATTTTTTTTTGTTAGGGAGTTATAAGGGTTAAAAGTTGACCAGCGATTTCTCATTTTTCCAACAAAATTTACAAAACCATTTTTTTAGGGACCACATCACATTTGAAGTCATTTTGAGAGGTCTTTATGACAGAAAATACCCAAAAGTGACACCATTCTAAAAACTGCACCCCTCAAGGTGCTCAAAACCACATTCAAGAACTTTATTAACCCTTCAGATGCTTCACAGGAATTTTTTGAATGTGGAAGAAAAAAATGAACATTTAACTTTTTTCACAAAAATGTTACTTTAGACCCAATTTTTTTTATTTTCACAGGGGTAACAATAAAAAATGGACCCCAAAATTTGTTGTGCAATTTCCCCTGGGCACGCAGATACCCAATATTTGGGGAAAAAACACTGTTTGGGCGCACAGCAGGGCTCGGAAGGGAAGGAGCGCCATTTGACTTTTTGATTGTAAAATTTGCTTGAATAATTAGCGGACGCCATGTTGTGTTTGAAGAGCCCATGTGTGCCCAAACTTTGGAGCTCCCCCACAAGTGACCCCATTTTGGAAACTAGACCCCCCAAGGCACCTTTCTAGATGCATAGTGAGCACTTGGAACCCCCAGGTGCTTCACAAATTGATTCGTAACAATGAAAAAGTGAAAAAAAAAAACACTTTTTCATTTTTATGAATCAATTTGTGAAGCACCTGAGGGTTCCAAGTGCTCACAATGCATCTAGATAGGTGCCTTGGGGGGTCTAGTTTCCGAAATGGGGTCACTTGTGGGGGAGCTCCAATGTTTGGGCACACAGCGGCTCTCCAAACGCAACATGGTGTCGCTAACAATTTGAGACGATTTTCCGTTAAATTTGTTAGAGGACACCATGTTGCATTTAGAGAGTCCCTGTGTGCCCAAACATTGGAGCTCCCCCACAAATGACCCCATTTTGGAAACTAGACCCCCCAAGGCACCTATCTAGATGCATAGTGAGCACTTGGAACCACCAAGTGCTTCACAAATTGATTCATAAAAATGAAAAAGTGTTTTTTTTTTCACTTTTTCATTGTTACTAATCAATTTGTGAAGCACCTGGGGGTTCCAAGTGCTCACTATGCATCTAGATAGGTGCCTTGGGTGGTCTAGTTTCCAAAATGGGGTCACTTGTGGGGGAGCTCCAATATTTGGGCACACAGCGGCTCTCTAAATGCAACATGGTGTCCGCTAACAAATTTAACGCAAAATTGGCTCAAATTGTTAGCGACACCATGTTGCGTTTGGAGAGCTGCTGTGTGCCCAAACATTGGAGCTCCCCCACAAGTGACCCCATTTTGGAAACTAGACCCCCCAAGGCACCTATCTAGATGCATAGTGAGCACTTGGAACCCCCAGGTGCTTCACAAATTGATTAGTAACAATGAAAAAGTGAAAAAAAAAACACTTTTTCATTTTTATGAATCAATTTGTGAAGCACCTGGGGGTTCCAACTGCTCACTATGCATCTAGATAGGTGCCTTGGGGGGTCTAGTTTCCAAAATGGGGTCACTTGTGGGGGAGCTCCAATGTTTGGGCACACAGGGACTCTCTAAATGCAACATGGTATCCGCTAACAAATTGAATGGAAAATCGGCTCAAATTGTTAGCGGACGCCACATTGCGTTTGGAGAGCCCCTCTGTGCCCAAACTTTGGAGCTCCCCCACAAGTGACCCCATTTTGGAAACTAGACCCCCCAAGGCACCTTTCTAGATGCATAGTGAGCACTTGGAACCCCCAGGTGCTTCACAAATTGATTCGTAATAATGAAAAAGTGAAAAAAAAAACCCTTTTTCATTTTTACGAATCAATTTGTGAAGCACCTAGGGGTTCCAAGTGCTCACTATGCATCTAGATAGGTGCCTTGGGGGGTCTAGTTTCCAAAATGGGGTCACTTGTGGGGGAGCTCCAATGTTTGGGCACACAGGGACTCTCTAAATGCAACATGGTATCCGCTAACAAATTGAATGGAAAATCGGCTCAAATTGTTAGCGGACGCCACATTGCGTTTGGAGAGCCCCTCTGTGCCCAAACTTTGGAGCTCCCCCACAAGTGACCCCATTTTGGAAACTAGACCCCCCAAGGCACCTTTCTAGATGCATAGTGAGCACTTGGAACCCCCAGGTGCTTCACAAATTGATTCGTAATAATGAAAAAGTGAAAAAAAAAACACTTTTTCATTTTTATGAATCAATTTGTGAAGCACCTGGGGTTCCAAGTGCTCACTATGCATCTAGATAGGTGCCTTGGGGGGTCTAGTTTCCAAAATGGGGTCTCTTGTGGGGGAGCTCCAATGTTTGGGCACACAGGGACTCTCCAAATGCAACATGATATCCGCTAACAATTTGAGCCGACAATTTGTTAGCGGATATCATGTTGCATTTGGAGAGTCCCTGTGTGCCCAAACATTGGAGCTCCCCCACAAGTGACCCCATTTTGGAAACTAGACCCCCCAAGGCACCTATCTAGATTCATAGTGAGCACTTGGAACCCCAGGTGCTTCACAAATTGATTCATAAAAATGAAAAAGTGTTTTTTTTTCACTTTTTCATTTTTACGAATCAATTTGTGAAGCACCTGGGGGTTCCAAGTGCTCACTATGCATCTAGAAAGGTGCCTTGGGGGGTCTAGTTTCCAAAATGGGGTCACTTGTGGGGGAGCTCCAAAGTTTGGGCACAGAGGGGCTCTCCAAACGCAATGTGGTGTCCGCTAACAATTTGAGCCGATTTTCCATTCAATTTGTTAGCGGATACCATGTTGCATTTAGAGAGTCCCTGTGTGCCCAAACATTGGAGCTCCCCCACAAGTGACCCCATTTTGGAAACTAGACCCCCCAAGGCACCTATCTAGATTCATAGTGAGCACTTGGAACCCCAGGTGCTTCACAAATTGATTCATAAAAATGAAAAAGTGTTTTTTTTTTCACTTTTTCATTTTTACGAATCAATTTGTGAAGCACCTGAGGGTTCCAAGTGCTCACTATGCATCTAGATAGGTGCCTTGGGGGGTCTAGTTTCCAAAATGGGGTCACTTGTGGGGGAGCTCCAATGTTTGGGCACACAGGGGCTCTCCAAACGCAACATGGCGTCCGCTAACAATTTGAGCCGATTTTCCATTCAATTTGTTAGCGGACACCATGTCGCGTTTGGAGAGCCCGTGATGTGCCTAAACAGTGGAGCTCCCCCACAAGTGTCCCCATTTTGGAAACTATACCCCTCAAGGATTTTATTAAGGTGTATAGTGAACATTTTGGACCCAGAGGTACAGCACATTATTTGTTTACATTAGGTCATCATATTGAATAAGTTGTCATTATTCTTGAGCGCAAGTGCTCGCTACTTGAGTTTGCATCGGGTACTCAGGTATGCACCATGTACAGCGTGTGCTCGAGTGACATGCTCGAGTCCCTGCTCCGCATGTTTCACAGTTATTAGACACCCAAAAAAAACATGCGGGGATCGCTCGTGCATGGCAGGCAATCCCCGTAAAGTTTTTTGGCCGCGAAGCATATGGGGCAGAGACTCGAGCGTGTCACTCAAATACCCACGATACTCAATGCATACCAGAGCACCCGATGCAAACTCAAGTAGCAAGCACTTGCTCTCAACACTAGTCGCCATATCGTCATCTTTTTTTCTTACTTTTGAAAAAAATCCCAACCCCAGCCCTAACCCTAGCACAACCCTAGCCCCAGCACAACCCTAGCTCTTGCACAACCCTAGCCCCAGCACAACCCTAGCCCCAGCACAACCCTAGCCCCAAACCCAGCCCTAACCCTAGCCCAATCCTAACCCAAGAGTTTATTTTTGACGCCGTTCCTTGTGCGGTATATGTGATTAGACGACTTTATTCTTCGGGTCGGTGCGATTACAGCAATGCCAGAATCATATGGGGTTTTTATGACTGACAGCTGTCACACACTAAAAGACGCATTTTTTGTAAAATCTAGTTTTTGCATCGCCATATTTTGAGAGCTATAATTTTTCCAGATTTTGGCAGACAGTCATGTGACGGCTCGTTTTTTGCGGGATGACTTGACGTTGTTATTGGTGCCATTTTCAGGCACGTGACATTTTTTGATCGCTTTCTATTCCGATTTTTGGGAGGCAGAATAAACAAAAACCAACAATTCAGGAATTGTTTTTTTTTTTTTTTTTTTATTCTGTTCCGCGTGTGGTAAAATTGATGAGGTAGCTTTACTCTTCGGGTCAGTACGTTTACAGCGGTACCACATTTGTATCATTTTTCTATGTTTTGGCGCTTATACACAATAAAAGCTATTTTATAGAAAAAAATATTTTTTAGTATCGCTTTATTCTGAGAGCTATAACTTTTTTATTTTTCGGCTGATGGAGCTGTATGGCAGCTTGTTTTTTGCGGGACGAGATGACGTTTTCAGCGGTATCATTTTTATTTATATGCGTCTTTTTGATCGCGTGTTATTCCACTTTTTGTTTGGCGGTATGGTGATAAAGCATTGTTTTTTGCTTCGGTTTTTTTTTTTTTTTTTTACCGTGTTCACTGAAGGGGTTAACCAGTGGGACAGTTTTATAGGTCAGGTTGTTCCTGACGCGGCGATACCAAATATGTGTACTTTTATTGTTTTTTTTTAATTTTTTTTATAATAATATTTATTGATGGGTGCATTATATTTTTATTTTTGGTGTATTATTTTTTTAATTTTTTTATAATATTTTTGCACATTTTTTTTTTTTTTTTTTTTTCACTTTCACACAGTTTATATACTTTATTACTTTGTCCCACTCTGGGACTTTCACTTTTTTTTTTCTGATCGCCTGCATGGCACAGGAATGGAGCACCATCCCTATGCCATGAAGGCTGTCAGAAGTGCACAGTGTGAAGATTGCTTGGAGATGCACTGCGCATGTCCAAGCAATCTTCCTGCTCTCTGGTGACCCGGATGTTGTCATGACGACATCGGGTCGTCATGGCAACACCCGGGAAGCCTTTGCAGACTGCGCTGGAAGCCGGAAGAGGAGGTGAGTATCGCCGATCACCTCCCCTTGCCCCCGCAATGCCGCGATCGACTTCGATCGCAGCATCGCGGGGGTTAATGTGCTGGGAGCGGTGCAAGACCGCTCCCTGCACATAGTACCGGGTGTCAGCTGTGACAATCAGCTGACACCCGGCGGCGATCGCGCCCGCACAGCCTGTGTGCGCGCGCGATCGCGATGACGTACTAATACGGGTCTGGCTCTTAAGTCCCAGGGCACAGACGCGTATTAGTACGTCAGATGTTATTAAGGGGTTAAAGAAGGCAACATAGTAGCGCTTCCGTCCTTTATTCCTGACTGCGTGCTGGTTTGCAGATCATAGTAGAGTTCTCTGGGCTGCGACTCCACATCGATTTATCTATTCTTCAACGGTTATTCTGACACCTATCTCTGTGTACAGTAGGTATCGTTTGGGGTCTCAAATGCGTTTCCATTTGTACTTGATTTATAGGACACCTACCAATTATCTGCTATCATTGCTCTGGAGGGAGGGAGGGCTTGGCTTCTATCTGTGTACATATGCTTTTGCATGTGCAGCCATTTTAGGGGGTCTCGTGTGCACACACCCATACAGCACATTTTCTGGTAAGCGCGCTAACGGAATGGAATGCAGTTTTCCATGACCTTTCGCATGTACAGTTTTAATAATTGCTTTATTTTTTTTGAAACTTTTCTCATCTTTTCATTTTATTTTTTTCAGTTTGCACCATCATGAACAATGCGCAGTGTGCTGTTGTGTTTGCTGCATTGCTGGTTGAGGAATCTCGGCGTCAAGATGAGGCACGGTTGCTAGAGAGGCGTTCCAAACGAAAGCGTCGCATGTGGACCAGAGAGTGGCTGCAGAAGAGGTCCGATTTGTCCCACATGCAACTTGTAAGAGAGCTTCAGGAGAAGAATCCTCATGATTTCCGCAACTATCTGTGGATGTCAGAGGAATCCTTCATACATTTACTGGAAAGAATTACTCCACTTATTCAACGGAAGGATACAGCGATGCGTGCTGCCATCCCAGCAGATGAAAGATTGGCAAACAAGCTGCGATTCCTGGCCACCGGACACTCACTGCAAGACTTGCATTTTTCTTCAGCCACTTCAAGGACCCTGCTCAGCGTTCTAATTCCGGAGACATGTAATGCGATTTTCCACAGTCTACGTAGCTACATGCAGTTTCCCAACACGGAGGAGGAATGGAAAAAGATTGCCTCCGATTTTGAGCAGCTTTGGCAGTTCCCTAACTGTGGTGGGGCTTTGGACGGGAAACATGTCCGGATCACTCAACCACCGAACAGCGGATCCTATTTCTTTAATTATAAGGGCTATTTCAGCATCATCCTGATGGCCCTTGTTAATGCCAATTACGAATTTATAAATGTAGATGTTGGCATGAACGGAAGGGTTTCCGATGGTGGTGTTTTAGAGCACACACTTTTTGGAGAGCGTTTGAACAACTGTGACCTTCACTAGCCTCCCAACTCTGAGACTAGAGGCAACCTTAATTTTGTTTTTGTCGGTGATGAGGCCTTCCCGCTTCATCCCAATCTTATCAAACTGTTCCCCCAAAAAAGTCTGACGGAGGAAAGAAGAATTTTCAATTACCGCTTGTCAAGGGCACGTCGGGTTGTAGAAAATGCCTTCGGTATCATGGCCAATCGCTTAGAGTTTTCCACACGCCTATTAACATGAAGCTTGAATCAATAGACTCAGTTGTTTTGGCTTGTTGCGTGCTTCACAACTTCCTTCGCCGGCGCGATGCATTGGCATACTGTCCACCTGGCTTCGTGGACTCTGTGGGCCTTAACAAATGGGGAAGTGCAGCTCGGTGAATGGCGCGCAAACGATCCCGCAATTGCAGGCCTTCAACCATTGGGACCCGGCAGAAACACCCACGATGCGAAGACCTACTGAGACAACTACTGCCAATATTTTAACGGTCCTGGTGCTGTTACTTGGCAGCATCAGAACTTATAGTGGGATACTACTCACATTACACTACTTTCATTTTTGTACTGATTTGTTTAATAAACTGTGTGTTTTACTTTGCAAAAGCTTTGTTTCTCATTCTTTCAGTAGTAAGGGCCCATATATACATATGTGTACTCCTATGTATACAGATACATCCATATACACATACATTTTCAGAGACACACAAATCTACACACATATATGCGTACACATATACAGATACCTACATATACACATACATAGTCACAGATATACAAGTATGCATACCTATCTAAAAACATAGATATATATCCATACATAAAACCACCAACACACCAGTCTTCCCGTGTCTGACCGGGAGATACTCTGAATTCAGGGCGCTTCCTTCGCGCACGCAGTAGCGTCCTCTAATAAGTGCGTCCCTGTGGGCGACGTTGATGCGTCATGGGCGGGGTTTACGACGTTGATGTGGCCTAGCTTGTCAGGAGAGGCGGCAACATGGAGGTCAGGAGACGGGCAACACCATGGAGAGATGCAGAGGTGCGCTACCTGGTTGCAGAGGTGGATGCCAGAGATTATGAGAGCTGTGAGCACCCAGGACATCCTTTCGGCGTGGATCCTCTGGCTGTCATCCAGCTTCCGAAGTCTATCAGCAGCGAAGTTTGCAAAGCTGTCCATGCTGGTGTTGGTCTGCTGCATTAAAATTTGCTTTGCCGAAGAGATGAGATCTGTTGATGACGACAAGGTGGCCTTTCTTTTACGCAAATTTATTAGTCGCCGAGGTACAGTCTTCGACCCCTCAGTAGCCTCAGCCAGGCTAGGTTCACTACCCGGGATGTCGTCACTTCTTGTGGTCGCCAGACCTTGCTGATGTTGCTGCGGGAAAAGAAAATTAATGTTAAAGCTAAACTCAAAAATTATTTTACAACATCAAGCACCACACCACAGAAATGTGTTGCCATTGGATATATCATGACCAGCATGGGTAAACGTGCACTGGAAACAAATGTGAAGGGAGGAACTAGCAGTACAGGATATGAAATGACATTCAACGGTATGAGAACTGAGTGGGGCGAAAATAGTAAAGGAGTGTACTTATCTGAACTGGAAAGGATAACTTTTGTAAACTGCAGAATTAAGCAGGTAAAACCTTAGTTAATATATTCTATTCAACTATGGCATGTACATACAAAGTTTAAATGCTATTTACAGGGAAGCAAGCAAAGAAGGTACTTACATCTCCAACAGGGGTGTCAGTCGGGATCTCAGGGTCTTGTTCCAGGGTCAGCCGCATCGAAGATACCATTGTGTGAGGTAGCTCCTGGTCACGGGTGAAGCCAAGCAAGTCATAGTACCATAACGAGGGCACATAAACCTCATCTGTGCCGGCACCAGACTTCTTTGACTTCTCCACCTAGTTGAGCTCTTTTTTATAGACGATGCGTAGACCCTGGATCTTTTTTCGAACAACACTCTCATCCACCTTCCCGCAGGGATTATGCTGCTTAAAGAGAGCAACCAGTTTCTCATATGCCTCCCCTTTTTTATTTCGATTGCTGTACTCGGCCGATTTAATCTGCCAAAGGCAGGGCAGGGACCGATACATCGCAATCAGTTCACGGACAAATTCCTCGCTATTGTAAGACATCTGAAATAAAGAATAGCATACAGTGAGCATACATGGAACATTTTAAAAAAAGCAAAAAATACCGTTTGTTAGATGTGTGCACACTAGACCCCCTAAAATGGCTGCCCATGCAAAAGCATATTTACACAGATAGAAGCCAAGCCCTCCCTCCCTCCAGAGCAATGATAGCAGATAATTAGTAGGTGTCCTATAAATTAAGTAAAAATGGAAACGCATTTGAGACTCCAAACGATACCTACTGTACACAGAGATAATCTGAAAATCCTAGAGACCTTCAGCACCACATGGGCACTGAAAATCAACCGGAAGAAAACTAATACCATGGTGTTCCAAAAAAGAAAGCAGAAACCAGCAGACCCCCCCCCCCCTTCAGCTGTCTACTTACGGAAACCAACAAGTACACCTACCTGGGCCTTGAACTCGGCCAATCAGGGAGCTTTAAGCTAGCCATACAGCTGCTGAAAAACAAGGCGTGCAAAGCCTTCTATGCCATTAGAGGACGTCCTTACCATCTTAAGGCACCTGTAACCATCTGGCTAAAAATCTTTGATACGATCATTGCCCCAATCCTTCTGAATGGCAGTGAAGTCTAGGGTCCAGTCTCATACCCAAACTGATCCAAGTGGGACGTTGGACCAACAGAAATATTCCACCTAGAGATCTGCAAACTGCTCCTCCAAGTCCATCAGAGAACATCAAACAGCGCCTGCCGAGCAGAGCTGGGCATATTCCCATTACACCTTGTGACCCAGAAGAAGGCAATATCATTCAAGGTTCATCTATAAAGTAGTAGTCCCAGCAACCACCATCACAAAGCCTCACTACATCAGGAAGCCCCAGGAGAACGAACCCCCAACACAAATCATCCCAAACCAGCCTGACCAAGCCACCAACCTACATGGCCTGACAAAAGGTTAAATCCGGAAGATGGTACACAAAGGCAAAGAGGAATATATCAGTGTCTGGAGGAACGACATAAACAAATCACAGGAACTGACGATATACCAGAACCTACAGAAGGGATACAAACTGGCCCCATAGCTAGAGAAACTAGCAAACCCCAAAGAGCGACAGATCTTGATCCAGTACAGACTGAGCACCCACAGTCTATTCAACGAATCCGGGAGGCACTGACAGAACTACATGCCAGAAGAGCGCAGACTCTGCCAGCAGTGCCCCCAGGAGATCGTGGAGAATGAGGTCCACTTCTTGCTGAGGTGCCCCAAATACTCAGCAGTGAGGGACACTCACTTCAGGACACTGTCTGATCTCCTCCCAGACTTCACCTCCATTGAGGAGGAAGAGAAAATGCCTATACTGCTGGGGAAGAGGAAAGTGCAGCGGCCACAGCAGTGCAATATGTCAGTGCCTGCCACAAACTTGGGAACCCCCTATAGTTCCAGTGACAGATGACTGACCTGAGTGGAGGTTGGCTTTGTGCAGGATAGTTAGGGTTTTTATTGGTAACATTTTGGGGTACATAACATTTTTGGTCGCTTTCAGTGTAAGGAGGGATCACATTCTTGTGTTCTACGCTGAGCACTTAAGTTGGTGTTTCCGTGTAAATCCCGCAAAAATGCGATATAAACTAAATCCCCCACGGAACCACTCACTGTAATGAGGCAGATGGAGACACTTTGGACTCATCTGTTTCATGGTATCCGTCTTTAGACGTGCACAGAACTGTGGTTGACCACATGTGTGCGCTAAAAAGACACTTAAAATGATAAGACGTTGCCGAAACAGAGACCAGACTGAGTCTAAAGTGACTCCATCTGCCTTATAAGTGTGTAGCTCTGTCGGGCGTTCTATCTGAATCACATTTTTTGGGGGGATTTGCCCTTCATAACCTTGGACGTACAGTACAGACCAAAAGTTTGGACACACCTTCTCATTTAAAGATTTTTCTGTATTTTCATGACTATGAAAATTGTACATTCACACTGAAGGCATCAAAACTATGAATTAACACATGTAGAATTATATACTTAACAAAAAAGTGTGAAACAACTGAAAATATGTCTTATATTCTAGGTTCTTCAAAGTAGCCACCTTTTGCTTTGATGACTGCTTTGCACACTCTTGGCATTCTCTTGATGAGTTTCAAGAGGTAGTCACCGGAAATGGTTTTCACTTCACAGGAGTGCCCTGTCAGGTTTAATAAGTGGGATTTCTTGCCTTATAAATGGGGTTGGGACCATCAGTTGTGTTGTGCAGAAGTCAGGTGGATACACAGCTGATAGTCCTACTGAATAGACTGTTAGAATTTGTATTATGGCAAGAAAAGAGCAGCTAAGAAAAGGAAAATGAGTGGCCATCATTACTTTAAGAAATGAAGGTCAGTCAGTCCGAAAAATTGGGCAAACTTTGAAAGTGTCCCCAAGTGCAGTTGCAAAAACCATCAAGCACTACAAAGAAACTGGCTCACATGAGGACCGCCCCAGGAAAGGAAGACCAAGAGTCACCTCTGCTTCTGAGGATAAATTTATCCGAGTCACCAGCCTCAGAAATCGCAAGTTAACAGCAGCTCAGATTAGAGCCCAGGTCAATGCCACACAGAGTTCTAGCAGCAGACAGATCTCTACAACAACTGTTAAGAGGAGACTTTGTGCAGCAGGCCTTCATGGTAAAATAGCTGCTAGGAAACCACTGCTAAGGACAGGCAACAAGCAGAAGAGACTTGTTTGGGCTAAAGAACACAAGGAATTGACATTAGACCAGTGGAAATCTGTGCTTTGGTCTGATGAGTCCAAATTTGAGAGCTTTGGTTCCAACCACCATGTCTTTGTGCAACGCAGAAAAGGTGAACGCATGGACTCTACATGGCTGGTTCCCACTGTGAAGAATGGCGGAGGAGGTGTGATGGTGTGGGGGTGCTTTGCTCGTTACACTGTTGTGGATTTATTCATAATTGAAGGCATACTAAACCAGCATGGCTACCACAGCATCTTGCAGCGGCATGCTATTCCATCCGGTTTGCGTTTAGTTGGACCATCAATTATTTTTCAACAGGACAATGACACCAAACACACCTCCAGGCTGTGTAAGGGCTATTTGACCAAGGGGGAGAGTGATGGGGTGCTACGCCAGATGACCTGGCCTCCACAGTCACCAGACCTGAACCCAATCGAGATGGTTTGGGGAGAGCTGGACTGCAGAGTGAAGGCAAAAGGGCCAACAAGTGCTAAGCATCTCTGGGAACTCCTTCAAGATTGTTGGAAGACCATTTCTGGTGACTACCTCTTGAAGCTCATCAAGACAATGCCAAGAGTGTGCAAAGCAGTCATCAAAGCAAAAGGTGGCTACTTTGAAGAACCTAGAATATAAGACATATTTTCAGTTGTTTCACACTTTTTTGTTAAGTATATAATTCCACATGTGTTAATTCATAGTTTTGATGCCTTCAGTGTGAATGTACAATTTTCATAGTCATGAAAATGCAGAAAAATCTTTAAATGAGAAGGTGTGTCCAAACTTTTGGTCTGTACTGTATCCATAAGTCATGGAAGGGAAGGCTATGTCCTGAAGATTCTGCACGCACAGGAGTTGTGTGCGCGCGATCGCCACCGGGTGTTCATCTGACATAACAGTTGACACCCGGTTCTCACTGCTAGGAGCGGTCTCTGACACTTTAACCCCCTAAATGCTGCAATTAATATTGATCACATCATTTAGAAGGCAGGGAGAGGTAGGGTGCTCTCTCTCCCCTCCGATCCGCGCTCCTGCAAAGTCATCGCGAGGGCCCGATCGTTGCCATGGTGACCTGAGGTCGTCATGACAACATCTGGGTCAACATCCAGGCTATGGCAAGCCCCTTAGACCATGCTCAGATTATGGTCTAAGAGGCTTGTGTCAGTGCACCACTGCACCACTGACAGATAAAGCACTGTAATGCTCGGGCATGCTTTATAACAGAGATCAAAGTGAAAGTCCACTTGACGGACTAAGTAGAAAGATTTTTAAAAAAAATTTAAAAACTTGTAAAAATATTTAAAAAAATTAAAAAAAAATCGTGAAATAATAATTAAAAATTACATTAAACCAATAAATAAGTATTTTTATGTAAAAAAACAAACAAAAAAAGTACACATATTTGGTATTGCCACGACCCGACCTATAAAACTGTCAAACTAGTTAACCCCTTTAGTGAACACAATAAAAAAAATATTTTAAAAAAGAGGCAAAAACTATGCTTTTTTATCATACTGCCGTACAAAAAGTGGAATAAGACAATCAAAAAGACGAATGTAAATAAAAATGGTATAGCTGAAAATGCCATTTTGTCCGGCAAAAAGCAAGTTGCCAAACAGCTTCATCAGAAAAGACATAAAAAAGTTAGAGCTCTCAGAATAGAGTGATGCAAAAATTATTATTTTTTCTATAAAATAGTGTTTATTGTGGAGGTTCAATGTGCTTACCACACATCAAGATAAATTCCTTGAGGGGTCTAGTTACAAAATAAAGTCACTGATAGGGTTTCTTCACTGTTTAGGCACATCAGGGGCTTTCCAAACGTGACATGGCGTCCGCTCTCGATTCCAGCCATTTTTGAGTTCAAAAAATCAAACGGAGCTCTTTACCTTCCGAGCCCTGCCATGTGCCCATACAGTAGTCTTCTCCCACCTATGGGGTATCGGCAGGGCCAGCATCAGCACTTGGGCAAGCGGGGGTGCTCACTCACCGTCAGGGACCATGGTACGCTATGGGGCCAGTGAGTCGGAGGAGCATGGTGCCAGCGTTCGCGAGTGAACCCCCATGCTTTGCTCAGGGCCCTGGCACTTATGCTTACCTCATCTCAATCCTCTGCAGCTCCGGTGTCTTCCATGTCTTCTGACACTCTGATGTGTCAGGGGCAGAGGGCACAATGACGTCAGTACACCGCGCCTTCTGCTCTGACAGTGCAGAGAGCCAAAAAACGCTGAGGAGTCCCGACCTGCCATGAGCAATGAAAGGTATTTATTTATTTTTTTAAAATGTATGGAGCATTATATGGAGCCCATTCTCTATGGAGCATTATATGGGGCCCATTCTCTATGGAGCATTCTATGGGATCCAATCTCTATGGAGCATTATATGGGACCCATTCTCTATGAAGCATTATATGGGACTCATTCTCTATGGAGCATTATATGGGACCCATTCTCTATGGAGCATTGTATGGGGCCCATTCTCTATGGAGCATTATATGGGGCCCATTCTCTATGGAGCATTATATGAGGCCCATACTGTTTGGAGTTTTATATGGGGCCCATTCTATATAGAACATTATATGGGGCCCATTCTCTATGTAGCATTATATGGGGCCCATTCTCTATGGAGCATTATATGAGGCCCATACTGTTTGGAGTTTTATATGGGGCCCATTCTATATGGAACATTATATGGGGCCCATTCTCTATGGAGCATTATATGGGGCCCATTCTCTATGCAGCATTATATGGGAACCATTCTCTATGGAGCATTATATGGGACCCATTCTCTATGGAGCATTATATGGGGCACATTCTCTATGGAGCATTATATGAGGCCCATTCTCTATGGAGCATTATATGGGACCCATTCTCTATGGAGCATTATATGGGGCCCATTCTCTATGGAGCATTATATGGGGCCCAGAGGCATAGCTAAGGGTTGGTTTCAGGGGGGCAAAACTTCTGAGTGGGCCCCTAACCATGTAACCCTGATTACAAATATGGTGGTGCACCGTAATAGTGGAAGTAGGAGAACTTCAGCAGATGACTGCGCTGTTGCTAAAAGAAATCTTTCTACAATGATTAACGCTGATATTAGCGCCATACTGTGATGACCATATAGTAGAAGATACCAGTATTGCAGAGCATATAAGAGATTACAGTACAAGTATATATAGTACCTTACAGGTGACGTTCTTTCTGCTGGAGTCATTCACTTTTCCCATCTTTTCTACCTGTCCCAGACCGATATGACGACTTTTCCAGCCACAACTCATCTGCAGAGATCACAACAAAGACACATTAGGCTTCTAACATTTACAGCACCATCCCCATCTATTCCCAACTTGCACAAACCCCTCATCCTGCTGATACCCCAATGCTGAGCTGCTGCAGTATGTGTCCCTATTACTGATCCTCTTACTATCCCAAATAATAATGCCCACCACTGTGTCCCCTCATAATAATGCTAACACTGTGCCTCTTACAAAGTAAAATCCCCCCTTTGTGCTCTCTAGATACTAAAACTACTCCTTTAAAATATTACTGCCCTGTGCAAGTTCCCTAGAAAACAGTGCCCACATTTTGCCCCTAGAAAGTAATAATGCCCCAGCTGCACCTTTGACGGCCACAATACTGTAAGTGCCCCTGTAACAATAATGCTTCTTAAGTGCCCACTTAACATTTAATAATGTCCACTGATTCCCCCATGTACAGTAATAATGACCCATGAGTCCCCAGCATTGCTTATGTGGTTGGGTGGTCATGTGACCACATGTATGTTATTTGCATGTGTTCACTAGACTCTCACAGCTTGTCTCAATTCTCTTGTATTGAGAGAACTTAGTCGACATATGCAAATAGCATACATGTGGTCACATGACCGCCCGAACCCACTGTTGAAATTGGGGGCTCATGACAGCAGGCGCACCGCACCCTGTCATGATTTGCCCGTCTGCAGTCACATAGAGTGACTGCAGACTTTTATCCCAAGCCCGCACAACCCCTTTAATAACTTTATACAAATAATAAGCTGCTTATTATGAAATTATTATTAAAGGGATTGTCTAGTCTGAAGCTACAAGTCTGCTGTGACTATGTGACCGCAGACTTGTGAATCCTCACATTGCATGCACAGCACACTGTCTAGGCTCTCTGGTTCGGGGAGCGGGTTGTCATGTGACCTCAAGTATGTGATTTGCATACACCTGGCCACATTCCGACTAGACTGTTTCCGGTCTCGCTCAATACACTTGTATTGAATGAGGCCGCGAAGTTGGTATGGGGCCAGGAGCATGTAAATCACATACTTAAGGTCACATGACAACCCGCTCCCCGAACCAGAGAGCTTAGACAGTGTGCTGTGTGTGCAATGTGAGGATTCACAAGTCTGCAGTCACATAAAGTAACTGCAGACTTGGACATTTAGACCAGACAATCCCTTTAAATATTGTACAGCTCATGCCATGGTTACTTTGTGGGGGCTTGTTATACTATCAGGCAGGGACTTATAATAAGACCTAAACTGTAAATATAATAAGGCCAGTTTCACACGCCCGTATATTTCCGGTGCCGGAAAAAATGGTAATGGAGATATCAGTTTCTCGCATGCCGGTGTGTGTTATACATGGTGCATCCGTGTGCATTCCGCGTGCCGCATCAGGATTGCACGTACGAGCGCCTGGGAATCAGTGTCCAGGTTGCGCTGCCGAACGCTGCCCTCATCATGGTTCCCTGCCATCGCTGCGATCATCACCAACAGTGACAATGATGAGGGTAGTAGTAGTGTCTGCTCCTGCAGTGTCCCTGTGTAAAAATAAGAATAATATAATAAAATCCGTGTGGTACGTTTTGCGGACCGTGCATCTGCAAAAACACGGACATGTCAGTGTGTGGAGCACACGGACACACGGTCGGTGAAAACACACTGACATTTGCTCAGACCCATAGATTTGAATGGGTCTGCGTGTGTCAGTGTCTCCGGTACGTGTGGAAACTGTCACCACTCGTACCGGAGATCCTGACCTGTGACAGAGCCCTAAGTCCCCTACCTCCCTATCTCCACCCTCTGCAAACAGCAGCTATAACATGAGATTGCACATAGTCTCAGAACACCAGCGCCACCCCCCACCCCCACTACCCCAATTCAGCTCCCCCTCTTCCCCTCACATTCACCCCACTATCTCCCACAGTAACATCATATGCTGTCATTTATTTTAAAACTAAAAAAACTAGTTCCAGCAGCACTTCCATATGAAGGTGATGGTGACTGGTCCGGGCCAGGCCCTGTCTTGGCACAAGTTGCACAACCTAATGGCAGCAGCTCACTAGGACCCAGGGTCCAGCGTGGACCAGAGCACTGATGGTGTTGGGCTAACCGCAGCGCTGCCAGCCTGTAGAAGATCAGGTTAGCAGCACTTCAGCCCTCACCGTGCACTGCACTGAGACTCTGCATTTGGCTGCTGTGCTGTGCAGCCTGCAGAGTCTCAGCTCAGAAAGAGAACAGCAGCGTCACCTCAGAGAGCCGCGGTCGCCTTCTGCTTAACAGGGTGGGCCCCTCAACGTGACGCCCCCTTTACCCCCCAGTAGGTACGCCACTGATGGGGCCCATTCTCTATGGAGCATTATATGAGGCCCATTCTCCATGGAGCACTATATGGGGCCCATACTGTATGCAGTATTATATGGGGCCCATTATTCTGTATGGAGCATTATATAGGGCCATTATACTGTATGCAGTATTATATGGGGCCCATTATACTGTATGGAGCAATATATGGGGCTCATTATTCTGCATGCAGTATTATATGGTGCCCATTATTCTGCATGGAGCATTATATAGGGCCATTATACTGTATGAAGCAATATATGGGGCTCATTATACTGTATGAGGCATTATATGGAAGCCCTTATTCTGTATGGAGCATTATATAGGGCCCATTATTCTGCATGGAGCACTATATGGTGCCCATTTTTCTGTATGGAGCATTATATGGGGTCCATTATTCAGCATGGAGCAATATATAGGGCCCATAATACTGTATGAGGACTATGTGGTGCCCATAATACTGTAGGGAGGAATATGTGGTGCCCATAATACTGTACGGAGGAATATGTGGTGCCCATAATACTGTATGGAGGAATATGTGGTGCCCATAATACTGTATAGAGGACTATGTGGTGCCCATAATACTGTATGGAGGAATATGTGGTGCCCATAATACTGTAAGGAGGAATATGTGGTGCCCATAATACTGTATAGAGGACTATGTGGTGCCCATAATACTGTATGGAGGAATATGTGGTACCCATAATACTGTATGGAGGACTATACTGTCCGATGTAAAAGGAAGACTTTAGAATCCCCCCAAGTCACGCACTGTGCGCTGCGGGAATTCACCAGTTTCTGAGCTATTTACAATAGATCTCACTCATGTAATGTAAGAAATAAGTGAAATCTTTGGCATTGTACTATACCTACAGTGCATTTCTCTGCTGTGTCTCTGCATCGTGTACCATGGTATGTGTAAAAGGGGCCCATGAGACTCTTTCGCCCGGGGCCCACGAAAAACTGGAGCCAGCCATGGCTATCGGAGTACTCTGGAAAAATTGCACAACAAATTTTGGGGTACATTTTATCCTGTTACCCTTGTGAAAATATAAAATGTGGGGCTCAAGTAACATTTTTGTGAAAAAAAGTAAAGTGTTAATTTTTTTCTTCCACGTTGCTTTAATTCCAGTGAAGCAACTGAATGGTTAATAAACTTCTTGAATGTGGTTTTGAGGACTTTCAGGCTATGTGCCCACGATTAGGCTATAGTAGTGCTTTTGGCGCAACGTATTTTCGGTGCATCCAAAAAGCTGGGACCGATCACGCAGGTGTTCATTAAACACATGCGGATTTACCGCATGCAATACATTCTATTGGGGAAATTTCTGTTGCAGAAACGCTGACATGCTGAGGCTCGTAAAACGGCGCCACGGGTGAGTTTACGCGGCATCAAATAGAAGCACAGTGGGCATGGGATTTCTATAAATCCCACCACTGTGCTTCCAATATGGAACAAAGCGTTTTGGACGCAGCACTGCTATTACGGATCGTGGGCACGTACCCTGAGGGGTTCAGTTTTTAGAATGGTGTCACTTTTGGGTATTTTCTGTCATATAGGCCTCCCAAAGTCACTTCAAGTGTGATGTGGTCCCTAAAAAATGTTTTTGTAAATTCTGTTGGAAAAATTAGAAATTAATGGTCAACTTTGAACTCTTCTAACTTACTAAAAAAAAAAAAAGTTTCAAAAAATAGTGCAGATGTAAAGTAGACATGTGGGAAATGTTATTGATTAACTATTTTGTGTGACATAACTCTCTGTAATAAGGGCATAAAAATGAAAAGTTTGCAATTGCAAAATTTCAGATTTTTTCACAAATAAACGCAAGTCATATTGAACAAATTTTACCACTGGCATGAAGTACAATAAGTTAGCAAAATAAAATTTCAGAATCACCGGGATCCCGTTGAAGCATTCCAGAGTTATTACCAGATAAACGGACGCTGGTCAGAATTGTAAAATTTGGCCTGGTCAGTAAGGTGAAAACAGGCTTTTGGGGGTGAAGGGGTTAAGCGGAAACCCCAATGTAAGCGGTCAATGGAGAGTGCAGGATAAATGTGACCCGAGTTTTATTCTGATTTTTGGTAGGTAGAATGAACAAAAAAATAGCAGTACAATAGTCCTTATTTTTGCGCAGTTCCTAGTGCGGTATAAAAGATAAGGTGGATTTATTCTTGGGTCGGTACAATTATAGCGAAACCAGCGTTATATATATTTTTTATGTTTTGCTGCCATCACAGGGTAAAATGCTTTTTTATGAAAAATATTTTTTTCATCGCCAAATTCTGAGAGCTGTATTTTTTTATTGTTTGGTGAACACAGCTGCATGAGGGCTTATTTTTTGCGCGAAGCCTCATTTTGGGGCACATAACATTTTTTTGATCACTTTTTATTCAAATTCTTTAGATGCAGAATGAAGAAAAAACAGCAATTTTAATTTCTTTTTGCGTGCTTGATGTTATATAGTTTTTATGCTTTGCTACTTTTATACACTAAAAACAATATTTTACAAAAATACATTTGTTTTTGCACCGCCATATTATGAGAGCTATAAGTTTTATTTTTTTCTAGAGTAAGTTATATTAGGGCTTGCTTTTTGTGGGACAATTTTGAGTTTTCTTTTATACCATTTTTCTTTATATATGTAATTTTGATAACTTTTTATTCCATTTTTTGTGTGTCAGTATGATGAAAAAGCGACATTTTTGGTGTTATTTTTTTTTACTGTGTTCACCATACGGATTAAATAATGTGACAATTTTATAGATCTGGTCGTTTCAGACGCGACAATTCCAATTATGTGTACAATTTTTTCTTTATTTTTGTTTTAACGCAAATGCTGCGTGTTTAGTGGCAAAACGGCTTTTTGTGATTTGTGTGTGCTTCTTTTTGCGTTTTTACAGACATCATCTTCCTCTGCTGCCAGAAGATCCAGAGATGGCCAGAACCGCTAAATCTAAAATGGCGGCCCAGAACAGGATAGTAAGTTACAAGATGGAGGCACTGTGTGGTGAACGGCTGTGATAAGAGCAGGCAATAGACCTTGCAGATTCCCTGCCTAACCAGCCCTACTGTTATTGAGTGAAAAAAAGGTTTCGAAATCATTTCTACTGTCACTGTTTCCTATGCTAATGAGGCTTTGGCTAGTGGGCATTCGTTCCCCAGACTAGTAAGCCCTCTTTGTTGGTGTGATTACATAATTTGCACGAGCGGCATCATCGCCAGCTGAAGCAAATCCTGCAAATGCGCCGCTCATTCCGGCAGCGTCACTGCTTCTCCGAGGCCGGGTGGACACTCCTCCACATCAGAGGCGCACTGCGCATGTTCGGTGGCTCAGAAGATGGTTTCCGGACATGCACAGTGCGCCTCTGTAGCCGGCCTCAGAGAAGCAGTGACGCTGCCGGAATGAGCTGTGCATGTGCAGGATTTGCATCAGCTGGCGATGATGCCGCTCGTGCAAATTATGTAATCACACCAACAGGGTGTGATAACATGGAAAGAGGGCTGACTAGTCTGGGGAACGAACACCCCATCGACTAGTCAAACCTTCATTAGCATAGGTAATGGGGAACTTGTAAATGCTTTTTAAACCTTGTTTTCACTCAGTAACGTTATACGGGGCTGGTTAGGCAGGGATTTTGCTGATACATAGGTGAATGCTGCTGTGTTGGAGGGCATAGAGGACCTGACAGGCTCCCTTTAAAGGGAATCTATCACCCCCTGGGACTTTTCAGACCGCTAATATGGGCCATACAGGTAAGTATAGATTCACATTTCTGTAACCTGTATACCCATATTAGCGGTCTGAAAAGTCCCAGGGGGTGAGAGATTCCCTTTAAGCGTATTCACATAAGGGCAGCACGCTGCATTGTATTTTATTAATGTATTTTTTTCTGTTGTAAAACCTGTAAAAAGACAGAAAAAGATAAATTGCTGGATAAGAAACCTACCGTACTTCGGGATCGTGCTTGGGCCTCTGATCTTTTCTGACCTTAAAACGCACCTGTCAGCAGGATTGTGCTTAGTAAACCACATACACTGTCAGGTGGGCGCCATTACACTGAATAATATGATACCTTGGTTGATGAAATCCGTCCAGTGGTTCTTGTTTAACCCCTTCATGACCAAACCATTTCCCATTTTTGTGTTTTCGTTTTTTGCTCCCCTTCTTCCCAGAGACATAACTTTTTTTTATTTTTTGGTCAATATGGCCATGTGAGGACTTATTTTTTTGAGAGACGAGTTGTACTTACCATGTTTGCTGAATGCTAAAACTGACCTACCATTATTATTTTCCATGTAATTATGAGTTCGAAGACACCAAACATGTATAGGTTCTTTTTTTATTTAAGTGGTGAAAAAAAAACCAAACTTTGCTAAAAAAAAAATACTGCCATTTTCCAGGACCCGTAGCGTCTCCATTTTGTGGGATCTTGGGCCGGGTGAGGGCTTGTTTTTTGCGCGCCAAGCTGACATTTTTATTGATACAATTTTTGGGTAGATTCGATGTTTTAATCAAGGTTATTGCATTTTATTGCAATGTTGCGACGACCAAAAAAGTAATTCTAGGTTTTTTCATTTTTTTCTCGTTACACTGTTTATCATTCGGATTAATTATTTTTTTATATTGATAGATCAAGTGATTCTGAACGTGGATATGTGTATGTGTGATTTTTTTATTGTTTTATTTGAATGGGGCGAAAGGGGGGCGATTTAAACTTTTATATATTTTTTAATTTTTTTTAAATATTTTTTAACTTTTTTTACTTTTTGCATGCTTCAATAGTCACAATGGGAGATTAGAAGCTGCATTAGAAGCTGATCAGATCACCTGTGTGTAGCAGAAATGCTCACCTGCAATGAGCGCTGACTGCTGGGCGGCACTCACAGCAATCTGGCAATGACAATGGCTACAGTCTCCCCGAGACCCAGGTTGTCATGCCAACCCGTCAGCAACCCGCGATCATTCACGTGGTCGCCGATGGGCGGATCCAACGACGTGCTTCCAGGAAAAGCAAGTTAAATGCCGCTTTCAGAGATTGACAGCGACATTTAACATGTTAATAGCCGCGGGTGTATCGCAATTCCACCTGCAGCTGTTGCGGGCACATGTCAGCTGTATATATCAGCTGTCGTGTACCTGGAAAACTGCGGGCTCAGTGCTGGAGCCTGCATCAAACAGGGGGTTCTGACGTTTGTCTTACTATTACGGCACACGTCGGAAAGGGGTTCATTTTTACTTTCAGTTTGGAGATAATGATATGCTCGTGCTCCGGGACAGCCTGTGGGGTGGGCTCTATCTGGTGCTCTGCTTATACAGTCAGCTATATGCTCTTATGACAGCTCACTGAACGTTCAGTTATCTGCCTCCTATTTTACATAGTATATACATTATGTGGCGCAGTAGCATCTATCGCTTGGCCATACATACTACTGCGCACGTGCCATTTTGTTGGAGCAAAAGAAAAATTTGTCTCCAGCAAAATGGCCACGTCGCATGCGCAGTTGCATCTATCAGCAAGCGATGCTCTTAATCTGTGCAAGCCCAGCCCACTGGTGGCTGGCGCTTGCGCAGATTGAGAGCATCGCTTGGCGATAGATACTACTGCATTCGCGCCGCTGTCATTTTGCTGGCGCAAAAAATCTGGTTCCAGCAAAATGGCCACGGCACATGCGCAGTTGCATCTATCGGCAAGCGATGCTCTTACTCTGCGGAGGCTTTGCCTAGTGGTGGGCGCCGCTTGCGCAGAATAAGAGGATCGCTTGCCAATAGATGCTACTGCACAAGCGCCGTGGTCATTTTGCTGGAGAATAATTGTTTTACTCCGACAAAATGGCCGTGGCACGTGCGCAGCAGCATCTATAAGCATGAGATAGATGGTACTGTGCAGGCACCGGTGCCATTTTGCTTGATGTCATTTTTTTCCCCACATAATGTATACACTATGTAAAATAGAAATAGGAGGCAGGTGAATAGATGAATATGTAAGCAGAGCACCAGATAGAGCGCACCTCACAGACTGCGCCGGAGCACGAGCATATCATTATCTCCAAACTGAATGTAAAGAACCACAGGACGAATTTCATCAACCAAGGTATCATTTTAATCTGTAACAGCGCCAATCTGACACTGTATGTAGTTTACTTAGCACATTCCTGCTGACAGGTTCATTTTCAAGGCGTTGTCCGTTGTAAATCGATAAGTCTGCAGTCACTCTGTGTGCCTGCAGACTTCTGAATCCAAACAGAGCACAAGGTTTAAAAAATATTTATATTGTCCCCCTTTCCTATGCTAATGAGGGCTTCGACTAGTGAGAGTTAGTTACCCCAGAAGAGTCAGCCTCCTTTCCATGTTATCACTACAAATTTCAAGAAGAGAAAGAGGACATGCACCTAGGCAGTGATCACCAGAAAAAATAAATAATCAAAAAAATTATTTGGATATAAATTACATCAATTTATTTTTAATATCTCCTGACCCATATACAAATAATGGACATACCGAAAAATATTAAAACACCATTAAAAATAGTGGAAAGGTCCACTACATGAGGAACCCACTACTTAAGAAACCTTCCTGTATTATTGTGGTGCCCAGCTGCGCTTGGTACCACAGTTCCTAGGAGGGTGTATTAAAGGATTCCTCCACCAGAGGGCTCTCTAAGCACACACACATACCTTCACCTCCCACCGCAGACGCTCAAAGAGCGGCAGAAGAGGCAGCCAGCTAACTGCCAGTGTGTATAGCCTAGTGAGGGCCCCGAGTAGGCCGAAGGCAAGTCGAGAGTTAGTAGCAGTGAGGGCAGAGGAGCTTAACCAGCTCACCCCGAAGCATCTACCGGACACCGGGTCCGAAGTTACCGGGATCTCTAGGACCCAGTAAAGTACAACCGGAATCCCTGGAGGACTACAGGTCCCAGGAACACTAAAGTGCTGATAAGTAACAGAGCCAGGAGACACATAGGTCCCGCAAGCTGGGAGCGTGCACTCCAAGAGAAGGCCCTATCACAACGTCAGCCAGTGCAGGACAGAGACAAATTTAGGCCTAGCTCCAAGCAGGTCAGAAACTTACCACACAAAGACAAGAATCAGGAGGCCCTATCCCCGCTCCCTGGGGGAGAATCCGGCAATGCACCCTTCACCCTACAGTGCTCCGGGATGTGCCTAAATTCCACCAGTAAAAGGTACTGAAGAGAACTGTGTGTGTTTGCCTGTCTTTCCGAAGGCCCGACTGGGTCTCCCCATCCTGCATTCCCCTCTACATACTCTGCCCTGAGGCCTAGCTCCACCTGTGGGGAGCTATACCACCAAGCTGCTATATCACCGGCCTCAGCGGACTGCTGCAGCGCTGGTGAATCTCACCAGATACCACAGGTGGCGTCACGAACTTTCATTTAATTTGTTCACCCTTTTTAAAAGCTGACCCCAGGGTACGGGCCCGGGAGCCGACCACCGCGACACCCCCAAACCAGGCAGAGGCCCGGGTACCGAGTCGTCCCCATTCCCCTGGGCTAGTCATCCTTCCTTGGTGTCACGAACAGGATTACATGCCCGCTGCAACGACGGAGTGTTTTGCCCATTGCCACCGGGTACTGTGCGCCTTTAATAGAAACTGTATATTTAACTGTGGCGAAGATGGCCGCCATTGTCGTGCTGTAGTGCGGCAAGAAGAAGGGCGTAACCGCGGGAAACTGGTGGGCGTACCTGCAAAAGAGCGCGAAGCCCCGGACACGCCCCATGCCTTGGCGTCATACCAGGAAGCGCCAGGTCCTGGAAGGAGCCGCGGTGAGCGCTCTGACGTAGGACGTAAGCGACGCAAGGTCCTGAAGAAGACCGTCACCTGCGGAGCTGCGGCCTACCGGAAGAAAAGAAAAGAAGGTAGGCCACGGTTAGCTAGGGGGGCATCATAATGTCCGATGCACAGCAAGAGGCCGGAGTATCGGCTGATCGCCCTGATGATCAACCCGCCCGAAGCCGAGCAGGCCGAAGCGGCCGCTCCACCAGCAGCGCCTGTAACTCCTGTCATCCCCATAACTCTACCGTATGTTCCTGGAGCAAAGTGGCTCCCTCTGTACAACGGCAAACCGGATACCCTGTCTGGATTCAAACGGAATATATGCAGTATCCTGGATATGTACCCAATGACAGGCAAGCAAAGGGCTGCGGTGGTACTAGGACAATTGACTGGTGCTGCGGAGCGAGAAGTAGAAACCTGGTCGGCCGCAGACCAGGAGTCAGTGTCCACAATCTTTAATAAGTTACAAACTGTCTTTGAGGATCTTACTGAGATGGACCTCCGGATGAGGTTCTACAACTGTTCTCAGCAGCTGGAGGACAATGTTCGGGACTATGCCTGGCGTCTACAAGGGGCCCTGCAAGCTCTGAAACAGGTTAGTCCAACCAGCATAGACAATGAAAACAAAATGCTGAAGGAACAGTTTGTCCGGGGACTGAAGTCTCCAGAGGAGAGCAGGACTGTGCGTTGGTGGTCCCTGGATCATCCAGATGCCACCTTTGACAATCTTAAGGACATGGCTATAAAAGGACAGCAGCCCCTGGAAACAAATTCCATCCAAAGTTACCAGGGTGGGACCACCACAGTGCCTGCCACACCCACCTTGGCCCCGGTGGCTGCTGAAGCCAAGGTTCCAGTAACGTCCCCTAGAGAGCTGGACAACCTGCGCTCAGAGGTGCGTCAGTTAAGCAAAACCCTGACCACTGTGCTGAGTGCCCTGCAGCTGCGGACGGAGCCCAAGGAAAAAGGGAAGATCCTGCTAGCCGATAGCCCTGAGGACGTCCCCTGGATGCGAAGGAGGAAGAGGATAACAACACCCTCTACGAGGATCAGGGAGCAACGCCGTCCACAGAGGGACCCTGCCTGCTACCGCTGCCGCAAGACAGGTCACACCGCCCAGCATTGTCCTTTAAATGAGAAAGCCCTGGGTCCAAGGGCCGACACCCAAGAGTAGAGTCTCAAGGCCCATCAGACTGGTACAACAGGTTCGTGGGAGGAAGACCATTGTGCTGGACGGCATCCCGACCCACACTCTGCTGGACACAGGATCTCAGGTAACCGTAATACCTGACGTCCTCTATAAAAGGTTCTGGTCCATGGACGATTTACATCCGCCAGCTCCAGATCTTTCTGTTTATGCCTCAAACGGACTGCCCCTTAACCTAATCGGGGTTAAGAATGTGACTGTAAAGGTGGGGAGAGTGGAGCTGAAGGACCAGGGACTAATTGTAGTAGAGACTAATCCTGATGACACTAATCCGTATATGGTACTTGGCACTAACATTGTTGGTAATTGTTTGGGAGAAGTTGTGTTCTTACTCCAACAGATAGCCGACACTGCCAGACCAGGACAGAGGAGAGCGCTGCAGAAGGAAATCTGTGTCCTGATGTACCAACAGCACGTAAAGTTAACAGGTGGTAAAATTGGTAATGTGCGGGTGACAGACCCTATACCCATTGTGATCCCCCCAATGACAGAAATGTTTATCTAGTGTAGAGCAGCCATAGGTCTTAGAGGACAGAGCTACCAGGCGGTAGTAGAACCCCTTAAATCCGAGCACAGACCCACGCTCTTAACCACCAGAGGGGTGGTGGATGTACGCAATGGGAGGGTGCCCATCCATCTTCTTAACTATGGGGAAGATGAGGTTAAGTTACCACGTTATGCCACTGTTGCCAAATTACATGCTGTAAATAACAACTCCATTCACACGGCGGAGTCCTTAACCTCACCAGACGAAGTGGAGGATAATGACCCTGCAACCCAGGTGGAGGACTGGTGTCAACAGCTCCATGTTGGGACAGACACCACTCCTGCCAATCAAAAACAGGGTGTACACCGGGTGGTTCAGGAATATCAACAAGTGTTCAGTAAGCATCCACTTGACTTTGGGAGGATTAAGGGGGTTCAACACCATATCCCCACAGGTGACCATCCCCAAATCAAAGAACGTTATAGGCCTATGCCACCAGCTCACTAACAGAAGGCAAAAGAGATGTTGCAAGACATGAGAAAGGCAGGGGTAGTAAGGGATAGTTGCAGTCCCTGGGCAGCCCCCCTAGTGATAGTCAGGAAAAAGGACGGGAGCATGAGAATATGTGTAGATTACCGTCAAGTAAATCATATCACACATAAAGATGCATACCCTTTACCACGCATAGAGGAGTCCCTGGCTGCCTTAAAGTCTGCAAATTACTTTTCTACCCTTGACCTCACTAGTGGGTACTGGCAAGTAGCTGTGGCTGAGGAGGATCGGGAGAAGACGGCCTTTACCACCCCGATGGGACTCTGCGAGTTCAATAGTATGCCGTTTGGGCTCTGCAATGCCCCTGGAACGTTCCAGAGATTGATGGCGAACTGCCTGGGACACCGCAACTTCGAGACTGTGTTACTTTACCTGGACGATGTGATAGTGTACTCCAAGATGTACGAGGACCACTTGAAGCACCTGGCGGAGGTATTTGAGTCACTGTCCCGGTACGGGATGAAGCTGAAGCCCTCAAAGTGCCACCTGCTCAAGAAAAAGGTACAGTACCTGGGGCACATTGTCGGTCCGGAAGGGGTAGCACCAGACCCGGAGAAGGTTACTGCCATCCAGAAGTGGCCGGAGCTGAAGAACCTGAAGGAGGTGCGTCAGTTCCTGGGATTAGTAGGATACTACCAGAGGTTCATAAAAGACTATACTAACAAAGCAGCTCCTCTGCAAGACCTCCTGGTAGGACAGTCCTCCAAAGGCAGAAACCCCCCCATTCCATTGGGGTAAGGAGCAAGCCAAGTCATTTCAGGAGATGAAGGAGATCCTGACAGGTGATGAGATCCTAGCCTACCCTGACTACAGCCAGCCGTTCCTGCTGTATACCGATGCCAGCAACGAAGGGCTGGGCGCTCTCCTAAGTCAGAAGCAAATGGCCAAGAGAAGGTGATCGCAATCTCTGTAGTATCCAGTTTTGGGCCTTTGGTATGTAAAAAAAAACAGTTTGAGTGTGTCGCTCACTGTTCAGCCGCAAATCTATATTTTTAAAAAAGTCTGGTATACACCAGTAAACAATAACTGTGGTTTTGCCATTCCACGGTAAAAAATCTCTATTATTCAGGTTTTGGTATTTTTTCCGTAACGAAAAACAGTAATAGTTTCTCCCTGATTGTTCTGATTGTTTAAAAGAGTCGGGTGCAGGCCAGAGAAATAGAACTGAGAGAAACCAAGAACAAGAAAAATACCCAAATAACTGAAAGTAGATGTATAAATCGCACAGTGCAAAAATAATAATAAATAATAAAGGGTATTTAGTTAACATAATTTTGATCAAAATAATGTGAAAGCCATCCCGCCACTTCACGGCAACCCTTATGGGACAGTCCTAACTCTAATATTAAAAACCTTACCATTTGTCAAGTGACATACATATGGACAAGGGCAGAGAGACTGATCCCTAGTGTAAGCATAAAACCGAGGCAAAATGAGCGTCTCAGCCCAGACAAAAGGCGGCCACACCCTTTTATATGCCCTAAAGCATACTGACTGCAAAGTAAAAACCTGAAGGTCTGAACTGAAACGTAAGTTGATGTGCATGCAAAATGTAAATGCATGTTCACACAAGGCCATTAAACAGAGAGAAACCAAGAACAAGAAAAATACCCAAATAACTGAAAGTAGATGTATAAATCGCACAGTGCAAAAATAATAATAAATAATAAAGGGTATTTAGTTAACATAATTTTGATCAAAATAATGTGAAAGCCATCCCGCCACTTCACGGCAACCCTTATGGGACAGTCCTAACTCTAATATTAAAAACCTTACCATTTGTCAAGTGACATACATATGGACAAGGGCAGAGAGACTGATCCCTAGTGTAAGCATAAAACCCAGGCAAAATGAGCGTCTCAGCCCAGACAAAGGGCGGCCACACCCTTTTATATGCATTAAAGCATACTGACTGCAAAGAAAAAACCTGAAGGTCTGAACTGAAACGTAAGTTGATGTGCATGCAAAATGTAAATGCATGTTCACACAAGGCCATTAAACAGAGAGAAACCAAGAACAAGAAAAATACCCAAATAACTGAAGGTAGATGTATAAATCTCACCGTGCAAAAATAATAATAAATAATAAAGGGTATTTAGTTAACATAATTTTGATCAAAATAATGTGAAAGCCATGCCGCCACTTCACGGCAACCCTTATGGGACAGTCTTAACTCTAATATTAAAAACCTTACCATTTGTCAAGTGACATACATATGGACAAGGGCAGAGAGACTGATCCCTAGTGTAAGCATAAAACAGAGAAATAGAACTGTGGTTTTCCTCTTCCACGGTTCTAATCTACTTTTTATTACCCTTTTTCCATTGATAGTGCGAGTGTAATCTATTTTACTTCCTTTACAATGGGCAAGGCGCGTGGCAAGGGACGTGGAACTGGACGTTCTGGTGCGTGCAGAGGACGGGGCCGTGGCCAAGGTGAAAATGTGCCACAACCAACAGCCACATCTTTTCGCTCCCACTTCTTGACCGAATTACTAGGGAAGAACAGAACAACACCAGTATTGCGAACTGATCAGTGTGAACAGGTTATTAATTGGATAGCGGATATTACTTCCAGTTACCTGGGCACCACCACCTCCGGTCTGTCTTCCACACGGTCAACTCTTAGTAGCCGTGAGTCTCGACCGCATACTCCTCCTCACCCTGATGCTCCTTCCTCCCACCATGCCGAGTGTCGTCAGACAGCAATTGATCCCACACTTGGACACTCTGAAGAGCTGTTCACTGGTCCATTTCCATATTTGTGCACCTCGCCTGATACGCTTGAAGTGGTGGAAGAGGAGATCCCATGTAGCGATGCCCAAATATTTGAACAGCCACGGCCACAGGAAGTCGACGCTGGTAATTTGTCACAAGAGGTGGACGATGACGAGACACAATTGCCAGGAAGTGAAGAGGAGCATCGTGGTGCGCAAGTGGAAGAGGAGGAGGTGGTGGATGATCTAGTAACTGACCCAACGTGGCAGGAGGACATGCAGAGTGAGGCCAGCAGCACACAGGGGGAGGGAGGCAGAGTACCCCAACAGGCAGGAAGAAGCAGTGTGGTGGCCGCAGACAGAAGGCGGGCAACCGTTCCCCGTAACACCAACACGAGGGACGTTGCCAGTACAAGCGGTAGGTCTTCCAGAGTCTGGAATTTTTTTAAAGACTCTGCTGATAACCCCAAAAAGGCCATATGTTCCACCTGCCATGCCAGCATCAGCAGGGGTGACAAAACTACCAGCCTGACCACCACCAGCATGATCAGGCACATGGCAGCAAAGCACCCGACTTTGTGGGGCGAAACCCAGGGTCCACGACCACTGTCAGCGGGTGTCACCACTGCTTCTACCGCTGTCGTGCGTGCAATAGAACCCCCTGTTGTGTGTGCAAGGCAATCCCCTGTCCATACTGCATGTAAAGATGCCCCCTCCTCTCAGTCTTCACTTGTTATGGCAGTTTCTCAAGAAACAGCATCAACGTCCACGTCCCACCGCAGCGTTCAATTGTCCATATCTCAGACCTTTGAACGAAAGCAGAAATTCGCAGCTAACGCCCCACAGGCCACAGTCCTAAATTCGCACATTTCACGACTGCTTGCGTTGGAAATGCTGCCTTTTAGGCTGGTGGAGACGGAATCCTTCCGCAACCTTATGGCGGTGGCCGTCCCTCGGTACTCGGTCCCCAGCCGACACTATTTTGCCCGGTGTGCCATCCCCGCACTACACAAGCATGTGTCCCAAAAGATCTCCCGTGCCCTCAACAACGCAGTTACTGGGAGAGTCCACCTGACAACGGACACGTGGACAAGTGCTTGTGGCCAGGGACGGTATATCTGGGTAAACATAGTGGAAGCCGGGACCCAGTCGGACCTTGGGACGGAACACATCCTCCCCACACCGAGGATTGTGGGCCCTATGTCAGTCAGAGTTTCCCCCACAGTGTACAGCTCCTGCGTATCATCCTCCTCATGTTCAGCCTCCATCTCAGTTATCACCACATCAGTTGCAAGCTGGAAACACTGCAGTACTGCCTCTGCCAAGCGGCAACAGGCTGTGCTGAAACTCATAAGCTTAGGCGATAAACCTCACACTGCTTGTGAGTTGTGGACAGCTGTGAAAGAGCAGGCAGATCTGTGGTCTGAGACCGCTGAACCTACAACCAGGCATGGTCGTGTGAGACAATGGCCGTAACCTGGTGGCGGCTCTGAGGCGAGGCGAGATCACACACGTACCATGCCTGGCTCATGTGCTTAACCTCGTGATTCAGTGGTTTTTTAAATCGTACCCCGAGTTGCTACATCTGCTCGTGAAAGTACGCCGCCTGTCAGCTTTTCGCAAGTCGGCTACAGCTTCCGCCGCCCTTGCTGTGTTGCAGCAGCGTTTGCAGCTTCCGGCACACCGACTGGTGTGTGATGTCCCCACACGTTGGAACTCTACCCTCCACATGTTGCAAAGGATTTGTGAGCAGAAGAGAGCAGTTGTGGAGTACCAGCTGCAACAAGGCCGTCGATATTCAGGTCAGACTCCACACATAAGAACTCAGGAGTGGACCTGGATGTCTGACATATGTACCATCCTGACAAACTTTGAGGAGGCCACCAAGATGGTGAGTGGCGATGAGGCCATCATTAGTGTCAGCATCCCACTTGTCTGTCTTTTGCAACGCTCTCTGCATAGAATTAAAGAGGAGGCATTGCAGCCAGAGTATGATGAGATGGATCAAGAAGCCGTAGCGGGCGATTACACACAGCCCAGCCTCATCTCATCCCTACGTGCATTGGGGGACAATGAGGGAGAGGAGGAGGAGGATGAAGAACAGGAGCTGGTATCATGCGCTGTAGACGGTAGTACCTGTACAAGTGTCATACCGTTGGTTCAGGGTGGGTGGCCTGAAGACAGGGGGGAGGAGGAGGAAGAGAGCATGGTCAGTCGTCATCTTGGTGAGGACACGGAAATCTTGCCCGTTACCAGTCTGGCACGCATGGCTGACTTTATGTTACGCTGCCTTAACCGTGACCCTCGCGTTGTCAAAATGTTGGGTGACAGTCATTACTGGTTGGTGACACTTGTAGACTCCCGCTACAAGGAAAACTTTCACTCTCTTATTCCTGAGGTGGAGAGGTCTACAAAAATGGGGCAGTACCAGAAGGCCCTTGCTGCAGAACTGTTAAAAAAATTCTCATCTGAACACGCTAGCGGCAGAGGTCACAGTTCGTTGACCAACCAAAGCGTACAAGCGAGAGAGAGGCAACTCCAATCCAGCAGAGGCAGGGGAACACTGTCAACGTTCTGAGACAGTTTTCTCAGACCCTCCCTTCGGACAGACCCTGAGGCGTGGGGTACTCTCACAAGCAGTGGAAAGTTTCAAAAGATGGTGAGGGAGTACCTTGCCGACCGTACCAGCGTCCTCCATGATTCCTCTGTGCCTTTTAATTATTGGGTATCCAATCTGGACACTTGGAATGAACTCGCTCTATATGCCTTGGAGGTCCTGGCCTGCCCTGCCGTTAGCGTGTTATCGGAGCGTGTTTTTAGTGCTGCTGGGGGAATTATAACTGATAAGCGCACTCGCCTGTCAACTGACAATGCTGACAAGCTGTCTCTTATCAAAATGAACAAGGGCTGGATTGAGCCAGACTTCTCATCACCACCAAATGACAGCAGAGTAACATAAAGTCAAATCCACTGTGTTCTTTCGGGATGTGTATTCACATGCACCGCTTCACACCCACACATGGGTATACGCTTCCTCATTTCGGCTGTTTTATGTTCTTCTCCTTATCCTCAGCCTCCACCACCACTATACCACCAGGGTGACCGTGGTCCGTGTTGCCATTATTGAAAGTTCCTCCGTCCTTATTTTTGTCAGCTTTTGCTTGGAAGGCATAAGCAAAGACTGTTGGAGACCCATTCCCCAATAATGGGAATAATATTTTTAAGATGCTGTACTGTATGGCTCTTGTAAAGGGCATTAAAAGCGTCTTGTTAAGCTACTGCGACCTCCACCACTTTTCCGAGGGGCATAAAAAGTGTCTTGTTATACCACTCTGACTTCCACGTCTCTTCTGAGGGGCATTAAAACTGTCTTGTTATACCACTCTGACCTCCACGTCTCTTCTGAGGGGCATTAAAAGCATCTTGTTAAGCAACTGGGACCTCCACGTCTCTTCTGAGGGGCATTAAATCCGTTTTGTTATACCATTCTGACCTCCACGTCTCTTGTAAGGGGCATTAAAACCGTCTTATTATACCACTCTGACCTCCACGTCTCTTGTAAGGGGCATTAAAAGCGTCTTGTTATACCACTCTGACCTCCACTTCTCCTCTGAGGGGCATTAAAACAGCCTTGTTATACCACTCTGACCTCCACGTCTCTTCTGAGGGGCATTAAAAGCATCTTGTTAAGCTCCTGGGACCTCGACGACTCTTCGAACGGGCATTGCATTTTCCTCATAATTTTTGGAAGCTTTTGCTTGGAAGGCATAAGCAAATACTATGGGAGACCCACTCCCCAATAATGGGAATAATGTTTTTAAGATGCTGTACTGTATGGCTCTTCCAAGGGGCATTAAAAGCGTCTTGTTATACCACTCTGACCTCCACGTCTCTTGTAAGGGGCATTAAAAGCGTCTTGTTATACCACTCTGATCTCCACGTCTCTTCTAAGGGGCATTAACACCATCTTGTTATACCACTCTGACCTCCACGTCTCTTCTGAGGGGCATTAAAAGCGTCTTGTTAAGCTACTGGGACCTCCACGACTCTTCGAACGGGCATTGCATTTCCTCATAATTTTTGGAAGCTTTTGCTTGGAAGGCATAAGCAAATACTATGGGAGACCCACTCCCCAGTAATGGGAATAATGTTTGTAATATGCTGTACTGCATGGCTCTTGTAAGGGGCATTGCAAGTTCCTCCGTTCTAATTTTTGGCAGCTTTTGCTTGGAAGGCATAAGCAAAGACTATGGGAGACACACTCCCCAATAATGGGAATAATGTTTTTAAGATGCTGTACTGTATGGCTCTTGTAAGGGGCATTAAAAGCGTTTTGTTAAGCAACTGCGACCTCCACCACTTTTCCGAGGGGCATTAAAAGCGTCTTGTTAAGCTACTGTGACCTCCACCACTTTTCTGAGGGGCATTAAAACCGTCTTGTTAAGCTACTGGGACCTCCACCACTTTTCCGAGGGGCATTAAAACGGTCTTGTTAAGCTATTGGGACCTCCACTACTTTTCCGAGGGGCATTAAAAGTGTCTTGTTAAGCTACTGGGACCTCCACGTCTCTTCAAAGGGGCATTAAACGCGTCTTCATAAGCCACTCTGAACTCCACAGCTCTTCCAAGGGGCATTGAAATGTTGTTTTTAATTACCTCTAACCTCCACGACTCTTCCAACGGACATTGCATTTCCTCCTAATTTTAGTCAGCTTTTGCTGCGAAAACTAAGGGAGACCCACTCCCCAATAATGGGTAGAAGGTTTTTAGTATGCTGTAATCCACGTCTGTTTCAAGGGGCATTGCAGTTCCTCATAATTTTTGGAAAGCCTTCCATTCACTGCTTAGGTCAACAGTGCACAGGAGACCCAGTTGCTATATATGGAAAAAAAGGTTTAGTTAAGGCCCTCTGACCTCCATGTCATTTCCAAGGGGCATTGGAGTGCCTCAAAATTTATGGTAGGCATTGCACTCACTGTATGCCCTATAACTGTGTAGCCGAACCGCTCCTTTTGTTACAGAAACATATCCTACAAGACATAAGTGGTTGACTGGCCTGATATTGATGAGAATGGTCCCTGTTCCTCCTGCTCTTTCTCCTTTGCCACTACCTCATCCATCATTTATCACCTGAAGCTTTGTTTTAACGGGAGTCATAGAACTTGGATAGTAGCAGGAAAACATCCAGCAATCCTCGGAGGAGGTAGGATATGCCCCAAAACGCTGACCACCTCAGGCCTAGCCGCTACTACATACATGCGCTTGCATTCCTTGAAAACAAAGCAGATGCTAACTTCTATCATCATCATCATGCTCCTCACCTTGGCACTCTCAACTCCCCTGATGGGGAAGCCAGGGCCCACCGGAGGAGTCGGGTTCTCTGGTGGGCTCGTGCAATGCTGCCCTAAAGCAGGCCAGTCTAAGAAAAGTGTGTGGGGATGTTCCGCGGAGAAATCGGGGCGGCTGGGGACCGAGTATGGACACCCGGCCGCGGGGCGGCTGGGGACCGAGTGTGGACACCCGGCCGCCCCCTGGCAGCTGGGGACCGAGTGTGGACACCCGGCCGCCGGGCGGCTGGGGACTGAGTATGGATACCTGGCTGCCCAAGCAGCCATGAGGTAGTGGCCAGCTTTGGCCTCCACATGCCTAAAAGGCCCAGTTTCAAGTGCAAGCAAGCTAGCAGTATGGTATTGCAGCCTGGGGGTGGGTGGGTGGCAGGTTGCACACTTACGCTTGCATTCCAACAAAACAAAGCAGTTGCTAACTTCTATCATCCTCATCATGCTCCTCACCTTGGCACTCTCAACTACCCTGATGGAGAAGCCAGGGCCCACCGAAGGAGTCGGGTTCTCTGGTGGGCTCGTCCAATGCTGCCCTAAATCAGGCCAGTCTAAGAAAAGTGTGTGGGGATGTTCCTCGGAGAAATCGGGGTGGCTGGGGACCATTTGTGGACACCCGGCCACGGGGCGGCTGGGGACCGTTTATGGACACCCGGCTGCCCCCAGGCGGCTGGGGACCGAGTATGGACACCCTCTGGCGGCTGGGGACCGAGTGTGGACACCCAGCCGCCGTGCGGCTGGGGACTGAGTATGGATACCAGGCCGCCAATGCAGCCATGATGTGGTGTCAGATTCCGCCTCCACATTCCTAAAAGGCCCAATTTCAAGTGCAAGCAAGCAGTATGGTATTGCAGCCTGGGGGTGGGTGGGTGGTTGGCTGCATATTTGCTCTTGCATTGGAAGGAATGGGGGAGGTACAATTGAACACTGCCCTGGGACAAGAACTTGTACGGGGATAGTTGCAAGTCTGCATCTTCTGATGCAGCAAGGATGACTTCTGATGGGCACACTTTTAGGCAGTGACCTGGGTGTCAGAGATGCTTCCAGGGGTCTTCCCCATGCTGTTCCCATGTCTTTTTAGCACTGTATGCATGTGTCACAAAGCACATGGCCAGATAAGGTTGTAAAATGTTAAAATGACATTTCCCGGTGAATGCATTTGTCACGGTTGAAAGCAATACAAAAGTGCAAAAACTAGTGTTGAGTGATACCAACTAAGAATAATGTAGATGAGCCGAGTCTCTCACGCTCACTGCGTGCGCAGGAGCATTCTCCCACGCTGTCAGTGACGTGCATGAGGTGAGCTGAGTTCATTGGACATGAACTCGGCTCATCTGGATGCCGTCACAGCGAGACACTGAGGAGCGCAAGCATGCCTGCGCTTCTCAGTGTCTGCAGCATGGCAAGCTGGATGGCAGCTTTCGGCTGCGATCCAGCCTGTCATGTGAATGTAGCAGAGCTGGAGCAGTCCTAGGAGCCATGGAAAGGTAAAGATGATGTTGGTTTATTAATTAACTTTTATTGCAGGAGATCATTGGCTTCAGCTGGAATTGGCATGATGGTAGGTATGGTTTAATTTAGAACAATAAAGAATTGTGTGTTTATTTCAATTAAAGGACTTTATTATGGGTGTTTGTGTTTTTTTTTTAACTTTGACTATGGGGTTAGTAATGGAGGGGTGTCTTATAGACGCCTCTCCATTACTAACCTGGGCTTGATGTCAGCTGGCCCGCTACAGGGCAGTGGGAAGAGCGAGGCTAAGTGCCAGAATTGGCGCATCCTATGGATGCGCCATTTCTGGGGCGGCTGACGGTTGGTGTTTCTAGCCTGGGAGGGGGCCAATATTCATGGCACCCTTCCTGGGCTATTAATATCAGCCCCCAGCTGTCTGCCTAGCCTTTGCTAGCTATTAAAATAAGGGGGGACCCCACGTCATTTTTTGGGGGTCCCCCATTTTAATAGCTAGTAAAGGCTAGGTATTCAACTGGGGGCTGATATTAGTAGCCTGGGAAGCTCCGTGGGTATTACCCCCTTCCCAGGCTTCAAACATCTGCCCCAGCCGTCTGCTTAACCTCCGCTAGAGCCAAAATTACGGGGAACCCCACGCCAATTTTTTTTTAATAAATCCTTTATTTTAACACTAAATGACAAGTACAGTAAGCAACACTGTCACTGTACTTATATATGTGGCTGACATGTTTCTATCTATCTAATCTATGTGTGATGCTCTATTCTTTCAGTTCTAAATTGTCGGGTACCGATGCAGAATTGTCGGCCGGCTTTTTTGAAGAGACGGTGCATGAGAACACTATTATATTTTTTAATAAATCCTTTAACACTAAATGACAAGTACAGTAAGCAACACTGTCACTGTACTTCTTATATATGTGACTGACATGTTTCTATCTATCTAATCTATGTGTGAGGCTCTATTCTTTCTGTTCTAAATTGTCGGGTACCGGTGTATGTCACTGATGAATTGCCGGCTTTTCATGTTTCACTGTGAGCACTGTTCCCATCTATTTGGGCAATCACTGTAATGCCGCAACCACCATGGCTGTGACATTAACGTCTTAAAAAAATATGAATTCCTGCTATTCCATTTGATTGTAATGTAAGGGAGATAATGTAATTTCAGAGCTTGAGCAGGAGAATTCTCCCACGCTGGGATGGCATTCTGATGACAGGCTGGATCGCAGCTGAGCGCTGCCATCGCCATCCAGCTTGTCATCCTTCAGAGACATTGCAGAGCGCAGGCATTATGGGAACGTCCGATTCCGATATTCGATATTCTAAAAGTATCGGAACTCAGATACCGCGAATATCGGTTGATACCCGATATTTCAGTATCGGAATGCTCAACACTAGCAAAAACGCATAAAAAATGCTACTTGTGAACATAGCCCAAGGTGTGGAGGAGTATTTTTTTGGGGGGTTATTTATTTTACCTTATACACAAGTCTTTACCCTGGAAAGGAACTTTCTTAACATATTTCACAGGAAAGCAGTTTCAGTTTCGTTTTTGAACGTTTTATTGTGAGCCCTTAAATGTGGCTTAATCCCTCTGTACAAATACCAGTCATATTAACCTTTTGGTGTCCCCACCCCCCCAAAAAAAAAATAGTGTCTCTGATTTTTCAGACACAAATATATCTGTTGAAAATAGTCAGGTGTAGGCTAGAGAAACAGAAGTGTTGTTTTGCACTTCAAACCTCTGTATTATCCACTTTTGGGCCATTTGTATCTAAAGAAATAACAGTTGGAGTGTGTCGCTCACTGTTCAGCCGCAAATATATCTATTTAAAAAAGTCTGGCATACCCCAGTAAACAATAACTGTGGTTTTGCCATCCCACGGTAAAAAATCTCTATTATTCAGGTTTTGGTATATTTTCCGTAAAGAAAAACAGTAGTGTCTCCTGACTGTTGTGACAGAAAAATATATCTGTTGAAAATAGTCTGGTGTAGGCCCGACAAATCCCAGTGTGGTTTTGCAGTTCCACAGGTCAAATCTCTGTACTATCCAGTTTTGGGCCTTTGGTATCTAAAAAAACACAGTTTGAGTGTGTCGCTCACTATTCAGCCGCAAATCTATATATTTAAAAAAGTCTGGTATACCCCAGTAAACAATAACTGTGGTTTTGCCATCCCAAGGTAAAAAATCTCTATTATTCAGGTTTTGGTATATTTTCCGTAAAGAAAAACAGTAGTGTCTCCTGACTGTTGTGACACAAAAATATATCTGTTGAAAATAGTCTGCTGTAGGCTCGACAAATCCCAGTGTGGTTTTGCAGTTCCACGGGTCAAATCTCTGTACTATCCAGTTTTGGGCCTTTGGTATCTAAAAAAAAAACAGCTTGAGTGTGTCGCTCACTGTTCAGCCGCAAATCTATATATTTAAAAAAGTCTGGTATACCCCAGTAAACAATAACTGGTTTTGCCATCCCATGGTAAAAAATCTCTATTATTCAGGTTTTGTTATTTTTTACGTAAAGAAAAACAGTAATAGTTTCTCCCTGATTGTTCAGATTGTTTAAAAGAGTCGGGTGTAGGCCAGAGAAATAGAACTGTGGTTTTCCTCTTCCATGGTTCTAATCTACTTTTTATTACCCTTTTTCCATTGATAGTGCAAGTGTAAGCTATTTTACTTAATTTACAATGGGCAAGGCGCGTGGAAAGGGACGTGGAAGTGGACGTTCTGGTGATGGTTCGTGCAGAGGACGGGGCCGTGGCCAAGGTGGAAATGTGCCACAACCAACAGGCACATCTTCTCGCTCCCACTTCTTGACCGAATTACTAGGGAAGCACAGAACAACACCAGTATTGAGAACTGATCAGTGTGAACAGGTTATTAATTGGATAGCAGATAATACTTCCAGTTACCTGGGCACCACCACCTCCGGTCTGTCTTCCACACGGTCAACTCTTAGTAGCCGTGAGTCTCGACCGCATACTCCTCCTCACCCTGATGCTCCTTCCTCCCACCATGCCGAGTGTCGTCAGACAGCAATTGATCCCACACTTGGACACTCTGAAGAGCTGTTCACTGGTCCATTTCCATATTTGTGCCCCTCGCCTGATACGCTTGAAGTGGTGGAAGAGGAGATCCCATGTAGCGATGCCCAAATATTTGAACAGCCACGGCCACAGGAAGTCGACGCTGGCAATTTGTCACAAGGGGTGGACGATGACGAGACACAATGTCCAGGAAGTGAGGAGGAGCATCGTGGTGCGCAAGTGGAAGAGGAGGAGGTGGTGGATGATCTAGTAACTGACCCAACGTGGCAGGAGGACATGCAGAGTGAGGCCAGCAGCACACAGGGGGAGGGAGGCAGAGTACCCCAACAGGCAGGAAGAAGCAGTGTGGTGGCCGCAGACAGAAGGCGGGCAACCGTTCCCCGTAACACCAACACGAGGGACGTTGCCAGTACAAGCGGTAGGTCTTCCAGAGTCTGGAATTTTTTTAAAGACTGTGCTGATAACCCCAAAAAGGCCATATGTTCCACCTGCCATGCCAGCATCAGCAGGGGTGACAAAACTACCAGCCTGACCACCACCAGCATGATCAGGCACATGGCAGCAAAGCACCCGACTTTGTGGGGCGAAACCCAGGGTCCACGACCAGTGTCAGCGGGTGTCACCACTGCTTCTTCCACTGTTGTGCGTGCAATAGAACCCCCTTGTTGTGTGTGCAAGGCAATCCCCTGTCCATACTGCATGTAAAGATGCCCCCTCCTCTCAGTCTTCACTTGTTATGGCAGTTTCTCAAGAAACAGCATAAACGTCCACGTCCACGTCCCACCGCAGCATTCAATAGTCCATATCCCAGACCTTTGAACGAAAGCGGAAATTCGCAGCTAACGCCCCACAGGCCACAGTCCTAAATTCACACATTTCACGACTGCTTGCATTGGAAATCCTGCCTTTTAGGCTGGTGGAGACGGAATCCTTATGGCGGTGGCCGTCCCTCGGTACTCGGTCCCCAGCCGACACTATTTTGCCTGGTGTGCCATCCCCACACTACACAAGCACGTGTCCCAAAGCATCTGCCGTGCCCAGTCGGACCTTGGGACGGAACACGTCCTCCCCACACCGAGGATTGCGGGCCCTATGTCAGTCATAGTTGCCCCCACAGTGTATAGCTCCTGCGCATCATCCTCCTCCTCCTCATGTTCAGCCTCCATCTCAGATATCACCACATCAGTTACAAGCTGGAAGCACTGCAGTACTGCCTTCGCCAAGCGGCAACAGGCTGTGCTGAAACTCATAAGCTTAGGTGATAAACCTCACACTGCTTGTGAGTTGTGGACAGCTGTGAAAGAGCAGGCAGATCTGTGGCTGAGACCGCTGAACCTACATCCCAGCATGGTCGTGTGTGACAATGGCCGTAACCTGGTGGCGGCTCTGAGGCGAGGTGAGATCACACACGTACCATGCCTGGGTCATGTGCTTAACCTCGTGGTTCAGCGGTTTCTTAAATCGTACCCCGAGTTGCCAGATCTGCTCGTGAAAGTACGCCGCCTGTCAGCTCATTTTCGCAAGTCGGCTACAGCTTCAGCCGCCCTTGCTGTGTTGCAGCAGCGTTTGCAGCTTCTGGCACACCGACTGGTGTGTGATGTCCCCACACGTTGGAACTCTACCCTCCACATGTTGCAAAGGATTTGTGAGCAGAAGAGAGCAGTTGTGGAGTACCAGATGCAACAAGGCCGTCGATATTCAGGTCAGACTCCACACATAAGACCTCAGGAGTGGACCTGGATGTCTGACATATGTACCATCCTGACAAACTTTGAGGAGGCCACCAAGATGGTGAGTGGCGATGACGCCATCATTAGTGTCAGCATCCCACTTGTCTGTCTTTTGCAACGCTCTCTGCAGAGAATTAAAGAGGAGGCATTGCAGCCAGAGTATGATGAGATGGATCAAGAAGCCGTAGTGGGCGATTACACACAGTCCAGCCTCATCTCATCCCAACGTGCATTGGGGGACAATGAGGGAGAGGCGGAGGAGGAAGAACAGGAGCTGCTATCATGCGCTGTAGACGGTAGTACCTGTACAAGTGTCATACCGTCGGTTCAGCGTGGGTGGCCTGAGGACAGGGGGGAGGAGGAGGAGGAGAGCATGGTCAGTCGTCATCTTGGTGAGGACACGGAAATCTTGCCCATTACCAGTCTGGCACGCATGGCTGACTTTATGTTACGCTGCCTTAACCGTGACCCTCGCGTTGTCAAAATGTTGGGTGACAGTCATTACTGGTTGGTGACACTTTTAGACCCCCGCTACAAGGAGAACTTTCACTCTCTTATTCCTGAGGTGGAGAGGTCTACAAAAATGGGGCAGTACCAGAAGGCCCTTGCTGCAGAACTCTTAAAAAAATTCCCATCTGAACACGCTAGCGGCAGAGGTCACAGTTCGTTGCCCAACCAAGGAGTACAGGCGAGAGAGATGCAACTCCAATCCAGCAGAGGCAGGGGAACACTGTCAACGTTCTGGGACAGATTTCTGACACCCGCCCAGCTTACAGGCCCTGAGGCGCGGGGGACTCTCACAAGGAGTGGAAAGTTTCAAAAGATGGTGAGGGAGTACGTTTCCGACCGTACCAACGTCCTCCGTGATTCCTCTGTGCCTTTTAATTATTGGGTATCCAAGCTGAACACTTGGAATGAACTCGCTCTGTACGCCTTGGAGGTCCTGGCCTGCCCTGCCGATAGCGTGTTATCGGAGCGTGTTTTTAGTGCCGCTGGGGTAATTATAACAGATAAGCGCACTCGCCTGTCAACTGACAATGCTGACAAGCTGACCCTTATCAAAATGAACAAGGGCTGGATTGGGCCAGACTTCTCATCACCACCAAATGACAGCAGAGTACCATAAAGTCAAATCCACTGTGTTATTTTGGGAGGTGTATTCACACGCACCGCTTCACACCCACACATGGGTATACGCTTTCTCATTTCGGCTGTTTTATGTTCTTCTCCTTATCCTCAGCCTCCAACACCACTATACCACCAGGGTGCCAGCATTGCAAGTTCCTCCATCCTTATTTTTGTCAGCTTTTGCTTGGAAGGCATAAGCAAAGACTGTGGGAGACCCACTCCGCAATAATGGGACTTATGTTTGTAATATGCTGTACTGCATGGCTCTTGTAAGGGGCATTGCAAGTTGCTCCGTCCTAATTTTTGGAAGCTTTTGCTTGGAAGGCATAAGCAAATCCTATGGGAGACCCACTCCCCAATAATGGGACTTATGTTTGTAATATGCTGTACTGCATGGCTCTTGTAAGGGGCATTGCAAGTTGCTCCGTCCTAATTTTCGGAAGCTTTTGTTTGGAAGGCATAAGCCAATCCTATGGGAGACCCACTCCCCAATAATGGGACTTATGTTAATAATATGCTGTACTGCATGGCTCTTGTAAGGGGCATTGCAAGTTGCTCCGTCCTAATTTTTGGAAGCTTTTGCTTGGAAGGCATAAGCAAATCCTATGGGAGACCCACTCCGCAATAATGGGACTTATGTTTGTAATATGCTGTACTGCATGGCTCTTGTAAGGGGCATTGCAGTTCCTCATAATTTTTGGAAAGCCTTCCATTCACTGCTTAGGCCAACAGTGCGCAGGAGACCCAGTTGCTATAAATGGAAAAAAAGGTTTAGTTAAGGCCCTCTGACCTCCATGTCATTTCCAAGGGGCATTGGAGTCCCTCGAAATTTTTGGTAGGCATTGCACTCACTGTATGCCCTATAACTGTGTAGCCGAAGTGCTCCTTTTGTTACAGAAACATATCCTACAAGACATATCTGGTTGACTGGCCTGATATTGATGTGAATGGTCCCTGTTCCTCCTGCTCTTTCTCCTTTGCCACTACCTCATCCATCATTTATCACCTGAAGCTTTGTTTTAACGGGAGTCATAGAACTAGGATAGTAGCAGGAAAACATCCAGCAATCCTCGGAGGAGGTAGGATATGCGCCAAAACGCTGACCACCTCAGGCCTAGCCGCTACTACATACATGCGCTTGCATTCCAACAAAACAAAGCAGATGCTAACTTCTATCATCCTCATCATGCTCCTCACCTTGGCACTCTCAACTCCCCTGATGGAGAAGCCAGGGCCCACCGGAGTAGTCTGGTTGTCTGGTGGGCTCGGCCAATGCTGCCCTAAAGCAGGCCAGGCTAAGAAAAGTGTGGGAAAGGTTACCGGGACAAATAGGGGTGGCTGGGGACCGAGTATGGACACCCGGCTGCCCCCTGGAGGCTGGGGAGCAAGCGGGGACATCCGGCCACCAGGCGGCTGGGGACTGAGTATGGATACCAGGCCGCCGACGCAGCCATGGCGTGGTGGCCAGACTCCGCCTCCACATGCCTAAAAGGCCCAATTTAAAGTGCAAGCCAGCAGTATGGTATTGCAGCCTGGGGGTGGGTGGGTGGCAGGCTGCATACTTGCGCTTGCATTGCAAGGAATGGGAGAGGTACAATTGAACACTGCCCTGGGACAAGGACTTGAACGGGGATAGTTGCAAGTCTGCAACGACAGGTGCAGGGTGTGAGGCGTCTTCGCATGTACCATGAACAGGGGTTTGGCATGCACACACTACAGCGGAATAAGCTCTCCTTCCCACTAAATGCACTGGGGAGGGCACAGGTAATGTTTTGGTATAAGCGCTTAATCTTATGTATAAGGCACACCAGGACAAATAGGGGCGGCTGGGGACTGAGTATGGATACCTCGCTGCCGAAGCAGCCATGAGGTAGTGGCCAGCTTCGGCCTCCTCCAAACTAAAAGGCCCCATTTCAAGTGCAAGCTAGCAGTATGGCATTGCAGTCTGGGGGTGGGTGGGTGGCAGGCTGCACACTTACACTTGCATTAAAAGAAAACAAAGCAGATGCTAACTTCTGTCATCATCATCATGCTCCTCACCTTGGCACTCTCAACTCCCCTGATGGAGAAGCCAGGGCCCACCGGAGGAGTCTGGTTCTCTGGTGGTCTCGTCCAATGCTGCCCTAAAGCAGGCCGGGCTAGGAAAAGTGTGTGGGGGAATGTTCCAAGGAGAAATAGGGGCGGCTGGGGACCGTTTATGGACACCCGGCTGCCCCCAGGCGGCTGGGAACCGTGTGTGGACACCCGGCCGCGGGGCTGCTGGGGACAGAGCATGGACACCGGGCCGCCGGGCGGCAGGGGACTGAGTATGGATTCCAGGCCGCCAACGCAGCCATGACGTGGTGGCCAGATTCCGCCTCCACATGCCTAAAAGGCCCAATTTCAAGTGCAAGCAAGCAGTATAGTATTGCAGCCTGGGGGTGGGTGGGTGGCAGGCTACATACTTGCGCTTGTATTGCAAGGAATGGGGGAGGTACAATTGAACACTGCCCTGGGACTAGAACTTGCACGGGGATAGTTGCAAGTCCGCATCTTCTGATGTGGCAAGGATCACTTATGATGGGCACACTTTTAGACAGTGACCTGGGTGTCAGAGATGGTTCCAGGGGTCTTCCCCATGCTGTTCCCATGTCTTTTCAGCACTATATGGATGTGTCAAACAGCACATGACCAGATAAGGTTGTAAAATGTTAAAATGACATTTCCCGGTGAATGCATTTGTCACAGTTGAAAGCAATACAAAAGTGCAAAAATGCATAAAAAATGCTACTTGTGAACATAGCCCAAGGTGTGGAGGAGTATTTTTGTTTTTGGTTATTTATTTTACCTTATACACAAGTCTTTACCCTGGAAAAGAAATTCCTTAATATATTTCACAGGAAAAAAGTTTCAGTTTCGTTTTTGAACGTTTTATTGTGAGCCCGTAAAAGTGACTTAATACCTCTGACCACGTTGTTGACAGCAGTGACCTGGGGGGCAGAAATGCTTCCTGGGGCGATCCCCATGCTGTCCCCATGTCACCCGAGTATCACGGCGAGCTCGGCCCAAGCTTCGAACACCCAAGCATTTTAGTGCTCGATCAACACTGGTTTTTTTGCATATGAACATACAAAATATTTTTAATTGTGTATTTTATTTTAATGAGGGAAGGCAGCACCAGAGCCATTATCTTTACATGAATATATCACAAGAACATTTCATCAGTGTATAAATACAGCACCAGTACCACCATCAGTACTTAAACACAGCACCGGAACCACCATTGATGCATAAATTCATCACTAGAACCATAATCAGTAATTGAATATAGCACTGGAATCAAGTACAGCATCAGAATCATCATCATTACTTGAATACATCACCAGAACCACCAACAGTACATGAATACTTGACTAGAACTACCATACAGAGATAACAATATCACCAGAACGACCATCAATACATTAATACATAATCAAAATCAGCATTAGTGCATGAGTACTTTTCTAGAATCATCATCAGTACATAGATACTGATAAGCTTAAATCATTTGTCCACTTAACCGCTTCAAGACCGCCCACTGTACATAAACGTCGGCGCTGCCTGGGCTCAGTGCAGCGCCGACGTTCATGGTCCCACAGCTCTCAGAACCCCCATTGTCCTGCAAGCGCCGCGGGTGTGGTGCAGGGCAGTAGCTCTGACAGAGGACATCATCGGGACCTGATTGGATCAGGTCCCAATGATGTTAACCCTTTGCTATCTTCCATATGCCGCGATCTATAGTTATCGCGGCATATAGAAGATAGTGAGAGGAGAGGGGGTCGTCCACGATCCTCTCCGACGGCCCCTTGATGTCTTCCAGGACCTGCCGTTGTCATGGCAGCCGGAGGTCACATGACTGCCTCCGGATCTGCCATATATGGTGTCCTGCTAGGCTCAGCCTGCAGCTGAAGTCTAGCAGGAGACAGACAGTGTGAAATTGTCAGCAGTGCTCTCATGCAATGCAATACATGTCTATTGCATTGTATGAGAACAGTGATTAGAAAAATAAAAATTAATGTCCCATACAGGGAATAAGTAAAAATGTAAAAAAAAAAAGTCTAAAAAATGTTTTCAAACTGTGAAAAAAAATCACTAAATAAAAATAAATAAATAAAATATTAAACCAATAAATCCGTATATTTATGCAAAAACAAAAATAGTACACATATTTGGTATCGCAGCATCCGAAGCAACCAGATCTATAAAACTGTCACACTGATTAACTCCTTCTGTGCACACCGTAATAAAAATAAATAAAAAACGGAGCAAAAAACTATGCTTTTTCATCATATCGGCAAACAAAAAGTGGAAAAAAATGCGATCAAAAAGCAAAATGGAAATAAAAATGGTACCGCTGAAAGCGTCATCTTGTTCCGCAAAAAAAAGCCGCCATGCAGCTCCATCAGCCGAAAAATAAAAAAGTTATAGCTCTCAGAATAAAGCGATGCAAGAAAAATATTTTTTCTATAAAATTGTTTTATTGTGTAAAAGCGCCAAAATGTAAAAAAAAAATACAGTAAGTGTAGTATCGCTGTAAACGTACTGACCCGAAGAATAATGCTGCTTTTTCACTTTTACCACACGCAGAACGGCATAAAAAAAAACCTCAAAAAACAATTCCTGATTTGTTGGTTTTTGTTAATTTTACCTCCCAAAAAACGGAATAGAAAGCGATCAAAAAATGTCGTGTACCCAAACATGGTACCAATAAAAATGTCAACTCGTCCCGCAAAAAACAAGCCGTCACATGACTCTGTTGGCCGAAATATGGATAAATTATAGCTCTCAAAATATGGTGATGCAAAAAACTAGATTTTGCAAAAAAAAAGCGTCAGTCATAAAAACCCGATATAAATCTGGTATCTCTGTAATCGCACCGACCCGAAAAATAAAGTAATCTCATCACTTATATTGCACGACGAATGGCGTAAAAAATAAATAAAACCAATTCTTCACCTGCTACTGATTTATTATGTCTCCCAAAGATCGCAGTAAGGCTCTGCTCACATTTATCCTGCGCTCTGCGCTGAGCACTTACACCAGAGTTTCCGTGTAAATCTCTGAAATACGTGATTCAGCCAGAACCCATGACGGAAGATTCCCTGTAATGAGGCAGATATAGGCCACTGTGGATGCCATCTGGCCTGTGATCCCACAGTGTCAGTTTTTTTAGGCGTGCATAAAAGTGCGGTTGGCCACAGTTTTGTGCACTTCTGAAAAAAAGGACACCGCTAAACAGAGACCAGACGGAGTCCAGAGTAACTCTGCTGCCTCATTACAGTGAATGAATCCCGCAGGGGTTTCATCTGAATTACATCACTTGGAAATTTAGATGGAAACCCCGATGTAAGTGCTCAGCCTAGAGCGCCGGATAAATGTTATGTAAAATGTTCCCAATAAAAGCTTCAACTCAGTCCTCAAAAGAAGCTAGTCCCCACTCAGGTCCGTCATCTGTTAAAAATATAAGGGACTTCCAAGTTACTGGTAGCAGAAAGGCTCTGGAAAAGCGAAATGGCCCTTGCCCCCCAAAAGAAATTTATAAAATTTTGTGCTCCCAAATTCAAATGCCTATTACTAATTTGTTCTCCAATTGTCAAATAGCGCTCCGTCCCTCCCAGATCTCGCCGTATGGCTAAGCTGTATCATACAGCCACATATGGGGTATTGCCACTTTTAGAAGAAATTGTGTGACACATTTCGGCACCATTTTTACCCATTGCCCTGTGTGAAAATGTAAAATCTGAGGGTAAAACATTTTTTTGTGGTAAAAATATAATTATGTTTTCTTCACTGCCCAATGGGATAAATTTAAAAATTAAAAAATACTCACTACTTGCCTAGATGAATTCCTTGAGAGGTGTAGTTTACAAAATGGGGTCACTTGTGGGGGTTTCTGCTGTTTCGGCATGTCATCGACTCTTCAAATGTGACATGGTGTCTGCAACCTATCCCAGCCAACATAGCGCTCCTTTCTCTTCCGAACCCGGCCGTACACCAAAGCAGTGGTTTTCCCCACACATATGGGGTATCGGCTACTCAGGAGAAATTGCACAACAAATTTCATGGTGTAATTTCTCCTGTTATCCTTATGATAATGCAAAATTAGGGGATGAAAAACATTTTTTGTGGGAAAAATGTGAAAATTTTATTTTTACGGCTCAATATTATAAACTTCTGCGAAGCACCTGGGGGTGCAAGGTGCTCACCACACATCTAGATAAATTCCCTAAGGGGTCTAGTTTCCAAAATGCTGTCACATGTGGGGGCTTTCCACTGTTTAGGCACATTAGGGGCTCCCCAAATGCGACATGGCGTCCGCTAATTATTCAAACAAATTTTACATTCAAAAAGTCAAATGGCGCTCCTTCCCTTCCGAACCCTGCAGTGCGCCCAAATAGTGTTTTTTCCCTCACATATGGGGTATCGGCGTGTTCAGGAGAAATTGCACAGCAAATTTCATGGTGCAATTTCTCCTGTTACCCTTATGATAATGCAAAATTAGGGGATGAAAAACATTTTTTGTGGGAAAAATGTGAAAATTTTATTTTTACGGCTCAATATTATAAACTACTGTGAAGCACCTGGGAGTGCAAGGTGCTCACCACACATGTAGATAAGTTCCCTAAGGGGTCTAGTTTCCAAAATGGTGTCACTTGTGGGGGGTTTCTACTGTTTAGGCACATCAGGAGCTCTCCAAACGCAACATGGCGTCCCCTAATTATTCAAACAAGTTTTACATTCAAAAAGTCTAATGGCGCTCCTTCCCTTCCGAACCCTGCAGTGCGCCCAAACAGTGGTTTACCTTCACATATGGGGTATCAGCGCGCTCATGAGAAATTGCACTACAAAGTGTGTAGTTCATTTTTTCCTGTTACCCTTGTGAAAATAAAAAAATTGTGTCTAAAGTAACATTTTTGTAAAAAAAAGTTAAATGTTCATTGTTTTCTTCCACATTCCAAAAATTCCCGTGAAACACCTGAAGGGTTAATAAACTTCTTGAATGTGGTTTTGAGCACCTTGAGGGGTGCAGTTTTTAGAATGGTGTCACTTTTGGGTGTTTTCTGTCATAAAGGCACCTTAAAGACACTTCAAATAAGATGTGGTCCCTAAAAAAAATGTTTTTGTAAATTTTGTTGGAAAAATGAGAAATCGCTGGTCAACTTTTAAGCCTTATAGCTTCCTAACAAAAAAAAATGTTGGTTCCAAAATTGTGCTGATGTAAAGTAGACATGTGGGAAATGTAATTTATTAACTATTTTGTGTGACATATCTCTCTGATTTAAGGGCATGAAAATTCAAAGTTTTAAAATTGCAAAATTTTCAAAATTTTTGATTTTTTCACAAATAAACGCAAGTGATATCGAAGAAATTTTACCACTATCATGAAGTACAATATGTCACGAAAAAACAGTCTCTGAAGCATTTCAGAGTAATTACTTCATAAAGTTACAGTGGTCAGAATTGAAAAAATTGGCCTGGTCACGAAGGCAAAAACAGGCTCTGGTGCGAAGTGGTTAAACTCTGAAAATGTTGAACCTCTGAGCAGTTTGTTATTAAAAAATAAACCAGCTGTACTCATTGTGCCCAGGTCCAATGATACATTTCAGCTGCTGCACTAGTGTCTGGAATTGACTGCAGTCCTGATGTCACTTTGACAATGCGGCAGCTAATAAGTAAGCTCTGCCAGAATAGATAGAATGACTTGCTCAGAGCCGCTGAGCTAGGTTGTTGTCTGCCACACTGTCGATGTGACATCAGCAATGCAGCCAATTCCAGACACCGGTGCAGAAGACTTAGCATTGCACCTGGAGACAGTTTGTAATGCACGTATTTTATGTTTATACAGTATAACAAACTGCACATGGGTAAAAAAAAATTCTGAATTGTGACACCTCCTTTAAAGGTGCTCTGTCAGCACAAAATTACTGCTCAAAGTACAAGCTCTCGGTGCATCACCGCTGGGCCAATAATTTACATTTCACTTTCTCATCTGCTTTGTTTCCATCTATCTCGGCCTTTCTCAGGCCTTATGAATTCAGAGCTGCTAATCAGAGAAGAAAGGAGCGTGAAGCAGATGTAAAGGTGAATTTAAATGATTGGCACAGCCGTGAAGAACCAAGCACATGTGCTTGGCTTGAAGAGTCATCCTTTGCTGAGTCCCTTTAATACAGCTATCAATTGCAATGTCAAATCTTGCCCCAACATATACATTTTTATCTCCCAAATCTATAACTCCCAGTATGTCCATGTGAATGGTAAGGAGATATTAAGCGTTGCTATCAGTCAACATCAGACTGCGGACTATACAGAAGCCACAGTACTGATCAGACCGGCAACATCACAAATAAACATTTATATCCAGGTACTTTATAAGTGACATCTTCTCTGATTGGTGTTGTTTTCTTTTTATTCTTCTCCATGTTGTCCAGACGCCATGATGACTTTTCACATCCACAGCTTGTGTCTACAGACTTCCATCTTCTCTAGTCTTCTGCAGCACATCCCAACACAAACAAAATAAGAGTATCATTATAATGTTCCTGATTGAAAATATCTGCCCTATGCTGCAGGGCTGTGGAGTCGGTGTCCATTTTGATGGAGTTGGAATCGGAGTTGGTATAAAATGGACCGACTCCAACTCCTAAAATATATAATAAATTGGGTACAGTAGTTCAATCAAGTTTGTGGGGAATATTTTTTTCATAATAATTTGGGAAATTTATGAAATGTCCAATAAATATCTGTCCTATTCCTCATCTAAGGGTCTAGACTTTTAGCTGAGATGAATCTGTGCTGCTACAGTAAATGTCTGAGTCGGAGTTGAATTCGGTGTCATGGAAATTGAGGAGACAGAGTTGGAGTCGGAGGTTTGGCTTACCGACTCCACATCCCTGCTATACTGTGCCCCTGAATAATTACCCCTCACTGTGCTTCTTGTACAAAATTTGACACCCACTTTGTCCTTCTCAAGATATATGTCCTAAACTTCCCTCTACTATAAAATATTTCCTCCACAATATCCCCCCTTATGATTTATAACCGCTACACTACTCTCCTTGTCAACCGCAGCCTCCACACAATTCTGTCTTATGAGCAATGACCGCCACAATTGTCCTTATGAATTATAACCACCATACTGTTTGCTCATATTAGCTATAACCGACAGACGGTTTTCCCTTTTGAACTATAGTGTCTACATTCTCTGATTTTGTGAACTATAACTGCCACACTAACCACCCTTATGAACTTTAACCTCCACACTGTTCCCTTATGAACTATGACCTCCACACCATCCCAGTTTATGCTGTCCCCTATCTACTAATTATGTTTACGCTGTAGCCATCTCCACCCTGTACCTTCTTTATCATGTCTCCCACAAGTTGTCCCCTCTCCATTCATACTTCCCCCTCATGCTGCCCCCTCTCCATTCTATCCCACACATGATGCCTTCTCTCCAAACAGTTCACCACAAGCTGCCCCTTTTCAATACTGTGCATCCCACAAGCTATCCTCCTTACTGACACCATAATGTCCCTCCCATGCTGCTTTCTAGCACATTTCTCCCCCCCTCTTGAACCATGTTCTCCCATACTGCCCTCTCATACTCAAGGCTGTGGATTCGTAGCCGGTGTTCATTTTGGTGAAGTCGGTAAAAAATGGACCGACTCCTAAAATATATAATAAATTGGGTACAGTAGTTCAATGCAGTCTGTAGGGAATATTTTTTCATAAGAATTTGGGAAAGTTATGAAATACCCTACAAACGTCTGTCCTTTTTTAGTCTAAGGGTGTAGACTTTTAGCTGAGATGAATCTGTGCTATAGTAAATTTATCACTTAACATGAGCCATGTATGAGGGATTCGGAGTCATGGAGTCGGTGTCATGGAAATTGAGGAGTCGGATTCGGAGGTTTAGCTTACCGTCTCGACAGCCCTGCTCATACTAATACGATGTCACCAAAATTATAGTTTTCAGTGTCTTCAGCTAATACGGAGAACTTACCTTAAAGAAGTTGTCAACAACTTTTACAATGATGCCCTATCCGTAGGATGAGGCATCATCGTCTGATTAGCCGGGGTCCAGCACCCTCGCCGATCAGCTGTTATCGGTGGTGGCGGCGGCTGCCGGAAATGCTTACTTGTAGAGCTTGGCCATCTAGTTGTAGTGGCCACCAAGGGGCACTGTATATCCGCCTCCTATTCAATTCAATGGGAGGCAGATATGCAGTACCCCACAGTGACCACAACAACTAGATGGCCAAGCACCGCAAGTAAGCACTTTTGGCCAACGACAGCTGCTGCCGACACCGATAGCAGCTGATTGGCAGGGCTGCCGGACCCTGGCCTATCAGACATTGATAGGGCATCAATATAAATGTAGTGGACAACTTCTTTAATGCACCTCTGAAGCACAGCTGTGATGTCAGCAGTAAAATAAGTTCACTTCATCATGCCACTGCACATCGTGGAGGTGGAGGATGAGCGCTTATTCTCTGCCGTGCCAATCATTTGTGCAATTGTGAACATGTGTATAAGAGTCAGTTTGTAGGAATCGGCGCCTCTGTAATGCAGATGCCGGAATGCAACGCACAGAGACACAAGGCGAGAACAGTAAGAGTTGAATATAAACAGTCTATATATATATATATAACAGGTATGCTGAACAAAGGGTTGGCAACAAGAGTAATAAACAGTAATTTGAAATATTAGCAAAATGCGAAGTCTCTCAAGGTAATGTGGTGCCCTAGATCATGGGAGACACCACGTGAGTTCCTTAACTGTGAATATGGCTCTAGCGGGGGTCACCGGTTATTCCCGCTAGGCCGTGAGTCTTTTCCGGATAAATTCAATTAGATCACGTTGAGCTTCTTTAGCCCCAACCATTCCCCTCCCAACCTGAGTACCTAAACCCAATTGTCCCCGGTACCGTGGATGAACAGTAGAAGTGACGGCCCTGTTCACGTATGCAGCTCCTCTGCTTCCGCTGGCGTGACTTCCTCTCTGCTTGGCTGTTGGAGGCAATCTCTCAAGCCTTGGGTAGGGGGGTCCAGACCTCGTCTGTCGGCGGGCGACGTCGGGTTCCGCGAACTCACTCAGCACCGCAATCAGATTCCGAGTCTCCTCAGCAGGCACAGCACTCGGGTCACATCTGTGAGGGCTCTGGAGCTCTTCTACCGGTGCCCGGCTGTGGCACCTCACAGGCCTCTGGCTTAGGCCTGTCACGCGGGGTTTCTCAGCACGCAGGGAACATGTCTGCTCCTTTCTGCTGCTTGGCGCCAAAAACCCCTCAGGTTTGGCGCGCTGGCCTCTTATCTTGCGGAACTCCTTCCTGGAAGTCACCTGATCGGGTCCAGCGTCTAAATCTGCTCTCCCTGCAACTTCCCTTGCATATCTTGGTTCCGCTTGACCGTGTCTGGCCAGCAGATGGCAGTCTCTCTCCTTCCTTGAAACATCATGTAGAAGTTCCCTTACAAGCTCTTTTGCTTCTGCTACATTCCTCCCTCCTTTTTGCTCGCCAGTCCTCGGGCGAGTGGATTTCTCGCAGAATTGACGCCTCTTTCCAGGCAGTTCAAGTTCAGACAGGAGTTGGGCACACTCCTGCGTTTTCTGTTGGATTTGAGACCAGATAAACTCTTCCTGAGCATACCGGTTAGGAGGAATTCCGGCATTAGCCCGCTTAGTTCTGCGGGGCTCTTCTTGCGGAGGTGACTCCGGGAGATCCGAGGAATCAACTACTGGGGATTGCAAGTCATTTCTCGACTCATTCTGGGTTCCACTCGGGTTGGCATTAACGGTTCTGACGGGCCCAACTGCATTGTGGCCCATCCTTTTTCATCCCCCAAGGTTCCTGCATGTGGCACTTCAGCCAATACGTTTGAGGGCCCAACCCCGTTACAGACTTCTGCTTCAGAGGAGCAAGGTCGCAGCATATTACGGTGCAACACTCTGGGTGTCGCGTAGTCATCCCATTCGGGCCTAACCTCGTAGACGGGGTTGTCTGGGTGAACCTTCTTCACCACCCGATATGGTATCGCCTCCCAACGATGGTCCAGTTTACTCCCAAATCGTTTGGCCCTTACCAGCACTCGGTCTCCTGGCTAAAGTGATCCACCCGTGGTCGGGGGCTGATCCGCATGCTCTACTTCCTGAAACTTCTGAGCAACCAGTCTTCTCACTGTATGGAGCCGACGCTGGTGTTCTCGAATCCAGGTACTTGGGCTACTGCCCGGGCCGAAGTCTTCTGAGTCTAGCTCCAGTTCAGTAATTTCTCGCCCACTTCTTCCAAACAGCAACATGTAAGGGGTGTAGCCGGTAGTCGCATGAACTCGATTATTATACACCCACACCAGCTCGGACACAAATTCGGGCCACTTGATCTTTTTGTCAGCTTCCAGTGTTCGCAACATTTGCAACAGGGTTCGGTTGAAGAGCTCGCATGCGCCGTTCCCTTGCGGGTGGTAGGGCGTTGTTCGGGATCGGTCGATCCCATAGATGCGGTATAGCTCATCCATCACTCGTCCTTGGAAGGAGGCCCCCTGGTCAGAATGTATTCGCTTCGGGCACCCATAAATCCAGATGAAATCCTGACAGATGGCCTTAGCTGCGGCTTCTGCTGTCTGGTCTTTAGTAGGCGTCACTACTGCGAACTTGGTGAAGTGATCAGTCATGACTAAACAGTGTCCATAACCATTGTACGAAGTTCCTATCATCAGGTAGGCAATCATCAAGACTTTCAAGGGGGAAGAAGTTCGGATGGTCTGAATGGGAGCTCTTTGTTCCGGGGGCTTGTTCAACTCACACTGGAGACATGTTCGGTAGACCCCCTCGACTTCTTGCCGCAGTTGAGGCCAATACACCAGCCGTTGCAACCACCGAAAGGTCTTTTCTACTCCGATGTGAGCACCTCTTCTATGAGCTTCTTGGGCAAGCTGCGTTACTAGCGCTCCTGGAACTACCACCTGACAGGTAACATCAAACTCTCGAGGCAGCTGGATTCTTCGGCATAGCAAGCCGTCCTTCAGGAGGAGCCTCTCCCACTGGCCTAGGATTTGTAGGGTAGTTGGAAGTGCAGCGGCTCTGGCTTCCTGGTCGGGTCTTTGACCAAGGGCGACCCATTCTATCAACTTTGCTAACTCTGGGTCGGATTGTTGCAGATGTATCCATTCATCCCTTGAATGGCCCAGAATTTGAGTGGGCCTCGGCTCCTCTCTGGTCCCCTGGGCGTCAACCACAGAAGCGGCGAACTGGCTGAAATCCGGGATCTCGTCGCCTTCGAGCTCCTCATCTCTGTCCGTCTTCGGCCCCGCCTGAGTGACCCAGGACAGGGCATCTGCATGAGTGTTCAGGGCCTTGGACCGATAGGCGATTTTATACTGGTATCTGGACATCCTTGCGACCCACCGCTGTTCTAACGCGCCCAGTTTGGCGTTCTCCAAGTGGGCCAAAGGGTTGTTATCTGTCCGCACTTGCACTTCTGACCCTGACAAGTACTCAGAAAATTTCTCGGTCATGGTCCACACCAGTGCCCGTAGCTCCAGCGTAAACGAACTGCAGTTGTCCGGATTCTTCTCCGTATCTCGGAGTGACCTGCTGACATACGCGTTCACTCGCTCTTTTCCTCCTTGTACTTGAGCCAGCACTGCTCCCAGTCCATGCAAGCTTCCATCAGTGTACAACGTAAAAGGCAGCGAAAAGTCAGCATAGGCCAGAATTGGGGCATCCATTAGTGCCATTTTCAATGCTCGGAATGCCTCTTCTTGTCGTGGGCCCCACTGAATGGGCTGCCGCTTGGCTCCCCCGACCGTTCCTCTCAGCAATTCAGTGAGCGGGATCACAATCTTAGCGAAGTCTTTAATGAACCTGCGGTAGTATCCTGCAAGCCCCAGGAATGCCCTCAGTTCCCTTAGATTGGCGGGCGTGGGCCACTTCTGCACAGCAGCTACTTTCCGCGCAGTGGGGTACACTCCTGCACTGGACACAGTGTGCCCCAGATATTCAATTTCTCGTTTGAAGAGACGACACTTACGAGGTTTAATTTTCAGGCCGTGCTTTTGAAGCCGTTCTAACACTTGTTCCAGTCGGCGGAGATGATCTTCAAACGTAGCGGAATAGATAATTATATCATCCAGATATATTAGAGTGGCTTCAAAATTGAGGTCCCCAAAGCATCTCTCCATCAGCCGTTGGAAGGTTCCTGGCGCATTTGTTAGCCCAAACGGCATCCGATTGAACTCAAACAGGCCCATAGGGAGAACAAAAGCTGTCTTCGGACGATCCTTCTCAGCTACTGGGACCTGCCAATAGCCACTGGTCAGGTCGAGGGAAGAGAAGAATTTGGTGCTCCCTAGTGCAGATAGAGACTCTTCGATTCGGGGGAGTGGATAGGAGTCCCATACTGTACAGGCATTCAGCTTTCGATAGTCTAAGCAGAATCTCAGGGTACCATCCTTCTTCCGGACCAGCACGATCGGAGCCGCCCAGGGACTCTGACTTTCACGGATCACACCGTTCCGCAACATGTGGGCCAACAGCTCTTTCACCTCCTGGTACATTTGAGGCGGGATCTGCCGATATCTCTCTCGGATGGGAGCAGTATTTCCGGTGGGTATTTCGTGCTGAATGTCCCGAGTGCACCCGAAATCATCTTCATGCTGTGCAAACACTCCCTGATATCGCTGTAGAAGTTGTTCGATCTGCCTTACTTGTCCAGCAGAAAACTCAGTCAGATTAGCCTCCATTTCCTCCAGGAGGTGGCGCCTAGCCAACGGTTCTCTTCCATTCTCTTGGCTATTGAGGGACACCTCCAGGGTCCATGGCTTTCCTTCCACGGGTGCCAGCCCTATAGCGTCAGCTCTAGTAAGGGCCTCTGATTATACACATTCGCGACACCTCTAGTCGGGGCAACAACTGTAAACTGGTGGCACTTAAATTGATGCAACGCACGGGTACTCGACCATGCTGCACGGTGGCCAGGGTTCGAGCAACCAGGAGTCCAGAGGGCGCTTCTTCTCCCTCCATTGGTTCAATTTGAATGTCCATGCCCTCTACGCCCTCTAAGGACACATGTGCCAGTATCGGTAAAGTGAGTATAGTCTGTCCCACTGGCAGTGTCATTGTGGCTTCGGGCGGTATTGATACCTTACCAAGGTACTGAGAGGTAGCGGGCAATTTTTTAATCTGGCTGTCCCGCACGAGGTGCTGGAACACTCTCTTGTTAGCTGGGTCTCGAGTGGCTCGGGTCCAGTTGTTTTTGCTGCAGCCCTCAGCCAGGAACTGTCCGACCTCCTTCAGCACGTTCATGACCAGGGTTACAATGGGCCCATCGCCTCCGGGCCCTGTGGTCAGTACAATCCCTTTCCGACTGAGGTCCTTTCCACATGCCCGCACGGACATCCATACTACTCCCGCTACTGGGATAGGTAGTTGATTAGCCGCCACCAGTTTGACAGTGGGTTCCCGGCAGGAACGAGCGACTTCAGGAAAGTGACTTTGGAAATACGTCTCGGGCATAGTGGTCACTTGAGACCCGGTGTCCATTAAACAGCGGATCCGCTGCCCATTGAATTCAGCCCAGATAATGGGCCTCTCGGAGACAATGTCTTCAGAGCTCCCTCTTCCACTCTCTGAAGCTCGAGACCCCACGGTATGCTCCACAACCGTGGGGCATTTTAGTTTAACGGCTGTCCCCTCCTCCTCCTTTCTCGGTTGGGGCAGTCTTTGGAGATATGCCCCCTACCTCCGCAGGTCCAGCACTCTGGTCCTCGTTCTACTGATAGGTCGGGTACATGCCGTGCTGGGGCCGGGTAGGAACGCCTTTCTCGTTCTGGTCTCCGTCCGCGTTGAGCAGTACGGTCTGTCGGCAAGGGGGCAGTAGAGGTCTTTCTAATAGCATTCAACTCACCCCGAATGTCTCGAATTTCCTGACGTATTTCCCGTACCCAATCAGGCTCTTTGTTGGTGAATCCAGGGTCAATTGCCTCATGACTTCTAACTGTGGCTTTGAGAACAGGAACTTCTCTCTCCAGGACTCTAGCTTCAGCCCCTACCTCCAGGAAGCCCAGATCAGGGCTCAATCGCAGCCGCTCCTTCAGGATCGGCCTCAGGGAAGGGTCTTTCAAGCCAGCAATCAGTTGGTCACGCAACACCTCATCCAATGGTCCCAGTCCTCGGTTCCCATCTCGAGCTTTCTTAGTGATATGGGCCATCACTTCCTGTAATGCATTAACATACTGATTTACTGTCTCATTTTCCCCTTGGACCCGATGAAACAACCGTAAGCGCAAGTGTCCCAAGTCTGTAGTGTCACCGTGCATGTCCTCTAGAATTTTTATCACTTTATCCATGGTGTCACGGTCCCCAGGTGGGCGGTACATCACAGTCTGCCGGGCCTCTCCATCAAGGGTTAGGAGGGCCCATCAAGGGGATCGAGGGGATACATACGTAGCATACTTCTCAGTCTTTCTACCCAGTCCCACAGTGACATGCCATCCCCTGAGAACTTGGAAGATGGCTGAGCATAGCCCCAAGGGGTATATGACTCCGGCCGGACCCAGCCACAGACTGATCCGCCATCTCTGCGTCTGAATGTTGCATCCTGCCGACTACGCCAAATGTAATGCAGGTGCCGGAATGCAACGCACAGAGACACAAGGTGAGAACAGTAAGAGTTGAATATAAACAGTTTATATATATATATAACAGGTATGCTGAACAAAGGGTTGGCAACAAGGGTAATAAACAGTAATTTGAAATATTAGCAAAATGCGAAGTCTCTCAAGGTAATGTGGTGCCCTAGATCATGGGAGACACCACGTGAGTTCCTTAACTGTGAAAATGGCTCTAGCGGGGGTCACCGGTTATTCCCGCTAGGCCGTGAGTCTTTTCCGGATAAATTCAATTAGATCACGTTGAGCTTCTTTAGCCCCAACCGTTCCCCTCCCAACCTGAGTACCTAAACCCAATTGTCCCCGGTACCGTGGATGAACAGTAGAAGTGATGGCCCTGTTCACGTATGCAGCTCCTCTGCTTCCGCTGGCGTGACTTCCTCTCTGCTTGGCTGTTGGAGGCAATCTCTCAAGCCTTGGGTAGGGGGGTCCAGACCTCGTCTGTCGGCGGGCGACGTCGGGTTCCGCGAACTCACTCAGTACCGCAATCAGATTCCGAGTCTCCTCAGCAGGCACAGAACTCGGGTCACATCTGTGAGGGATCCGGAGCTCTTCTACCGGTGCCCGGCTGTGGCACCTCACAGGCCTCTGGTTTAGGCCTGTCACGCGGGGTTTCTCAGCATGCAGGGAACATGTCTGCTCCTTTCTGCTGCTTGGCGCCAAAAAACCCTCAGGTTTGGCGCGCTGGCCTCTTATCTTGCGGAACTCCTTCCTGGAAGTCACCTGATCGGGTCCAGCGTCTAAATCTGCTCTCCCTGCAACTTCCCTTGCATATCTTGGTTCCGCTTGACCGTGTCTGGCCAGCAGATGGCAGTCTCTCTCCATCCTTGAAACATCATGTAGAAGTTCCCTTACAAGCTCTTTTGCTTCTGCTACATCTCACTGTTCTCTGAGCCAGCAGTCAGTGTAATAACAGACTGGCTGAGTTTCACTTTTGGCAGAGGCGGCAAAATGTCACCCCTGGGAAGCATGTAAGGCCGCCATCTGAGGCGAGATACTCATCCCCTCTCATGGTGGAAGCGCTTCTCTATTGGGGGACTCCCGACAGATGTTAGGGGAGAAAAGTATCTGGCTGATCCTTTTATTTTCTCTAGAGATAATCCACTGAATCATGATTCTGTTAGAGGGTTTCTTATTGAGATCACTTGCAAGCGGGCTGAGTGTTTCTGTGTATTAGACTTTACACACTCTGGGGAGATTTTTCAAAATCATTAATGGATCTCTGTATAGCTATATATGAATCGCACTCATTCAGTACATGCCTATGTATAATATGCACAGATAGAATATGTCCAAGTATAATGCACAACTGTGTCTACTGCATATGTGTATATACTATACATTTATGTATGTGTTTATGTATTGTACCTGTGTGTATTTATATATATAATATGTACATTATATACTAACTTATGCTCCACTTGGGGATGGGGTCAGTGGGTCAGTCCCAGCCTAGATTTGTCAGAACAGTAATGACAAGATGCAGCCTGTCAGAGAATATAGGTAGTGATTTAGTAACAGTATTCCCGAGCTTTATGGTCTCTGGTCGGTGCTGTGTGGGATGAGAAACCTGATCGTGCACCGACCATACCGCTCTGAGCTTCAGGATCACAATCAGTAAATCACTGCTTGTAATCTCTAACTGCAGCCTCCTGTCATTATTGTTCTAAACAATCTGACACATGTAGCATCGGCGTCTCTGCCTCCTGCCGGGCAGAGACACCGTTCCCCTCACCACCGCGGTCCTGGTCCGGCGTCTTCAGGCCTCCCTGCTGCTGCACGCAGCTTCCCAGGCACTGTGCTTAGGGCGCGCGCGCGCTCCCTCCCTTTTAAAGGGGCCGCGCGCGCCGTCCTAAAGAGTCCCCGGCAAATGGCCGGAGGACTTCCCCTATATAAGGCACCTCCAGGCCTCAGGTCCCGCTGCCAGTCAGTCCTGCCCGCCAGTCTGTCTCTATTTCTGCTCGCCAGCCTGACCTCAGTCCAGTCTGCCAGTCTGACTGCAACCCAGCCCGACAGTCTGCCTACAGTCCAGCCCGCCAGTCTGTCTATGGGCTCTGCCCGCCTGCCTGTTACCAGCCAGCTGTGCCTGCCAGTCTGCTTACTCGGAGCACCTGCCAGTTACCCGATGTGCCCGCCAGTCTGAGTACCTGGAGTACCCGCCAGTTACCCGTTGTGCCCGCCAGCATGCTTACCTGGAGAACCTGCCAGTTACCTGTTGTGCCCGCCAGCCTGCCTACCTGGAGCACCCGTCTGGCTATCTGCCGTACCAGCCTGCTTATCTACCTGGACCACCCCTCTGCCTTCCTGCCGTGCTTATCCCCTGCACCGGTCAGCTCCTGTCATCTGACCCATGGGAGTCACCGGCTCTCATACAAGGTCGGTCCCAGAGTAGCACCTGGTTCACCTGCCCGGTCCCTCGCTGGTTCACGGAGTCGACTAAGCCGCCGTGTGACCTTGGTCAGACCGTGTAGGCACCTAGTTACGCCCCTCTGGTCCCTCCTTGCACCGAAGCACAGAGGTTCTACCACCCAGACCCGTAACAACACATTCCCGGCCATTCTTTACATTTCATTCTGGGTGGAGTCATGGGGTCATTGAGATCCTGGATGGGCTTGAATTATGTGCAAGGAGTCAGAAGCGATCTTATCACTGGCACTAGTGTTGATAGAGCACTAAAATGCTCGGTGCTCGAAGCTCGGGCCGAGCTCGCCGTGATACTCGGGTGCTTGACCCGAGCAACGAGCCCAATGTTAGTCTATGGGAGACCCGAGCATTTTTGCGGTGGCACCCCCGGCAGTCTTTTAAAAGCCTAACAAGTGCCCAGAACGATAGTGACAGTGCTCAAATGACATGGGGACAGCATGGGGATCGCCCCAGGAAGCATTTCTGACCCCCAGGTCACTGCTGTCAACAACGTGGTCAGAGGTATTAAGCCACTTTTACATGCTCATAATAAAACGTTCAAAAACGGAAGTGAAACTGTTTTCCTGTGAAATATGTTAAGGAATTTCTTTTCCAGGGTAAAGACTTGTGTATAAGGTAAAATAAATAACCAAAAACAAAAATACTCCTCCACACCTTGGGCTATGTTCACAAGTAGCATTTTTTATGCGTTTTTGCACTTTTGTATTGCTTTCAACAGTGACAAATGCATTCACCGGGAAATGTCAATTTAAAATTTTACAACCCTATCTGGCCATATGCTGTGTGACACATGCATACAGTGCTGAAAAGACATGGGAACAGCATTGGGAAGACCCCTGGAAGCATCTTTGACACCCAGGTCACTGCCTAAAAGTGTGCCCATCAGAAGTCATCCTTGCCGCATCAGAAGATGCAGACTTGCAACTATCCCCGTGCAAGTTCTTGTCCCAGGGCACTGTTCAAATGTACCTCAACCATTCCTTGCAATGCAAGCGCAAATATGCAGCCAACCACCCACCCACCCCAAGGCTGCAATACCATACTGCTTGCTTGCACTTGAAATTGGGCCTTTTAGGCATGTGGAGGTGGAATCTGGCCACCACGTCATGGCTGCGTTGGCGGCCTGGAATCCATATTCAGTCCCCAGCCGCCCGTGTCCACACACGGTCCCCAGCCACCCCTATTTCTCCTGCCAACTCCCCCCCCACACACTTTTCTTAGCCCGGCCTGCTTTAGGGCAGCATTGGACGAGACCACCAGAGAACCAGACTCCTCTGGTGGGCCCTGGCTTCTCCATCAGGGGAGTTGAGAATGCCAAGGTGAGGAGCATGATGATGATGATAGAAGTTAGCATCTGCTTTGTTTTCTTTTAATACAAGCATAAGTGTGCAGCCTGCCACCCACCCACCCCCAGGCTGCAATGCCATACTGCTAGCTTGCACTTGAAATGGGGCCTTTTAGTTTGGAGGAGGCCGAAGCTGGCCACTAGCTCATGGCTGCTTCGGCAGCGAGGTATCCATAATCAGTCCCCAGCCGCCCCTATTTGTCCCGGTGTGCCTTATACATAAGATTAAGCGCGTATACCAAAACATTACCTGTGCCCTTCCTTTTTTGCCAATAGTTTTTGACACTAAGGTTCGGATACGGCTTTAAAGAAGGCAACCCTTTGCGATATAACGCAATTTTATTTATAATAGTTGATTTAAAAGGTAAAATACATAATTAAAGGAATAGTATGATATGATGATATTGCATACACTTTTGTATATGTTATAATACAAAGGTTAAGTACATATATATATACTCACTTCATCATCAAGGAGCTTTTAAACATCATCCGTCTGGAAGATCAGAGAAGCAATTTCACCAAGACAGAGAAACCCCTGGAAGTCTTCACAACACTGCATGGGCAGGTACATACAACACTACATATCAGTGCAGGTACAACTTATTGCTTCTTCATCTAGGATTTTATGAGCATCATCTGTCTAATTGACAGAGAACCCCTGAGAAGTCTACACAAGAAAGCTTCTGTCTGTATCATGATTCCAGTGACTTTTATAAGGTTTAGACAATGGAAGCATAAAGCTGGTTAATGTTTATAAGTATGATTCGTCGATAACACAGAATTGGCCAGGTTCCGTAATCTCGAGAAGTTTACCCATAAACATTGTTTTAGACAATAGATCTGTGTATTTTTCGTGGAACATAATGGTAAGTGTACACACATTATTTGAATCAGGATTTTGGTTACAATAACACTGTTTGTTAAAGCAAATATCACAGTGGTCACTTGTGTACAAATCAGGATAATGAATCTTTGAAACACACAACTTCAAAGACCATAGAACAATTAACATTGTCTTACTGCATTGACACCTAGCAAACACTTTGTGGATAGCGTGCATCAAGGACAGTTCATGTGAAAGAACTACTTTATCAGTATCAGAGTATATCAATGATATTACACTGCAGTATATTGCAATATATTCCACACTTGGTCTAATCACCACACTTTATCAAAGCATATAAAAAATATATTACAATATGTAGGCTATAAGATATCCATATTTTTTATTAGCAATACAATCCACACTTGGATATCTTATAGCCACACATTATTTATACAAAGCACCCTATCTAAAGGGGATGGTTTTAGCGGATGATTGACATAAAAATAATAATGGAAGTGTACACTGTGTACAACAACACAAAGCAATGCATGAACAAATTATAGCAAAAAATAAATCAGGTGGCCTAATACTCAAAGTCTTCATGGCAATCATCTCCTCTGCCAAAAAGCTTTCCCCAATGCAGTTCACACAGGCACACCATGGATTGCACGTGAAGTTCTGGGTCACAGCTTCTCCTTCTGTGTCCTCATCTTGAGTAGATACCCCTATGAGCTTTGTCCATAACTGTAATGGGGGTCGGTACTGCCACCAAGTCTCAAATATATTGATAGCAGTGGTAACCTTTGTCACACAAAAATGGCTAGTGTTCATCATTTGAGCCAAGTAAATCCATAGATTCTGTTTGGTTTTCCATGACGCCACATTTTCCATGGTTGGTCTCTCGATTTTCGGTCTGAAGGTCGCTTGGGTCATCATTTCCAGGTTTTGATCTAAAGGGAAAACACATATTATTCTCTGCACAAAATCCCGGTCAGTTGGGACGTGTTCCCCTTTCTTTTGCCCGGGTTTCATAACTATCAACACATTGTCTGCTCCTCGAACAATTACCTCAGCAGGTTCTGGAGGACCTTTGTCACCCAGTTGTTTCACCCAGATTTTTGCACCATCATTGATAGGATGTGAGGATCCAAATCCTTCACCTCCTCTGACTGTCACAACTGCAGGGGTCCTTACTCTGACCACCTTCGTTTTAGAAATAGACAGTACCAGTAACTGAGTTATCTTATCTCTCTTCTGTATTATCATGACCTTTTCTTCATCATTCATTAAAAGTACTTTAATTTCTTCCTGACAATCCTGGTCTGTCACTCCTCCCATTACCTGAATACCCTTTAAGGCAAAGCCTGACCTTGAGGTTATAAGACCAAAATGCTCAGGTGGCATTTGCAAGCCTATAGCAGTCCTAATTTTCTTTACAACTTCTTTGAAGTGACTTTCATTGTCACTTTGAATCTGTATTAGGATACAGTACAATACCATTGTTTCCAAAGTCTTAATAGTATTGTTAGCATTGGCCATTTTACAGGTACAAATCAACGTAAACCCAGAATATGCATCCACAGCCATGCATACGCATACACATCCTCCATCATGTAGAGGAGGGCCAATGTAGTCCATTTGCCAAATTTGCCCAGGAAGTTTTCCTCAAGCTTTCTGGCCTCTCACCACATGAGGGATTGGTCTCTGTTTTGAATGTTGACACTTCATGATGGGCACCCTCTGGTCTGTGCCCATTGAGTCAGTCCAAGCAGCTCCTCAGTGGTGTCAGTCTTCACTGGATTCAGTGACTGATATTTTGGGATGTTCGTCTGCTACTGAGTTGAAGAATCTTTCCAGGGTATCTGAAGCACAAATAGCATCAACATGAAACGCAGTCACTTTAATTATTTGTACAATTGCCCAGATATCTTGCCACAACTCTTTTCCCCATACTTCTTTGCTATGTATACTTGTAGTCTGATAGCCCACTGCGTTCCACACACGGTTGTTACCTTGGTAACTAGCTGACCGTTCTGTAAACCACGCTTGTTTCCTCTGCTCAGGAATCAATTGTTCAAAGGGTATCTCCTGCTCCTGAAGTCTCACAGGGACTTTGCCTAACTTCTCATGCAATGTGGACATTCTACTAACTCCTGTTTTTGCTCTGTCCTGAATTGCCTCAATTTGCTTTCCTCCTAATACTGTAGTTATAACCTTGCACTCACTGAATTGTTTTGGAGTTCCCTTAATCAAACTGGCCTCCGCCCCTGTATCTGCCAACATTTGTGGGGCGTGGACAGCATGTCAATCACTTTTATCTGTCTCCCTCCATCGATCCTCCATTTCAGATGAAGACATTTTATTAGGAGAAATTGATGCCCCCTTCTGTCGGGCTTTGAATTCCTGTATCAAGGATTTAAGTTTAGCATAAAGATCCTCAAACCCCGGTGCTGTGGGCTTTGCTGGCGACGAGGAGGGAGTGGGCCCTCTCTCTCCCCATGTCCTGCCCGGCCCCTGCTGTGGGGATTCAGAATCTTTTACAGTAACCTTTCTATTATGTGAAACACCTGACTTTTTATTAAGTCCTCTCTTTTGATACAATTTCCACATCTCGTCAGTACCAATCCCGTCTATATTATCCCTGTGGACACCATCCTTTATCAGGGCCATAAACATATCTTTCCGGGTAATACGGGATCTAGGATTGTAGTTACTTTTGACATTGTCACGCTGCTCTTCAGAGGGAAAATTACCCTTTTGTTTGGAACCCCAATCTCCCAGATCCCCTAACTGTCTAATTGCCTCCAATGTATTGGCGATAGTTTTCCCAGTCTGATTTATCATTAGGGTCATCATGATATGCTTATAGGCTGGAGGGGCATTTCTGATGATACGATTTCTAACAGATACACTCACAGCAACTTGCATATAATCATCATAAGAATTTGCCGAAATAGCATTTTTCATGACCTCCTCCTTCAACCTCTGAGTACAATCTTTCAATGTAAACCATGGATTTTCATTGGGCAGCCAGTCCGCCTCGGATGGGTATTTATGCTGCAATGCCATGGCCACAACATCAAGCATACTACACACCACATGTGGCAGCTGAATTGTCAAGGTACAGAATGCCTCCTTCACTACAGGTTCATGACTGAGTTGGACAAATTTTGGGCCATCCACAGCATCCACCTGCACTCCATGAGCCCCCATCTCCCATAATCTCACAGCCCAGGCTACCAAAGATTCATTTGGCTTTTGAGAAAAACGATCATGAAGGTCATTAAGCTTCTGCTGACTGTAATCCTCTACTGCTTTATTATTCTGTTTACCAGCAGCAGTGTATACAATCCGTCTCCGATATATAGGATGAACTTTCACTGGGTTAAGAGGAGGATCAATTTCTATCTTTGCATTGAAATATTCATCCTCAGTCCCTGGATCAGTGATGTTTTCGGAGTCAGTTGAATCCCGTACATCCCCATCCCACTGATCAGGGCTCCACTCTATCCCTGCTTTGGCTATGGCCAAAGCTACTTTCTTGTTATTAACCTTCCCTCGCCTCCTTTTGTATTTATACTGCGCTACACGTACAGCAGCCTTTTCTGCAACATGCTGATATCCATCACATCTGTCCATTAATAACTTATTCTGACACTGTGCTATAACCAATGCATTCTGGGCCTCACACAACTGTCTTTCCAATTCCTGAACTTTTGTTAATATACGTATTCTTTCCTCATGCTGTTTTCTATATGCAGACAGCAGGATCCATCCACGCCTGCCAACAGCACCCAACTCTTTACCTTTTTGTACTTTCACTTTCTGCAAGCATGAAACCACATCATCAGGTTCAGCATCATTCAGACATTTGTCCCATGGTTCACTCAAACCAACACTGTGGGACCATTTGGTTGCCAAAATATTATAGGGAGTCTGTTCTCAACCTGGAATCTCAAGAGACTCACTTACATCTACCTTTCTCTTAAAAAAAGGCATGTTTTACGCAATATCACTCTATCACACCTTAACACACTGAGTCCTTATCAATTCAAGATGATTGTAATTTTTAACAAAAAAGAACTTCTGAGCCTTCTGCGTATCCTGCCGACTACGCCAACCTCCCCAGTGCATTTAGTGGGAAGGACAGCCTATTCCGCTGTAGTGTGTGCATGCCAAACCCCTGTTCATGGTACATGCGAAGATGCCTCCCACCCTGCACCTGTCGTTGCAGACTTGCAACTATCCCCGTGCAAGTCCTTGTCCCAGGGCAGTGTTCAATTGTACCTCTCCCATTCCTTCCAATGCAAGCGCAAGTATGCAGCCTGCCACCCACCCACCCCCAGGCTGCAATACCATACTGCTTGCTTGCTTGCACTTGAAATTGGGCCTTTTAAGCATGTGGAGGAGGAATCTGGCCACCACGTCATGGCTGTGTTGGCGGCCTGGAATCCATACTCAGTCCCCAGCCGCCCGGCGTCTGGGTGTCCACACTCGGTCCCCAGCCGCAAGGGGGCGGCCGGGTGTCCATACTCGGTCCCCAGCCACCCCGCGGCCGGGTGTCCACACACGATCCACAGCTTACTGGGGGCAGCCTGGTGTCCATAAACGGTCCACAGCCGCCCCTATTTCTCCTTGGTTCTCCTTGGAACATCCCCCCACACACTTTTCTTAGCCCGGCCTGCTTTAGGGCAGCATTGGACGAGCCCACTAGAGTACCAGACTCCTCCGGTGGGCCCTGGCTTCTACATCAGGGGAGTTGAGAGTGCCAAGGTGAGGACCATGATGATGATGATACAAGTTAGCATCTGCTTTGTTTTCTTGGAATGCAAGCGCATGTATGTAGTAGCGGCTAGGCCTCAGGTGGTCAGCGTTTTGGCGCATATCCTACCTCCTCCGAGGATTGCTGGATGTTTTCCTGCTACTATTCCAGTTCTATGACTCCCGTTAAAACAAAGCTTCAGGTGATAAATGATGGATGAGGTAGTGGCAAAGGAGAAAGAGCAGGAGGAACAGGGACCATTCACATCAATATCAGGCCAGTAAACCACTTATGTCTTGTAGGATATGTTTCTGTTACAAAAGGAGCGGTTCGGCTACACAGTTATAGGGCATACAGTGAGTGCAATGCCTACCAAAAATTTTGAGGCACTCCAATGCCCCTTGGAAATGACATGGAGGTCAGAGGGCCTTAACTAAACCGTTTTTTCCATTTATAGCAACTGGGTCTCCTGTACACTGTTAGCCTAAGCAGTGAATGGAAGGCTTTCCAAAAATTATGAGGAACTGCAAAGCCCCTTGAAACAGACGTGGATTACAGTGTACTGAATACCTTCTACCCATTATTGGGGAGTGGGTCTCCCTTAGTTTTCGCCTTTGCATTGAAAAGCAAAACCTGACTAAAATTAGGAGGAAATGCAATGCCCGTTGGAAGAGTCGTGGAGGTTAGAGGTAATTAAAAACAACATTTCAGTGCCCCTTGGAAGAGCTGTGGAGTTCAGAGTGGCTTAAGAAGACGCTTTTAATGCCCCTTTGAAGAGACGTGGTGGTCACAGTAGCTTAACAAGACTGTTTTAATGCCCCTCGGAAAGTGGTGGAGGTCCCAGTAGCTTAACAAAACGGTTTGAATGCCCCTTGGAAGAGACGTGGAGGTCACAGTAGCTTAACAAGACGGTTTTAATGCCCCTCGGAAAAGTGGTGGAGGTCGCAGTAGCTTAACAAGACGGTTTTAATGCCCCTCGGAAAAGACGTGGAGGTCCCAGTAGCTTAACAAGATGCTTTTAATGCCCCTTGGAACAGACGTGGAGGTCACAGTAGCTTAACAAGAAGCTTTTAATGCCCCTTACAAGAGCCATACAGTACAGCATCTTAAAAATATTATTCCCATTATTGGGGAGTGGGTCTCCCATAGTATTTGCTTATGCCTTCCAAGCAAAAGCTTCCAAACATTAGGACGGAGCAACTTGCAATGCCCCTTACAAGAGCCATGCAGTACAGCATATTACAAACATAAGTCCCATTATTGGGGAGTGGGTCTCCCATAGTAATTGCTTATGCCTTCCAAGCAAAAGCTTCCAAAAATTAGGACGGAGCAACTTGCAATGCCCCTTACATGAGCCGTGCAGTACAGCATATTACAAACATAAGTCCCATTATTGGGGAGTGGGTCTCCCAAAGTATTTGCTTATGCCTTCCAAGCAAAAGATTAAAAAAATTAGGAGGAAATGCAATGCCCGTTCGAAGACTCGTGGAGGTCCCAGTAGCTTAACAAGACGGTTTTAATGCCCCTTACAAGAGACGTGGAGATCAGAGTGGTATAACAAGACACTTTTAATGCCCCTCAGAAGAGACGTGGAGGTCAGAGTGGTATAACAAGACGCTTTTAATGCCCCTCAGAAGAGACTTGGAGGTCAGAGTGGTATAACAAGACGCTTTTAATGCCCCTTACAAGAGACGTGGAGGTGAGAGAGATATAACAAGATGCTTTTAATGCCCCTTACAAGAGACGTGGAGGTCAGAGTGGTATAACAAGACGGTTTTAATGCCCCTTACAAGAGACGTGGAGGTCAGAGTGGTATAACAAGACGCTTTTAATGCCCCTTACAAGAGATGTGGAGGTCAGAGTGGTATAACAAGATGCTTTTAATGCCCCTTACAAGAGACGTGGAGGTCAGAGTGGTATAACAAGATGCTTTTAATGCCCTTTACAAGAGAGGTGGAGGTCAGAGTGGTAAAACAAGATGCTTTTAATGCCCCTTACAAGAGATGTGGAGGTCAGAGTGGTATAACAAGACGCTTTTATTGCCCCTCAGATGAGACGTGGTGGTCAGAGTGGTATAACAAGACACTTTTAATGCCCCTTACAAGAGACGTGGAGGTCAGAGTGGTATAACAAGACGCTTTTAATGCCCCTTACAAGAGACGTGGAGGTCAGTGTGGTATAACAAGACGCTTTTAATGCCCCTTACAAGAGACGTGGAGGTCAGAGTGGTATAACAAGATGGTTTTAATGCCCCTTACAAGAGCCATACAGTACAGCATCTTAAAAATATCATTCCCATTATTGGAGAGTGGGTCTCCCACAGTCTTTGCTTATGCCTTCCAAGCAAAAGCTGACAAAAATAAGGACGGAGGAACTTTCAATAATGGCAACACGGACCACGGTCACCCTGGTGGTACAGTGGTGGTGGAGGCTAAGGCTAAGGAGAAGAACATAAAACAGCCGAAATGAGGAAGCGTATACCCATGTGTGGGTGTGAAGCGGTGCATGTGAATACACCTCCCGAAATAACACAGTGGATTTGACTTTATGTTACTCTGCTGTCATTTGGTGGTGATGAGAAGTCTGGCCCAATCCAGCCCTTGTTCATTTTGATAAGGGTCAGCTTGTCAGCATTGTCAGTTGACAGGCGAGTGCGCTTATCAGTTATAATTCCCCCAGCGGCACTAAAAACACGCTCCGATAACACGCTAGCGACAGGGCAGGCCAGGACCTCTAAGGCGTACAGAGCGAGTTCATTCCAAGTGTCCAGCTTGGATACCCAATAATTAAAAGGCACAGAGGAATCACGGAGGATGCTGGTATGGTCGGCAAGGTACTCCCTCACCATCTTTTGAAACTTTCCACTCCTTGTGAGAGTACCCCGCGCCTCAGGGTCTGTCCGAAGGGAGGGTCTGAGAAAATTGTCCCAGAACGTTGACAGTGTTCCCCTGCTTCTGCTGGATTGGAGTTTCCTCTCTCTCGCTTGTACGCTTTGGTTGGTCAACGAACTGTGACCTCTGCCACTAGCATTTTCAGATGGGAATTTTTTTTAACAGTTCTGCAGCAAGGGCCTTCTGGTACTGGCCCATTTTTGTAGACCTCTCCACCTCAGGAAAAAGAGAGTGAAAGTTCTCCTTGTAGCGGGGCTCTACAAGTGTCACCAACCAGTAATGACTGTCACCCAACATTTTGACAACGCGAGGGTCACTGTTAAGGCAGCGTAACATAAAGTCAGCCATATGTGCCAGACTGGTAACGGGCAAGATTTCCGTGTCCTCACCAAGATGAAAAACTGACCATGCTCTCCTCCTCCTCCTCCCCCCTGTCCTCAGGCCACCCACGCTGAACCGACGGTATGACACTTGTACAGGTACTACCGTCTACAGAGCATGATAACAGCTCCTGTTCTTCCTCCTCCTCCTCATTGTCCCCCAATGCACGTTGGGATGAGATGAGGCTGGGCTGTGTGTAATCGCCCACTATGGCTTCTTGATCCATCTCATAATACTCTGGCTGCAATGCCTCCTCTTTAATTCTCTGCAGAGAGCGTTGCAAAAGACAGACAAGTGGGATGCTGACACTAATGATGGCGTCGTCGCCACTCACCATCTTGGTGGCCTCCTCAAAGTTTGTCAGGATGGTACATATGTCAGACATCCAGGTCCACTCATGAGGTCTTATGTGTGGAGTCTGACCTGAATATCGACGGCCTTGTTGCAGCTGGTACTCCACAACTGCTCTCTTCTGCTCACAAATCCTTTGCAACATGTGGAGGGTAGAGTTCCAACGTGTGGGGACATCACACACCAGTCGGTGTGCCGGAAGCTGCAAACGCTGCTGCAACACAGCAAGGGCGGCGGATGCTGTAGCGGACTTGCGAAAATGAGCTGACAGGCGGCGTACTTTCACGAGCAGATCTGGCAACTCGGGGTACGATTTAAGAAACCGCTGAACCACGAGGTTAAGCACATGAGCCAGGCATGGTACGTGTGTGATCTCGCCTCGCCTCAGAGCCGCCACCAGGTTATGGCCATTGTCACACACGACCATGCCTGGATGTAGGTTCAGCGGTCTCAGCCACAGATCTGCCTGCTCTTTCACAGCTGTCCACAACTCACAAGCAGTGTGAGGTTTATCACCTAAGCTTATGAGTTTCAGCACAGCCTGTTGCCACTTGACGGAGGCAGTACTGCAGTGCTTCCAGCTTGTAACTGATGTGGTGATATATGAGATGGAGGCTGAACATGAGGAGGAGGAGGATGATGCGCACGAGCTGTACATGGGGGGGCAACTCTGACTGACATAGGGCCCACAATCCTCGGTGTGGGGAGGACATGTTCCGTCCCAAGGACCGACTGGGTCCTGGCTTCCACTATGTTTACCCAGTGTGCCGTCAGGGACATGTACCGTCCGTGGCCACAAGCACTTGTCCACGTGTCCATTGTCAGGTGGACTCTCCCAGTAACTGCGTTGTTGAAGGCACGGCAGATGTTTTGGGACACGTGCTTGTGTAGTGCGGGGATGGCACACCGGGCAAAATAGTGTAGACTGGAGACCGAGTACCGAGGGACAGCCACCGCCATAAGGTTGCGGAAGGATTCCGTCTCCACCAGCCTAAAAGGCAGAATTTCCAACGCAAGCAGTCGTGAAATGTGCAAATTTAGGACTGTGGCCTGTGGGGCGTTAGCTGCGAATTTCTGCTTTCGTTCAAAGGTCTGGGATGTGGACAATTGAACGCTGTGGTGGGACGTGGACGTGGATGCTGTTTCTTCACAAAACTGCCATAACAAGTGAAGACTGAGAGGAGGGGGCATCTTTACATGCAGTATAGACAGGGGATTGCCTTTCACACACAACAGGGGGTTCTATTGCACGCACAACAGCGGAAGAAGCAGTGGTGACACCGCTGACACTGGTCGTGGACCCTGGGTTTCGCCCCACAAAGTCGGGTGATTTGCTGCCATGTGACTGATCATGCTGGTGGTGGTCAGGCTGGTAGTTTTGTCACCCCTGCTGATGTTGGCATGGCAGGTGGTACAAATGGCCTTTTTGGGGTTATCAGCAGAGTGTTTAAAAAAATTCCAGACTCTGGAAGACCTACCGCTTGTACTGGCAAAGTCCCTCGTGTCGGTGTTACGGGGAACGGTTGCCCGCTTTCTGTCTGTGACCACCACACTGCTTCTTCCTGCCTGTTGGGGTACTCTGCCTCCCACCCCCTGTGTGCTGCTGGCCTCACTCTGCATGTCCTCCTGCCACGTTGGGTCAGTTACTAGATCATCCACCACCTCCTCCACTTCCACTTGCGCACCACGATGCTCCTCCTCACTTCCTGGCAATTGTGTCTCGTCATCGTCCACCTCTTGTGACAAATTGCCAGCGTCGACTTCCTGTGGCCGTGGCTGTTCAAATATTTGGGCATCGCTACATGGGATCTCCTCTTCCACCACTTCAAGAGTAGCAGGCGAGGGGCACAAATATGGAAATGGACCAGTGAACAGCTCTTCAGAGTGTCCAAGTGTGGGATCAATTGCTGTCTAACGACACTCGGCATGGTGGGAGGAAGGAGCATCAGGGTGAGGAGTATGCGGTCAAGACTCACGGCTACTAAGAGTTGACCGTGTGGAAGACAGACCGGAAGTGGTGGTGCCCAGGTAACTGGAAGTATTATCTGCTATCCAATTAATAACCTGTTCACACTGATCAGTTCGCAATACTGGTGTTGTTCTGTGCTTCCCTAGTAATTCGGTCAAGAAGTAGGAGCGAGAAGATGTGGCTGTTGGTTGTGGCACATTTTCACCTTGGCCACGGCCCCGTCCTATGCACGCACCATCACCAGAACGTCCAGTTCCACGTCCCTTGCCAAGTGCCTTGCCCATTGTAAAGGAAGTAAAATAGCTTACACTCGCACTATCAATGGAAAAAGGGTTATAAAAAGTAGATTAGAACCGTGGAAGAGGAAAACCACAGTTCTATTTCTCTGGCCTACATCCGACTCTTTTAAACAATCAGAACAATCAGGAAGAAACTATTACTGTTTTTCCTTGCGGAAAAAATACCAAAACCTGAATAATAGAGATTTTTTACCGTGGAATGGCGAAACCACAGTTATTGTTTACTGGTGTATACCAGACTTTTTAAAATATATAGATTTGCGGCTGAACAGTGAGCGACACACTCATAATGGGTTTTTTTTAGATACCAAAGCCCAAAACTGGATACTCCAGAGATTTTACCTGTAGAACTGCAAAACCACACTGGAATTTGTCAGGCGTACACCAGACTATTTTCAACAGATATATTTTTGTGTCAGAACACTCAGGAGACACTACTGGGTTTTTTTACTACAAAAAATGCGAAAAGCAGGATAATAGAGTTTTTTTACCGTGGAACAGCAAAACCACAGTTTTCATTTACTGGTGTATACCACACTTTTTAAAATATATAGATTTGCGGCTGAACAGTGAGCGACACACTCAAACTGTTTTTTTTTAGATACCAAAGGCCCAAAACGGGATACTACAGAGATTTTACCCGTTGAACTGCAAAACCACACTGGGATTTGTCAGGCGTACACCAGACTATTTTCAACAGATATATTTTTGTGTCAGAACACTCAGGAGACACTACTCGTTTTTTTTAAGGCAAAAAAAGTGAAAAACAGGATAAGAGACATTTTTTACCGTGGAACAGCAAAACCACAGTTTAAATTTACTGGTGTATACCACACTTTTTAAAATATATAGATTTGCGGCTGAACAGTGAGCGACACACTCAAACTGGTTTTTTTTTTGATACCAAAAGCCCAAAACTGGATACTACAGAGATTTTACCCGTAGAACTGCAAAACCACACTGGGATTTGTCAGGCGTACACCAGACTATTTTCAACAGATATATTTTTGTGTCAGAACACTCAGGAGACACTGCTGTTTTTTTTAACTGCAAAAAATGCGAAAAGCAGGATAATAGAGATTTGTTACCATGGAACAGCAAAACCACAGTTTTAATTTACTGGTGTATACCACACTTTTTAAAATATATAGATTTGCGGCTGAACAGTGAGCAACACACTCAAACTGTTTTTTTTTAGATACCAAAGGCCCAAAACGGGATACTACAGAGATTTTACCCGTAGAACTGCAAAACCACACTGGGATTTGTCAGGCGTACACCAGACTATTTTCAACAGATATATTTTTGTGTCAGAACACTCAGGAGACACTACTGGGGTTTTTTACTGCAAAAAATGCGAAAAGCGGGATAATAGAGATTTTTCTACCGTGGAACTGCAAAACCACACTTCTGTTTCTGTGGCCTATACCAGACTCTTTTCAACAGATATATTTGTGTCTGAAAAATCAGAGACACACTATTTTTTTTTTGGGGGGGGGGGACACCAATAGGTTAATAAGACGGGTATTTGTACAGTGTGTAGGAGGGAAAAAAAAAGAGGATTTAGATGAAAAAAAAGGATTTTTACTGGCCTCCGGGACCTGCAGCTAAGTCCAGCAATTTCAGAAACAGGAGCACACAGGACTATAATGCAGCGTTTGCTAGTATAACCACTGCGTCTCCTATACAGCCTGCCTACCTGAAATCTGGGATGGATATTAGTCCTGAGAAGGACTGTTTGTTTGTTCTGGCAACCTTTACAGACCCTACACTAACTATTTTGCAGGAAAAATCTCTCCCTAGCTTAGCAGCGCTGTCCCTACACTGTCTGATCCGGAGCGTCTGTGTCCAAGATGGCGGCGCCCGGTTTTAAATACTCGAGGTGACGCTGTGCGGCCAGCCAATCACTGTAATGCCCACAAACAACATGGCTGCGGCATTACAGTGACTGGCTGTCAATCCCTACATGTTCACTGGCTCTGTAAAGAGCGCCAAACATGCAGGGCGGAGACCCGAGCTCCTGCCCGAGTAACCCGGAAATGCTCGGTGCTCGCCGAACATCCCGAGTAGCGTGATGCTCGGGCGAGTACCGAGCAGTGTCGGGCGAGTACCGAGTAGTGTCCAGCATGCTCGCTCAACACTAACTGGCACCAAACAGGAGTATCCGGGAGGAGGATCTATTGAGATGGGATAAACCACCACACTGAGTTGTGTAAAGTAACGCAGCGTGTGACTGTGCTTAATTACAAAGGTAAAATAAACTTTTATTTAAATTTGAAAAAAGCAGCACTAGAGATTCGAGACAGTGAACTTGTTATTTGGGGCACAGATATCTTCCCTTTATCGGTCTGCATAAGGAGGATGTGGACCCATGGATCTGTTGTCTCTGTCAAACTTACAGTTGAAACCAGAAGTTTACATACACTATATAAAAAACACATATGCATGTTTTTCTCAATATCTCACATGAAATCAGAATAAACTTTGCCCGTTTTAGATCAATTAGGATTACCATCATTTTAAATATTTGCCAAATGCCAGAATAATGAGAGAGAGAGAGAGAGAGAGAGAGAGAGAGAGAGAATGTTTTAAGGCATTTTTATTGCTAACTGCAAAGTCAAAAGTTTACATACATTTCATTAGTATTTGGTGCCATTGCCCTTAAACTAAATGACTTGGGTCAAACGTTTGCAATATCCTTCCACAAGCATTTCACAGTAGTTGGTCGGAATTTGGGCCCATTCCTCCTGACAAAACTGGTGTAACTGATCCAGGTTTGTAGGTCACCTTGCTCGCACCTGCCTTTTCATCTTTGCCCATAAATTTTCAATGGGATTGAGATCAGGGCTTTGTGATGACCACTGCAAAACATTGACTTTGCTATCCTTAAGCCACTTTGTTACCACTTTGGCAGCTTGCTTCAGGTCATTGTCCATTTGGAAGACCCATTTCTGCCCACGCTTTAACTTCCTGGCTGATGTCTTGAGGTGTTGCTTCAGAAATTGCCACATAATCTTTTTGTCAGGCAAAAGGTATTTTTGCCCGAGTTTTTAAAAATAAGAGATGTTTTAAAAAAGGAAAAAAAAACCCACCCCCTATCTGTTTGTAAGTGAAGACATAGAACTCACTTTTGCTTTTCCCCAAACCAGGAATTTTTATGACCCGCCATAAAACCTCAGTCCAGGGCAAGCGCTGGTACAAACCGGAAAATCCCTCCAAAAAAATCCCATTGTTTAATTGTACAAACATTTTATGCCAATTTTAATCACGCACAGGTCTGACAGAAACATCGGAACCACGTTTTTTGAATGCTCACCTTTTTCCCATTACAATAGTATAACTTGCATAACTGAGGAATGACCGGGAACTGAGATAATGGATTCTGAGATTCTAAGCGTCATAGAGGTTTCATATTTAATATCTATCTTCATGAATATTGGTGACGGTCAAGATGATGTCTCCCTCTTGGATGTGGGACCCCCCCACACCAAGATATGGAATCTGGAGGATTTTTTAGGTCTTCTGCAGCTGGGTGGGCTCGCAAAGCCGAGCCCCCTTGTAAGGTAAATAAGGGGTGTTCCCCAGAGTTTTGGCTGCTTGCTAAAAACCAGATCGGCCATTTTTCAAGCCATTCCAACCAGGGATGCAGACGCATGCACTACACGCTGCGTGAAGGAATCAAGTCTAATTTCCGGGGAGCCGTCCCCCCCACAGAATCTGAGACCATCACCTTGTGAAGCAGGTTTTGCTATTACTTATCCCTTTTATTTTAATAACTGTTTATGCATACATGTAAATTGTCTCCTTTATAATATCTTGTATATATTTTGTAAGCACTGCCCACCTTTTGGGAGTAAATCATTAATTATTTACCAGTTTCTTTCTTCTTGTCCTATGTTGAGCAAACACGTTCCTCACTCGCTAATTCACGTTACCTACCAGGTACCCGATCCACCTGTTAAGCGATCGGTGGTGGCAGTATACCAGTATTTATGTGATATTGTGGTTTGAGGGTGGCTGGTCGGAGGTATATATACGTTCCTGGAAGGAACTGGTGGTATATATACGTCCTGTCACATCACGTGCCACAATAGTCGACATAAATTAGAGCAGCTGCACCCGTGCTTATCCTCTGTCAATACCGTGTTTGACCAGCAGGATAAGGGGGCGCCAGAGAGCTGCAAGGTCTGACCCAAGAGTGGGTGTTGTTTTCATGACAAATTGGTGGCAGCGGTGGGATCATAGGACATTAGTGATCTGGTTTGAGCAATCATTCCTCTCACTAAAAACTTGCACAAAAGTTTTGAAGATCGAACTCAGTGTTTATTAGATCTGAGACAATACTGTATGTGTAGCAGTTACCCCTACCCTTCTTCGATTTTTCTTTTCTATTTTTATTTTGGTGATCATGGTCAGAGTTGGGGAGTCCTGGTATCACCAGCAGAAAAAGGACACTCTTACTGGAATATGTATAATCAAAGGCATTGACCCCCACGGCAAAAGCAAAGAACAAATGATTTCTGAACTGTTACAAGATGCTGCAGAGCTCGTCCGACAGCAGAGCCCTGATGAGGGGGCGGCCAGCCAAGGCCCGGATGGCGCTGCTGCCGGGGTCCAACCAGTGATTGCCAGCCATACCCGCAACCAGGGTAGTGTGGACCCCCACCTGCAGATGGCCTTGGAGGAGCTCGCCACAGACAATCATGATGGACGACTGGAGCTGATCCTGAAATTCCAAGAGCGGGCTGAGCCACAAGCCCAAGCTGACCGAGAGGCTGCTGAGCGACAAGCCCAAGCTGACCGACAACACCAGCTGGAGCTAGCCCGGATTCAGAAGGAGTTGCCCTCTACGCAGACCCGTGAGTCCAACAGTGCCAGCTGCTTTAAACCTCGTCCTGAGCACTTCCCTGTGATGGAAAAGGATGGGGACTTGGACACATTTCTGCGAGGCTTTGAAAAGGCCTGCAGGCAGTATCAGCTGCCCATCGACCAATGGGCAAGATATTTGACTCCAGGGCTCCGAGGAAAAGCTTTGGAGGTGTTTGCTTCCCTCCCTCGAGAGCAGGATGGAGACTATGAGGCCGTCAAGCAGGCCCTGATAAAAAAGTACCAGCTGACTCCGGAGGTTTACCGGAAAAAATTCAGAACCCTCCAACGTGGACCACATGACACCTACCGTGATGTGGTAGACGGGCTCAGAACCAACTTTGAGCAGTGGATCCAAGGACTGTCAGCGACCACCTTTGAGCAGCTAAAGGACCTGATGGTGAAAGACCAGTTCCTGCATCTGTGTCCGACTGAGGTACGGCAGTTCGTGATGGATCGGGAGCCACCTGATGCCAATAAAGCAGCGCAGATCGCAGACACCTACGAGGCCAACCGGAGACCAGAGGTGCGGAAGCCGGTCGTCGCCAGCTGGAAAGGGGGTAAGCCATCAGCCACCATCCCTGCCCCTGCCAGCCGACCTTCCGGAGGCCTTTTTCCCGTTGCCAAGGCCCTGCCTGCATCCGATGCCCGCAGGTGTTATTCCTGCAACCAGACTGGTCATCTCAGCGCCACTTGCCCAGAGAAGCAGAGGAAGAACCCCCCATCCAAGGCCCCAGGGCCTAATGCCTCAGTTCTTTTGGTGGGTGGGCCGGTTGGGAGGGCCTGTGAAAACTTTCAGTCTGTCAGGGTGGGGGACACTCTCACTGTAGGCCTCAAGGACACTGGGGCCGAACGAACCCTCATCCGACCCGAACTGGTGTCCCCTGAAGCGCTTATTCCAGGAAAGACCCTGACTGTCACTGGGATTGGGGGCGTCCGATGCCCCTTGCCCATGGCCCGGGTTTTTATTGATTGGGGTGCGGGGAGTGGGGTGAAGGAAGTGGGAGTATCCAAAAACCTACCTGCAAATGTTTTGTTGGGAACTGATTTGGGGAGGATGTTTGCTTATTATGTCCCTGACACCCCTCCCCGATCTGATACGGTTGGTAAGGTTAATGCTGATAATGTGAATGTCAATGCTTTACCTGATGATGATGATGATGATGTTGTTGTATTGGAAGGTGCAGGAGAACTCAGCCATGTCACTCTGCGGGGTGATGTTGCTGAGGATCCCCTAGCAGGAGCAAAGGTCAGTGCCAAGGGTAATGGGGAGAGGCACGAGGACCATGGCGCAGGTGGGGCTGTGCCAGTGACCAGTGTCACAACAGATGGTGACCTGGCTGATAGTCGCTGCCCCATACGTAGCACTGTGCCTGAGGTAATGGAGGATGATGGAGAAGTAGTTCTCATGGCCTCGCAGGCTAATGAGACGGGGTTATTCCCCGGGGAGACGGCCTATATAGCCGCTGTTACCCGCAGTCAGAGTGCCCAGAACGCAAGTAACGCCCTGCCTTCTGGACCCTCCTCGAACAGAGGAATAACTGAATCAGGTATGGACCCAGAGCCGGTCCCAGAGGGTCCCAGTGAGGACGTGGCCTTAACCTCACTTCTGGCTTCCTCCAGCCAGGAGTTTCAGGCAGCTCTGCACTCAGATGCTAGCCTGGAGACGTTAAGGAGCCTCGCGGAGAAACCCACCTCCGAGTCGGATAAGGAGAGGGTATTCTGGGACCAAGGGAGGTTGTACCGGGAGACAGTTCCCTGTACACCCCAACAGGAGTGGCTGAGGGAAAGACAGCTGGTCGTCCCCTACCCATTCAGGGATGAGTTGTTGCGGATCGCCCATGAAATTCCACTCGCTGGACACTTGGGGGTCAGCAAAACCAAGGCCCGGCTGTCTCATCACTTTTATTGGCCCAAAATGAGGACAGATGTGGTGAACTACTGTCGATCCTGTACCACGTGTCAAAGAGTGGGAAAGTCAGGGCCGGCCCCCAAAGCCCCCCTGATCTCTTTGCCAGTGATAGAGGAGCCTTTCCAGAGGATTGCTGTGGACATTGTGGGACCACTGGCCATACCCAGCAGCTCTGGAAAACGATTCATCCTTACCGTGGTAGACTATGCTACCCGGTATCCGGAGGCAGTAGCCCTGTCCTCAATTAGGGCGGATAAGGTGGCGGACGCCCTCTTGGCCATCTTTTCGCGAGTAGGATTTTCCAGGGAGATGCTTACCGACCAGGGGACTCAGTTCATGTCACGCTTAATGGAGGCTCTATGTAAGAAAATGCAGGTGCAGCATCTGGTATCGAGTGCGTATCACCCACAGACCAATGGTTTGTGTGAGCGATTCAACCGTACCCTCAAACAGATGTTAAAAATGCTGGTTGAGACCCAGGGTCGCGACTGGGAGCGTTACCTCCCACACCTGCTATTTGCTTACAGAGAGGTTCCACAGGCCTCGACGGGGTTTTCCCCCTTTGAGCTCCTGTATGGCAGGCGTGTCCGAGGACCCCTTGGGTTGATAAGGGAATTCTGGGAAGAAGAGCCGAGCTCCCCAGGAGTGTTCATCGTGGAGTATGTCATGCGCTTCCGTGACAAGATGCAGACCTTGACGCAGTTGGTGCATGACAACATGGCGCAAGCCCAGGCTGACTAGAAGCATTGGTACGACCAGAACGCCCGAGAACGGACCTACCAGGTGGGTCAGAAGGTGTGGGTGCTGGTCCCCGTACCAAAGGACAAGCTTCAGGCGGCCTGGGAAGGCCCGTACGTCATTCACCAACAGCTCAACCCGGTCACCTACGTGATCACACTTGACCACGAGCGGGGTAGGCGGAAGGCGTTTCACGTTAATATGATGAAGGCTCATCAAGAACGTGGAACCTGCGTCCTACCGGTCTGCAACCTGCCCGAGGATGGGGAGGATGACCCCCTCTTGGACATGCTCGCCCAAGCGAAGGCCAGCGGGTCCCTAGAGGATGTAGAGCTAAGCGACTTGCTATCCGCAGACCAGAGGTCTCAGATGCAAGCAGTGCTGAAACCCTTCCAAGCAGTGTTCACCAACCTGCCTGGCAGGACTGAAGTGGCGGTCCATGAAGTGGACACCGGGAATCATGCCCCACTCCGGCGGACAGCCTATCGAATCTCCGACGAGGTGCAGCATGTCATGCGCCAGGAGGTCGAGGAGATGCTGCAGTTGGGGGTGATTAAGCGGTCCAAGAGCGCGTGGGCCTCACCTGTAGTCCTGGTGCCTAAGAAGGACCGGACCACCCGGTTCTGTGTGGACTACAGGGGGCTCAACGCTATCACCGCCTCTGACGCACAACCAATGCCACGCATTGAGGAGCTGCTGGAGCGGTTAGCCAGCGCGAGCTATCTCTCCATTATGGATTTGAGTCAGGGATATTGGCAGATTCCCTTGAGCCCCGGGGCCCAGGAGAAGTACGCCTTTATCACCCCCTTCGGATTGTATGAATCCACGGTCATGCCCTTCGGCATGAAAAATGCCCCTGCCACGTTCCAGCGAATGGTCATCCACCTGCTCCAGGGACTGGAGAGGTACGCAGTAGCGTACCTGGATGACATTGCCATCTTCAGTCCCACCTGGGAGGATCACCTCGAGCATCTGCAGCAGGTGCTCGGGCGCATTCACCAGGCGGGCTTGACCATCAAGCCGGGAAAGTGCCAGATGGGCATGAACGAGGTCCACTACCTGGGGCACCGGGTAGGTGGGGGTACTCTGAAGCCAGAGCCTGGGAAGGTGGACGCTATCGTGTCCTGGCCCACCCCCAGGACCAAGAAGCAGGTGCAGTCCTTCTTGGGCACCGCAGGGTACTATAGACGCTTTGTGCAGGACTATAGTAGCCTTGCGAAGCCCTTGACAGACCTCACCAGGAAGAGCCTACCCCATTCCGTCAAATGGACGGATGAATGCGAGGTGGCCTTTAGGGCTTTGAAGACTGCCCTGAGCAGCTCTCCTGTACTAAAGGCGGTCGACGGCACAAGGCCACTCTTAGTACAGACCGACGCCAGTGAGTTTGGCCTCGGTGCTGTACTCAGCCAGGTCGACTCGGGGAACCAAGAACACCCCGTGTTGTACCTAAGCCGGAAACTGCTGCCGAGGGAAGTGGCCTATTCCACCATAGAGAAGGAGTGCCTGGCCATTGTATGGGCCCTCAACCGATTACAGCCTTATTTGTACGGGCGCCCCTTCACTGTCGTGACTGACCACAACCCCCTGAGTTGGCTGCACACCATGTCAGGTGCCAACGGAAGGTTGTTACGCTGGAGCCTCACCCTCCAGCAGTACGACTTTACCGTTCAACACCGCAAGGGCAGCGAGCATGGCAATGCCGATGGGTTGTCCCGGCGAGGGGAGCCTCCAGACATACGCTTGGAGGAGTACCAGAAGGTCCTACCTCCATAGCGCAGTCAAAAAGGGGGAGGTGTCAGGCAAAAGGTATTTTTGCCCGAGTTTTTAAAAATGAGAGATGTTTTAAAAAAGGAAAAAAAAAACCCACCCCCTATCTGTTTGTAAGTGAAGACATAGAACTCACTTTTGCTTTTCCCCTAACCAGGAATTTTTATGACCCGCCATAAAACCTCAGTCCAGGGCAAGCGCTGGTACAAACCGGAAAATCCCTCCAAAAAAATCCCATTGTTTAATTGTACAAACGTTTTATGCCAATTTTAATCACGCACAGGTCTGACAGAAACATCGGAACCACGTTTTTTGAATGCTCACCTTTTTCCCATTACAATAGTATAACTTGCATAACTGAGGAATGACCGGGAACTGAGATAATGGATTCTGAGATTCTGAGCGTCATAGAGGTTTCATATTTAATATCTATCTTCATGAATATTGGTGACGCTCAAGATGATGTCTCCCTCTTGGATGTGGGACCCCCCCACACCAAGATATGGAATCTGGAGGATTTTTTAGGTCTTCTGCAGCTGGGTGGGCTCGCAAAGCCGAGCCCCCTTGTAAGGTAAATAAGGGGTGTTCCCCAGAGTTTTGGCTGCTTGCTAAAAACCAGATCGGCCATTTTTCAAGCCATTCCAACCAGGGACGCAGACGCATGCACTACACGCTGCGTGAAGGAATCAAGTCTAATTTCCGGGGAGCCGTCCCCCCCACAGAATCTGAGACCATCACCTTGTGAAGCAGGTTTTGCTATTACTTATCCCTTTTATTTTAATAACTGTTTATGCACACATGTAAATTGTCTCCTTTATAATATCTTGTATATATTTTGTAAGCACTGCCCACCTTTTGGGAGTAAATCATTAATTATTTACCAGTTTCTTTCTTCTTGTCCTATGTCGAGCAAACACGTTCCTCACTCGCTAATTCACGTTACCTACCAGGTACCCGATCCACCTGTTAAGCGATCGGTGGTGGCAGTATACCAGTATTTATGTGATATTGTGGTTTGAGGGTGGCTGGTCGGAGGTATATATACGTTCCTGGAAGGAACTGGTGGTATATATACGTCCTGTCACATCACGTGCCACAATAGTCGACATAAATTAGAGCAGCTGCACCCGTGCTTATCCTCTGTCAATACCGTGTTTGACCAGCAGGATAAGGGGGCGCCAGAGAGCTGCAAGGTCTGACCCAAGAGTGGGTGTTGTTTTCATGACACTTTTCTTATGATGCCATCTATTTTGTGAAGTGCACCAGTCCCTCCTGCTGCAAAACAACCCCACAACATGTTGCTGCCACCCCAGCTGGGATGGTGTTATTAGGCTTCCAAGCTTCTCCCTTTTTCCTCCAAACGTAACGATGGCCATTATGCCCAAAAAGTTCACTTTTAGTTTCATCAGCCCGCAAGATATGTCTCCAAAAATTAAGGTCTTTGTTCCTGTGTGCATTTGCAAACGTTAATTTGACTTTTTTATGTTTCTTTTGGAGTAATGGCTTCTTCCTGGCAGAGTGGCCTTTCAGACCATGTTGATACACAACTCGTTTTACTGTGGATATTGACACAATCTTACCAGCTTCCGCCATCATCTTCACAAGGTCTTTTTTTTTTGTCCTTGGGTTGATATGCACATGTCGGACCAAAGCACATTCATCTCTGGGACAAAGAACCCGTCTCCTTCCTAGGCGGTATGATGGCTGGACATTTCCATCTTGTTTTTACTTGCGTATAATTGTTTGTACAGATGAAGGAGGCACCTTCAGGTATCTTGAAATTGTACCCAAGGATGGTCCAGACCGTGCAAGTCCACAATTCTCTTCCTCATATCTTGGCTGATTTCTTTAGACTGTCTTATGATGCTTTACTAAGAAGCAGTGTTTCAGGTATGCATTAAAACACATCCACAGGTGTGTCTTTAATTATATCGGATGTTGCCAAGAACAGAAGCTTCCAAACACATGACATCATCATATGGGCAGTCCAGAATTGTTTAAATGAATAGTAATCTTAGCGTATGTAAACTTTTGACTTTGCAGTAAGTAATAAAAATGCCTTAAAACATTCTCTCTCAATATTCTGGCATTTGACAAATATTAAAAATTATGGCAATCCTAATTGACCTAAAACAGAAAAGGTTTATACTGATTTCATGAGATATTGAGAAAAACATACATATGTCTTTTTATATAGTGTATGTAAACTTCTGGTTTCAACTGTAAATACTGGACACACAAGTAGCTATGACACAATAGAAGATAGCCTGAACTATCTCATGAAGTTGATCTTGTGGCATGATGGTGGTTCTTGGCACCATGTCCACTGCCGGGTAGGGAGATAGTGATCCAGGGAGAGCAGCCTGTGATATTGGAAGCAGGCTTGGCCTCGGTAAGGATGCTGGGGAATGCATGATCGGAGCTGCGTGTTGGGACTCAAAAGGAGTTGGTGATGCTTGAGACCTTGGAATGGTCTGGGAAGAAGCGCTCCCTGAAGGACGATACATTGCACACCAAATAAACTGCTCTGATCTAGGAGCGCCACCTGAGGTATCAGTGCGGAATTTGTGGGTGTTGCCTGTTTTGGTAATTGTAGTGTCCTGTGATGGTGTAGTTGTCTTTCTTCCCTTTTTGCCACTTATCTGGTTAGGTAAAATGCAATCTCCGAGTAGTTGTTGTTTGGATTATGGCCCAGAAAAACAATGAACACATCCTTACTCTACATTTGCCAGGACTATTCCTCCCACCTTGAAAGGTTTTATCACTTAAAATTGTATTTTTCTTCTCTTTTTCACACTAATAGAGACCTTGATGTGTATGTTTTACAGAAAGAAATTGATGACTGAAGCTAGCACTCTATTCACGGCTCATGAGCAATTGCCACCATCAGCTCATGAGCAATCACCAACCTCATCTCATGAATGCTCTAATGACTCCATGTAAGTAATTTTGACAACATACAAAAATAGAAATAAAAGATGAACAATTTGTAACTTTTGAATTCAAATTAAAATTAGCTTAAAGTCAAACTTAAAGCTTTTATTTTTTGTATTATGCTTTCTGGTGCCCCCTGGTGTTATTCCATTACGACCTGGTAGTGAGTGATCAGCTGGTCGAGTTTGCGCAGTTCCATTCATAAGAGGTCCCCCCAACTCCCCACCCGCAGCATACACAACATATTCTCTGTCAGAAGTCTGACAGCGCAGGCGCCCTGCTGTAAGCACAGAGCCTGTCTGTCTATGATTCACCCCCTGCGCTCACACAACTGACCTCTGAGTGAGATCATCTGCTTCACAGACCCGCGAGCTCGATTGCAGAGAGACGCTTCATAATTAAAAAAAAAAAAGGCTTGGAATCTTTGGAATGAAGCATAATTTTTAATCCCTATAAATTGCAAAACTATTTCCACCTTTTCTGGTTGGTTAACTGTATTCTTTATCGTGGCACAGCCCCTTTAATATTAACATAATTTGTATTTCATATGTATAAAGGAAAGAAAAAGAAGCTTAGATAAAGAATTAGGCAGCATGTATCAGTTGTCAGGTTTTCTTTAAGCTCAGTACTAATCAAAAGTTTGAAGCATCCTTTTAATGCAATGGTTTTACTTGTTTTTATAAGAATATGAATATTGTAGATTTAGACTGTGTGCACACGATCAGGAATAGTAGCATTTTGGACGCAGCATATTTTTACTGTGTTGTACAGTACAAGTACAGTGGATGGGATTAACAGAATCCCATGTGTGTCACCCTAGGCCTGGATGCCACAAATATTAAAGGCTGTGTCTGAGACCAGGAAGGAGGTTCCCTGGTCAGGGACCATTAGCATGCAGCACCTCCTGTCCCAGGCCAGTAGGGGGAGCAGGTTGCCCCTATAAAAACTGGAACTGAGGGCAGGGTTAGAGAGACCAGGACCCACTTCTGAAGCATCCAGAAGGGTTCCCAGAGGAAAGGGACAGGTCAGCAGCAGCTGAGAAGTCCGGGAGGCAGAGGAGGAACAGCAAGCCAGGGACAGAGGCGACGAGAACCGGTCCTGGCTGAGAGAGAACTACACAACCGGACACTGGGGTCCGAGGCTGTCAGGGTTGCAGGCCCGGCAGCAGATAACCAACCCGCGAGGGATTTCAGGTCCCTTGGCCTAAGAAGCTTGGAGGCTCCGCCACACACAGAGGGATCAGTACAGCACGGAGAAGTTAAGGTACACAAGGACCGAGTCGCAAGCCATACAGGCAAAGTACACGGCAAGCTCAGAGACATGGGCTATCACACCACGAAAAGGGGGATAGTCAGCAAGGGCAGAGAGAGAACGGTAGGCCTACCCACTCACCCTGACCAGTGGGGCTCGCTCGAATGCTCTCAGAAACCCAGGCCCCTTCCTACCTTGTACTCCTGTTGGGTCATTACTACTAACTACAATAAAGACACTGGACTGTTTGAAGCAGACTCTGAGCCCTTATTATTGCGGCCTGCACCATCACCCCCAGCATCCTATTACACTGCCTTGAGGCTACACTCTTCCCGTGGGGAGTTATCCTATCCTTGTGCTGCATACCAACATCAGCCTCAGCGGTCTGCCTTGCAGCAGCGGTCATCCCTGACAGCAATCCACGGGTGGCGTAGTCGGACATTCAAAACCCTACAAATAGACTGCCACAGCATTTGGTCTGACCACCCTGAGCCACGGGATCGGGTTGCCACTACTACCCCCAACATTGCACTGAAGCCCGCTTCCGGGTGCCCCACGGCCCAGGGGGCGAGTCACATGTCTACTGTGCTTCTTTTTTTACACTGCATAAAGTCACCTGCAGTGCGTGTTTTTGAGCCACAGCATGTCAATTTGTCTTGCGGCAATGCAAAAAAAGCATCTATATCATAAAGAAATAATTTTAAAAATATGACGTGTGGTCCCCCCTATTTTTGATAACCAGCCCAAGTAAAGCAGACAGGTGCAGGTTTATAATACCAAGCTGGAAAGGTCCATGAATATTGGCCCCCTCCCTGCCTAAGCCCGCAGTCGCCCCAGAATTTGCCCATCTATGAGATGGGCCAATTCGGGCACTTTGCCCGACTCTTACCGATTGCCCTTGTATGGTTTCTAACGAGGGAATAGTTTATGGGGTTGATGTCCGCTTCATAATGTCAGCTGTCATCAAGCCAAGTAATGTTTCTCCTTGCGGAGAGCGACATGCTAAGCACGTCAAGGTTAGGAGACTTTTTAAGCCGCAATGCTCCTCTGGGAAATATGCAAATTGTCTCTCAGAAAGGAAGAGAACTAGAACTCTAGCACCACCTATTGGAACTAGCAATCCTAAAAGTCAATATTGACCTTTTAACGATGCTTATCACATGACTTAGGATAAAAGCCAAGACCAGAAACTCAGTTTGCCGACACTGTGTTTTGGGGTACTGCACTTTGTCAGAACAAAGTGAGAGTTCTGGTTTGGCTGGGTGAGAGGCATCAGACCGTTATCTAAGAAGTAACGTTTCTCGTTGTGGAGAGCGACATGCTAAGCATGTCAAAATGAGGAGACTTTTCAAGCCGCAATGCTCTTCTGGGAAATATGCAAATTGTCTCTTCAGAGAGGAATAGAACCAGAACTCTAGTGCCACCTATTGGAAGTATCAATCTTAAAAGTCAATATTGCCCCTTTAACGAGCCTTATCACATTAAAAGCCAAGACCAGAAACTCATTTTGCTGACACTGTGTTTCCCAGAAGAGCATTGCTCCTTGTGCTGTGAGTACAGTTTGTCCTTTTTTACCGTTTGAAAGAAGGCACCCAAGTGCCGCTAAGTGTGTGTAGAAGTATGAATACCGCTATAAAATACTAAAGGCAGATTAGGGACAAAGTTTTTTATATACCTAGGCGTTTTTAATCAAATATGAAATAAAGGCTATGTTTTATGATTTGTTAGAGAGGGGTCTCTTTTACGATTCTCCCCATTTTGTAAATACATTATCAATATACCCCTTCCAGGCCATTGTTTTCCTCACAGTTTGTTATATATTACTAACCCAGTAATAAAAAAACACACACAGGATAAAATAGTTTATTTTAGAAAACACTCCCCCACACTTCACTCACCAACTTATTAAAAAGCAAAAAAAACACCCTGAAGATCTGGCGTAATCTAGCGAATCAGGAGTAGTCCAAAAATGGGAACCTGAAAGAAATAAAAACAAGAAACACTCCCTAATTCACCAATTTATTATTAAATAATAATTAGTGATGGGCGAGCACTAAAATGCTCGGGTGCTCATTGCTCGGGTCAAGCAAATTGGAATGCTTGGGTGCTCGATCCGAGCAACGAGCCCAATGTAAGTCTATGCGAAATTCGAGCATTTTTCAGGCGGCTCTCTCGGCAGTCTGCAGAGGGACTAGAAATTGCGGAAATCGATGGTAACAGTGCTCAAATGAAATGGGAACAGCATTTGGAAGAAGCCTGGAAGCATCTCTGACTCCCAGGTCACTGCCTAAAAGTGTGCCCAGTGAACCTTGGCGCATGCGAAGATGCCTCCCGCCATGCACCTGTCATTGCAGACTTGCAACAATCACCGTCCATGTCCTTGTCCCAGCGCAGCGTTCAGTTATCCCTACTCCATTCGTTGGAATGCAAGCGCAAGTATGCAGCTATCCACCCACCCACAGGCTGCAATTCTATGCTTGCACTTGAAATGTGGCCTTTTAGGCTCATGGAGGCGGAAGCTCATGCCTGCGGCGGCCGGGTGTCCATACTCGGTCCCCAGCTGCCACTATTTGTCCCAGTTTCGTCTCCGCCTTCCACAAGTACAGGTCCTACAACATTACCCGTGCCCTCCCCAGTGCACTTACTGGGAAGGACCGCCTAACCACAAACACGTTGACAAGTGAATGTGGCCAGGGACGGTACGGAGCCAGTTCACAGCTCGTTGGTGAGAGTTGTATTTCACCACATCCATATTCTTTAGCTCGGTGAAAGGATTTGGGAATCCGTATCTACTCCAGCTGTAATTTCTCCCAGGAAGTCCTCTAACGCATCTTCTTGCATAAGCAATGGCAGCCCATCCAACATCAGTTCATATTTCTTGGTGGTGCTTCGACACACAAACATCTTTCATTGCGCCTTTAATATCATGACTACAGAGTTGGGCAATGGCCTGATTTGCAACGTGGTTTGAGAAATAACATGCATAAGCACGCCCAATCCACAGTAAAAAAGCAGCCATAGTGTCCGAGAACCTTCCCACATACTTTTCTTAGCCAGGACTGCTTCTCGGCAGGGTTGGATGGTCCCACCAGACAATCCTCAGAATCAAATCCTCTGGTGGGCGCAATGTTTTTCAGTCTGAAACTGCTTCTCAGTGGGAGTTGTATTTCATCACAGCCATATTCTTTAGCTCGGTGAAAGGACTGGCATAGAGGGAAACTGTATCTACTCCGGCTGTCATTTCTCCATGACCAGGTTCCGCCCATTGCCACACACGACCATGCCTGCCTGTATATTCAGCGGTGAGAGACACAGATCAGGGTGCTGTGTTACAGCTTTCAACAACTCTGCAGCAGTGGTCAGTTTGTCACCTAAGCGCAGCATTAAGCATGTTATCTTCAGCACAGCCTGTTGCCGCTTGGCCAAGGCAGTGCTGCAGTGCTTTCAGCTTGTGACTGATGTGGACATTTCGGAGATGGAGTCTGAACTGGAGGAGGAGGAGGTGCAGGAGCTGAACAATGTGATTACATCGAGGTTACATTGGCGACACTGGTTTTTATACTAAAGAAAGATCCTATTGTGTTTTTTTTTTGTTATTTTTTTAAGACAAATGCATTTACTGGGAAATATAATTTTAACATTTTACAACCTTATCTGGCTATTTTTAAAGGGGCAACAGGCTGCCCTTACTATTCTTAAAGGACCAGCAGTCGGCCCTCGCTATGGTTAGAGAGCCATCAGCTGGCTATACTTTGTTGTTCCCATTATTAACAAGTAGGTCTCCTATACTGTTGTTGCGTATGCAGTTACCGCAAGGGCTGCCAAAAATTTGGACGCACGTAACCTAATGCCCCTTTAAAGAGACAAAGAGTAGGGTCTCAGTAAAAAAAATGTTCCCATTATAAAGGAGCAGGTCTCCTATAGTGGTAATGCTAATGCTGCGACTGCAAGGCCTGTCAAAATTTGAAAAAACCCCACTACCAATTTAAAGACACAGAGAGCAGGGCCACGGTAACGACATGTTCCCATTACAAAGGAGCGGTTCTGCTATACAGTTATAGGGTATGCAGTGAGTTCAATGGCTGCCTAAATTAGGGAAAAACCCCAATACCAATTTAAAGACACATAGAGGTGGGCCTCAGTAACGACATGTTCCCATTACAAAAGGAGCAGTTCTGCTATACAGTTATAGGGTATGCAGTGAGTACAACGGCTGCCAAAATTTTGGAGGCATTCCACATCCAATACATACATAGTAACATAACATAGTTTTTAGGGTTGAAGGAAGTCCATCTAGTTCAACCCATAGCCTAACATGTTGATCCAGAGGAAGGCAAAAAAAAAAACCACGTGGCAAACACCAAGCTCCACATTGGGGAAAAAAATTCCTTCCTGACTCCATACGACAATCAGACTGGTTCCCTGGATCAACGTCCTATCAAGGAATCTAGTATATATAACCAATAATATTATACTTTTCAAGAAAGGCATCCTTGCCCTTCTTAAATTTAGTAGTGAATCACTCATTACAACATCATGTTGCAAAGAGTTCCATAGTCTCACTGCTCATGAGTATCAATGCCTCTTTTAATGCATCCCATTATTTTATTTGCCTTTGCTGCAGCTGCCTGACACTGGCCACCAAACGTGAGCTTGTCGTCCACCAATACACCCAGGTCTTTTTCAGTTACAGTTTTGCCCAGTGTTTTACAATTAAGCATATAATTATACATTTTATTTCCTCTGCCCAAGTGCATTACCTTATATATATCCCCATTAAAGCTCATTTGCCATTTATCAGCCCAAGCTTCTAGTTTACATAGATCCTCCTGTAATATAAAATTGTCCTCTATATTGATTAACCTGCAGAGTTTAGTGTCATCTGCAAATATTGAAATACTACTCTGTATGCCCCCTACAAGGTCATTAATAAATATGTTAAAAAGAAGCGGGCCCAATACTGACCCCTGTGGTACCCCACTGTTAACTGAGACACAGTCTGAGTGTGTTTCATTAATAACCACCCTTTGTTTCCTATCACTGAGACAGTTCTTAACCCACATACATATATTTTCCCCTATCCCCATTGTTCTCATTTTATGTATCAACCTTTTGTGTGGAACCGTATCAAAAGCTTTTGAAAAGTCCATATACACAACATCCACTGCATTTCCTTGGTTCAGACTGGAACTTGCCTCCTCATAAAAGAAGATCAGATTAGTTTGACAGTGTCAGGAGCTGCCCACTTACTAAAGACTATGATACTTTTCCAGCAACGGACCACCATTTTTGTCAATATTATTATTGCTTTATTAGTGATTTACTTGTTGTTTTATATAGTTCTGCTAACTTGTCAGTATGTGCACTAGATTCACTTGTAAAATGTCCAGCATTCCACTAATCTGTATCTCAGGATATCTGTATCTCAGGAGTATCTAACCATTGTTCCAACAGCCAATAATCTCATTATGTGTGTGTTGATTGTAGACACAGTGGAGCCGTCACCACAGTGGGTCTTACATGCAGTCTCAGATGAAGGCTTCTAGAATATTCTTCATTGTTTTTAGCTAACAGTAAATGCTTAAGGGGGAGGTTGATCACTTCTGACCTGGGAGGCGAGTGATCCCAGCGAAAGAAAGGACAGACATGTTTTAGTCAGAGTTGTGTGGAAAAATTGAAGGAAGAGGAGATGGAGACCGTGGACTTGGAAGGATGGATAAACATGTTACCATTATGGATTATGTCGTTTGGATTTAACCACTTCGCGCCAGAGCCTGTTTTTGCCTTCGTGACCGGGCCAATTTTTTCAATTCTGACCACTGTCACTTTATGAGGTAATTACTCTGGAACGCTTCAACGGATCCCCCTGATTATTGATCCCCCTGATTATGAGATTGTTTTTTTGTGACATATTGTACTTCATGATAGTGGTAAAATTTCTTCGATATCACTTGCGTTTATTTGTGAAAAAATCGGAAATTTGGCGAAAATTTTGCAATTTTCAAACTTTGAATTTTCATGCCCTTTAATCAGAGAGATATATCACACAAAATAGTTAATGAATAACATTTCCCACATGTCTACTTCACATCAGCACAATTTTGGAACCAAAATTTTTTTCTGTTAGGAAGCTATAAGGGTTAAAAGTTGACCAGCGATTTCTCATTTTTACAACAAAATTTACAAAAACATTTTTTTAGGGACCACATCTTATTTGAAGTGACTTTGAGGAGCCTTTATGACAGAAAATACCCAAAAGTGATACCATTCTAAAAACTGCACCCCTCAAGGTGCTCAAAACCACATTCAAGAAGTTTATTAACCCTTCAGGTGCTTCACAGGAATTTTTGGAATGTGGAAGAAAACAATGAACATTTAACTTTTTTTCACAAAACTGCTACTTTAGCCTCAAATTTTTAATTTTCACAAGGGCAGCCAGAAAAAATGGACCCCAAAATGTGTTGTGCAATTTCTCCTGAGCACGCTGATACCCCATATGTGGTGCAAAGCCACTGTTTGGGCGCACGGCATGGCTCGGAAGGTAAGGAGCGCCATTTGACTTTTGGAATGGAAATTTGACTGGAATCGATAGCGGACGCCATGTTGCATTTGGAGAGCCCCTGAGGTGCCTAAACAGAGGAAACCCCCAACAAGTCACCCCATTTTGGAAACTAGACCCCTCAAGGAACTTATCTAGATGTGTGGTGAGCACCTTGAACCCCCAGGGGCTTCACACAATTTTATAATGTTGAAGGGTGAAAATAAAAAAACACATTTTTATCACAAAACTGCTACTTTAGCCTCAAATTTTTAATTTTCACAAGGGCAGCCAGAAAAAAATGGACCCCAAAATGTGTTGTGCAATTTCTCCTGAGCACGCTGATACCCCATATGTGGTGCAAAGCCACTGTTTGGGCGCACGGCATGGCTCGGAAGGTAAGGAGCGCCATTTGACTTTTGGAATGGAAATTTGACTGGAATCGATAGCGGACGCCATGTTGCATTTGGAGAGCCCCTGAGGTGCCTAAACAGAGGAAACCCCCAACAAGTCACCCCATTTTGGAAACTAGACCCCTCAAGGAACTTATCTAGATGTGTGGTGAGCACCTTGAACCCCCAGGGGCTTCACACAATTTTATAATGTTGAAGGGTGAAAATAAAAAAACACATTTTTATCACAAAACTGCTACTTTAGCCTCAAATTTTTAATTTTCACAAGGGCAGCCAGAAAAAATGGACCCCAAAATGTGTTGTGCAATTTCTCCTGAGCACGCTGATACCCCATATGTGGTGCAAAGCCACTGTTTGGGCGCACGGCATGGCTCGGAAGGTAAGGAGCGCCATTTGACTTTTGGAATGGAAATTTGGCTGGAATCGATAGCGGACGCCATGTTGCATTTGGAGAGCCCCTGAGGTGCCTAAACAGAGGAAATCCCCAACAAGTCACCCCATTTTGGAAACTAGACCCCTCAAGGAACTTATCTAGATGTGTGGTGAGCACCTTGAACCCCCAGGGGCTTCACACAATTTTATAATGTTGAAGGGTGAAAATAAAAAAATAAATTTTTATCACAAAACTGCTACTTTAGCCTCAAATTTTTAATTTTCACAAGGGCAGCCAGAAAAAATGGACCCCAAAATGTGTTGTGCAATTTCTCCTGAGCACGCTGATACCCCATATGTGGTGCAAAGCCACTGTTTGGGCGCACGGCATGGCTCGGAAGGTAAGGAGCGCCATTTGACTTTTGGAATGGAAATTTGACTGGAATCGATAGCGGACGCCATGTTGCATTTGGAGAGCCCCTGAGGTGCCTAAACAGAGGAAACCCCCAACAAGTCACCCCATTTTGGAAACTAGACCCCTCAAGGAACTTATCTAGATGTGTGGTGAGCACCTTGAACCCCCAGGGGCTTCACACAATTTTATAATGTTGAAGGGTGAAAATAAAAAAACACATTTTTATCACAAAACTGCTACTTTAGCCTCAAATTTTTAATTTTCACAAGGGCAGCCAGAAAAAAATGGACCCCAAAATGTGTTGTGCAATTTCTCCTGAGCACGCTGATACCCCATATGTGGTGCAAAGCCACTGTTTGGGCGCACGGCATGGCTCGGAAAGTAAGGAGCGCCATTTGACTTTTGGAATGGAAATTTGACTGGAATCGATAGCGGACGCCATGTTGCATTTGGAGAGCCCCTGAGGTGCCTAAACAGAGGAAACCCCCAACAAGTCACCCCATTTTGGAAACTAGACCCCTCAAGGAACTTATCTAGATGTGTGGTGAGCACCTTGAACCCCCAGGGGCTTCACACAATTTTATAATGTTGAAGGGTGAAAATAAAAAAACACATTTTTATCACAAAACTGCTACTTTAGCCTCAAATTTTTAATTTTCACAAGGGCAGCCAGAAAAAATGGACCCCAAAATGTGTTGTGCAATTTCTCCTGAGCACGCTGATACCCCATATGTGGTGCAAAGCCACTGTTTGGGCGCACGGCATGGCTCGGAAGGTAAGGAGCGCCATTTGACTTTTGGAATGGAAATTTGACTGGAATGGATAGCGGACGCCATGTTGCATTTGGAGAGCCCCTGAGGTGCCTAAACAGAGGAAACCCACAACAAGTGACCGAATTTTACAATCTACTCCTCTGTATAAATTAATCTAGTGGTGGGAAAATAAGTAGGTAAATGGTCACTAAACCCATAGATGAATTCCCACAGAGGTGTCATTTCCATAATGGGGTCACTTCAGGGGGGATTATGCTGTTCTGGCACTTTTCAGAGTACCAGAGCTAAAGAATCCCCCCTGAAGTGACCCCATTTTGGAAATGACACCCCTCTGGGAATTCATCTATGGGTTTAGTGACCATTTTAACTCGATGGATGATTTCCAGAAACAAGCACGCAATGGAAGGTTTAGATTCTGGAGAACCCCCACCCCCCCACCCCTGGAAATTAAGTGAGCTCTACTCGAATATGTCATTCACTAAATGAACCAAATGTTTGAATGACAAATTGGGATACATTTTTACAGTTTAAAAACGTGGTTCTGTATGGTAGATTTTAAAGCAGTCAGTGACGCATAAGGCTGGCAATGATGGGCATTGTGGGCAATAGTAGCGGGTATCACGCCTCATTCCTCTCTTAGTACATACACGACATCTTTTCTGGGGGTTCCTTCTTGTTTCCGTTGCTGGAATAAGTGCAATAAAATGTCGCTCAGTGAGTCTTTTCACATCCTCAGATTCTAATGGATGAGCGGGGCTAACACTTTGAAAGACAAGATTTTCAATTACCTTTTCTTGATAATCAAGAAAAGAATCTGAATTTCCTGCTTTTTTGTACAACACAAAAGAATTGTATGTGGCCACCTGAAACAAATAGATAACCAACTTTTTATACCAGGTATAGGACTTTCTTGATACCTGGTATGGCTGTAGAACCTGGTCTGCAAGGTCCACACCCCCCATGTGTTTGTTGTAGTCAATGACTGACACAGGTTTTTGCTTCGGAGTGGTGGATCCTAGTTCTACAGTGGCCCTTGTGGCATCTGTGTGGATCGAGCTGAGGACAAAAATATCCCTCTTATCCCTATATTTCAGGGCAAGCAGCTCTCCGTTGCGTACAGCCCCTGACTGCCCCTTTTGGAACTTTTGGTTGACCAATGGTTGTGGAAACCCCTGACGGTTTTTACGGATGGTCCCACAAGCCCCGATGTTGTGTTCAACCAGACTTTTAAAGAGGGGTATGCTGGTGTAATAATTGTCCACATATAGATTGTAGCCTTTTTGAAAAAATGGACTTATCAGCTCCCAAACAATTTTTCCAGATGTCCCCAGATAAGTAGGGCATCCTGGTGGGTTTAGCTGGCTATCTTTCCCCTCATATATGCGGAAAGCGGATGTGTATCCGGTTGAACTTTCGCACATTTTATAGATCTTTATTCCAAACCTTGCCCTTTTAGATGGGATAAATTGCTTGAGGTGCAGTCTTCCTTTGAATTTTACAAGGGACTCATCTATAGAAATATTTTGTGTTGGGGTGTAGAGGCTTAAGAATTTTTCTGACAAATTTTCAATGATGGGTCTAATTTTATATAACCTGTCATGTTCTGGGGCATTTCTGGGCAGGCATTGACTATTGTCGTTAAAATGCCAAAACCGCATGAGCATTTCATAACGGGTCCTAGGCAGAATGACTGAAAACATAGGGGTGGCTTGAACAGGGTGGTTGGACCAGTAGGATCGAATTCTCGGTTTTTTAACAAGCCCCATGGCAAATGTAAGTCCTAAAAATTTTTTTATTTCCGGGACATTAGTTGGTGTCCATAAATTTGCCCTAGCATAGTAAGATCGGGGATTCTGGCTTATGAATTGGGATGCATATAAATTTGTTTGCACGACAATATGCTCTAGCAAGCTGTCTGTAAAAAACAAATTAAAAAAATTAATTGGTCCAAAATCTTCCACCTCCACATTTATACCAGGAGTGGCGTTGAAATCAGGGCTGAATGGAGCAGCCGAATCCGAAGCCTCCCATCTGGGAAATGCTAGCTCATGTGGCAACGCCCCTTGTACACTGGCGTGCGCCAATTCACTAGTAGCAGGGACAGCGCTTGTACTGGGCAGTGTTCCCTGATTTGGAGACGTTTCTCCAGTAGCGCTATTTGCCCCTATTGTTGTACTGGTCCTTGGGCTTGAGGATGGACCAGAATCACTGCTCATTTCTGAGCTCTCAGTGTCGCCGCTACTAAAGCCCTCAAAATCCACATCTCCATCTGAGATTGCGCTGTCATCAGTGTCAGAACACAGCAGGGCATACACCTCCTCTGCGGTATAAGTCTGACGGGCCATTTTATTTTTAGATTTTTTGACTGGACTGAACGGACCGGACTGAACGGACGGGACTGATCTGACAGGACTGACTGACTGATCTGACAGGACTGACTGACTGACAGGACTGACTGACTGACAGATCTGACAGGACTGACTGACTGGACTGATCTGACAGGACTGACTGACTGGACTGATCTGACAGGACTGACTGACTGGACTGATCTGACAGGACTGACAGGACTGACTGACTGACAGATCTGACAGGACTGACTGACTGACAGATCTGACAGGACTGACTGACTGACAGATCTGACAGGACTGACTGATCTGACAGGACTGACTGACTGATCTGACAGGACTGACTGACTGATAGATCTGACAGGACTGACTGACTGATCTGACAGGACTGACTGACTGATCTGACAGGACTGACTGACTGATAGATCTGACAGGACTGACTGATAGATCTGACAGGACTGACTGACTGACAGATCTGACAGGACTGATCTGACAGGACTGACTGATCTGACAGACTCACTAACCCTAACTCTTACTTTCTTTTTTATTTTATTTTTTTTACTTTTACTGTGGCAAGGCTGACAGCTCTTGTCACACTGTTTCTCCTCTGCTCTCTCACTGAGATCGGAGGAGAAACAGTGTATTTATCAGGCAGATCGCCCGGGAAAGTTTGTTGCTAAAACAAACTTCCCTGGTGATCTCTCTGATTGGCTGGTGTGACGCTGACATCATCGAGACCTGAGCCAATCAGGTCTCAATGATGTCAGAGGTCACAGCACCGGGATCCCCGCCGCTCCTGAGGTATGTGGGGGGTCCCGATCGCCGACCACCAGCTGTTACTATCTTTTAAATGCCGCGGTCGCTATGGATCGCGGCATCTAGAAGATAGGAACAGGTTAACATCATGGGGACCTGATCCATTCAGGTCCCCATGATGCCACATGTCAGAGCTATCGCTCTGAACCGGTACCGCAGCGCTAGCAGGACCCTGGGGGTCCTGAGCGCTGCGGGACCACCCACCGTTTTTAAACGTCGGCGCTGCACAGAGCCCGGGCAGCGCCGACGTTTATGTACAGTGGGCGGTCCTGAACCGGTTAAACTTTCTTAAAAGGACTTGCTGCTACTGGATACCTGTGCTTTCATCGTTTTATCTGCCGTCTAGAGGATCATGGACTGTGGCTACAGACTATACTGGCTGGTGATACGAAATCTGTGGGCCAACCAAAAGTTGGGAGACAGTGAGCATGGCCTTATACAAAGCCAGTGGAACTACTGAACCCAGATTGGAAACTTGAGGACTGTATTTTGGCCATTTACCTGGAATTGCTTTATTATCATGGCTGTGATCAATAAAATATTGTTGCATCGTTAACCTGCCTAGGTGATTACTTACAACCCACAACCTCAGATCTTTACAAGTGGTGGCAAACTGGTCCTTTGCTCTGAGAGAGAACTAGAGTGGTTGCTGGAGGACAATTGGGCATCCCTAATGCAAGAAGAAGGAGGACAACACCACCCCGTAGGAGGACAACGCCACCCGTGGGAGGACCAATGACCAATGTCGCCCTCCAGGAGACTTCATCTGCTACCGCTGCCATAAGGCAGGCCACACAGCGCAGGACTGTCCTTTAAACGAGCAAACCCTGGGGCCGAGGGCCGACACCCAGGAGTAAATCAACCACGCCCATCAAGCTGGTGTCACCGGTTCGTGGGAGGAAGACCTTTCCTGTCCATTGTGCTGGATGGCATCGCGACACCTGCCCTGCTGGACACTGGATCTCAGGTAAGCGTCATGCCTGATGTCCTCTACAAAAGGTTCTGGTCCATAGACGAACTTCACCCGCCAGATCCAAACCTTTCCATGTATGCCTCCAATGGCCTTTCCCTTAACCTAGTCGGGGTTAAGGATGTGGCAGTAAAGGTGGGAAGAGTGGAACTGAAGGACCAGGTACTAATTGTAGCAGAGACTAATCCTGGGATACAGACTTGTACATGGTACTAGATACAAATATTGTCGGTAACTGTTTGGGAGAAGTGTTGTTCTTGCTCCAACAGATTGCTGACACCGCCAAAACCAGGTGTAATGAGCTGAATCATGTATCTGTTCTGTCCGGTTTGTGCCCTTATCCAAGATGGAGCCGCATGTATTTGTATTGCCCTTATCCAAGATGGAGTTGCATGTACATGTTCTGTTGGTTCTGCCCTTATCCAAAATGGAGTTGACAGCCTCGGGGGCCATCTTGTTTCCTGTCTGATATCTCCTGTTTCCTGTTTGCTATATATATAAAGAGACTCTGGCCAACTATACTTTGCTTGTGTATCTTGTATTTTACCTGCTGCCAAGCTTGAAGGACTAGCATCTTGCCTGTTGCTTCTCTACACTGGGATTCCCCACCTGTTACCTGCCTGCCGTTTACCTGGACTCTCACCTGTGTGCAAAGACCCGCTCTGCATCCACCTGCAGTTCAGCCTGCTCTCTGCAAGGAGCCTGGTCCGGGCTCGGGACCCTGTGCACTGTGCGTTTCTGGACCTGGGACATCTATCGGTTTGTACTGACATCACAACCGTTTCCAGAGACTGTTTACTTATTGCTTATTGCCTATACCCGCCTGCTATAATATATACTTGCCCGCTTCAATATATCCTGTTACTACGATATATCGTGTTTTGTCTTCACTCCGACCCACGCTATCGATCTCCATAAGTATAAAGTATATATTTGACAGAATACACAAGCCTCAAAAGAATGGAGTTCGCTGGGTCTGATACTGTGGAGGTGCGTCTAAAGAAAGTATGCACATATATCACAGGACTTCATGGGGACCTGCAGGCTACTAAAACAAAACTAGCGGCATTAGAGACTCAAATTCATCCTAATGCTAATGTGGCTGACTCGTCCATTCACGCACTAGCAAATCGGCTGTCAACTCAAGAGACTGCAGCTGCAGCTCCGGTTCCAGTATTAATGCCAACTCCGGCTCCGGCTTTTCCTAAACTCCCGCCATTCAGGTTTGGTGGAGAAAGTGAAAAATTCCGTGGGTTTTTAAATCAGTGCCAACTGTATTTTTCTACACAGGCAGCTCACTTCCCAACTGAAAGAGCGAAAGTATTAACCATGATAATGCTGATAACTAACAAAGCTCTTGCCTGGGCAAATCCTCTGATTGAAACTGATGATTTGTGTTTAAATTCGCTGAAAGACTTTATTGCTGCAATGGGTCAAATGTTTGGTGACCCCAATCGGAGTGCCACAGCAGAAGCCGCACTATTGACACTCCAACAGGGAAAGCGCTCTGTCGTAGAATATGCAATGGAGTTTCGGAGGTGGGTGCTGGACACTACGTGGTGCGATTCGGCAAGACATGCAGTGTTTAGGAGGGGTTTATCCGCTGCAATTAAGGATGAGCTGGCGCGAGGGGAGTCACCTGTTGCCCTGGGAGACTTTATCAACCATTGTGTTCGGATAGATGTTCGCCTCACAGAACGTCGGCAAGAGAAATGGGCAGATACTAATCATAACAACTTGCTATCTTTTTCTCCTCCCTCCAGAGAAACTCAGAATAAGTCCTCTCTTCAGGTGGAGTCGGAACCTATGCAGGTGGATGCAATTCAAAGAACTCATCCTGACGCACGCAAGGAACGTAGTTTCAGAGAAAATTTATGCTTCTATTGCGGAAAATCGGGTCACTATATTTCAAATTGTCCCAGTAAAATTCGCAGGACTATGGCTGCAGTGATCGAATACGACATCTCAGATGAAGCCTCAGTAATTTCTCATCAAAGTCCTCCTCGGGATAAAGAAACCGACCAGGATTACGATTTCTCCGACTGTGCTTCTGAAACATCTTCACCCGTGAATGCAGCCGTTCTTTCAGTAGGCTCCACTACTTCGGCCTCGGAGAGCTCAAAGAAAAATTCACACTGCTACATTCCTCTCAAGATAAAGATTCAGTCCGGCTGGGTTACTAGCTCTGCTATGGTTGACTCTGGAGCCAGTGGTAATTTCATGGACATCGCATTCGCTAAAAAACACGGTATACGTCCACAGAGGAGAATCGCACCGGTATTAATGGAGACCGTGGATGGGTCCCCGTTAGCATCCGGGCCTGTTGACCTTGAAACAGCAGCATTGAAGGTTCGTATGGGGGCGGACCATGCAGAAAGACTGTCGTTTTTGCTGATCTCTTCTCCCCACTTTCCTGTAATCTTAGGCTTACCGTGGCTACAATTACAAAACCCTACTATCAACTGGGCAACAAAGGAATTGCAGTTTCCAGAACGGCAGATGTCTTCCAGGGAATCAGCTTTAATCGGGTCAGCATGTGTAAGTGATCTAAAACTACCAATGGAATATCAAGATTTTGCAGATGTATGTGATAAAAAGAACGCGGACAAGCTGCCACCACACCGGCAGTATGATTGCCCCATAGAACTCTTACCTGGCGCCGCGATTCCGTTCGGTAGCATTTATCCTCTGGCCGGACCTGAACTAAAAGCTCTCAAAGAGTATATCGATAAGAATTTAACTAAGGGGTTTATACGACCATCTTCCTCTCCAGCCGGTGCCCCAATCTTCTTCGTGAAAAAGAAGGACGGTTCACTCCGACCATGTATTGATTATCGTGAGCTCAACAAAATTACTGTCAGAAATTCTTATCCACTTCCACTAATTCCTGAATTACTTGAGAGGATACGACATGCCAAAATCTTCACAAAATTAGACCTTCGTGGAGCTTACAATTTAGTACGGATTCGCCCTGATGATGAATGGAAAACAGCTTTCCGGTCACGTTACGGACATTTTGAGTACCTTGTTATGCCTTTTGGACTTCGTAACGCACCGGCTACCTTTCAACACTTGGCAAATGATATATTTAGAGACATGCTTAATATTTTTGTTGTGGCTTATTTGGATGACATTTTAATTTTTTCCAGCAACTTCGAGGATCATCAGCGACATGTGAGAATGGTGTTGGATCATCTACGGCAAAATCAGTTGTACATCAAGTTGGAGAAATGCGAGTTTCACAAATCGGAGATTCAATTTTTGGGGTATGTTATTTCTCCCCAGGGTCTCAGCATGGATACAAGCAAAACTCAAGCCATTCAGGAGTGGCCAATTCCCAACACACTAAAGGAGGTGCAACGATTTATTGGGTTCGCCAATTTCTACAGACGGTTCATTAAAAATTTCTCTGAGATTGTTTCACCAATTACCCAACTGACACGGAAAAAGACGCCGTTGGTCTGGTCGCCATAAGCGCAGACAGCATTTGACAGGTTGAAGTCTAAATTCACGTCAGCTCCCATTCTCATACATCCGGACCCGGATCGGGCCTTCATAGTGGAAGTGGATGCCTCGGACTGTGCGTTAGGGGCTATACTTTCACAGAAAACAGGTGAGAAAGATCTTTTGCATGCCTGTGCTTTTCTTTCACAGAAGTTATCACCTGCAGAAAGGAACTACGACGTTGGAAGCAAAGAATTGTTGGCCATTATAACGGCATTCAAAGAATGGACACATTTGCTACAGGGGGCATCCCAACAAATTGTCTTACTTACAGACCATCGTAATCTTGAATTCATGAGGTCGGCAAGGTGTCTAAAACCCAGACAGGCTTGGTGGAATCTTTTTCTTAATTAGTTTGATTTTGTTATCTCCTATAGGCTGGGTTCTCGTAATGGGAAAGCAGATGCACTATCCAGAATTCATTCGGTTGATATAAACCCGGCTGCACCTCCAAGAACCATACTCTCGGAAAACAACTTTATAGGTCTGTTACACAATCAAGATCTACTAACAGCTATCAGGGAAGCGTACGCTGCAGACCCGTTCCTGATTCAACCATCCAGCCAGGTAAATCTAACCTTGAAAAATAGACTTTGGTTCCAGGGACAACGTCTGTATATTCCGGAAACGGTTACATTAAGGGTGCTAAAATTAATGCATGACTCTAAGATCGCGGGTCATAGAGGAGTTCAGAAGACTCATGAATTCTTGTCTCGCTTCTTCTGGTGGCCAACTTATCGGAAAGACGTTCAGCATTACGTCTCATCTTGTGAGGTATGTGCAAGATCAAAGGTTCCTCGCTCCTCACCTACCAGACTGTTGCAACCCCTTCCTATTCCATCCCGTCCCTGGGGGTCTATTTCAATGGATTTTATTGTAGAGTTGCCTATGTCAAAAGGAAAGAACACTATCCTACTAGTAGTTGACCGCTTAACCAAGGCTGCTCATTTCATTCCCTGTACCGGCTTACCAACAGCAAAACAGACAGCGGATCTTATTGTACAAGAGGTTTTTTTGCCTACATGGGGTTCCTGATGAAGTGATATCAGATCGAGGGGTCCAATTTACTTCAAGATTTTGGCGAAGCTTTTGTGCTGCTCTGGACATTAAGGTAAATCTGTCATCTGCTTTTCATCCGCAGTCTAACGGCCAAACGGAACGGACAAACCAGACTTTGGAGCAGTATCTGCGTTGCTACGTGTGTCATTTGCAGGATGATTGGGTAAACTTACTTCCGTTGGCCGAATTCACGTATAATAATTCACAGAGTGCATCCACCAAACAGTCTCCGTTCTTTGCTAACAAGGGGTACCATCCCAGCATTCTTCCACGGTTTCCAATAGATACATCCGTACCTGCAGTAGCCGATCGGATTACGCTTCTTCAACAGAATCTAGAGGTCTTAAAAGAAACGCTGGGCACAGCTCAAGAAAGATATAAGAAGGCGGCAGATAGGTTCCGCAAGCCAGCACCAACATACAAGGTAGGAGACATGGTTTGGCTTTCAACAAAGAACTTAAAACTAAGAACCCCTAAATTGGGGCAGAAGTATGTTGGGCCATACAAAATCGGCAAATTAGTAAGTCTTGTAGCCTGCCGACTCAAGTTGCCAAAATCCTTGAAAGTACACCCTGTTTTTCATGTCTCTCTGCTCAAACCGGTAGTACCAAATCTTTTTCCCGGACGCATACCTGTTCCACCCGATCCAGTTCTTATTCACGGGCAAGAGGAATTCATCGTGGAGGGGATCATCGATTCTCGGATTGATAGAGGACGGCTCCAGTACCTGGTGAAATGGCAAGGCTATCCATCGGAGGAGAATTCTTGGGAACCTCGGGAAAACATCCACGCTACTCGTTTGATTGAACGGTTCCACAGCAGATACCCCAACAAACCGGCTCCAAGGTTGTCCGGAGGACACCCTTTAAGGGGGGAGTAATGTAAAGAGCTGAATCATGTATCTGTTCTGTCCGGTTTGTGCCCTTATCCAAGATGGAGCCGCATGTATTTGTATTGCCCTTATCCAAGATGGAGTTGCATGTACCTGTTCTGTTGGTTCTGCCCTTATCCAAAATGGAGTTGACAGCCTCGGGGGCCATCTTGTTTCCTGTCTGATATCTCCTGTTTCCTGTTTGCTAAATATATAAAGAGACTCTGGCCAACTATGCTTTGATTGTGTATCTTGTATCTTACCTGCTGCCAAGCTTGAAGGACTTGCATCTTGCCTGTTGCTTCTCTACACTGGGATTCCCCACCGTTTACCTGGACTCTCACCTGTGTGCAAAGACCCGCTCAGCATCCACCTGCAGTTCAGCCTGCTCTCTACAAGGAGCCTGTTCCGGCCTTGGGACCCTGTGGACTGTGCGTTTCTGAACCTGGGACATCTATCAGTTTGTACTGACATCACAACCGTTTCCAGAGACTGTTTACTTATCGCTTATTGCCTATACCCGCCTGCTATAATATATACTTGCCTGCTTCAATATATCCTGTTACTACGATATATCGTGTTTTGTCTTCACTCCGACCCATGCTATCGATCTCCAGTATATATTTGACACCAGGGCAGAGGAAGGTGCTCTAGAGAGAGATTCGAGCCCTCCTGTACCAGCAACAGGAAAAGCTATCAGGTGGTGAAATTGGTAGTGTACGGGTGACAGACCCAATACCCATTGTGATTCCCCCGATGAGTGAAATGCTGATTTGGTGTACAGCAGCAATAAGTCTAAGAGGACAGAACTACCAGGCGGTAGTAGAGCCTATTAGCTCAGAACACAGACCCACACTCTTAACTGCCAGAGGGGTGGTTGATGTACGCAATGGGAGGGAGCCCGTACGTCTCCTAAATTTTGGGGAGGATGAAGTTAAGCTACCAAGATACGCCACGGTTGCCAGATTATATACTGTGGATAACAATGCCGTACACACAGTGGAGTCCTTGACCCCACCAGACACAGTGGAGGACAATGACTCCGAAACCCAGGTGGAGGATTGGTGTCAACAGCTCCATATTGGGATGGACGCCACTCCTGTCCACCAAAAACAAGGTGTACATAGGGTGGTCGAGGAATACAAACAGGTATTCAGCAAACACCCACTTGATTTTGGGAGGATTAAAGGGGTACAACACCATATACCCACAGGTGACCATCCACCCATCAAAGAACGTTACAGGCCCATACCACCAGCACACTACCAGAAAGCGAAGGAAATGTTGCATGGCATGAAGAGAGCAGGGGTAATAAGAGATAGCTGTAGCCCCTGGGCAGCTCCCCTGGTCCTGGTCAGGAAAAAGGATGGAAGCATGACGATGTGTGTAGATTACAGACAGGTAAATTGCATAACACACAAAGATGCATACCCTTTGCCCCGTATAGAGGAATCCCTGGCTGCACTAAAGTCTGCAAATTACTTCTCTACCCTTGACCTCACTAGTGGGTACTGGCAAGTAGCAGTTGCTGAAGAGGACAGGGAGAAAACGGCCTTCACTACCCCGATGGGACTCTGCGAGTTCAACAGTATGCCGTTCGGACTCGGCAACGCCCCTGGAACGTTCCAGAGCTTGATGGAGTGCTGTTTGGGACACCGTAACTGCTGCTGCTATACCTGGATGACGTGATAGTGTACTCCAAGACATATGAGGACCATTTGAAGCACCTGGTGGAGGTATTTGAGTCGTTGTCCCGGTATGGGATGAAATTGAAACCTTCCACGTGCCACCTGCTCAAATAGAAGGTTCAGTACCTGGGACACATCGTCAGTCCAGAAGGAGTAGCACCAGACCCAGAGAAGGTCACTGCCATCCAGAAATGGCCGGAACCAAAGATTCTCAAGGAGGTATGGCAGTTCCTGGGACTGGTCGGGTACTACCGGAGATTTGTAAAGGACTACACCAAGCAGGCAGCGCCTTTGCAAGATCTCTTGGTAGGACAGTCCAACAGAGGCAAAAACCCTCCCTTCCAGTGGGGTAAAGAACAGGCGAAGTCCTTTGCAGTGATGAAAGAGATCCTGACTGGCGAAGAGATCCTGGCCTACTCTGACTACAGCCAACCTTTCCTGCTGTACACTGATGCCAGCAACGAGGGACTAGGAGCTGTTTTAAGCCAGAAGTAGTATGGCAAAGAGAAGGTGATCGCCTATGCCAGCAGGAAGCTTCGTACTACCGAGAGGAATCCAGAAAACTATAGCTCCTTCAAGTTGGAGTTCCTGGCCTTGGTCTGGGCCATCACTGAACGATTCAAGCACTACCTGGCCTCCACTAAGTTCACTGCCTATACTGACAACAACCCCTTGACACATCTAGAGACAGCCAAGTTGGGAGCCATGGAGCAGCGTTGGATGGCCCAGCTGTCAAACTATCAGTTCACCATCAAGTACCGGTCAGGCTACAAGAACACCAACACCGATGCCCTATCCAGAATGCCTCACCAGTCAGACACGGGCGAAGAAGTGAATGACCTGGCGGAGATTGAGCTACCTGCCTTCCACAGAAATGGGATGGTCCACGAGCAGTGCAACCTCGAGGAGGAATCACGGTAAGACACTAAACCCGTTACCTCATCACAGTTGGAAGGAGACCCAGGACAGCAACCCGGTTGTCAGCCGTATCAAAGAACTGATGACCCAGGAAGGTTCCTCCCTGGAGAAGGACGCTCCTCCACAAGCCAAGCAACTGTGGAAAGAGAGAAGCCGGCTGTTCATCTATAGAGAGAAGCTGTGCCGGAGGTATGTCAACCCTAGGACCAATGAGATGGTATGGCAGATCGTAGTGCCCAGGACAGACATCCAGATGGTGTTGGAGGCCTACCATGATCAAGCAGGGCACTTTGGATGGAAGAAACTGGAAACCCTCCTGAAGAATCGGTTTTACTCCATAGAGAGGTGGTGCCGGGATTGTGGGCCCTGTAGCCTCAGAAGAAAAGACTACAGCAGCCAGAAAGCACCCTTGCAGTCCATCAAGACAACCCAGCCCCTGGAGATCGTTGCTCTGGATCACGTCAAGCTGTCACCTAGCAGGTCACGCTACTCGTATGCCCTGACCATGGTGGATCACTACTCTCGGTTCCTGACGGCAGAAACTGTAGCAAGAACGTTTCAAGCATACTTCTGCAGGCCCCATGGATACCCGGAAAATGTGCTGACGGATCAAGGCCCTGCCTTTGAAGCCGAGCTGTTCAAAGAGTTTTGCCATCTGTACGGGTGTAAGAAGATCCGGACTACACCGTACCACCCCCAAACCAATGGGTTATGTGAAAAGATGAATAACATAGTCATAGACCTGTTGAAGACCTTACCTCTAGAAGAAACCAGTGGCCAGACAGACTACCTGACCTGGTAGATCTGTACAATCACATACCTGTGAGTTCCACCAATTGTACTCCAGCGTACCTCATGAGAGCAAGACCCGGAAAGTTGCCCATGGACCTGGAGCTTGGAGTGGTAGAGCCAGAAGCAGATATGTCCACTGAAGACTGGGATACGACCCGACAGGAGCAGTACAGGAGAGTCCAAGCCTGTGTCGAAGACAGTCTAAATAAAGTGAGAGAAAAGCAGGAAGCGCAGTACAACAAGAGTGCACAAGCCGAACCCTTGACACCTGGAGAAGTTGTGCTGAAACGAAAGAGAAGAAGCCACAAGCTTGATGACCAGTGGGAAAGGGAACCTTACACTGTGTTGAACTCTAGATTCGACAATAGGAAAACCTGTCTAATTAGCAAAGACGGAGGAAGAACAACTGCAACGGTATCAAGAGACCATCTGAAGTTGTGCCCAGGTCCGCTGAAGCCCCAGGAGGAAGTGCCTCTCACCGTACCGGGGGAGCCGTTCCATCTCAAGTTGCCCTAACATCTGCCTCAGAGGACTGCCCCGCAGCGGCGGCTCCCTTTAGCCGCAATCCACAGGTGGCGTCACAAACTCTTATAATCCCCTGTAAATATTTCCCTTTTGTTGACCGCCCTGGGCCACGGGCCGGGCCAGCCACCGTGATATCCCCCGCAAGCATCCATAGGCCCGGCTACCGAGTACCCCACGGTCCTGGGGGCGAGTCATATATACTGTTTTGCACAGCTGGACCATTCTAGGGCTAAGCCAGATTCTGTGTTATCTATTTTGGTTATATGCTCTTATTCATATTCACTAGGCCTCGGGCTGTACACGCTCATAGGCAGAGGCCTGTCTTTTCAGGGCAGAAGGTGGCTAGTAAAAGTTTGTTTTTCTCTGTTTGGTACTGTACTTAAAGGGTACCTGATACATGCTACCTAAGAACACAGCGTTTCAGAGTAAAATATACAGTACATGGCTGAGTTCATTCAGTCAGTGATGGAGATATGCTGCCCACGGATTAGGCAGCATGTGTCCGTTTCCTTTTAACCCCTTCACTCCTGGGCAATTTTACGCTTTGTTTTCATTTTTGATTTTTGTTCCCTTTCTTCCCAGAGCAATAACTTTTTTATTTTTCCGTCAATATAGCCATGTGAGGGCTTGAATTTTGAGGGAGTTGTACTTTTGAAAAACATGATTGAATTTACCATATAGTGTACTGGAAAACGGGGAAAAAATTCCAAGTGCGATGTTTTTTGTTTTTTTTAAATAAGTGCAATTCGACAATTGTGTTTTTTTACCATGTTAACTAAATTCTGAAAGTGATCTGCCATTATTATTCTACATGTCTTTACGAGTTCACAGATACCAAACATGTATAGGTTCTTATTTGTGTAAGTGGTGAAAAAAAATCCAAAGTTGTTAAAAAAAATAAATAAATGTCGCCATTTCTGAGTCCCGTAGCGTCTCCATTTTTCCGGATTTTTGGCTAGGTGAGGGTTTATTTTTTGCGGCCTGAGCTGACGTTTTTATCGATACCATTTTGGGGTACATACAATGTTTTGATCCCCTTTTATTGCAATTTATTGCAATGTTGAGACGACCAAAAAAATGTAATTCAGGCGTTTTGAATCTTTTTACTCATTATGCCGTTTACCGATCGGATTAATTATTTTTATATTTTGATAGATCGGGCATTTCTGAACCTGCCGATACGCATATCACAAATATGTGTTGTTGTTTTTTATAGTTTTATTTTGAATGGCGCAAAAGGGTGGTGATTTGAACTTTAATATGGTTTTAATTTTTTAAATATTTTTGGAAATCTTTACTTTTCTTAGGAGACTTGAAGCTGCGATTATCCGATTGCTTGTGCTGAACATATTAGGGTTTCAGCCTTGCTATAAGTAGCAGAAATGCTCATCTGCTATGAACGCTGGCTACTGGGTGGTGCTCTTAGCAGACAACCTGCAGTCTCCTACAGAACCCGTGTTGGCAGCCCCACGATCATGTGACAGGTGCGCCGATGGGCGTAGCCATTGACGCGCTTCCAGCGCGGGCATGTTATATGCCGCTGTCAGAGGTTGACACCAACATTTAACATGTTAACAGCCGCGTGTGGATCACGATTACACCCGCTTCTGTTAGAGACACATGACAGCTGATCAGATCAGCTGTCATGTGCCTGAAAAGATCAAGGCTCATCGCCGGAGCCTCATCAAAGGGGGAGACACGACATATGACTTCCTTATACGTCACGTCATGTCATGAAAGGGTTAAGCTCAGTACTAATCAAAAGTTTGAAGAATCCTTTTTATGCAATGGTTTTCCTTATTTTATTGGAAAGTACTCATTGCAGATTTAGACGCTGTGTGCCCACGATGCAGATTTAATGCTTTAATGTTTTTTTTCTAATCTACAGCATTGAGCATTGTGGAACATTTGAATCATTCAGGAGGTATGATCAAATCTGTCCTTATTTTATTTATTCCAAATTTTTATATCTTTTATAAAGGATATGTGTCACCCTGGCCTGGATGCCACAAGTGTAATTAAAGCTGTGTCTGAGAGCAAGGGGGAGATTCTCTAGTCAGGGGAACATTAGCATGCAATGCCTCCTGTCTCAGGCCAGTAGGGGGAGCAGGCTGCCCCTATAAAATCTGGTGCTGGGGGCAGGGTTAGAGAGAACTGGATGGCCTGTCTCAGCATTGAGACTTGTCCCAGAGCAGAACAGGGACAGACAGTTGCACTGCACCTAAGAGGAAGTGTGGCAGGAGGAGAGCCACAAGCCAGAGACAAGAGGCGAAGAGAGCCTGTCTTGGCAGAAAGAGGACTTAATTTACCAGACTTTGGTGTCTGAGGCTGAGAGGATTCTACATCCTCCAGCAGATAACCAGTCCGCAAGGGACTGTATATTCCTTGGCCTAAGAAGCCTGGAGGCCCTGCCACAACCGAAGGGACCAGTAAAGCCGTACAAGGCTGGGAGCAGAAAGGAACCCACGTCGCAGGCCATACAGGCGAGAATACACGGAAAGCTCGGAAACGTGGGCTGTTACCCTATAACGAGGAGATAGCCAGAAGGAGCGCAGAAAGCACGGTAGGCCTACACCCTTACCCTGACCAGGGCCAATTTCCCCGTTGCTCTCAGACATCCAGGTCCCCTCCTAGCTGAGACTGTTTATGGGTCAGTTTACCTGTTTCAGTAAAGACCCTGGACTGCAACCTGTTGTCTGTGTGCTCCTTCGCGCCTCCAGCACTACCGGTACTGGGACTCTCACCACCATCACTCCCACCATCCACTACACTGCCCTGGGGCCGCACTCTTCCCGTGGGGAGTCACACCATCCCAGCTGCACATATCATCAGCCCCAGCGGTCTGCCTTGCAGCGGCGGTTCCTAATGACCGCAAATCCACGGGTGGCGTAGTCGGACATAATCAACAACACGTAACGGACTACCACTGGCCTGACCACCCTGAGCCACGGAACCGGGTTGCCACTACTACTCCCATCGTTCCCCCTATTGCCTGGATCCGAGTGCCCCACGGCCCAGGGGGCGAGTCAGATACATATAAACAATGGCTTAGTGATAAACCCTTCACATTTAGCAAATAACTGCACGCAGTTTGACAACTGACACATCTCTGAATTCTGCGTTTAGCCTCCATCTCCTGCTGTCATCAGATTACATAGTAAAAACCTGCTGACGGATTCCCTTTAAGGCTGTGTGCCCACGATGCGTTTTTAATGCGTTTCTGCAGCTGCGGAAACGCTGCCGAAACGCATTAAAAACTCATGGTAGAAGGGCAGCAATGTTCCCCAATGATAATCCGCATGTGCTGTGCACATGTGGGGAAATTTCCGCTGCGGATTATCATTGCGGAAAAAAACGCAGCACTACCAATTATTTTGCGGAAATGCTGCGTTTTCACCGCCATTGACTTGCATTGGAACGCACCAATTCCGCAAGACTGCATCTGTACTTGCGTAATAGGTGCGTTCTAATGTGTGGATGGTACCTGGGTGTAGAGGAGAGTCTCATCCACACCCAGGTACCATTAAAAAATCTGTAAAAAAAGAATAAAATAAAAAATAAATGTATATTTACCTTCCGGCGGCCCGCGGTGCGCTCCTCCTTGCTTCCTGGCACTTTGCAGTGGATTGAAGGACCTGTGCTGAAGTCAGAGTCATGTGACGGGTCACGCGACGCTGACGTCGGCAGGTCTTTCAATCCACCGCTGCGGGCACCGAGAGAAGCAAGCCAGCGCGGGCCATCGGAGGGTAAGTATAGATTTATTTTTTTATTTTTAACCACTCTCTCGGGTCACACTATATAAATCCATGCCGTTTGCATGGATTTATATAGTGTGACCTAGTTGTCACAAGCACTTTCCAAGTGATGGTAATCGCTTGGAAAGCGCTTGTCAATCCGCATGCGGAAATGTCAGTGAATAACGCTCCATTTTCGCATGTCCCTGGCAGGAAAAAGCATGTACAATCCGCATGTGTTTTTTTCTGCCAGGGAGATGCAGAAACGCTCAGGAGAAAATCCTGAGCATTTCTGCATCGTGGGCACATAGACTTACAGAGATCATGGATCGGGGATCGGCAATTAGTTTTCTCAAGGGCTCACATGAGAGACTGTGACTGTAGTGCAGGGCTAAACCAACACACTGAATTTAAGAATATTAGTAGAAATATTAAGCAAAGTTCCCTCCCACGCACAGTATAATGGCCATCACAGCCACCATATACATAGTAGGATGCACCCACGGCATGATGACTCCACTGTTCACCCTACACATTTTATGGTACCCCCACAGTCTTCCCCATACATACAGTATGATTCCTCAAAGTTCTCCCCCAGACACACACAAGATATGATGCCAAACAGCTCCCCACTCACACAGCCACCATATGCACAGTATGCTGCCCACGAAATGTGTTGGCTCCACACCCCCAATTCAATATGATTGCCCCACTGTACCCCTGTGACTGTCTGAACCCAACCTGAACAGCTGTGGGGGAATTCTAAAGAGACAAGTTAAGAATCGCTCTACATCCAGGCCATAAAAAGGTCGTTCTGGAAAAAGATAGATGTTACAATATGTCACCAACTTATTCATTCCATGTGTAGAAGACTTGGTGCTGTCCTTAACAATCATAGAGGTTATACAAAATACTAGATGTAGTAGTTTTGATGTGGGGTGTATACATTTTTGCATCAACTAATTTGGGAAAACTGAAGAGTTTGTAATGAAAGTTATAATATTAACCTTACCTTTATGCTTTATGGGTCAAAGAAAATGTTCTGTGAAACCCAGTCTTGTCAGCATTTTGGAAATTTTTCTTGTGTTCAGTGAGGTATTAGTTAAAATCCTACTTTTTGAAGGGGTTGTGGTCACGTTATGCTGAGCACTGCAAAAAAATGATATTTAAACATGCATAAATATATCACCTATTTTCATGTTACATACATTATTGTATTACCCTGACTAATCAGTATTTCCTCTAATTACTATTTAGCATAAGAAGAGCATGACTCTTGATTTGTCAGGTATGTACTGCACGTTACCATTCCATGTCTCCTAACCTTGTCTTGTGGTAATCAGTATTAACCTTCCTGACAGCCCCATTTTTCAAGTCTGACACGTCAGTTTATGTGGAAATAACTGTAAAATGCTTCTGCTTGTGATACTGAGATTGTGATTTTCTTTTCTCTATCGCTTCATTAGGTGACCCAGGAAACCATGGGTGTATGCTGCTGCCACTAGGAGGCTGACACTATGCACAAAAAAGTTAGCTTCTCCCCAGCAATGTACACCCCACTAACTGGCATTAAGTTAATCAGTTTAGTTTAGTGTCAGTAGGAGGTGGACACTGATCTTTTACTAGACCCAGATTTACCTCGAGTTTAGTAGTTTTCCAGTAGTGTCTCCCTCTTTTTCAGAAGGCTCTTCTCCTAGATTAGCTCTGGAGGGATACAGTGTGGCGACGATCACACTGTACTCCCACGTAAAAGCTATGAGTATGGTGTGAACTGCCACTCCGTATCCTCATGACTATCAGCTAGGACCCCCAACCTCTTACACATGCAGAGTGTTCAGGTGATCCAATCGTCGTTCCTCGCCCCCTCTCCTGCCCGGTCATCTACCAGAGCCTGACAGTTTCAGGAGCGGTGGACGTCCTACTACCCAATGAAGCCTGGACATCTTTTGATCCCACTACATCTTCAGAGATGGAGAAGTACTTCTTTTTCACTCTCCATCAGGTTCCCATTCCAGAGGCTATGAAGAGAAGACGAAGATCGAGAGGAAGAAGAAAGAAGATTCCATAGGCATTGGGCTGATTTTATTGTTATTGTGTACTGTTCCATTGTGCCTGCCAGGGCACGTTAGTCTGAACTGTATGCATTTATCTCTACAGGGGCCCTGCTTATTTGTGTTTCCCCTGCAGCAGGCTGTATCTGAGCATGTGAAATGGGATTCTAGGCCCTTTGAAACGCCTTTTACAGCCTCCATGCCGCAACCCCCCCTCTTCGCCGACCTCACTTTCTAATTTAGGCTCTGGCTTCTGTGTGGCCTAGTTGCAGTGGTTAGCTCCGCCCCCTCCCTGTCCCCTCGAGTGTGCTTTTTTCCCGTCCGTCATAGTCACGCCCCCTCCTCTGTCTGTGGTTATCTCCGCCCCTATCCGGCCTCATTGAGTGGGCTTCTCTGTCCGCCTCGGTCAAGTCCCCCTCCCAGTGGCGAGGAAATTGCTCTTCCTCCTGCTGCCGCCATTTGCCGACATCCAGACAGCTTGTGACAGGCGCTTTCCTCCGGTCGCCCTAAGCCCTCCCTTCTCCAGGAGTATCTTCAGCAGTTCCTCCCTGGTACATCCTCTCCTCAGACTACTGGCAACAGACTTCAGGACCTCATCACTTCTGTGGGTAAGCTCTGAAAACTGGTACTCTCCTCAGCAAATCTTTACCTGTCCCCTGATCTCTGGCATTAGTTAGTGACTCTGCCGTCTCTTTTATCATGTCTAAGTCTAAAGGAGAGCACTCTCGCCCTCTGGCCTCTACTACTCTGGTAACTGAATTTGTCTGTTCTTTATGTAAATGCAGACTCCCTTCAGGTCAATTTTCTTTCCTCTGTCAGAACTGCAACAATACTCCCGCTCCTGCTACCCCAGAGGTCCCATTGCGTCCGGAGTGAGTGTTTCCCCTATCATGGGCTGGACGACTTCCCTGTTACCCTGGTAAGGTCCGTGACAGATTGTATCTCAGAACCTGGTATCTGCATTAGACAGATTATCTACCCCCGCTTCCGCCACTGCCAGCGAATCACAGGAACCTCCGGCTAAGCCTACCAATTTTGTCCATAAGAGATCTAGGCAGGAAAGCCGTTCCAGGTCCTCCTCTCTCTCCCTCACTCCCCCTGGTCCTTCCCTGCGGGCAGCCTCTTCCCGGTCCTCATCCCCTGACTCACCTGTCGAACCAGACTAAGATACGTTTACCAAACCTGACTCTGACATGGACTCTAACGAGGCCACTAACAAGTGGGACATAGTTCAGAGCCTTATTGTTGCTGTTAACCAGACCTTTAACATTAAGGATACCACTAAGACCAACCCCTAATTTATTCGCTGCTCAAAAGGAATTTGAAGAGATCCTTTCCAGGGAGCGAGAGGGAAGCGTCTCGGTATCCTGTACCCCTTTGCCTCTGACGTTACTGAGAACTGGACCACATCCCCCACGGGAGACCCCAGTCTCTAGGTTATCCACCAACATGGGTCTTCCCGTTACGGACGAGGCTTCCCTCAAGGACTCCCATGACAGGGGCTCATAGAGTAGTTTTCCAAATTAGCCTTCGAAGCGGCATCTTCCATGTTGTGCACTGCCTATGCCACTACATGGGTTTCAAAGTCCATCTCTGCATGGGCTAAACAACTCCGTCAAGTCATCCTCACTGGAGCACGGGCTGAGGAGTAAGCTTATTTGGCTGATCAGATATCTCATGCGTGAAAATACGTGGTATCTTCCTCCTTTTACGCCGCTTCATGTGCCGCCCAAGTGGCCAGTAATGTAGTGGCCATCTGCAGATCCATTTGGCTAAAGGCGTTGCAAGCGGACTTGACATCTAAGAAGTCCCTTACCAATCTGCCTTTCCAGGGATCGCAGCTATTTGGTACCAAGCTGGACCAGATTATTAAGGACAACATGGTAGGGACATGCTCTCTCCTTCCCCTGGCCAAACCCCAGCGTCCTCCTCCGAAACGTAAGCTTTGGTCTTTTCAGCCCTTTCATCCACGAATGAGCCCTCAAGCCGGGAGAGGCCGCAGGCACGTCAGGAGAGGAAAAGGGCTTCCTTTAAACCAACCCCTTTCAAGACAGATCCTCCACGGCCCAGCCTGGCATGTTCTCCTCCGCTTTACTCACTACCACCCAGGGATTCCCCCAGGCTGGGCGGTCGTCTTGTATTTCAAGGACGTCTGGCTAGCTTCCATTGAGGACGCCTGGGTCAGAGAACTTGTATCTTCAGGATTCAAGACAGATTTCGTTTTGTGGCCCTGAGATTACTTCTTCGAATCCCGCTCCCCAAGAGATCCATATCTGATGCTGGGTTTTTTTGGAAGCCATTGCCTCTCTCCTCAATTTGGGGGGTCATCGATCCTATTCCAACTCAGGAACGTTTCACAGGCTTTTATTCGAGCCTCTTCGTGGTTCCAAAGAAGGACGGGTCAGTTTGTCCCATCCTGGATTTAAGATTACTGAACAGAAGGGTTCGTCTTCACCATATCAGAATGGAATCCATTCGTTCAGTAATAGCTTCCATGGAGTTGCAAGAGTTCCTGTGCTCTATAGACATCCAAGACACCTACCTCCATGTCCCTATCTTCCCAGTGGATCAGAGATTCCTGCGCCTTGCGGTACTTCAGGACCACTTCCAGTTCGTCGCCCTGCCATTAGGCCTTTCTACCGCTCCCAGACTTTTCACAAAGATAATGGCAGCGGTAATGGTCCTTCTTCAGGTCAGGGACCTAGTGATGATTCCTTACTTTGAGACATTCTCGTCAAGGTTCCATCTTTTCCCTCGCCCAGGAGAGTCTTTCCATTGATCTCGATACACTGTCTCGACTCGGGTGACTAGTAAACAGGAAAAAATCTTGTCTTGTTCCTACCCAGCGCCTGATCTGCCTCGGCATCCTATTCTCCGCGCTTCAGGCAAGGGTCTTTCTTCCCAAGGAAAATAGGACAGCCCTCCAGCCGGATGTTAGCTCTTTTCAGGCCCCTCAACCTTTATCGCTCTGCTCGGCTATGGCGGTCCTGGGGAGGATGGTGGTGGCGTTGGAAGCGATTCCTTTTGCGCAGTTGCGCAACAGACCACTTCTGCACGCCATCCTTTCCTAGTGGAACAGATCATTTCTCTCCCTTGACCGTCCAGTTCGGATCTCGTCCCGGGTCAAGACGTCTCTGAACTGGTGACTGTGTTCCCCTCTTATTCATCAGGGTCGATCCTTTCTCCCCATTCACTGGCAAGTGGTGACTACAGATTCCAGCCTCCTTGACTGGGGAGCGATACTCCACAACATTGCGGTCCAGGGACATTGGTCGCAGGAGGAGTCCACTCTGTCGATCAATATACTAGAGATCAGAGCCATTCTATTGTCCCTTCGTCACTGCAGGACCTTCTCGGAGGCCTACCAGTCCGAGTTCAGACAGACAATGCCACGGTGGTGGCATATGTCAACCACCAGGGAGAGACTCTCTGAGTCCTTTGTCATTATCCGAAGTCTCCAAGATCCTTCTCTGGACAGATAGCAGGGTTCCGGCAATATCCACAGTGCATATCCCCGGCGTAGAGAACTGGTCCGCCGATTTTCTCAGTCGCGATGGTATGGTCTCTACATCAGGATGTCTTCCTTCAGATTTGCCTGAGGTGGGGCACTCCGGTTGTAGATCTCATGGTGTCCTGGTTTAACAGGAAGATGCCGCAGTTCATCTCCAGGTCCCGCGACCCCCTTGTGGTGGGAGTCGACGTGCTGTCGATACCCTGGTTGCAGTTTGCACTTCCTTATCTGTTCCCGCCTCTTTCCCTTCTTCCCAGACTGTTGAAGAAGATCAAAGCAGAAGGGGTGCCGGTCATCCTGATAGCTCCGGATTGGCCTACGAGGTCCTTGTCAGTCTTCTCGCAGATGCCACTTGGAAGCTCCGGGACAGATCAGCTCTGCTTTCCCAGGGCCCCATCTCCCACCGGAAATTCTCGGTCGCTCGATTTGACGACTTGGCTGTTGAAACCGCGTTCCTAAGAGCATCTGGATTTTCAGAACAAGTTGTTCAGACGATGATCCGGGTATGGAAGCCATCATCGTCTCGAGTATACTATCGGACGGCCTTTTTCCATTGTGAGATTAATCACACCACAACTATGACATTCGCCCTTCTGGCGATTTTTGCCTTCCTTCAGGCTGGGCTTGACCCATGACTTGCTCTCAGCTACTTGAAGGGCCAAGTCTCTGCACTTTCTATCCTCTTCCAGAAGAATTTGGCATCTCGCTCTCAGGTCAAAACCTTTCTTCAGGGAATGGCTCACTCTGTCCCTCCGTACCGAATGCCCGTCGATCCCTGGGACCTCAACATAGTTCTGGGGGCCCTTAGGAGTTCCCCCTTTGAACTGCTGCAAGAAGTGTCTGTCTTTTCTCTCTTGGAAGGTGGTCTTCCTTGTGGACATCACTTTCACTCGGTGCATTACAGAGCTGGCGGCTTTTTCCTATTGATCTCCTTTCCTGATCCTCCACCAGGACAAGGTGGTCTTGTGACCGGTGCCTTCTTTCCTCCCCAGGTGGTCTCCACCTTTCATCTCAGTGAAGACCTCATCCTCCCTTGTTTTTGTCTGGCTCCGTCACCCTCTGGAATGTTCCCTGAATAGGTTGGACATTGTCTGAGCAGTTAGAGTTTTTCTTGCAGGGGCCGCCCCCTTACTTAAGACGGAATCGCTCTTTGTTATCCCTGAGGGGGCGCGGAAGGACTTCCGGCTTTTAAGGCTACAATTGCTCTCTCGATCTAGATGGCAATCTTGGAGGCATACCGGAGTAAGAACAGGACTCCTCCTCCCGGAATTAAGGCCCACTCTACCAGAGCAATGGGCGCCTCATGGGCAGTCCGCTCTACAGCTGTCTACAGCTAGCTATGGAAAAAACCCAGCGTACGACGATGGGAAAAGGTGGGAAGCCCAGCAACTAGGGAAAAGGGGGAGTGGAGACCCCAATGCAGATTTCCCTGACTCCCCTATCATCCCTAAATAGGCTCCGCACCTATCGCCGAGCAGGATACCTTAGCCCTGGCTGACCCTAGAGCTAGGCCCTTGTTAGGGAGGGGGAGGGGTGAGCACTAGTCAGCCCCACTGCAACTAAAGACAAACAAGGGAGACATACAAGGGGATACACTTAACTTTGAGAAGACACCAGAGAGATAACGACTACAATCTACAAAGGAACTCCAAGGATAACCTAGCCGACTACTAGAATTCATACCTGAACAGAGGAATTTACTCTATCACCAGCAAGTTTCTGGATAAACTGAGTGTATTTAACCCCTTACTGACCAGATCATTTTGCGTTTTCTTTTTTGCTCCCCTTCTTTCCAGAGCCAGAACTTTATTTTTTGTTCAATATGGCCAAGTGAGGGCTTATTTTTTGCGGGACGAGTTGTACTTTTAAATGCCATCACTGGTTTTACCATATTGTGTACTGGAAAACAGGAAAAAAAATCCAAGTGCGGTGAAATTGCAAAAAAAATGCAATTCCACATTTGTTTTTTACCACGTTCAATTAATGCTGACCTGCCATTATTATTCTCCAGGTCATTACGAGTTCTTTGACACCAAACATGTATAGGTTATTTTTTATTTAAGTGGTGAAAACAAATTACAAAGTTTGCTAAAAAAAAAAATGGCTCCATTTTTCGAGACCCGTAGCATCTCCATTTTTCGGGATCTGGGGCCAGGTGAGTGCTTATTTTTTGCGCGCTGGGCTGATATTTTTATTAATACCATTTTGGGGTAGATACCATGTTTTGATCGCCCATTATTGCATTTTATTGCAATGATGAGGCGACCAAAAAAACATAATTCTGGCGTTTGGAATTTTTTTTTTGTTATGCTGTTTACCAATCGGATTAATTCTTTTTTTATATTGATAGATCGAGTGATTCTGAACGCGGCAATACCAAATATGTGTATGTGGGGTTTATTTTTTATTTTATTTTGAATGTAGCAAAAGGGGGTTGATTTAAACTTGTATATTTTTTTAAAAACATTTTTTTTACACTTTTTCCTTGCTTCAATAGTCTCCATAGGAGACTAGAAACAGCAGCTGTCCGATCGACTCTGCTACATAGAGGCGATGAGCAGATCGCCTCTATGTAGCAGAAATGCTCACTTGCTATGAGCGCCGACCACTGGGGTCACCGATGGGCGGGGCTTAGGACGTGCTTCCCGAAAGTGCGAGTTAAATGCCGCTGTCAGAGATTGACAGCGGCATTTAACTGGTTAACAGCCGCGGGTGGATCACGATTCCACCCGCGGCTGTTGCGGGCACATGTCGGCTGTATAAATCAGCTGACATGTGCCCGGCTCAGCGCCGGAGCCCCCGCTGAACCGGCCTTTCCGATGTGATACGTACTATTACTGACCACGACGGAAAGGGGTTAAAGATCCAGCAAAGGTGTGTCAATTAGCAGCAGAAGGTGGAGATCACCGCTGGGTCCTAGAGGGGGAGGGATGATAAAAGGATCAAGAAGGTGTCTGCAAGGCCAAGTGCAGAGACCTTCTACAGCTGGATCCAAAATGACTGTCTGTCAAACCTGACACAGCTGTGACAACAGCTTTGCAAAGCGGCAACCTGGTCCTCCATCCACACGGTCAGTCTCTACGACCTGATTTTGAAATAGATTATCCAGTTGTTAAATTCCTATCCTCACCCCCAATACATGTGTATGCAGTTGGAGTGCTCAGTGTTGTAGTAACAGATTTATGCAATGTAATTACACTGCTGTGTATGTCATGTGTCAGCCTGCCGGCCGGCACAGCTGCTCACCGCTGATAGAGATAAATTCTCCTAGCCGCTGTGCGTCAGGCAATCTGTGTTATAAAGATTTATATTCACCCCAGCCAAATGTATATGTGGCGCCCTGCTGCGTATTGGTGCCACAGAACCCAGAAGGGTGCATGGATGGATTTCTCCACAAGAGGCCCTCACTACATTCACACACCTCCACCTTCCACCTCATACCAGCAGAGGGAGCCCGGATAGGGATATATAAAGGGAAGGTGGAGCCAGGCAGTCGGTCTGAGATTAGTGAAGTGCTCAGAACAGTCAGAGGGTGTCTGAGAGCATGCCGACGCTCAGAGAGCGGTGAAGATGCAGCACGTCAGCTGCCAAGTAGTGAGGGCCCCGAGTGTGGCCGACGGCAAGGAGAAAAGGAGAGTGAAACCAAGGGGGCAGAGGAGCACAGTAAGCTCACCCGGTTATATTTACCGGACACGGGGTCCGCGCCTACAGGGATTCATTATACCCAGTAGGGATAACCGGAATCCCAGGAGGACTACAAGTCCCTCGCAAGCCTGGAGCTAGACACACACAGGACCAGGAACCACAAAGGCCCCGACGTTCAGGGAAAGTGGTTACCAACCGGAGGTCCTACTTCAGAGCAACAGGTGTAGTAAAAGCAGGACACATAAGCTAGGCCCAGTTGCAGGCTGGCCAGAAGCATACACAGAGACAGACACGGATCAGGAGGCCTTATACCCGCTCCCTGGGGAGAAGTCCAAATGTGCGCCCTTCACCTGGAGTACCCTGGACCGTACCTTAAAGCTGTACCAGTAAAGGTAACGAAGCAAAACCCCCTGTCTCTGTCCGTTACTCCTGCTGCGCCATCGTTCTCTCCCTGCACCACAACGCCCAGCACAACCTGCATCGTTTACACTGCCCTGAGGCCTGCTCCACCTGTGGGGAGCCATACCATCTCGAGCTGCACTAACATCTGCCTCAGAGGACTGTTGCAGCGCTGGTGATCCTCACCAGACACCACAGGTGGCGTCACAAACTTTTATATTCATCTTATTTCCACTTTTTGTGCTGACCGCCCTGGGTCACGGACCGGACCAGCCACCGTGATACCCCCCCCCAGCAGCATCAAGAGGCCCGGCTGCCGAGCACCCCACGGCCCTGGGGGCGAGTCAACACTTGGCATCACGAACAGGATTACCTGCCCATTGCCACCGGGTACTGTGCACCTTGAGAGACTGTAATCCTTACTGTGGTGAAGTTTTCCCACCAATCCTCAGTTTTCCCGCCATTGTCCGCCATTTTCCGGTTGACGCGCGGGAAAAGGGGCATAACCGCGGGAAGAAGAGGGGCGTAACCGCGGGAAAAAGAGGGGCGTAACCGCTGGAAGAGCGCAAAGCCCAGGACACGCCCCACCCCTGACGTCGAACCAGGAAGCGTCAGGTCCTGGAAGGAGCCAGAAGACGCCCTGACGTCAGACGCAAGCAACGGAAGGTCCTGAAAGAAGACCGTGGCCCGCGGAGCTCTGGCCTATCTGAAAAGAAAAGTGAAGAAGGTAGGCTCCGGTTAATTAGGGGGGCGCGACCATGACCGACGACCAGCAAGCGGCCGCTCCACCAGCAGGTGTCGTAACCCCGTTGATACCTATGGCCCTGCCGTATATCCCTGGAGCGAAGTGGTTCCCACAGTATAATGGCAAACCGGATACACTGTCCGGATTCAAGAGGAAGATATGCGGCATACTGGACATGTATTCTATGACTGGCAAACAGAGAGCCGCTGTAGTGTTAAGACAATTGACTGGTGCCGCTGAGCGAGAAGTTGAAACCTGGCCAGCCGCAGACCAAGAATCAGTGTCCATCATCTTCAAAAGACTGCAAACAGCATTTGAAAACCGCACTGAGACAGATCTCCGGATGAGGTTCTACCACTGTTCCCAGAAACCTGAGGACAGTATCCGGGACTAAGCCTGGCGGTTACAAGAGGCCCTGCAGGCCCTGTAACAGGTTAGTCCAGCCAGCATACATGATGAGGACAAAATGCTGACAGAACAATTCATCCGGGGGTTGAGGTCCCAGGAGGACTGTACGGTGGTGGGCCTTAGATCATCCAAATGCCACCTTTGATGCCCTGAAGGACATGGCTAGTAAGGGTCTGCAGCCCCTGGAAACATCAGATTCTGCTATCCAGTGTTACCAGGGTGGGGCCACCCCAGTGCCCGCAGCTCCCACTGCTCCTTCATTAGCGGCTGAGGCAAAAGTGCAAACAGCGCCCCCTAGCGAGCTGGACAGCCTGCGCTCTGAAGTGCGTCAGCTAAGTAAAACCCTGACCACCATCCTAAGCGCCCTGCAGCTACAGACGGAGCCCAAGCCGGATGGAAGGATCCTACTCGCCGACAGTCCCGACGATGTACCCTGGATGAGGAGAAGAAGGACAACGCCACCCCGTGGGAGGACCAACGACCGACATTGCCCTCCAGGAAAACTGATCTGCTACCGTTGCCACAAGGCAGGCCACCTCACATGGACCTGTCCTTTAAACGGGCAAACCCTGGGGCCGAGGGCCAACACCCAGGAGTAGACCAACAAGGCCCATCAGGCTGGTACGACCGGTTTGTAGGAGGAAGGCCTTTCCTGTCCATTGTGCTGGATGGCATAGCAACACCTGCACTACTGGACACCGGGTCACAGGTGACCATCATACCTGATGTCCTCTACAAAAGGTACTGGTCCATAGATGAACTCCGCGCCAGACCCAAACCTCACCGTGTATGCCTCCAATGGCTTTCCTCTTAACCTAGTTGTGGTTAAGAACTTGACAGTGAAGGTGGGAAGAGTGGAATTAAAGGATCAAGGACTGATTGTAGTAGAGTCTAACCCTGGTGATAAAAACCCATATATGATACTTGGTACAAATGTTGTTGGTAACTGTTTGGGAGAAGTGTTGTTTTTACTCCAACAGATTGCTGACACTGCCAGACCAGGGCAGAGGAAGGTGCTCCAGAGAGAGATTCGAGCCCTCCTGTACCAGCAACAGGTAAAACTAACAGGTGGTGAGATTGGTAATGTACGGGTGACAGACCCGATACCCACTGTGATTCCCCCAATGAGTGAAATGCTGATTTGGTCTAGGACAGCAATAGGTCTCAAGGGACAGAACTTCCAGGTGGTAGTAGAGCTCATCAGCTCAGAACACAAAACTACACTCCTAACTGCTAGAGGGGTAGTTGATTTGCGCAATGGAAGGGTACCCGTACGCCTCCTAAATTGTGGGGAGGAAGTCAAATTGCCAAGATACGCCACTGTTGCCAGACTGTATACTGTGAATAATAATGCCATACGCACAGTGGAACCCTTGACCCCACCAGACACGGTGGAGGACAATGACTCCAAAGCCCAGCTGGAGGAATGGTGTCAACAGCTCCATGTTGGAACTGACGCCACCCCTGTCCATCAAAACACGGTGTCTACAGAGTGGTTCAGGAATATGAACAGGTGTTTAGTAAACACTCACTTGATTTTGGAAGGGTCAAAGGGATACAACACCACATACCCACAGGTAACCATCCACCCATCAAGGAGCGCTACAGACCCATACCACCAGCACATTACCAAAAAGCAAAAGAAATGTTGCTTGACATGAAAAAGGCAGGGGTAGTAAGGAATAGCTGTAGCCCCTGGGCAGCTCCCGTGGTCCTGGTCAGAAAGAAGGATGGTAGCATGAGGATGTGTGTAGATTACAAACAAATTAATCGAATAACACATAAAGATGCATACCCTTTGCCCCGTATAGAGGAATCCCTGGCTGCACTAAAATCTGCCAATTATTTCTCCACACTGGATCTCACTAGCGGGTACTGGCAAGTCTCTGTTGCTGAGGAAGACCGGGAGAAGACAGCCTTCACCACCCCGATGGGATTATGCGAATTCAACAGCATGCCATTTGGACTCTGCAACGCACCCGGAACGTTCCAGAGGTTGATGGAGTGTTGCTTAGGACACCGGAACTTTGAAACAGTGCTGTTATACCTGGATGACGTTATCGTGTACTCAAGGACATATGAAGACCATCTAAAACACCTGGCAGAGGTATTTGAAGCATTGTCCCGGTATGGGATGAAACTAAAACCTTCCAAGTGCCACCTGCTCAAACAGAAGGTTCAGTACCTGGGACCCGGAGAAGGTCACTGCCATCCAGAAGTGGCCTGAACCAAAGAACATCAAAGAAGTACGTCAATTCCTGGGGCTGGTCGGGTACTACAGGAGATTCATTAAGGACTACACCAAAAAGGTAGCACCTTTACAAGATCTCCTAGTAGGAGAGTCCAAAAGAGGTAAAAGTTCCCCATTCCAGTGAGGCAAAGAACAGGCTGAGTCCTTTGCGTTAATGAAGGAAGCCCTAACCGGTGAGGAAATCCTGGCTTACCCCGACTTCAGCCAACCTTTCCTGTTATACACAGACGCCAGCAATGAGGGACTGGGAGCTGTGTTGTCCCAGAAGCAAAACGGCAGAGAAAAGGTAATTGCCTATGCCAGTAGAAAGCTTCGCCCTACTGACAGGAACCCGGAGAATTACAGTTCCTTCAAGCTGGATTTCCTGGCCTTGGTCTGGGCTATCATCGAAAGATTCAAACATTACCTAGACTCAACTAAATTTACAGCCTTTACCGACAATAACCCCTTGACACAACTGGAGACAGCCAGGTTAAGAGCCATGGTACAGCGTTGGGTGGCCAGATTGTCGAATTACTAGTTCACAATCAAGTACCGGGCAGGTCACAAGAACACCAATGCTGATGCCCTGTCAAGAATGCCCCACCAGTCGGACACCGAGGATGAAGTGGATGACCTAGAAGAAATTGAATTACCTGCTTTCCACAGAAATGGAATGGTCCAAGAGCAACACACCTCCAGAAGATGTCATGGTAAGACACTAAACCCTTTACCTCATCACAGCTGGAAGGAGACCCAAGACAGTGACCCGGTTGTCAGCCTCATCAAAGGACTGATAACCCAAGAAGGTTCTCATATGGAGAAGGAAGCTCCTCCACAAGCCAAACACCTGTGGAATGAGAGAAGCCAGCTGTTCATCTACAGAGAAAAGCTGTGCAGAAGGTATGTTAACCCCAGAACCCATGAAATGGTGTGGCAGATTGTAGTACCCAGGAAAGATATCCAGATGGTGATAGAGGCCTACCATGACCAAGCAGGTCATTTTGGCTGGAAGAAGTTGGAAACCCTGCTGAAGGACCGGTTCTATTGGGTTGGAATGCAGAGTTCCATAGAAAGGTGGTGCCGGAATTGTGGGCCCTGTAGCAGAGGCAGTCGCTGGTATACTGCGTGGTGCAGAGAGAGCGTATCTGGCGGGAGCCGGTGAGAGGAGAGTGTGCAGAGAGAGCGACAGTTAGAGAGAGACAGCGACATCGACAGCCAACTAGGAGACGTCTTCTCCATCTCCAGGTACAAACCTGCAAGAGCGCAGAGCGGTGAGGAGAAGCGCAGAGCGGTGACCGGAAGCAGGGGGACCGGAAGTGGGACCGCGCGGGGAGTGTGCACGTGGGCTGTGGTGAGCGGCGTGCGGCGTGGTCCGACTAGGCTCGCGATAGAGAGCGCTGTGACAGCGTGCAGCGCCGGCCGGCGGAGGGTGCCAAGTGGTTGTGACCAGGAGGACCGGTAAGAGGCGACCGGAGGGACGAGCACGCTGTGAAGAGCGCGAAGCCCAGGACACGCCCCACCCCTGACGTCGAACCAGGAAGCGTCAGGTCCTGGAAGGAGCCAGAAGACGCCCTGACGTCAGACGCAAGCAACGCAAGGTCCTGAAAGAAGACCGTGGCCCGCGGAGCTGTGGCCTATCTGAAAAGAAAAGTGAAGAAGGTAGGCTCCGGTTAATTAGGGGGGCGCGACCATGACCGACGACCAGCAAGCCGCCGGAGCGCCGGTTAGCGCTCGTGATGCCCAACCTGCGCCCAGCGCCGCACAGGCCGGAGCGGCCGCTCCACCAGCAGGGGTCGTAACCCCGTTGATACCTATGGCCCTGCCGTATATCCCTGGAGCGAAGTGGTTCCCACAGTATAATGGCAAACCGGATACACTGTCCGGATTCAAGAGGAAGATATGCGGCATACTGGACATGTATTCTATGACTGGCAAACAGAGAGCCGCTGTAGTGTTAAGACAATTGACTGGTGCCGCTGAGCGAGAAGTTGAAACCTGGCCAGCCGCAGACCAAGAATCAGTGTCCATCATCTTCAAAAGACTGCAAACAGCATTTGAAAACCGCACTGAGACAGATCTCCGGATGAGGTTCTACCACTGTTCCCAGAAACCTGAGGACAGTATCCGGGACTAAGCCTGGCGGTTACAAGAGGCCCTGCAACAGGTTAGTCCAGCCAGCATACATGATGAGGACAAAATGCTGACAGAACAATTCATCCGGGGGTTGAGGTCCCAGGAGGACTGTACGGTGGTGGGCCTTAGATCATCCAAATGCCACCTTTGACGCCCTGAAGGACATGGCTAGTAAGGGTCTGCAGCCCCTGGAAACATCAGATTCTGCTATCCAGTGTTACCAGGGTGGGGCCACCCCAGTGCCCGCAGCTCCCACTGCTCCTTCATTAGCGGCTGAGGCAAAAGTGCAAACAGCGCCCCCTAGCGAGCTGGACAGCCTGCGCTCTGAAGTGCGTCAGCTAAGTAAAACCCTGACCACCATCCTAAGCGCCCTGCAGCTACAGACGGAGCCCAAGCCGGATGGAAGGATCCTACTCGCCGACAGTCCCGAGGATGTACCCTGGATGAGGAGAAGAAGGACAACGCCACCCCGTGGGAGGACCAACGACCGACATCGCCCTCCAGGAGAACTGATCTGCTACCGTTGCCACAAGGCAGGCCACCTCACATGGACCTGTCCTTTAAACGGGCAAACCCTGGGGCCGAGGGCCAACACCCAGGAGTAGACCAACAAGGCCCATCAGGCTGGTACGACCGGTTTGTAGGAGGAAGCCCTTTCCTGTCCATCGTGCTGGATGGCATAGCAACACCTGCACTACTGGACACCGGGTCACAGGTGACCATCATACCTGATGTCCTCTACAAAAGGTACTGGTCCATAGATGAACTCCGCGCCAGACCCAAACCTCACCGTGTATGCCTCCAATGGCCTTCCTCTTAACCTAGTCGTGGTTAAGGACTTGACAGTGAAGGTGGGAAGAGTGGAATTAAAGGATCAAGGACTGATTGTAGTAGAGTCTAACCCTGGTGATAAAAACCCATATATGATACTTGGTACAAATGTTGTTGGTAACTGTTTGGGAGAAGTGTTGTTTTTACTCCAACAGATTGCTGACACTGCCAGACCAGGGCAGAGGAAGGTGCTCCAGAGAGAGATTCGAGCCCTCCTGTACCAGCAACAGGTAAAACTAACAGGTGGTGAGATTGGTAATGTACGGGTGACAGACCCGATACCCACTGTGATTCCCCCAATGAGTGAAATGCTGATTTGGTCTAGGACAGCAATAGGTCTCAAGGGACAGAACTTCCAGGTGGTAGTAGAGCTCATCAGCTCAGAACACAGAACTACACTCCTAACTGCTAGGGGGGTAGTTGATTTGCGCAATGGAAGGGTACCCGTACGCCTCCTAAATTGTGGGGAGGAGGAAGTCAAATTGCCAAGATATGCCACTGTTGCCAGACTGTATACTGTGAATAATAATGCCATACACACAGTGGAACCCTTGACCCCACCAGACATGGTGGAGGACAATGACTCCAAAGCCCAGCTGGAGGAATGGTGTCAACAGCTCCATGTTGGAACTGACGCCACCCCTGTCCATCAAAACACAGTGTCTACAGAGTGGTTCAGGAATATGAACAGGTGTTTAGTAAACACTCACTTGATTTTGGAAGGGTCAAAGGGATACAACACCATATACCCACAGGTAACCATCCACCCATCAAGGAGCGCTACAGACCCATACCACCAGCACATTACCAAAAAGCAAAAGAAATGTTGCTTGACATGAAAAAGGCAGGGGTAGTAAGGGATAGCTGTAGCCCCTGGGCAGCTCCCCTGGTCCTGGTCAGAAAGAAGGATGGTAGCATGAGAATGTGTGTAGATTACAAACAAATTAATCGAATAACACATAAAGATGCATACCCTTTGCCCCGTATAGAGGAATCCCTGGCTGCACTAAAATCTGCCAATTATTTCTCCACACTGGATCTCACTAGCGGGTACTGGCAAGTCTCTGTTGCTGAGGAAGACCAGGAGAAGACAGCCTTCACCACCCCGATGGGATTATGCGAATTCAACAGCATGCCATTTGGACTCTGCAACGCACCCGGAACGTTCCAGAGGTTGATGGAGTGTTGCTTAGGACACCGGAACTTTGAAACAGTGCTGTTATACCTGGATGACGTTATCGTGTACTCAAGGACATATGAAGACCATCTAAAACACCTGGCAGAGGTATTTGAAGCATTGTCCCGGTATGGGATGAAACTAAAACCTTCCAAGTGCCACCTGCTCAAACAGAAGGCTCAGTACCTGGGACCCGGAGAAGGTCACTGCCATCCAGAAGTGGCCTGAACCAAAGAACATCAAAGAAGTACGTCAATTCCTGGGGCTGGTCGGGTACTACAGGAGATTCATTAAGGACTACACCAAAAAGGCAGCACCTTTACAAGATCTCCTAGTAGGAGAGTCCAAAAGAGGTAAAAGTTCCCCATTCCAGTGAGGCAAAGAACAGGCTGAGTCCTTTGCGTTAATGAAGGAAGCCCTAACCGGTGAGGAAATCCTGGCTTACCCCGACTTCAGCCAACCTTTCCTGTTATACACAGACGCCAGCAATGAGGGACTGGGAGCTGTGTTGTCCCAGAAGCAAAACGGCAGAGAAAAGGTAATTGCCTATGCCAGTAGAAAGCTTCGCCCTACTGACAGGAACCCGGAGAATTACAGTTCCTTCAAGCTGGATTTCCTGGCCTTGGTCTGGGCTATCATCGAAAGATTCAAACATTACCTAGACTCAACTAAATTTACAGCCTTTACCGACAATAACCCCTTGACACATCTGGAGACAGCCAGGTTAAGAGCCATGGTACAGCGTTGGGTGGCCAGATTGTCGAATTACTGGTTCACAATCAAGTACCGGGCAGGTCACAAGAACACCAATGCTGATGCCCTGTCAAGAATGCCCCACCAGTCGGACACCGAGGATGAAGTGGATGACCTAGAAGAAATTGAATTACCTGCTTTCCACAGAAATGGAATGGTCCAAGAGCAACACACCTCCAGAAGACGTCATGGTAAGACACTAAACCCTTTACCTCATCACAGCTGGAAGGAGACCCAAGACAGTGACCCGGTTGTCAGCCTCATCAAAGGACTGATTACCCAAGAAGGTTCTCACCTGGAGAAGGAAGCTCCTCCACAAGCCAAACACCTGTGGAATGAGAGAAGCCGGCTGTTCATCTACAGAGAAAAGCTGTGCAGAAGGTATGTTAACCCCAGAACCCATGAAATGGTGTGGCAGATTGTAGTACCCAGGAAAGATATCCAGATGGTGTTAGAGGCCTACCATGACCAAGCAGGTCATTTTGGCTGGAAGAAGTTGGAAACCCTGCTGAAGGACCGGTTCTATTGGGTTGGAATGCAGAGTTCCATAGAAAGGTGGTGCCGGAATTGTGGGCCCTGTAGCAGAGGCAGTCGCTGGTATACTGCGTGGTGCAGAGAGAGCGTATCTGGCGGGAGCCGGTGAGAGGAGAGTGTGCAGAGAGAGCGACAGTTAGAGAGAGACAGCGACATCGACAGCCAACTAGGAGACGTCTTCTCCATCTCCAGGTACAAACCTGCAAGAGCGCAGAGCGGTGAGGAGCAGTGCAGAGCGGTGACCGGAAGCAGGGGGACCGGAAGTGGGACAGCGCGGGGAGTGTGCACGTGGGCTGTGGTGAGCGGCGTGCGGCGTGGTCTGACTAGGCTCGCGATAGAGAGCGCTGTGACAGCGTGCAGCGCCGGCCGGCGGAGGGTGCCAAGTGGTTGTGACCAGTAGGACCGGTAAGAGGCGACCGGAGGGACGAGCGCGCTGTGAAGAGCGCGAAGCCCAGGACACGCCCCACCCCTGACGTCGAACCAGGAAGCGTCAGGTCCTGGAAGGAGCCAGAAGACGCCCTGACGTCGAACCAGGAAGCGTCAGGTCCTGGAAGGAGCCAGAAGACGCCCTGACGTCAGACGCAAGCAACGGAAGGTCCTGAAAGAAGACCGTGGCCCGCGGAGCTGTGGCCTATCTGAAAAGAAAAGTGAAGAAGGTAGGCTCCGGTTAATTAGGGGGGCGCGACCATGACCGACGACCAGCAAGCCGCCGGAGCGCCGGTTAGCGCTCGTGATGCCCAACCTGCGCCCAGCGCCGCACAGGCCGGAGCGGCAGCTCCACCAGCAGGGGTCGTAACCCCGTTGATACCTATGGCCCTGCCATATATCCCTGGAGCGAAGTGGTTCCCACAGTATAATGGCAAACCGGATACACTGTCCGGATTCAAGAGGAAGATATGCGGTACACTGGACATGTATTCTATGACTGGCAAACAGAGAGCCGCTGTAGTGTTAAGACAATTGACTGGTGCCGCTGAGCGAGAAGTTGAAACCTGGCCAGCCGCAGACCAAGAATCAGTGTCCATCATCTTCAAAAGACTGCAAACAGCATTTGAAAACCGCACTGAGACAGATCTCCGGATGAGGTTCTACCACTGTTCCCAGAAACCTGAGGACAGTATCCGGGACTAAGCCTGGCGGTTACAAGAGGCCCTGCAGGCCCTGTAACAGGTTAGTCCAGCCAGCATACATGATGAGGACAAAATGCTGACAGAACAATTCATCCGGGGGTTGAGGTCCCAGGAGGACTGTACGGTGGTGGGCCTTAGATCATCCAAATGCCACCTTTGACGCCCTGAAGGACATGGCTAGTAAGGGTCTGCAGCCCCTGGAAACATCAGATTCTGCTATCCAGCGTTACCAGGGTGGGGCCACCCCAGTGCCCGCAGCTCCCACTGCTCCTTCATTAGCGGCTGAGGCAAAAGTGCAAACAGCGCCCCCTAGCGAGCTGGACAGCCTGCGCTCTGAAGTGCGTCAGCTAAGTAAAACCCTGACCACCATCCTAAGCGCCCTGCAGCTACAGACGGAGCCCAAGCCGGATGGAAGGATCCTACTCGCCGACAGTCCCGAGGATGTACCCTGGATGAGGAGAAGAAGGGCAACGCCACCCCGTGGAAGGACCAACGACCGACATCGCCCTCCAGGAGAACTGATCTGCTACCGTTGCCACAAGGCAGGCCACCTCACATGGACCTGTCCTTTAAACGGGCAAACCCTGGGGCCGAGGGCCAACACCCAGGAGTAGACCAACAAGGCCCATCAGGCTGGTACGACCGGTTTGTAGGAGGAAGCCCTTTCCTGTCCATCGTGCTGGATGGCATAGCAACACCTACACTACTGGACACCGGGTCACAGGTGACCATCATACCTGATGTCCTCTACAAAAGGTACTGGTCCATAGATGAACTCCGCGCCAGACCCAAACCTCACCGTGTATGCCTCCAATGGCCTTCCTCTTAACCTAGTCGTGGTTAAGGACTTGACAGTGAAGGTGGGAAGAGTGGAATTAAAGGATCAAGGACTGATTGTAGTAGAGTCTAACCCTGGTGATAAAAACCCATATATGATACTTGGTACAAATGTTGTTGGTAACTGTTTGGGAGAAGTGTTGTTTTTACTCCAACAGATTGCTGACACTGCCAGACCAGGGCAGAGGAAGGTGCTCCAGAGAGAGATTCGAGCCCTCCTGTACCAGCAACAGGTAAAACTAACAGGTGGTGAGATTGGTAATGTACGGGTGACAGACCCGATACCCACTGTGATTCCCCCAATGAGTGAAATGTTGATTTGGTCTAGGACAGCAATAGGTCTCAAGGGACAGAACTTCCAGGTGGTAGTAGAGCTCATCAGCTCAGAACACAGAACTACACTCCTAACTGCTAGAGGGGTAGTTGATTTGCGCAATGGAAGGGTACCCGTACGCCTCCTAAATTGTGGGGAGGAGGAAGTCAAATTGCCAAGATACGCCACTGTTGCCAGACTGTATACTGTGAATAATAATGCCATACGCACAGTGGAACCCTTGACCCCACCAGACACGGTGGAGGACAATGACTCCAAAGCCCAGCTGGAGGAATGGTGTCAACAGCTCCATGTTGGAACTGACGCCACCCCTGTCCATCAAAACACGGTGTCTACAGAGTGGTTCAGGAATATGAACAGGTGTTTAGTAAACACTCACTTGATTTTGGAAGGGTCAAAGGGATGCAACACCACATACCCACAGGTAACCATCCACCCATCAAGGAGCGCTACAGACCCATACCACCAGCACATTACCAAAAAGCAAAAGAAATGTTGCTTGACATGAAAAAGGCAGGGGTAGTAAGGGATAGCTGTAGCCCCTGGGCAGCTCCCCTGGTCCTGGTCAGAAAGAAGGATGGTAGCATGAGGATGTGTGTAGATTACAAACAAATTAATCGAATAACACATAAAGATGCATACCCTTTGCCCCGTATAGAGGAATCCCTGGCTGCACTAAAATCTGCCAATTATTTCTCCACACTGGATCTCACTAGCGGGTACTGGCAAGTCTCTGTTGCTGAGGAAGACTGGGAGAAGACAGCCTTCACCACCCCGATGGGATTATGCGAATTCAACAGCATGCCATTTGGACTCTGCAACGCACCCGGAACGTTCCAGAGGTTGATGGAGTGTTGCTTAGGACACCGGAACTTTGAAACAGTGCTGTTATACCTGGATGACATTATCGTGTACTCAAGGACATATGAAGACCATCTAAAACACCTGGCAGAGGTATTTGAAGCATTGTCCCGGTATGGGATGAAACTAAAACCTTCCAAGTGCCACCTGCTCAAACAGAAGGTTCAGTACCTGGGACCCGGAGAAGGTCACTGCCATCCAGAAGTGGCCTGAACCAAAGAACATCAAAGAAGTACGTCAATTCCTGGGGCTGGTCGGGTACTACAGGAGATTCATTAAGGACTACACCAAAAAGGCAGCACCTTTACAAGATCTCCTAGTAGGAGAGTCCAAAAGAGGTAAAAGTTCCCCATTCCAGTGAGGCAAAGAACAGGCTGAGTCCTTTGCGTTAATGAAGGAAGCCCTAACCGGTGAGGAAATCCTGGCTTACCCCGACTTCAGCCAACCTTTCCTGTTATACACAGACGCCAGCAATGAGGGACTGGGAGCTGTGTTGTCCCAGAAGCAAAACGGCAGAGAAAAGGTAATTGCCTATGCCAGTAGAAAGCTTCGCCCTACTGACAGGAACCCGGAGAATTACAGTTCCTTCAAGCTGGATTTCCTGGCCTTGGTCTGGGCTATCATCGAAAGATTCAAACATTACCTAGACTCAACTAAATTTACAGCCTTTACCGACAATAACCCCTTGACACATCTGGAGACAGCCAGGTTAAGAGCCATGGTACAGCGTTGGGTGGCCAGATTGTCGAATTACTAGTTCACAATCAAGTACCGGGCAGGTCACAAGAACACCAATGCTGATGCCCTGTCAAGAATGCCCCACCAGTAGGACACCGAGGATGAAGTGGATGACCTAGAAGAAATTGAATTACCTGCTTTCCACAGAAATGGAATGGTCCAAGAGCAACACACCTCCAGAAGACGTCATGGTAAGACACTAAACCCTTTACCTCATCACAGCTGGAAGGAGACCCAAGACAGTGACCCGGTTGTCAGCCTCATCAAAGGACTGATAATCTAAGAAGGTTCTCACCTGGAGAAGGAAGCTCCTCCACAAGCCAAACACCTGTGGAATGAGAGAAGCCGGCTGTTCATCTACAGAGAAAAGCTGTGCAGAAGGTATGTTAACCCCAGAACCCATGAAATGGTGTGGCAGATTGTAGTACCCAGGAAAGATATCCAGATGGTGTTAGAGGCCTACCATGACCAAGCAGGTCATTTTGGCTGGAAGAAGTTGGAAACCCTGCTGAAGGACCGATTCTATTGGGTTGGAATGCAGAGTTCCATAGAAAGGTGGTGCCGGAATTGTGGGCCCTGTAGCAGAGGCAGTCGCTGGTATACTGCGTGGTGCAGAGAGAGCGTATCTGGCGGGAGCCGGTGAGAGGAGAGTGTGCAGAGAGAGCGACAGTTAGAGAGAGACAGCGACATCGACAGCCAACAAAAGACGTCTTCTCCATCTCCAGGTACAAACCTGCAAGAGCGCAGAGCGGTGAGGAGCAGCGCAGAGCGGTGAGGAGCAGCGCAGAGCGGTGACCGGAAGCAGGGGGACCGGAAGTGGGACCGCGCGGGGAGTGTGCACGTGGGCTGTGGTGAGCGGCGTGTGGCGTGGTCCGACTAGGCTCGCGATAGAGAGCGCTGTGACAGCGTGCAGCGACGGCCGGCGGAGGGTGCCAAGTGATTGTGACCAGGAGAACCGGTAAGAGGCGACCGGAGGGACGAGCGCGCTGTGAAGAGCGCGAAGCCCAGGACACGCCCCACCCCTGACGTCGAACCAGGAAGCGTCAGGTCCTGGAAGGAGCCAGAAGACGCCCTGACGTCAGACGCAAGCAACGGAAGGTCCTGAAAGAAGACCGTGGCCCGCGGAGCTGTGGCCTATCTGAAAAGAAAAGTGAAGAAGGTAGGCTCCGGTTAATTAGGGGGGCGCGACCATGACCGATGACCAGCAAGCCGCCGGAGCGCCGGTTAGCGCTCGTGATGCCCAACCTGCGCCCAGCGCCGCCCAGGCCGGAGCGGCCGTTCCACCAGCAGGGGTCGTAACCCCGTTGATACCTATGGCCCTGCCGTATATCCCTGGAGCAAAGTGGTTCCCACAGTATAATGGCAAACCGGATACACTGTCCGGATTCAAGAGGAAGATATGCGGCATACTGGACATGTATTCTATGACTGGCAAACAGAGAGCCGCTGTAGTGTTAAGACAATTGACTGGTGCTGCTGAGCGAGAAGTTGAAACCTGGCCAGCCGCAGACCAAGAATCAGTGTCCATCATCTTCAAAAGACTGCAAACAGCATTTGAAAACCACACTGAGACAGATCTCCGGATGAGGTTCTACCACTGTTCCCAGAAACCTGAGGACAGTATCCGGGACTAAGCCTGGCGGTTACAAGAGGCCCTGCAGGCCCTGTAACAGGTTAGTCCAGCCAGCATACATGATGAGGACAAAATGCTGACAGAACAATTCATCCGGGGGTTGAGGTCCCAGGAGGACTGTACGGTGGTGGGCCTTAGATCATCCAAATGCCACCTTTGACGCCCTGAAGGACATGGCTAGTAAGGGTCTGCAGCCCCTGGAAACATCAGATTCTGCTATCCAGCGTTACCAGGGTGGGGCCACCCCAGTGCCCGCAGCTCCCACTGCTCCTTCATTAGCGGCTGAGGCAAAAGTGTAAACAGCGCCCCCTAGCGAGCTGGACAGCCTGCGCTCTGAAGTGCGTCAGCTAAGTAAAACCCTGACCACCATCCTAAGCGCCCTGCAGCTACAGACGGAGCCCAAACTGGATGGAAGGATCCTACTCGCCGACAGTCCCGAGGATGTACCCTGGATGAGGAGAAGAAGGACAACGCCACCCCGTGGGAGGACCAACGACCGACATCGCCCTCCAGGAGAACTGATCTGCTACCGTTGCCACAAGGCAGGCCACCTCACATGGACCTGTCCTTTAAACGGGCAAACCCTGGGGCCGAGGGCCAACACCCAGGAGTAGACCAACAAGGCCCATCAGGCTGGTACGACCGGTTTGTAGGAGGAAGCCCTTTCCTGTCCATCGTGCTGGATGGCATAGCAACACCTGCACTACTGGACACCGGGTCACAGGTGACCATCATACCTGATGTCCTCTACAAAAGGTACTGGTCCATAGATGAACTCCGCGCCAGACCCAAACCTCACCGTGTATGCCTCCAATGGCCTTCCTCTTAACCTAGTCGTGGTTAAGGACTTGACAGTGAAGGTGGGAAGAGTGGAATTAAAGGATCAAGGACTGATTGTAGTAGAGTCTAACCCTGGTGATAAAAACCCATATATGATACTTGGTACAAATGTTGTTGGTAACTGTTTGGGAGAAGTGTTGTTTTTACTCCAACAGATTGCTGACACTGCCAGACCAGGGCAGAGGAAGGTGCTCCAGAGAGAGATTCGAGCCCTCCTGTACCAGCAACAGGTAAAACTAACAGGTGGTGAGATTGGTAATGTACGGGTGACAGACCCGATACCCACTGTGATTCCCCCAATGAGTGAAATGCTGATTTGGTCTAGGACAGCAATAGGTCTCAAGGGACAGAACTTCCAGGTGGTAGTAGAGCTCATCAGCTCAGAACACAGAACTACACTCCTAACTGCTAGAGGGGTAGTTGATTTGCGCAATGGAAGGGTACCCGTACGCCTCCTAAATTGTGGGGAGGAGGAAGTCAAATTGCCAAGATACGCCACTGTTGCCAGACTGTATACTGTGAATAATAATGCCATACACACAGTGGAACCCTTGACCCCACCAGACACGGTGGAGGACAATGACTCCAAAGCCCAGCTGGAGGAATGGTGTCAACAGCTCCATGTTGGAACTGACGCCACCCCTGTCCATCAAAACACGGTGTCTACAGAGTGGTTCAGGAATATGAACAGGTGTTTAGTAAACACTCACTTGATTTTGGAAGGGTCAAAGGGATACAACACCACATACCCACAGGTAACCATCCACCCATCAAGGAGCGCTACAGACCCATACCACCAGCACATTACCAAAAAGCAAAAGAAATGTTGCTTGACATGAAAAAGGCAGGGGTAGTAAGGGATAGCTGTAGCCCCTGGGCAGCTCCCCTGGTCCTGGTCAGAAAGAAGGATGGTAGCATGAGGATGTGTGTAGATTACAAACAAATTAATCGAATAACACATAAAGATGCATACCCTTTGCCCCGTATAGAGGAATCCCTGGCTGCACTAAAATCTGCCAATTATTTCTCCACACTGGATCTCACTAGCGGGTACTGGCAAGTCTCTGTTGCTGAGGAAGACCGGGAGAAGACAGCCTTCACCACCCCGATGGGATTATGCAAATTCAACAGCATGCCATTTGGACTCTGCAACGCACCCGGAACGTTCCAGAGGTTGATGGAGTGTTGCTTAGGACACCGGAACTTTGAAACAGTGCTGTTATACCTGGATGACGTTATCGTGTACTCAAGGACATATGAAGACCATCTAAAACACCTGGCAGAGGTATTTGAAGCATTGTCCCGGTATGGGATGAAACTAAAACCTTCCAAGTGCCACCTGCTCAAACAGAAGGTTCAGTAACTGGGACCCGGAGAAGGTCACTGCCATCCAGAAGTGGCCTGAACCAAAGAACATCAAAGAAGTACGTCAATTCCTGGGGCTGGTCGGGTACTACAGGAGATTCATTAAGGACTACACCAAAAAGGCAGCACCTTTACAAGATCTCCTAGTAGGAGAGTCCAAAAGAGGTAAAAGTTCCCCATTCCAGTGAGGCAAAGAACAGGCTGAGTCCTTTGCGTTAATGAAGGAAGCCCTAACCGGTGAGGAAATCCTGGCTTACCCTGACATCAGCCAACCTTTCCTGTTATACACAGACGCCAGCAATGAGGGACTGGGAGCTGTGTTGTCCCAGAAGCAAAACGGCAGAGAAAAGGTAATTGCCTATGCCAGTAGAAAGCTTCGCCCTACTGACAGGAACCCGGAGAATTACAGTTCCTTCAAGCTGGATTTCCTGGCCTTGGTCTGGGCTATCATCGAAAGATTCAAACATTACCTAGACTCAACTAAATTTACAGCCTTTACCGACAATAACCCCTTGACACATCTGGAGACAGCCAGGTTAAGAGCCATGGTACAGCGTTGGGTGGCCAGATTGTCGAATTACTAGTTCACAATCAAGTACCGGGCAGGTCACAAGAACACCAATGCTGATGCCCTGTCAAGAATGCCCCACCAGTAGGACACCGAGGATGAAGTGGATGGCCTAGAAGAAATTGAATTACCTGCTTTCCACAGAAATGGAATGGTCCAAGAGCAACACACCTCCAGAAGACGTCATGGTAAGACACTAAACCCTTTACCTCATCACAGCTGGAAGGAGACCCAAGACAGTGACCCGGTTGTCAGCCTCATCAAAGGACTGATAATCCAAGAAGGTTCTCACCTGGAGAAGGAAGCTCCTCCACAAGCCAAACACCTGTGGAATGAGAGAAGCCGGCTGTTCATCTACAGAGAAAAGCTGTGCAGAAGGTATGTTAACCCCAGAACCCATGAAATGGTGTGGCAGATTGTAGTACCCAGGAAAGATATCCAGATGGTGTTAGAGGCCTACCATGACCAAGCAGGTCATTTTGGCTGGAAGAAGTTGGAAACCCTGCTGAAGGACCGGTTCTATTGGGTTGGAATGCAGAGTTCCATAGAAAGGTGGTGCCGGAATTGTGGGCCCTGTAGCAGAGGCAGTCGCTGGTATACTGCGTGGTGCAGAGAGAGCGTATCTGGCGGGAGCCGGTGAGAGGAGAGTGTGCAGAGAGAGCGACAGTTAGAGAGAGACAGCGACATCGACAGCCAACTAAAAGACGTCTTCTCCATCTCCAGGTACAAACCTGCAAGAGCGCAGAGCGGTGAGGAGCAGCGCAGAGCGGTGAGGAGCAGCGCAGAGCGGTGACCGGAAGCAGGGAGACCGGAAGTGGGACCGCGCGGGGAGTGTGCACGTGGGCTGTGGTGAGCGGCGTGCGGCGTGGTCTGACTAGGCTCGCGATAGAGAGCGCTGTGACAGCGTGCAGCGCCGGCCGGCGGAGGGTGCCAAGTGGTTGTGACCAGTAGGACCGGTAAGAGGCGACCGGAGGGACGAGCGCGCTGTGAAGAGCGCGAAGCCCAGGACACGCCCCACCCCTGACGTCGAACCAGGAAGCGTCAGGTCCTGGAAGGAGCCAGAAGACGCCCTGACGTCGAACCAGGAAGCGTCAGGTCCTGGAAGGAGCCAGAAGACGCCCTGACGTCAGACGCAAGCAACGGAAGGTCCTGAAAGAAGACCGTGGCCCGCGGAGCTGTGGCCTATCTGAAAAGAAAAGTGAAGAAGGTAGGCTCCGGTTAATTAGGGGGGCGCGACCATGACCGACGACCAGCAAGCCGCCGGAGCGCCGGTTAGCGCTCGTGATGCCCAACCTGCGCCCAGCGCCGCACAGGCCGGAGCGGCAGCTCCACCAGCAGGGGTCGTAACCCCGTTGATACCTATGGCCCTGCCATATATCCCTGGAGCGAAGTGGTTCCCACAGTATAATGGCAAACCGGATACACTGTCCGGATTCAAGAGGAAGATATGCGGTACACTGGACATGTATTCTATGACTGGCAAACAGAGAGCCGCTGTAGTGTTAAGACAATTGACTGGTGCCGCTGAGCGAGAAGTTGAAACCTGGCCAGCCGCAGACCAAGAATCAGTGTCCATCATCTTCAAAAGACTGCAAACAGCATTTGAAAACCGCACTGAGACAGATCTCCGGATGAGGTTCTACCACTGTTCCCAGAAACCTGAGGACAGTATCCGGGACTAAGCCTGGCGGTTACAAGAGGCCCTGCAGGCCCTGTAACAGGTTAGTCCAGCCAGCATACATGATGAGGACAAAATGCTGACAGAACAATTCATCCGGGGGTTGAGGTCCCAGGAGGACTGTACGGTGGTGGGCCTTAGATCATCCAAATGCCACCTTTGACGCCCTGAAGGACATGGCTAGTAAGGGTCTGCAGCCCCTGGAAACATCAGATTCTGCTATCCAGCGTTACCAGGGTGGGGCCACCCCAGTGCCCGCAGCTCCCACTGCTCCTTCATTAGCGGCTGAGGCAAAAGTGCAAACAGCGCCCCCTAGCGAGCTGGACAGCCTGCGCTCTGAAGTGCGTCAGCTAAGTAAAACCCTGACCACCATCCTAAGCGCCCTGCAGCTACAGACGGAGCCCAAGCCGGATGGAAGGATCCTACTCGCCGACCGTCCCGAGGATGTACCCTGGATGAGGAGAAGAAGGGCAACGCCACCCCGTGGGAGGACCAACGACCGACATCGCCCTCCAGGAGAACTGATCTGCTACCGTTGCCACAAGGCAGGCCACCTCACATGGACCTGTCCTTTAAACGGGCAAACCCTGGGGCCGAGGGCCAACACCCAGGAGTAGACCAACAAGGCCCATCAGGCTGGTACGACCGGTTTGTAGGAGGAAGCCCTTTCCTGTCCATCGTGCTGGATGGCATAGCAACACCTACACTACTGGACACCGGGTCACAGGTGACCATCATACCTGATGTCCTCTACAAAAGGTACTGGTCCATAGATGAACTCCGCGCCAGACCCAAACCTCACCGTGTATGCCTCCAATGGCCTTCCTCTTAACCTAGTCGTGGTTAAGGACTTGACAGTGAAGGTGGGAAGAGTGGAATTAAAGGATCAAGGACTGATTGTAGTAGAGTCTAACCCTGGTGATAAAAACCCATATATGATACTTGGTACAAATGTTGTTGGTAACTGTTTGGGAGAAGTGTTGTTTTTACTCCAACAGATTGCTGACACTGCCAGACCAGGGCAGAGGAAGGTGCTCCAGAGAGAGATTCGAGCCCTCCTGTACCAGCAACAGGTAAAACTAACAGGTGGTGAGATTGGTAATGTACGGGTGACAGACCCGATACCCACTGTGATTCCCCCAATGAGTGAAATGCTGATTTGGTCTAGGACAGCAATAGGTCTCAAGGGACAGAACTTCCAGGTGGTAGTAGAGCTCATCAGCTCAGAACACAGAACTACACTCCTAACTGCTAGAGGGGTAGTTGATTTGCGCAATGGAAGGGTACCCGTACGCCTCCTAAATTGTGGGGAGGAGGAAGTCAAATTGCCAAGATACGCCACTGTTGCCAGACTGTATACTGTGAATAATAATGCCATACGCACAGTGGAACCCTTGACCCCACCAGACACGGTGGAGGACAATGACTCCAAAGCCCAGCTGGAGGAATGGTGTCAACAGCTCCATGTTGGAACTGACGCCACCCCTGTCCATCAAAACACGGTGTCTACAGAGTGGTTCAGGAATATGAACAGGTGTTTAGTAAACACTCACTTGATTTTGGAAGGGTCAAAGGGATGCAACACCACATACCCACAGGTAACCATCCACCCATCAAGGAGCGCTACAGACCCATACCACCAGCACATTACCAAAAAGCAAAAGAAATGTTGCTTGACATGAAAAAGGCAGGGGTAGTAAGGGATAGCTGTAGCCCCTGGGCAGCTCCCCTGGTCCTGGTCAGAAAGAAGGATGGTAGCATGAGGATGTGTGTAGATTACAAACAAATTAATCGAATAACACATAAAGATGCATACCCTTTGCCCCGTATAGAGGAATCCCTGGCTGCACTAAAATCTGCCAATTATTTCTCCACACTGGATCTCACTAGCGGGTACTGGCAAGTCTCTGTTGCTGAGGAAGACTGGGAGAAGACAGCCTTCACCACCCCGATGGGATTATGCGAATTCAACAGCATGCCATTTGGACTCTGCAACGCACCCGGAACGTTCCAGAGGTTGATGGAGTGTTGCTTAGGACACCGGAACTTTGAAACAGTGCTGTTATACCTGGATGACATTATCGTGTACTCAAGGACATATGAAGACCATCTAAAACACCTGGCAGAGGTATTTGAAGCATTGTCCCGGTATGGGATGAAACTAAAACCTTCCAAGTGCCACCTGCTCAAACAGAAGGTTCAGTACCTGGGACCCAGAGAAGGTCACTGCCATCCAGAAGTGGCCTGAACCAAAGAACAACAAAGAAGTACGTCAATTCCTGGGGCTGGTCGGGTACTACAGGAGATTCATTAAGGACTACACCAAAAAGGCAGCACCTTTACAAGATCTCCTAGTAGGAGAGTCCAAAAGAGGTAAAAGTTCCCCATTCCAGTGAGGCAAAGAACAGGCTGAGTCCTTTGCGTTAATGAAGGAAGCCCTAACCGGTGAGGAAATCCTGGCTTACCCCGACTTCAGCCAACCTTTCCTGTTATACACAGACGCCAGCAATGAGGGACTGGGAGCTGTGTTGTCCCAGAAGCAAAACGGCAGAGAAAAGGTAATTGCCTATGCCAGTAGAAAGCTTCGCCCTACTGACAGGAACCCGGAGAATTACAGTTCCTTCAAGCTGGATTTCCTGGCCTTGGTCTGGGCTATCATCGAAAGATTCAAACATTACCTAGACTCAACTAAATTTACAGCCTTTACCGACAATAACCCCTTGACACATCTGGAGACAGCCAGGTTAAGAGCCATGGTACAGCGTTGGGTGGCCAGATTGTCGAATTACTAGTTCACAATCAAGTACCGGGCAGGTCACAAGAACACCAATGCTGATGCCCTGTCAAGAATGCCCCACCAGTAGGACACCGAGGATGAAGTGGATGACCTAGAAGAAATTGAATTACCTGCTTTCCACAGAAATGGAATGGTCCAAGAGCAACACACCTCCAGAAGACGTCATGGTAAGACACTAAACCCTTTACCTCATCACAGCTGGAAGGAGACCCAAGACAGTGACCCGGTTGTCAGCCTCATCAAAGGACTGATAATCTAAGAAGGTTCTCACCTGGAGAAGGAAGCTCCTCCACAAGCCAAACACCTGTGGAATGAGAGAAGCCGGCTGTTCATCTACAGAGAAAAGCTGTGCAGAAGGTATGTTAACCCCAGAACCCATGAAATGGTGTGGCAGATTGTAGTACCCAGGAAAGATATCCAGATGGTGTTAGAGGCCTACCATGACCAAGCAGGTCATTTTGGCTGGAAGAAGTTGGAAACCCTGCTGAAGGACCGATTCTATTGGGTTGGAATGCAGAGTTCCATAGAAAGGTGGTGCCGGAATTGTGGGCCCTGTAGCAGAGGCAGTCGCTGGTATACTGCGTGGTGCAGAGAGAGCGTATCTGGCGGGAGCCGGTGAGAGGAGAGTGTGCAGAGAGAGCGACAGTTAGAGAGAGACAGCGACATCGACAGCCAACAAAAGACGTCTTCTCCATCTCCAGGTACAAACCTGCAAGAGCGCAGAGCGGTGAGGAGCAGCGCAGAGCGGTGAGGAGCAGCGCAGAGCGGTGACCGGAAGCAGGGGGACCGGAAGTGGGACCGCGCGGGGAGTGTGCACGTGGGCTGTGGTGAGCGGCGTGTGGCGTGGTCCGACTAGGCTCGCGATAGAGAGCGCTGTGACAGCGTGCAGCGACGGCCGGCGGAGGGTGCCAAGTGATTGTGACCAGGAGAACCGGTAAGAGGCGACCGGAGGGACGAGCGCGCTGTGAAGAGCGCGAAGCCCAGGACACGCCCCACCCCTGACGTCGAACCAGGAAGCGTCAGGTCCTGGAAGGAGCCAGAAGACGCCCTGACGTCAGACGCAAGCAACGGAAGGTCCTGAAAGAAGACCGTGGCCCGCGGAGCTGTGGCCTATCTGAAAAGAAAAGTGAAGAAGGTAGGCTCCGGTTAATTAGGGGGGCGCGACCATGACCGATGACCAGCAAGCCGCCGGAGCGCCGGTTAGCGCTCGTGATGCCCAACCTGCGCCCAGCGCCGCCCAGGCCGGAGCGGCCGTTCCACCAGCAGGGGTCGTAACCCCGTTGATACCTATGGCCCTGCCGTATATCCCTGGAGCAAAGTGGTTCCCACAGTATAATGGCAAACCGGATACACTGTCCGGATTCAAGAGGAAGATATGCGGCATACTGGACATGTATTCTATGACTGGCAAACAGAGAGCCGCTGTAGTGTTAAGACAATTGACTGGTGCTGCTGAGCGAGAAGTTGAAACCTGGCCAGCCGCAGACCAAGAATCAGTGTCCATCATCTTCAAAAGACTGCAAACAGCATTTGAAAACCACACTGAGACAGATCTCCGGATGAGGTTCTACCACTGTTCCCAGAAACCTGAGGACAGTATCCGGGACTAAGCCTGGCGGTTACAAGAGGCCCTGCAGGCCCTGTAACAGGTTAGTCCAGCCAGCATACATGATGAGGACAAAATGCTGACAGAACAATTCATCCGGGGGTTGAGGTCCCAGGAGGACTGTACGGTGGTGGGCCTTAGATCATCCAAATGCCACCTTTGACGCCCTGAAGGACATGGCTAGTAAGGGTCTGCAGCCCCTGGAAACATCAGATTCTGCTATCCAGCGTTACCAGGGTGGGGCCACCCCAGTGCCCGCAGCTCCCACTGCTCCTTCATTAGCGGCTGAGGCAAAAGTGTAAACAGCGCCCCCTAGCGAGCTGGACAGCCTGCGCTCTGAAGTGCGTCAGCTAAGTAAAACCCTGACCACCATCCTAAGCGCCCTGCAGCTACAGACGGAGCCCAAACTGGATGGAAGGATCCTACTCGCCGACAGTCCCGAGGATGTACCCTGGATGAGGAGAAGAAGGACAACGCCACCCCGTGGGAGGACCAACGACCGACATCGCCCTCCAGGAGAACTGATCTGCTACCGTTGCCACAAGGCAGGCCACCTCACATGGACCTGTCCTTTAAACGGGCAAACCCTGGGGCCGAGGGCCAACACCCAGGAGTAGACCAACAAGGCCCATCAGGCTGGTACGACCGGTTTGTAGGAGGAAGCCCTTTCCTGTCCATCGTGCTGGATGGCATAGCAACACCTGCACTACTGGACACCGGGTCACAGGTGACCATCATACCTGATGTCCTCTACAAAAGGTACTGGTCCATAGATGAACTCCGCGCCAGACCCAAACCTCACCGTGTATGCCTCCAATGGCCTTCCTCTTAACCTAGTCGTGGTTAAGGACTTGACAGTGAAGGTGGGAAGAGTGGAATTAAAGGATCAAGGACTGATTGTAGTAGAGTCTAACCCTGGTGATAAAAACCCATATATGATACTTGGTACAAATGTTGTTGGTAACTGTTTGGGAGAAGTGTTGTTTTTACTCCAACAGATTGCTGACACTGCCAGACCAGGGCAGAGGAAGGTGCTCCAGAGAGAGATTCGAGCCCTCCTGTACCAGCAACAGGTAAAACTAACAGGTGGTGAGATTGGTAATGTACGGGTGACAGACCCGATACCCACTGTGATTCCCCCAATGAGTGAAATGCTGATTTGGTCTAGGACAGCAATAGGTCTCAAGGGACAGAACTTCCAGGTGGTAGTAGAGCTCATCAGCTCAGAACACAGAACTACACTCCTAACTGCTAGAGGGGTAGTTGATTTGCGCAATGGAAGGGTACCCGTACGCCTCCTAAATTGTGGGGAGGAGGAAGTCAAATTGCCAAGATACGCCACTGTTGCCAGACTGTATACTGTGAATAATAATGCCATACACACAGTGGAACCCTTGACCCCACCAGACACGGTGGAGGACAATGACTCCAAAGCCCAGCTGGAGGAATGGTGTCAACAGCTCCATGTTGGAACTGACGCCACCCCTGTCCATCAAAACACGGTGTCTACAGAGTGGTTCAGGAATATGAACAGGTGTTTAGTAAACACTCACTTGATTTTGGAAGGGTCAAAGGGATACAACACCACATACCCACAGGTAACCATCCACCCATCAAGGAGCGCTACAGACCCATACCACCAGCACATTACCAAAAAGCAAAAGAAATGTTGCTTGACATGAAAAAGGCAGGGGTAGTAAGGGATAGCTGTAGCCCCTGGGCAGCTCCCCTGGTCCTGGTCAGAAAGAAGGATGGTAGCATGAGGATGTGTGTAGATTACAAACAAATTAATCGAATAACACATAAAGATGCATACCCTTTGCCCCGTATAGAGGAATCCCTGGCTGCACTAAAATCTGCCAATTATTTCTCCACACTGGATCTCACTAGCGGGTACTGGCAAGTCTCTGTTGCTGAGGAAGACCGGGAGAAGACAGCCTTCACCACCCCGATGGGATTATGCAAATTCAACAGCATGCCATTTGGACTCTGCAACGCACCCGGAACGTTCCAGAGGTTGATGGAGTGTTGCTTAGGACACCGGAACTTTGAAACAGTGCTGTTATACCTGGATGACGTTATCGTGTACTCAAGGACATATGAAGACCATCTAAAACACCTGGCAGAGGTATTTGAAGCATTGTCCCGGTATGGGATGAAACTAAAACCTTCCAAGTGCCACCTGCTCAAACAGAAGGTTCAGTAACTGGGACCCGGAGAAGGTCACTGCCATCCAGAAGTGGCCTGAACCAAAGAACATCAAAGAAGTACGTCAATTCCTGGGGCTGGTCGGGTACTACAGGAGATTCATTAAGGACTACACCAAAAAGGCAGCACCTTTACAAGATCTCCTAGTAGGAGAGTCCAAAAGAGGTAAAAGTTCCCCATTCCAGTGAGGCAAAGAACAGGCTGAGTCCTTTGCGTTAATGAAGGAAGCCCTAACCGGTGAGGAAATCCTGGCTTACCCTGACTTCAGCCAACCTTTCCTGTTATACACAGACGCCAGCAATGAGGGACTGGGAGCTGTGTTGTCCCAGAAGCAAAACGGCAGAGAAAAGGTAATTGCCTATGCCAGTAGAAAGCTTCGCCCTACTGACAGGAACCCGGAGAATTACAGTTCCTTCAAGCTGGATTTCCTGGCCTTGGTCTGGGCTATCATCGAAAGATTCAAACATTACCTAGACTCAACTAAATTTACAGCCTTTACCGACAATAACCCCTTGACACATCTGGAGACAGCCAGGTTAAGAGCCATGGTACAGCGTTGGGTGGCCAGATTGTCGAATTACTAGTTCACAATCAAGTACCGGGCAGGTCACAAGAACACCAATGCTGATGCCCTGTCAAGAATGCCCCACCAGTAGGACACCGAGGATGAAGTGGATGGCCTAGAAGAAATTGAATTACCTGCTTTCCACAGAAATGGAATGGTCCAAGAGCAACACACCTCCAGAAGACGTCATGGTAAGACACTAAACCCTTTACCTCATCACAGCTGGAAGGAGACCCAAGACAGTGACCCGGTTGTCAGCCTCATCAAAGGACTGATAATCCAAGAAGGTTCTCACCTGGAGAAGGAAGCTCCTCCACAAGCCAAACACCTGTGGAATGAGAGAAGCCGGCTGTTCATCTACAGAGAAAAGCTGTGCAGAAGGTATGTTAACCCCAGAACCCATGAAATGGTGTGGCAGATTGTAGTACCCAGGAAAGATATCCAGATGGTGTTAGAGGCCTACCATGACCAAGCAGGTCATTTTGGCTGGAAGAAGTTGGAAACCCTGCTGAAGGACCGGTTCTATTGGGTTGGAATGCAGAGTTCCATAGAAAGGTGGTGCCGGAATTGTGGGCCCTGTAGCAGAGGCAGTCGCTGGTATACTGCGTGGTGCAGAGAGAGCGTATCTGGCGGGAGCCGGTGAGAGGAGAGTGTGCAGAGAGAGCGACAGTTAGAGAGACAGCGACATCGACAGCCAACTAAAAGACGTCTTCTCCATCTCCAGGTACAAACCTGCAAGAGCGCAGAGCGGTGAGGAGCAGCGCAGAGCGGTGAGGAGCAGCGCAGAGCGGTGACCGGAAGCAGGGAGACCGGAAGTGGGACCGCGCGGGGAGTGTGCACGTGGGCTGTGGTGAGCGGCGTGCGGCGTGGTCTGACTAGGCTCGCGATAGAGAGCGCTGTGACAGCGTGCAGCGCCGGCCGGCGGAGGGTGCCAAGTGGTTGTGACCAGTAGGACCGGTAAGAGGCGACCGGAGGGACGAGCGCGCTGTGAAGAGCGCGAAGCCCAGGACACGCCCCACCCCTGACGTCGAACCAGGAAGCGTCAGGTCCTGGAAGGAGCCAGAAGACGCCCTGACGTCGAACCAGGAAGCGTCAGGTCCTGGAAGGAGCCAGAAGACGCCCTGACGTCAGACGCAAGCAACGGAAGGTCCTGAAAGAAGACCGTGGCCCGCGGAGCTGTGGCCTATCTGAAAAGAAAAGTGAAGAAGGTAGGCTCCGGTTAATTAGGGGGGCGCGACCATGACCGACGACCAGCAAGCCGCCGGAGCGCCGGTTAGCGCTCGTGATGCCCAACCTGCGCCCAGCGCCGCACAGGCCGGAGCGGCAGCTCCACCAGCAGGGGTCGTAACCCCGTTGATACCTATGGCCCTGCCATATATCCCTGGAGCGAAGTGGTTCCCACAGTATAATGGCAAACCGGATACACTGTCCGGATTCAAGAGGAAGATATGCGGTACACTGGACATGTATTCTATGACTGGCAAACAGAGAGCCGCTGTAGTGTTAAGACAATTGACTGGTGCCGCTGAGCGAGAAGTTGAAACCTGGCCAGCCGCAGACCAAGAATCAGTGTCCATCATCTTCAAAAGACTGCAAACAGCATTTGAAAACCGCACTGAGACAGATCTCCGGATGAGGTTCTACCACTGTTCCCAGAAACCTGAGGACAGTATCCGGGACTAAGCCTGGCGGTTACAAGAGGCCCTGCAGGCCCTGTAACAGGTTAGTCCAGCCAGCATACATGATGAGGACAAAATGCTGACAGAACAATTCATCCGGGGGTTGAGGTCCCAGGAGGACTGTACGGTGGTGGGCCTTAGATCATCCAAATGCCACCTTTGACGCCCTGAAGGACATGGCTAGTAAGGGTCTGCAGCCCCTGGAAACATCAGATTCTGCTATCCAGCGTTACCAGGGTGGGGCCACCCCAGTGCCCGCAGCTCCCACTGCTCCCTCATTAGCGGCTGAGGCAAAAGTGCAAACAGCGCCCCCTAGCGAGCTGGACAGCCTGCGCTCTGAAGTGCGTCAGCTAAGTAAAACCCTGACCACCATCCTAAGCGCCCTGCAGCTACAGACGGAGCCCAAGCCGGATGGAAGGATCCTACTCGCCGACAGTCCCGAGGATGTACCCTGGATGAGGAGAAGAAGGGCAACGCCACCCCGTGGGAGGACCAACGACCGACATCGCCCTCCAGGAGAACTGATCTGCTACCGTTGCCACAAGGCAGGCCACCTCACATGGACCTGTCCTTTAAACGGGCAAACCCTGGGGCCGAGGGCCAACACCCAGGAGTAGACCAACAAGGCCCATCAGGCTGGTACGACCGGTTTGTAGGAGGAAGCCCTTTCCTGTCCATCGTGCTGGATGGCATAGCAACACCTACACTACTGGACACCGGGTCACAGGTGACCATCATACCTGATGTCCTCTACAAAAGGTACTGGTCCATAGATGAACTCCGCGCCAGACCCAAACCTCACCGTGTATGCCTCCAATGGCCTTCCTCTTAACCTAGTCGTGGTTAAGGACTTGACAGTGAAGGTGGGAAGAGTGGAATTAAAGGATCAAGGACTGATTGTAGTAGAGTCTAACCCTGGTGATAAAAACCCATATATGATACTTGGTACAAATGTTGTTGGTAACTGTTTGGGAGAAGTGTTGTTTTTACTCCAACAGATTGCTGACACTGCCAGACCAGGGCAGAGGAAGGTGCTCCAGAGAGAGATTCGAGCCCTCCTGTACCAGCAACAGGTAAAACTAACAGGTGGTGAGATTGGTAATGTACGGGTGACAGACCCGATACCCACTGTGATTCCCCCAATGAGTGAAATGCTGATTTGGTCTAGGACAGCAATAGGTCTCAAGGGACAGAACTTCCAGGTGGTAGTAGAGCTCATCAGCTCAGAACACAGAACTACACTCCTAACTGCTAGAGGGGTAGTTGATTTGCGCAATGGAAGGGTACCCGTACGCCTCCTAAATTGTGGGGAGGAGGAAGTCAAATTGCCAAGATACGCCACTGTTGCCAGACTGTATACTGTGAATAATAATGCCATACACACAGTGGAACCCTTGACCCCACCAGACACGGTGGAGGACAATGACTCCAAAGCCCAGCTGGAGGAATGGTGTCAACAGCTCCATGTTGGAACTGACGCCACCCCTGTCCATCAAAACACGGTGTCTACAGAGTGGTTCAGGAATATGAACAGGTGTTTAGTAAACACTCACTTGATTTTGGAAGGGTCAAAGGGATACAACACCACATACCCACAGGTAACCATCCACCCATCAAGGAGCGCTACAGACCCATACCACCAGCACATTACCAAAAAGCAAAAGAAATGTTGCTTGACATGAAAAAGGCAGGGGTAGTAAGGGATAGCTGTAGCCCCTGGGCAGCTCCCCTGGTCCTGGTCAAAAAGAAGGATGGTAGCATGAGGATGTGTGTAGATTACAAACAAATTAATCGAATAACACATAAAGATGCATACCCTTTGCCCCGTATAGAGGAATCCCTGGCTGCACTAAAATCTGCCAATTATTTCTCCACACTGGATCTCACTAGCGGGTACTGGCAAGTCTCTGTTGCTGAGGAAGACCGGGAGAAGACAGCCTTCACCACCCCGATGGGATTATGCAAATTCAACAGCATGCCATTTGGACTCAGCAACGCACCCGGAACGTTCCAGAGGTTGATGGAGTGTTGCTTAGGACACCGGAAGTTTGAAACAGTGCTGTTATACCTGGATGACGTTATCGTGTACTCAAGGACATATGAAGACCATCTAAAACACCTGGCAGAGGTATTTGAAGCATTGTCCCGGTATGGGATGAAACTAAAACCTTCCAAGTGCCACCTGCTCAAACAAAAGGTTCAGTACCTGGGACCCGGAGAAGGTCACTGCCATCCAGAAGTGGCCTGAACCAAAGAACATCAAAGAAGTACGTCAATTCCTGGGGCTGGTCGGGTACTACAGGAGATTCATTAAGGACTACACCAAAAAGGCAGCACCTTTACAAGATCTCCTAGTAGGAGAGTCCAAAAGAGGTAAAAGTTCCCCATTCCAGTGAGGCAAAGAACAGGCTGAGTCCTTTGCATTAATGAAGGAAGCCCTAACCGGTGAGGAAATCCTGGCTTACCCTGACTTCAGCCAACCTTTCCTGTTATACACAGACGCCAGCAATGAGGGACTGGGAGCTGTGTTGTCCCAGAAGCAAAACGGCAGAGAAAAGGTAATTGCCTATGCCAGTAGAAAGCTTCGCCCTACTGACAGGAACCCGGAGAATTACAGTTCCTTCAAGCTGGATTTCCTGGCTTTGGTCTGGGCTATCATCGAAAGATTCAAACATTACCTAGACTCAACTAAATTTACAGCCTTTACCGACAATAACCCCTTGACACATCTGGAGACAGCCAGGTTAAGAGCCATGGTACAGCGTTGGGTGGCCAGATTGTCGAATTACTAGTTCACAATCAAGTACCGGGCAGGTCACAAGAACACCAATGCTGATGCCCTGTCAAGAATGCCCCACCAGTCGGACACCGAGGATGAAGTGGATGACCTAGAAGAAATTGAATTACCTGCTTTCCACAGAAATGGAATGGTCCAAGAGCAACACACCTCCAGAAGACGTCATGGTAAGACACTAAACCCTTTACCTCATCACAGCTGGAAGGAGACCCAAGACAGTGACCCGGTTGTCAGCCTCATCAAAGGACTGACAACCCAAGAAGGTTCTCACCTGGAGAAGGAAGCTCCTCCACAAGCCAAACACCTGTGGAATGAGAGAAGCCGGCTGTTCATCTACAGAGAAAAGCTGTGCAGAAGGTATGTTAACCCCAGAACCCATGAAATTGTGTGGCAGATTGTAGTACCCAGGAAAGATATCCAGATGGTGTTAGAGGCTTACCATGACCAAGCAGGTCATTTTGGCTGGAAGAAGTTGGAAACCCTGCTGAAGGACCGGTTCTATTGGGTTGGAATGCAGAGTTCCATAGAAAGGTGGTGCCGGAATTGTGGGCCCTGTAGCAGAGGCAGTCGCTGGTATACTGCGTGGTGCAGAGAGAGCGTATCTGGCGGGAGCCGGTGAGAGGAGAGTGTGCAGAGAGAGCGACAGTTAGAGAGAGACAGCGACATCGACAGCCAACTAGGAGATGTCTTCTCCATCTCCAGGTACAAACCTGCAAGAGCGCAGAGAGGTGAGGAGCAGCGCAGAGCGGTGACCGGAAGCAGGGGGACCGGAAGTGGGACCGCGCGGGGAGTGTGCACGTGGGCTGTGGTGAGCTGCGTGCGGCGTGGTCCGACTAGGCTCGCGATAGAGAGCGCTGTGACAGCGTGCAGCGCCGGCCGGCGGAGGGTGCCAAGTGGTTGTGACCAGGAGGACCGGTAAGAGGCGACCGGAGGGACGAGCGCGCTGTGATAGCGTGCAGCGTCCCTAGAGGAGGTGAGTGAGGGGCAGGAGGCCGCGATAAGCGGCCCTACTGAACCCAGTGTGTGCTGTACTGTATTATATTTGTATCTGTATTGTAATTGTATTGTATTCCCCAGTCCATATTTAATTGATCACCCCCCCGTCCATATTTAATTGATCACCCCCGTCCATATTTAAATTGTTCCCCCTGATCACCCCCCGTCCATATTTAACTGATCACCCCCGTCCATATTTAAATTGTTCCCCCTGATCACCCCCCGTCCATATTTAACTGATCCCCCTGACCACATTTAAATTGACCCCCCGTCCTCATTTAATTGATCCCCGACCACCACCGTCCATATTAAAGTGATCCCCCTGACCACACTTAACTGATTGACCCCCCCAGTCCATAATCGATTGATCCCCCTTGTCCTATTTAATAGATTCCACTTTTACTGATCCCCAGTCCCTATCTATTTGCCTTATCCCCCACCATATTTAATTAACTCCTGTCCATAATTAATTGACTGATTTCCCAGTCCACAATTAATTATTTCCCCAGTCCATATTTATTGATATTATTGATACTTATTGATCCCCAGTCCTTAGTTAATTAACCCACCGTCCATACCTATTTATTTGCTTTACACCTTATCCTATTTAATTAACCCCCAGACCATAATTAATTGATTGATTCCCTAGTCCACAATTAATTATTTCCCCAGTCCATACTTATTGATCCACTCCATAGTTAATTGACACACCGTCCATACTTAATTAATCCACCTGACCCACTCAGCTGATTCCCCCGTCCATACTTAATTGATACTTAATTGATCCCCCGTCCATACTTAACTGATCCCGCGTCTATACCTAATCAATACACTTGAACATCCCTAATTGATCCTCGTCCATACACCTATATATAAATAATTGTGTTTTGTACTTGTACATATATACTGACTGTATCCCCATATTTAGAATGACGTCCATGTTGGCCGGAGCCGTGCAGTGTACATCTTGCGCAATGTATACATTCCCTGAGCTGCCGCTCAGGGATCCATACCGCTGCGAGAGATGTGAGCATATCGTGCACTTGGAAGCCCAAATTCTGGATCTAAGTGCTCAGATAGCGGTACTGAGGAGCATCGACAACATGGAACGGAGTTTGCTGCTCACTGAGCAGACACTCAATGGGTCAACACTGGGGGTGGAGCATAGTGGGGAAGTGCAGGCTGAACAGGCAGGGAGCTGGGTAACAGTTAGAAGGGATAGAGGGAAGAAGTATAGGAAGGCTGGTTCAGAACCGGCATTATTGGAGCACGACAGATCCTCTGACCGCCGGGGGAGTGTATGCTCCAGTAATGAGGGGGAGGGAGGAAGTGTAGGGCAGGCTAGACAGGTCCTGGTAGTGGGTGACTCTATTATTAGGGGGACAGACAGGGCAATCTGTCACAAAGACCGGGATCGCCGAACGGTGTGCTGCCTCCCTGGCGCTCGAGTCCGACACATCGCGGATCGGGTTGACAGGTTACTGGGAGGGGCTGGCGAAGACCCAGCGGTCATGGTCCACATTGGCACCAATGACAAAGTGAGTGGTAGATGGAGGGTCCTTAAAAATGATTTCAGGGATCTAGGTAGGAAGCTTAGGGCAAGGACCTCTAAGGTAGTTTTCTCAGAAATACTACCAATCCCGCGAGCCACACAGGAGCGCCAACGGGAAGTTAGGGAGGTGAATAAGTGGCTAAAGAGTTGGTGCAAGGCAGAAGGGTTTGGGTTCATGGAGAACTGGGCCGACTTCGCGGTCGGCTACAGGCTCTACCGTAGGGACGGGCTGCACCTCAATGGGGAGGGTGCAGCCGTGCTGGGGAAGAAGATGGCTAATTGGTTGGAGGAGTATTCAAACTAGAGACGGGGGGGGGAACCAAGGAAATAGGTGGGATGTGAGGCAAGCAAGGGGGAAGGGGATAAGTGAATATAATGAGGGTGGAGAGGGGGGTGGGGATAGCACAGTTAGATCATTAGAGAAGAGTAGGATGCTAAATAACCCCAAAATTTTATCTTGCATGCTGACCAACGCAAGAAGCCTGACCAATAAGGCGGATGAGCTACGGGCGCTTATATCGGAGGAGAGGTATGACATCGTAGGTATAACAGAGACTTGGCTAGACGATAGCTACGACTGGGCGGTAAATTTATTAGATTATAATTTATTTAGAAGGGACCGGAAACAGGGGAAAGGCGGAGGAGTCTGCTTATATGTAAAGTCATGTCTAAAGCCCAGACTAAGGGAAGATATAGGAGAGGGAGAAGAGGGGGTCGAGTCCATGTGGGTAGAGATAGAGGAAACTAAAAATAATAATAAAATATTACTGGGGGTCTGCTATAAGCCACCAAATGTAACAGAGGAGAATGAGAAACTGCTATTAGGACAAATAGACAAAGTAGCAAAAAATAATGAAGTGATTGTAATGGGGGATTTCAACTACCCGGATATTGACTGGGAAACTGAAGATCTCAGAAAGTAAAAAGGTTCTTGACAAATATTAAGGATAATTATCTCTCCCAACTAGTGCAGGAACCAACGAGAGGGAAGGCCGTGTTGGACTTAATATTGACTAATAGGCCTGATAGAATAACTGAGGTACAGATAGGGGGGCACCTAGGTAATAGCGATCATAATATTATCAATTTCAAAATGCCCTTCAGTAGGGTTATCAATAAGGGAACAACTAAAACATTAAACTTTAGGAGGGCGAAGTTTGATCAGCTGAAAGAAAGCCTTCAACTTATAGACTGGGACAAAGTTCTTAATCAAGGAAATACGAATAGTAAATGGGAAACCTTCAAAATAATTCTGAATACTCAGTGCGAGAGGTATATACCGTATGGGAATAAAAGGGCCAGAAACAAGAGGAAACCAATATGGTTGAATAAGAACGTAAAAGGGGCGTTAAATAGCAAAAAAGAGGCATTTAAGAGATTAAAAAAGGAAAACAGCAAGGAGGCACTAATGTGTTACAATGAAAAAACGAGAACCTGCAAAAAACAAATAAAAATAGCGAAGGAGGAAACAGAGAGACGTATTGCTAGGGAAAGTAGATCAAATCCCAAACTGTTCTTTACGTATATAAATAGTAAAAGGATTAAATCGGATAATATTGGACCGATAAAAAGTGATGAAGGCAAAATCATAGAGAAAGATGAGGATAAAGCTAATCTATTAAATAAATTTTTTTCGTCAACTTTCACAAAGGAAAAAGAACTAACAGGCGAAATGAGAAGTGACAAGCTTAATCCTCCACTAAGTATGACAAATCTAACCCAAGCTGGGGTACAGAAACGCCTCAGTAACATTAAAATAAACAAATCACCAGGACCTGATGGCATACACCCACGGGTACTAAGGGAACTAAGTAATGTGATAGACAGACCGTTATATCTTATATTTAAGGACTCTGTTGAGACTGGGTCTGTACCACTTGATTGGCGACAGGCGAATGTAGTGCCAATATTCAAAAAGGGAGCAAAAAGTGACGCCGGAAACTATCGGCCGGTGAGTCTGACGTCCGTTGTGGGCAAAATTTTTGAAGGCTTTATTAAAGAGGCAATTACGGAGCATCTTGATGCTAATAATCTATTAACCCCGAACCAACATGGATTCATGAGGAATCGCTCCTGCCAAACAAACCTGATTGACTTCTACGAGGAGGTTAGCTCTCGATTAGATCAGGGGGAACCAGTGGATGTCGTGTATCTCGACTTCTCAAAAGCGTTCGATAGCGTGCCACATAATAGGTTGGTATACAAAATGAGAATGATGGGGCTGGGGGAAATGTCTGCAAGTGGGTAGCTAACTGGCTAAAGGATAGAAGGCAGAGGGTGGTTATAAATGGAATATACTCAGATTGGGTAAGCGTCACTAGTGGGGTGCCACAGGGGTCTGTACTAGGCCCAATGTTATTTAATATCTTTATTAACGACATAGTCAACGGGTTAAATAGTAAAATATCAATATTTGCAGATGACACAAAGTTATGTAAAACAATTAATACAAAAGAGGATAGTGCAGACCTACAGAGGGATTTGGATAAACTGGGTAGGTGGAGCATTAAATGGCAAATGAGGTTTAATGAGGAGAAATGTAAGGTCATACATATGGGAAGGAAAAATGGAAGTCACCAGTACTCACTGAATGGGAAATCATTGGGGAATTCAGAGATGGAGAAGGACTTGGGCATCTTAATTGATAGCAAACTAAACTGGAGTGCCCAAAGTCAGGCCGCTGCTGTAAGGGCAAACAGGGTAATGGGATGTATCAGAAGAGGTATAGCTGCAAAGGATGAGAACATTGTTCTTCCACTGTACAAAGCACTGGTCAGACCACACTTGGAATACTGTGCTCAGTTATGGGCCCCAATATATAGAAAGGATATAAACGAGCTTGAAAAGGTACAAAGGAGGGCAACAAAATTAATAAAGGGAATGGAGGGACTGCAATACCCAGAGAGGTTGGCAAAACTAGGACTATTCAGCCTGGAAAAGAGAAGGTTGAGGGGGGATATAATAAATGTGTACAAATATGTTAGGGGACAGTATAGAGATCTTGCCAGGGATTTGTTCAAAAGGAGGGATATTACGGTAACAAGAGGGCATTCACTAAGACTGGAAGAGAAAAGGTTCCAGCACCAGTATAGGAAGGGGTTCTTTACGGTAAGAGCAGTGAGAATATGGAATTCACTGAGTGAGGAGACGTTAATGTCGGATTCACTAAACCAGTTCAAGCGGGGACTGGATGCATTTCTAGATACCAGGCAGATTTCAGCATATACTTAAAAATAGAATAAAATAGTAAGTTGATACAGGGATTTATTCTGACTGCTGGTTTCAGAGTCGGGAGGGAATTTTTCCTCAGGTGAAGATTGGCCAAATCATTTGGGGTTTTTGCCCTCCTCTGGATCAACTTTAGCAACCACATAACTTACAGGTCGAACTTGATGGACGCAAGTCTTTATTCGGCTTTACTAACTATGTAACTATGTAACTCAGAAGGAAAGACTACGGAAGTCAGAAAGCACCCTTGCAGTCCATCAAAACAACCCAACCCCTGGAGATTGTCGCTCTGGATCACATCAAACTGTCACCCAGCAGATCAGGCTATTCCTATGCCCTGACCATGGTGGATCACTATTCCCGGTTCCTGGTGGTAGCCCCTGTCAAGGATCTGACAGCAGAAACTGCAGCAAGAACATTCCAAACCTACTTCTGCAGGCCCCATGGATATCCGGACAAGGTGCTAACAGATCAAGGCCCTGCCTTTGAACCTGAACTATTCAAAGAATTCTGTCACCTGTATGCATGCAAGAAGATCCGGACTACACCATATCACCATATCATCCTCAAACCAACAGTATGTGTGAGAAAATGAATAACATCGTCATTGACCTGTTAAAAACCCTACCTTTGGAAGAGAGGAACCAGTGGCCAGACAAACTACCTGACCTGGTGGACCTGTATATCCACATACCTGTGAGTTCTACTAACTGTACCCCAGCGTACCTCATGAGAGCAAGACCCGGAAAATTGCCCAAGGACCTGGAACTCGGAGTGGTAGAACCTGCTACAGATATGTCCACTGAAGACTGGGACACAAATCGGCAAGAGCAGTACAGGAAAGTACAGGCCAGTGTTGAAGGAAGCCTAAACAAAGTAAGAGAAAGACAAGAAGACCAGTATAACAAGCATGCATCAGCAGAACCCTCGGCACCCGGAGAAATAGTGCTAAAGTGGAAAAGAAGAGGTCACAAGCTCGATGACCAGTGGGAAAGAGAGCCCTACACCGTGTTAAGTTCCGGATTTGACAACACCAAAACCGGCCTGATCAGCAAGGATGGAGGTAGGACAACCACATCAGTCTCAAGAGACCACTTGAAATTGTGCCAGGTCTACTGAAGACACAGGAGGAAGAAGTACCTCTTGTAATCCCAGAAAAACCCAAGGAAGATCAAGGAAGATGTAGTCCATACAGTTCTAGGAGACTTCCCCGCGGACTGGCCTCAACTCAATGGAGCAGTTATCATACCAGTGATACACTTCTGTCAGCCACCAGAAGAACCTCCACCACAAGAAGAACCTTTGAGCGCCCTGAAAGAACCTGCTCAGGAACAGGAAGAATCCCCAGTAAGAGGAGGATCACCAGTTGAAGCAGAGCCTGAGGGTCCAGTAAACAGTGCACTTGCCAGTCCTATAGAGATGTTGAGGCAGTTCTATAACTTACCCGCACGTAGACCTGATAGGTTAACGGATAGTACATGCACGTCAGAGACAGACACTAGTATCACCCCAGTGCTACGTAGATCCACACGCAGCACAGAAGGCTAAATCCCTACCAGGTATAGGGAATAAAGTACAAAAGCCTAAAGTGTAAAAATGTGTTACCCAATTTGGGTATTGCCTATTGTTATTTATTGTGTGCCTTTGATATGTTATTGTTATTATAATTGTAATTGTTGTTGTTACCTGGTTACAAAAATGCTTCAGTCCAGGAGTACTGAATTGTACTAGGGGGGAATATGGCACCCTGCTACCCACAGGTATCACAGGACCCAAAAGGGTGCATGGACGGACTTCTCCACAAGAGGCCCTCAGTACACACAGACACCTCCACCCTTTCACCTCATACCACCAGAGGGAGCTCTGTTGGGGATATATATATACTGGAGGGTGGAGTTAGGTAGGCAGAGTGTGCTGACACTTTAGAGCAGCGAAGAAGCAGCACATGTTAGTTGCTGTGCTGAGGGCAAGTTAAGGCCTAAAGCACGTGCTGAAGCTTAGAGGGTGGCCGGAGGCAAGGAGAGGAGAGAGAAGTGTTGGGGGGCAGAGGAGCATCTGAGGCTCACTCCAGAACATAAGCCGGACACCGGGTCTGCGCCTACAGGGTCCTCTACGCTCAGTAGGAATAACCAGTATACCAAGGGGATTCTAGACCCCTGGTCAACCTGAAGCTGCAACCATCCAAAGAACTAGGAACCATGAAGGCCCCAGCGTCCAGGGATAGTGGTAGCCAGAGGAAAGTTCTTATCCCAAGCAGACAGGTGAGAGAGTGAGAAAGAGTACAGAAGCTAGGCCTAGTTCCAAGCAGGTCAGGAGCTTCAGAGAGAGAGAGAGAAAGAAACAGACAAGGAGGCCTTCTACTCGCTCACTGGGGAGAGTCCAGAAGTGCACCCTTCCTACCAAGTACCCTGGACCGTACCTGACGTCTACACCAGTAAAGGTACTGAAGCGAACCCCCTGTGTGCGTGTCTGTTATTCTCCCCTGACCCGGCTGGGCCACCTCTCACCTGCATCCCTTCCATCAACCCTGCCCCAGGGGCCCGCTCCACCTGTGGGGAGCAGAAACATCTCAGCTGCCATCCCATTACCCCCGGAGGTCTGCAGCAGCGCTGGTATCCATTACCAGGAATGACAGGTGGCGTCACGAGACAAAACCGTTTATCATCCCTTCAAGCAACAATCCCTTTTCAGAGAGACCCCAGGGTACGAGCCCGGGAGCCGACCGCCGTGACATCCCAAGAAGGTAAAGCCCGGGTACCGAGTCCCCCATATCCCCCTGGGCGAGTCATATGTATACACACACACACACATATTAAATATATACTGTGTATAGAATTTTCACCCTGACTAAACAGTATTTCCTTTAATTACAATACAGAGGATTCTACAGGAGAGGATTCCACTTTTCTACCACTTGGTATGTACTGCACATTACCATTCCATGTTTCTTAACCCTGTCTTGTGGTAATCAGTATTTCCTTTTATTACTGTACAGAGGGAGATTCCGACAATCCCAAACTCCATGATATGCCTGCACTTTTGAGCATAGGTAAGTACTGCATATTACCATTCCATGTTTCTTAACCCTTTCCTGTGATAATCAGCATTAACCTTCCTGACAGCTCCATTTTCCAAGTCTAACCCGTCACTTTATGTGGTAATAACTTATAAAGGCTTCTGCTTCTGCCTGTGATTCTTTTTGTAACACATTGTACCTGTTGCTACTGGTAGATTTAGATTAACATGTTTTATCTGTATTCATGAAAATCTTAAATTTTCAGAAAGAGAGAGTGTGAATAGCGGTGACGTCTTTGAAAATCTGAGCAGAATGATGTATAGTAACTAACCAATAGAGCAGCACACTGTAACACTATGTATGCAACCATGAAATATATGAAATTTGAATAGCATTACTGCTGTAGAAAATAGAAATAAATGAGAAATCTTAGCGCATAAATTGGCCAATTCATGTGTACCTGGTAGCCACGGTAAGGTGTTTCTCAAAATACCAGGAGTCTATCAATGTGAATAACTCTCTAAGAGACTATGTCTGCTTGTGTGTGGGATAATAAGATCCTGCTGTAATTAAAATCACCAGTTGCATAGAGATGGAGTGCTCAGTCAAAGCTGACTCCTGACTCCTCTTTGGCCTTGGATGAAGCGGAGAAGAAACAAAGTGCAAAAACGAAACAGATCACTGATTGCTAACAGAGGGGGCAATAAGAAAATCTGCAGTGGAGCGTTACACTGGCGTATAATACTGAGAAAATCTCACATTGCAGTTTGACCAGTGTTATTTAATGAGACAGAGCATCTATTCCATTTAGACTCTATGCAGATTCTATTCGGCATCAGAAAAAAATGTCAGCATGCTAAGATTGGCAGCGTATCTCTCAAGTCAATGGGTGAGTTCTGCACTCCGATGTCATCCGAGTGCAGTCTGATATATGCCTGGACAGACAATGGAGAATATGGAGGGATTAATCTCTCCTTCTCCTCACATGTGATCCAATTCTCACATGCGAGAAGATCAGAGCACAGTAGCCTAACACTCAGCTCACACTGGCAGCAGAGTTTGAGCCGAGTTGTCATTAGCATATCACATCGGATGCTATTTGCTAAGGTGACCCCGGCCTTAATCTTTGCTTCGGTCCCTAAGTGATATTTCTGTGCTCAGATCTACAGAGATGAATTTAAGAGAAGAAAGTGAGCAGAGCCCAACAGAGGAGATACACCAACGTAGAAGCAGATTGATTGGCAGATCAAGACATAATTACAATGTCGATTATCCACAAATTAAGTGTAAGCCAAGGAAGGTTCCCTATGTATGCAGGAGAGGTAAGGTGTATGTCGATGTATTTTGTTGTACATGTTTATACGTATTAAATACACCAAAAATGCCATGTATGTATACAAGAAAGGTGGACAGCCACCTGTATTAAAGATGCCTGTCCACATGCCTGCTGAAAACAGCATAGACAAAGGAGGAGGAGAACTCAGCATATAATGCAAAAAATATTTATTCAATAGTGCACAATGAAAAACGGGTAAGAATTCAGATAACGGGGTAGTCAGATGATAAAGTGCTAGCAGGTCAGGTAAATATATTATGATATATTAATAGATCCGTAGAATAGCAAAATTGCACATTGCCCACAGTGAAAATTGAGATAATACTCGTATAATAGTAGATTTAAACAGGTGAGCTAAAATGTCTATGTTTATACGTATGTTTTACTGTATGTAAATTTAATTCTGTTATAGATTCTAACACTAGATTGCCTTCTACTTTTGGGCATCGTTTCAACTTTGAAAGGGGAAAAACATGCTTGAAATCCCACTTTAGTGTGTCAATGTAAGGCCACAGTCCCACTTTGGTGGCTTATCACTTAAGCCACAGCCCCACTATCAGTATTTGGTCAGTATTTGATCAGTATTTTTTCGCAGGAGTGGGAGCCAAAACCAGGTGAGGAACAATCAGAGAAAAGGTATAATAGAAACAAGTCACCAATTCTGCATTTATCACCCACTCCTGAGAAAAAATACTGACCGGATACTGATAGTGGGGCCGTGGGCTAAGTGGTAAGCCACCAGAGAATTTACTTTGCTGGAATGCATAGGGTCAGGACTCCTTTTACCTATGGGAACAGAAGAACGGTACTTTGTTATTCCTTATATTGGCTGAGGAGTGGATACAATTGCATGCAGCCAAGGTAAAGTGCTTGTCAAGTGGAGAAATTTGTGGAGCTGCTGCTAATGTACCACAAGTACTTGTCCAAATCTGCTACAATTGTATCCACTTAGCTGAGAGCAGGACTAAATATCTACAGGTTTACAACCTTTGTATCCACCTAGACCAGAGGTGGGCAATTCATTTTCCCGAGGGGCCACATGAGAGACCGTGACAGTTGTGGAGGGCCAAATAGGCTGAAATTAATTATGCTCAATATTAATATCAACATATTAATATAATAATACAATAATTATAATTAATATTAATTGTAACACTTAATATTGAGAAGAATTAAGTATGCTGACATCCCCAATATACCATTTGAACCCGAATACAGTCCCTTCTATATACCGTGAAAACCCCACAGCCTCCCCATGTCCAGCATGAGAGCCCCACAGCCTCCCCATGTCCAGCGTGAGAGCCCCACAGCTTCCCCATGTCCAGCGTGAGAGCCCCACAGCTTCCCCATGTCCAGCGTGAGAGCCCCTCAGCCTCCCCATGTTCAGCATGAGAGCCCCTCAGCCTCCCCATGTTCAGCGTGAGAGCCCCTCAGCCTCCCCATGTTCAGCTTGAGAGCCCCACAGCCTTCCCATGTCCAATATGAGAGCCCCACAGCCTCCCCATGTCCAGCGTGAGAGCCCCACAGCTTCCCCATGTCCAGCGTGAGAGCCCCACAGCTTCCCCATGTCCAGCGTGAGAGCCCTTCAGCCTCCCCATGTTCAGCATGAGAGCCCCTCAGCCTCCCCATGTTCAGCGTGAGAGCCCCTCAGCCTCCCCATGTTCAGCTTGAGAGCCCCACAGCCTTCCCATGTCCAATATGAGAGCCCCACAGCCTCCCCATGTCCAGCGTGAGAGCCCCACAGCTTCCCCATGTCCAGCGTGAGAGCCCCACAGCTTCCCCATGTCCAGCGTGAGAGCCCCTCAGCCTCCCCATGTTCAGCATGAGAGCCCCTCAGCCTCCCCATGTTCAGCGTGAGAGCCCCTCAGCCTCCCCATGTTCAGCTTGAGAGCCCCACAGCCTTCCCATGTCCAATATGAGAGCCCCACAGCCTTCCCATGTCCAATATGAGAGCCCCACAGCCTCCCCATGTCCAATATGAGAGCCCCACAGATTCCCCATGTCCAATATGAGAGCCCCACAGCTTCCCCATGTCCAGCATGAGAGCCCCACAGCCTCTCCATGTCCAGCAACAGACCCCCATAGCCTCCCCATGTCCAGGATGAGACCTCCATAGCATACCCATGTCCAGCCAAACATCCCATACACGTGAAAAAAAAACACCACATTCACCTCGCTCCCATTCCCCCAGCGCTCTGTCTCTGCTCCTGACTGTCTCTGACGAGCTGAAATGACATCTCTCGCGTCAGCTGTTTCACATGCTGATTGGCGGAGGAAGGGGCCGGAGGCCCATCCTCTACCAATGCAGTCAGTGGCTCTGCGTGGATGGAGACAGCAGTGACAGCAAGCAGGTGGGCACGGTGCAGTCCCTGGGCCACTGTTTCAGCCCCTCTGGCTGTTCCAGTCCGGCCCGTGGGCTGCACTTTCCCCAGGTTTGACTTAGACCATATATGTCAAACTCTGGCCCATGGGCTAAATCTGACCCACAGGGTGGTTTTATTTGGTCTGTGATACCAGACCCACCACCCCTATGTGCGGCCATTATTCTGTATGGAAGACTATGTGGTGCCCATAATACTGTGTGGAGTACTTTGTGGGGCCCATTATACTGTATACTGGTTGGCCCAAGACTTTGTCCAAATTTTTCACTTTGGCCCTCTGTGTGTTTGAGTTTGACATCCCTGCCAGTGTCAGAATTTAATAGGCTCTGTGCCAGTATAAGGCCTCGCTCACATCTGCGTAACAAAAATCGCTCCGATGCTGATCCAAATAAGTAGGATGAGTGTCATGCGTACTTGACTCTGTATGTCATGCGAGTGAGCAATTTTTTTCTTGCGTAGGAACGGTATGACATGAGTATGCCATCCGTATGCAATGTGTTTTTATCCAGTTCCCGACATGTGCTGTACATATACGGGGATGCGGAAGCTGCGTTCTCGCAAACCGTTGTGTATATATACTGAGTGACAATCGTGCGAGCTCACGCTTCGCGCAACTGATGCACTCACCTGAGACTGGATATTGGAGTATTAGTGCACTTTAATTAAATTAGTGATATGTGTGAAACTAAACATTGCCTGACCAATGTGTGAAATTGAACAATACTTGACCAACTCATTGGCTCGGTGAAAGTAAATGGTACTGTGAAAGTAAACAGTGCCCAACCAACTCAAGGCACTGCCAATGTATTAGGTTAACTATACCTGACCAATTCAATTCCTCCCCACGGTTTTATATTTGCAATTGTGTATTTTTTTCGTAAACTCATGAATGTTTTTGTTCAGAATAGTCAATATTTTTCCAGACATAATTTTTTTTTTCCACAAAATAATTTAATCAAATTGCCCTTTTTTCTAAAAATGTTTATGGTTTCACATACAGTACAGACCAAAAGTTTGGACACACCTTCTCATTTAAATATTTTTCTGCATTTTCATGACTATGAAAATTGTACATTCACACTGAAGGCATCAAAACTATGAATTAACACATGTGGAATTATATACTTAACAAAAAAGTGTGAAACAACTGAAAATATGTCTTATATTCTAGGTTCTTCAAAGTAGCCACCTTTTGCTTTGATGACTGCTTTGCACACTCTTGGCATTCTCTTGATGAGCTTCAAGAGGTAGTCACCGGAAATGGTCTTGCATTGGTGGCCTAACACCTTGTATTGTTCATTCTTGTATTGTGGAAGCAAAGCTGAACTTTGGAACCCTGAAAAACATAGCAAGAAAAGTAGCAAAAAGACATCATCAAAACCTCCTTTTTGACTGCAGCGACGTGTGAACATAGCCTTAGGGTTCGCTCACACTTGCGTATAAATCGGTCCCATTCTTATCCAGGAGAGTGGGATGATTTTTTCTCATTTGTGATCCATGTGCTGTCCATGTTCAATCTGTAATTGTACTCAGCAGCTGTTAACGGGACCATTTACAGTTTCCTATGCTACAGCATTGTATGGTCCGTATGGCATGAATTTTTTTTTCTCACTTTCTGATTTCAGAGTGAATTCGCAGCATGCTGTGATTTTTTTCTTATGCCAAATACAGCTGAGAAAAAATATGAAGATATGCACTCTTAAAGTGACTTTGAGGGACCTATACTGTATGAATACCCAAAAGTGGCACCATTTTAAAAACTGCATCTCTCAAAGTGTTCAAAACCACATTTAATACGTTTATTAACCCTGCAAGTGCTTCATAGGAATTAAAGCAATGTGAAAGGAAAAAATTAAAATTTTACTTTTTCCCACAAAAATGTTGATTTAGCCCCATATTTTGCATATTCACAAGGGTAACAGGTAGAAAATGGACCTTACAATTTGTTGTGCAATTTCTACTGAATACACACCATATGTGGTGGAAAACTACTGTTTGGGCTCACAGCAGTGCTCAGAATGGAACGAGCGTCATTTGACTTTTGGAGTGCAAAATTAGCTGGAATAGATAGCCAATGCCACGTCTCGTTTGCAGTGTCCCTGATGTGCCTAAACAGTGACCCCATTTTGAAAAATGTCAAGGAACTTATCTAGATGTGTGGTGAGCACCTTAAACCCACAGGTGCTTCACAGAATTTCATAACATTGAGCCATGAAAATGAAAAAATATATTTTTTTCCACAAAAATGTTGGTTTTGCCCCAAATTTTTCATTTTCACAAGCGTAACAGGAGAAAATGAACCATACAATTTGTGCAATTTCTCCTGAGTATGCCGATACACCACATGTGGTGGAAAACCATTGTTTGGGCACATGCCAGGGCTCGGAAGGGAAGCAATGCCAAGTGAACTTTGGAGCTCAAAATTTAGCTGGAATAGATTGCAGATGTCCTCTCACATTTGAAGACCCCCTGACATGCCAAAACAGCAGAAAGTGATGTACAAGTGACCCATTTTGGTAACCACACCTCTTGAGAAATCCATCTAGGGGTATAGTGAGAATTTTTAACCTTCAGACAATTCACAGAATTGTATAACATTAGGCTGAGCAAATAAAAAATTACCATTTTTTCCACTAAAATATTGCTTTGACCTCAAGTTTTTAATTTTTAAAAACAATAATAGGAGAAAATGAAATGTAATTTTTTTTACGCCATTTCTCCTGAGTATGCCAACACCCATCCTGTGGTCAAAAACTACTTTTGATGCACAGGGCAAAGCTCAGAATGGAAGAAGTGCCATATTGAAGTTCAGATTTCACTGGAATGGTTTCGAGGGTGCCTTGTCACATTGGCAGATCCCCTGAGGTGCCAAAACAACAGAACCTTCTATAAGTGACCCTATTTTGACTCCATTGGTGTTTTCCAAAAACAAGCACCAGTGCATGTTGCCGAGTGAAAATGACAAATCTGCCATTGTAGTACCAGTACACTGTTGTTCCAGTGCATTGTAGTGCCTGGACATTATGCCCAGCTCGTTCTTCTGTAGATGTGCACCAGTAAATTAAGGTACAGAAATGTCAAACATGTGGACGCTAAATGTAATTTAGGCACACACTGGAGCTCTGAAGAGAGAGGGCATTTGGATTTGGGAGTGCAGAATTCGCTAGATTTTTTTAAGGGGATGAGGAGCCATCATGCTTTTCCAGATCCTTTGTGCTGCCAGTAACCTGGAAGCCCCCTACATTTCCATTAACAGATGATGTACCTGAGTGAGGACTTGCTTTTTTGTGGATTGAGTTGAAGTTTTTATTGAGAACATTTTACTAGTGTTGAGCCACCCCCGTAGTGTTCGGGTTCGGTTCGTCGAACACCGGCATGTTCGCCGAACGGTTCGTCGAACACCGTTAAAACCAATGGCAGGCAAACAAAAACACATAGAAAACACCTTCAAAGGTATCCAAAAGCTGACAAACTGCTCAGAAGACACACAACTAACACTTGGAAAAGTGACAAGTACATATAGTCATGCGAAAAGAAAAGAGGTGGAGGAGTAAAAGGAGGAGGAGACACAGATATAGGCATGTCATGCCCTTCTAAAATCAAGAAAGGCTGGAGTAAAAATCTATAATCAGCCTACCAACATCCAGACGTCGTGACAAGAAAATTAAAAAAATAAATATCTTTAGGTAGAATGGCGGTTCCATTCAGAACACTTTCCTTAAAAGACGTAGTGGTATCCCCGTTGGGAGTCATGGCAAAAAAGGAACCCAATACATTCGGACTAATCCACCATTTGTCATATCCAAGGGGAAGGTCAGTAAACGACAACATCGACATGTAACCAAGTACAGTAGTATATACTGTACCTCCTTTGACAAGGCAATCAGGCGGGTCAAGAAGTTGGGAAGGGGCACTCTAATGGCCAAAACAGACATTGAGGGGGCGTTCTGGTTACTTACTACCTGTGCCTCCGAATAGTGTCCACCTATTGGGCTGCTTCTGGGAAGGAGCATACTATATAGATCGCTGTTTGCCCATGGGGTGCTCAATATCCTGCTCACTATTTGAGGCGTTTAGTTGCTTCTTCGAATGGGTCATCATGGACGTTTCTAAGGGGGCACATATTGTCCATTACCTCGACGACTTCTTATGCCTGGGCCCAAAAGATTCGCTACAGTGTGAATACACGCGGTAGTCCACCTGTGAGAAGGAGAGAGCTGGAGGGAGAGCAGACACCACAGAGCCGAGGGGTTAGATGGAGAACGGAAGAAGGAAAAAGGGCGAGGGAGGTAAGGGAGTACGGTGGAAGGCCAGCCTGAGCTCCCCCACGTTCCTGTTGGGCGGGGAGCAGCCCAGGGAAGAAAAGCCGCTTGCGCATCCCTTTGAGGTTACGGGTGCGAGCGGGCAGAGGGACTACGCTGGAGTGCGAAGCCAACATGGCCAGTCCGTTCCTGCCCGTGCGACCTCTGTGTCACCGGGTTTGTGCCAGAGCCGCGGTGGACCCTGACGGCCAGCCCCCCTCTCCCAATACTGGTGCCTGTCCGCTGGTGGGTCGAGACCCCCCGCGGTGGAGGCAGGTCTAAGCTCTGTAATTTAAAAAGGCTCTGTAATTTGAATGAGTACACTTTAAATCCTTTAACAAGGATCTATTGGAGGGCAAGTCTCATGCCAGCAGCTGCGGTAGCAGGAAGAGGAAGAGGCGGAGCCTGCCGTGTACTGCTGTGTTTGGGGTGTGGAGAGAGCTCCTGGGAAGGGAGGTTTTGTTTTTCCATCTGGGACTTTTTGTCTGCCCCCTTCCCAGGAAAGCAGGCTTGTTCGTGGATTGGCCTCCGGGGCTGGGCCCCAGGCTCCTGCCCCCCGGTCCAAGCCGGCGGGGGGCGGGAGGAATACCATCCCGGCCGGGATGACCAGGACCAGGTCCGGAAAAGGCAAGGGGTCCGGCATGAAGACCAGAGGGACCCCCGAGGCCACGGCCGCGGCGGCTCCTCCCCCCGGAGGTAGGCCGAGTACGAGCAGGGGTGCTGCAGCGGTGCCCCTTGATTGAGGCACCAAGGTGGCGAAGGAGTCCACGGTCAGCTATGGCTCCCGCATCCATGCGCACCTCTGCGAGTATGAGGACGCCTCTAGGAAGCTAAAATCCCTCTGGGGGGAGTTGAGGGTAGCTCAGGAGAGGTCCGAAAGGGCCTCTAGCAGCAAAAAGCCTGAGCTATCCGCCGCGGTCAGGAAGATCAAGGAAATTATTCAGGAGGTGGAGAGCCGGCAGTGTACCATCCTGGCCGGTAGCGGGCCATTCCGGGAAAAACTCGAGAATGATGACCGGTTCAGAGCCATGGCCGGTGGATCTCTGGAGGGGTCACGGAGCTCCAGCCAGGTGGCGGTGGTGGAGGAAGAGGACTGTGAGGAGGAGGTCGCACCCTACCCGCCATCTGGTGGCCTGGTAAGTGATCTCCAGGCATCGCATAGAGGAATAGCCCCTGAGCAGATGGCTCTCCCGTCTGATTCTGGCCCTTCAGAGGGCAGCGGGAGCGAAGGGGAGGATGAGGAGGGAGGTAGTAGCAGCAGTGAGGGGGGTTGCCTCGTCATGAAGCAGATCAGGCAGATTGAGTCCCCGGTACGTTTTAACCAGCTGACGTTCGGGGACGAGATCTGTGAGGATGAGGCAACCGGGAGGGGACGAAGAGGAAGAAAGTAAAGAAAAAGCAAAAAACATCTGTGGCACATAAGTTTGTGTATGTCCCCCTCTCTGGGGCCCCCCGATCCCGTTGTGCGGCACCCGCTACCCACCCCGGCTCGGGCTCTGTTGTGGGTCCGCAGCAAGGGAGCGGGGAGAATGTAGGCCATGGCACGCAGAGCGCCGCCTCTGTTTGTAGTAATGAAGGTGGTGTGTCGGATGTGTCTGACATGGAGCATGGCACGGAGGGCGGCCCAGCGGCGGGCAAAACCTGTGGTGGTGCTCAGGCTGGGTCCCCTGTGAGGGAGGGGACTGGCCTGGCACCTGGTGTGCCTGCTGGCGTGCGGGGGGCGGCGAGCGTAACTGCCGCTGCCACCCGCACTGCTGGCGGCACACCAGCAGCCGGGGCCGCATCTCCGGCGGCGTGTGCTGGGAAGGTGTCTGGGCCTCCCACTCACGGATCCGTTAAAAATACTGGATCACCTTTGGGAACCCAGGCACCTGGTAAGGCATCTGGCAAGGCAAAAGGTGCGTGGTCGGCGACTCCGGCAGAGCAGGCTCATAAAAAGAAGATGGTGGGGCCTGCTCCCCTGGCGGGGTCCGCGGCGAAGCCGGGGGCCCAGTAATGGGTCAGCGCCGGGGGCTCCGCCGCCGGTGGACGCCGAGGGGGAGTGACCTAGCCTGGGGCCGGCCGCTGGATTTGCTGTGGCCAAGCTCTTTGTGGCCAAGGGAGTGATGGTGGGGGGTGCTGTGCCTCCAGGAATTGGTGCCGCTGGACTGGGGACCCCTGAGAGTAGACCCGGCTCCAGGTCAGCTTTTGTGGTCCCGTCGCAGCCGTTTTCGGGGGGCGTGGCTTCCCTGGAGTCCCCCGCCCATGTGGGAGTGGCCTCAGAGGGCCGCACTGTGCGGCCAGGTGCAGGGGGCGTGGCTTTGCAGGCAGGGCCCGCCCATGTAGGAGTAGCTCCAGAGAGCTGTGCTGCCAGGCGCTGGGGGCGTGGCTTACCGGGCCGGGTGTGCCCATGTGGGCGTGGCCAGGCCCGGTGGGCGGGGTTTGGCGCCGCTCCTGGACCCTTACGGACCGCAGCTGCGGTCAGCACCAATGTGGGGGCTGCTGCGGGTGCCTGCGTGTCGGGGTCCCCTTTGTCTGGGGGCTTACCTGGGGCAGGGGCTCCGGCAGTGCAGGTGTCCAGGAAAGCTGCATCAGGGCTGGAAGTTGCAGGGGGTGGAGCTACGCCTGGCTCTCTTCCTGCCAGTAAAGCAGGAAGCTCCAGGAATACTGGGAGCAGTGGTGCTGCACTGCTTAAGGCATGCAGTGTGGTCCTTAAAGGGCCGGCAGCACACTGTGTACAGAACCCCCCGGCAGGGAAGACGCCACCTGCGGGTGGCAATACCAACAGCACTGGTAACGTGGAAGGTGGAAATAAAGCAGTGCATAGTAAGTGTGCCCAAAAAACAAAGCACATCGACCCCAGTGCGCATGGGAGTGGGAGCGGGGCGAGTGGGGTGATTGTGGATGCAAATGGGGATGGCGTGGGTATGGACGTGCTGGTGGCTGAGGATGCAAATGGGGGTGTGTCTGCGGTAGGGAGTGTAAATGGTGTGTCTGTTGGTAGTGGGGAGCACGGGGAGGGGGCTGGTCTATCTGCCCCCCTGGCCGCGGGCCCCCGGAGTTTTGCGGGGGTAGTGGCTGGGGCCTCGGGGTCCTCTCGGGGGGTTTCCTCGCCTCTGGACCTCAGGGACGGTGACTTGCGACGCCGTTTTCTGGAGGCCCTCAAGAAGGGAGAACGGACGATCACGGTAGAGGGAAGAGAGGTGGACCTGGCCTTTTGGCTGGACAGGCACGGCCAGGCCGCCTTCCAAGATAAAAAGGAGGGGGAAACAGTGTGGTCCCTCCCCACAGCTGGGCAGGGGGTGGCCAGGAGGAATATGGTCCGTCTTCGGTGGAGGGGCAGTGAAGCGTGCCCGCCTAGAGCGAAGGTCGTGGAGCTCCTCCTGAAGATAGACTTCAGGGCGATTGACATCTTTGCCCTGATCCATCCTTTTGGTACCTCCATCTTTGACATCAGTTTTGTTCGGCCAGAGGGCTTAGAGCTTTTCTGGTCGAATTTTGAACTGGTGAAGGGAGAGCCCGGCTGGCGAGACTTTGCTGTACAGGCGGTGTCTCGCCAAAATGGCGTAAAGAGGGTGACCGTTCTAACAAATAACGAGTCACTCTCTGGGATTCATATTATTATTATGACGTGGCTTTCTCGCTATGGGGAAGTCACGGAGGTCCCTAAAAAGAACCGGGACGAGTTCGGCATTTGGTCAGGGGGCTGGACCTTCATGATGAAGTTGAAGGTTTCAGGTGGTACTGTCACCCACATCCCCTCCTCGGCATTCCTGGGGAGAGACCGGATCCTGATCTTCTACCAGGGGCAACCGAAGGTCTGCCAAAGGTGCGGTGACCCCCGCCACTTCAGCGCGGGCTGCAAGGTGCAGAAATGTGCCTTGTGTGGCGGGGTAGGTCATCTGGCCGTGGCCTGTGGTGACATTAGGTGTCACCTGTGTGGTGATCTAGGTCACCCGTATAGCCGCTGCCCCCGTTCCTTTTCCAACACTATCTCTGGTCAGGCGGGGGAGAGCCTTAGGGGGGTCCCCAGTGGTTCATCCTCTGCTGGAACTGGAGGTGGGGGCGGGAGAGGCGCTGAGGGGTCAGTGAGGAAAGGCGAGGCGAATACATCTGCCCGCCAGTGGCAACAGGTGGGGCGCCGAAGGGACAGGGGGCAGGATAAGCCTCAGGCGACTGGGGTGATGACTGTCCCCTCCCCGGAGGCTGCAGCCGGTGCCTCTGAGGCCCTGGGGGAGAAGGCGGTGAGCGAGGAGATCAGGAGGATGGAGAGGGAGGAGGTGGCTGCTTCTGATAACTCCTCCCAGTATGAAAGTCTGGATGAGGAGGTGGTGGAGCAGCCAAAAAAATCGGGTGACAAAAGTACCAGTAGTAGGAGGAAAAAGAACAAGAAAAGGGTAAAAAAATCTAAAGCCCCCACCCCCCTGACCGCTACGGTGCCTACGGAAGGGCTTACCGACTCCCCTCTGATCCCCCTCTCCAATCGGTTTCAAGCCCTCGATGACTCTGCTGTGTCGGAGGTCGGGGGTAAGGAGCCGGAGACAACATCTGAGGTGCCTTCAGAGGGCGGCGTGGTCCGTCCCCCGGGGGACTCAGTTGCCCCTGGGGGAGGGACTGCCCCGGGGTCCAGAGGCGAGGAAACCTGTGCTGGGAATGAGGTGTCCGATGCTGGAGGGGCGAGCATGGACACCTCAGTATCCCTAAAGAGGAGGGGTGACTCGGGCTCCTCCTCAGACAGCGAGAGGAAGAAGGGGGGTACAGTGAAAAAGAAGGCCATCTAACTCAATCACCCATGATGGCGGAACCTACCCCGTTGACTCTGGCGTCGATTAATGTCGCCAGTATAAAGTCAGATGCGGCCAGATTTATGGCCTTTGATTTTTTCACCCGAGTTGAGGCTGACATTTTATTTTTGCAGGAGACCAGACTAACGGACATGGGGGCCATTTATAAAGCAAAGAGGGAGTGGAGGTGTGGGCCCTCATACTGGTCTCTTGCGGCCGAGCCGTATAGCGGGGTAGCGGTCCTTTTTAAGGCCGCTTCGGTGGAATGCAGACGGGTGATTGAGGTAGAAATGGGGAGGTGCTAGGTTCTTGACATCTTCATGAGGGGACAGGAGCTCCGGCTCATTAATATCTATGGCCCGCAGTCTAAGTGGGACCGTAAATGTCTCTTCCTGAAGGTCAAGCCCTATCTTTTTACGAGCCGGCAGGTGGTCTTCGGTGGGGATTTTAACACTATAACTAGATCCCGTGATAGGGGAGGCCCTGGAGACCGGCTGGCTTATGATAGCATAGCCCTGAATAGCATAGCAAGTGAAGCTCGCCTGGTGGATGTCCACATCCGGCACACCCCAGGTCACGGGGGTTTCACCTTTCATAGGGGTAGCAGTAGGTCTAGGATAGATAGGTTTTTTTTAAAGGAGGAGGCCGTCTCTTCTGCAGTGTCCGCTGTTGAGGTGGAATTCTCCGACCACTGTTTCATTTTCTTTTCCTTGAATGTTACAGAGACCCCCCGGATGGGGAGAGGCTTATGGAAGCTGAATTCGTCCCTGTTGGAAGAAACGGATGTAAGACAATCCTTTGAGGAATTTCTTCAGAGCCAGGTACCTCTCTTGGGTCTCTGTAGGACTAAGTCTGAGTGGTGGGAGATCTTCAAAAGAAGGGTTGCAAGGTTCTTCCGTCAGCTCTCGAGCCTCAGGGGCCTGAACAGGTACCGCCTGTATCGGGATCTGGGGAGGAAACTCGAGCAGCTTGTCTCGACTGGAGGGGACCGCGAGGAAATCTCCAGGGTGAAGACCTTGCTCAAGGGGTGCCAGTATGATAGGCACACATTCTTGGTTTTTGAGAGGGATTTCGGGAGGTACCGCTCGCCCGACCCTTACAGGAACTGCAGGATGTCAGTGAGTTGTAAGGTGGTAACAGGACTGATCGACAGTACGGGGTCCCTGAACAGATCCAAATCAGGGATCCTGGAGGTGGTCAGATCCTTCTACTCGCACCTCTTGGGGAGGAGGGAACCTGATCGGGATGAGATGTCAGCTTTCCTGGCTGAAACCATCCCTGAGCCAGGGGATGACCCCTCTCTTCGTGTTTTGTCAGAAGCAATCAGGGAAGAGGAAGTTAGACGGGCGATTGATGGGCTTCGGCCCAAAAAGTCGCCTGGTCCGGATGGCTTAACATCCGAGTTTTACAAGACCTTTAGGGACTCTTTGGTCCCCCTCTTGACTGAGGTGTTTAATGAGTGTCTCTCCTCGGACACTCTGCCCAGTTCAATGAGGAAGTCAGCCTTGATTATTCTGTCAAAGGGTAAAGACTCGTCCCGTATTGAGAATTGACGTCCCATAGCGCTTCTCAATACGGACCGAAAGGTCCTGGCAAAGGTGCTTTTTAATCGGTTGGTGAAATTTGCACCCCGGCTCCTTTCGGGGGCCCAGCACTGCTCTGTTCCAGGCCGCAGTACATTTAGTGCTGTGCTCGGTGTCCGGGAGGCAGTGGAGCAGAGCAGGGCAGGTCACTGGAAGGGGTACTTGCTGTCCTTAGACCAGGCGAAAGCCTTTGACCGGGTTAACCATGAGTACCTCTGGTCCGTCCTTCTGAGGTACGGTCTGCCCGGGAGGTTTGTTGATTGGTTGAGAGTGTTATACAATGGGGCAGAGACTTTTCCGCTCGTGAACGGTTGGGTCGGACACCCTTTTGAGGTGAATTCTGGTGTCCGCCAGGGCTGTCCTCTGAGCCCACTGTTATACGTGTTCGCGATCGACCCCCTTCTAAGGAGGGTGGAGCGTGGACCGTTGGTGGGAGTCGGGATGGACCAGGCAGAGCCAGAGGCCACCTTGAGGGTAGTGGCGTACGCCGACGATGTTTCCCTTTTTGTATCCTCGAGAGGGGAGGCAGATTGGGTCATGTCTGAGGTTGAGCGCTACTCGGTGGCATCCGGGTCCATGATCAACCGGGATAAGTGTGAGAGTCTCTGGCTGGGAGGGGGAGATCCTAGTTTTGATCTCCCAGACACCCTTCTAGGGCCTCAGGCCACAGCAAAAAATTTTGGCATCAGTTTCGGCCCGGGGGACTATCCCCAGCAAAATTGGGAGGGCAGACTTAAGATCGCCGCCCAGAAGGTGGATCAGTGGAAGGGTTGGTCCTTGACCCTGAGGGAAAGGGTTAGCCTGGCCAAAGGGTTTTTGCTCCCTTTATTAATATACCTGGGCAGCGTCTGCATCTTGCCAGAGCCTCTTTGGACACGGGTCTACAGCCTGTTCTTCCAACTATTATGGGGGAATAGGCTGAACCTAATCAAGAAGGAGGTCACGTACCGCACGAGGAGACTAGGAGGGTTGGGTATGGTCAACCCAGTGGTGTTCCTTGTAAACACCTTTATTAAGGCAAACATTAGCAACCTCTGGTTAGAGAGGGCTCCTCCGTGGGTATTCTCCTGTAGGGGGTGGTTTCGGCCTTTCTTCCAGGAATGGGAGACAGGAGGGCAGGTGAAGGACCTTCGAACGCCTCATGGGCATCTTCCGGCTTATGCTACCCCGGTTCTGAAGGTGATCCGCCGGTGGGGTCTGGGAGTGTGGGAGATCAGGACCTTGTCAAGGAGGTTACTTGACAATAGGGTCCTGTTGACCCACTTTCAGAAGCCCCTGGCGCTCAAGGATTGCCCAAGCCGGGATCTGGAGGTAGGGCTTGGGTTATTGAACTCTAACCGGATCCCCTTGAAGTTATGGGACTTGGCTTGGCGCTGCTTCCATGGGAGACTGTATGTGATGGACAACCTGAAGTACAGGAACTCTGATGACCGGGATTGTCCCCGCGAGGAGTGTGGCGGCATACTTGAAAGCATGGAGCACTTCCTGCTTCGTTGTCCCTTTAATACAGAGGTCTACAGTAGGGTGGGTGCTTCCATTGGCTGGCCCAGGCTGGCAGGCCTTTCCTATGCGGAGTGGGTCTATGGGGCATTCAGGTCCCTTGGTGGCCGAGATCGGGGCACTGTTTTCTTAGTTAGCTTAGTGACTAGGTTCTACACGTGGAACGCACGGTGTTTAGTGTCCACCCAGCAGAAAGCCCTCCCCTGGGAAGAGGTGATTAGGAACATCCTGGGTGACCTGGCAAAAGTACGCTCGCTGGAGTATGAGAGGCTGGGTGCAGGGAGGGCTTCCCTTCTATGGAGGGGGTTCTCATTTACTGTGCCCTAGGGACAGTTAGGTTACGTGTGTATGTGATAGGGTGAGTTAGTCTTTTTCTATATTTTATATTTATTTGTAGGGTCAGATAGGTGTGTAGGGTCAGGGAGGGACAGGCAGGGACAGTCTTCAGGGATAGGTAGTTAGTATTAGGTTGCTAGTGAGGGTCAGTGAGGGACAGGTAAGGACAGGTAGGGAAAGATTGGTAGGGTGGTAGGGGCAGATTTTTTTTTTTTCTTTAATAGGGAGGGACAGGGTGTCGTGTGTTAGATTAGGGTGAGAGCCTCTGTAGTCTCCAGTTTCCTGGTGGTGGGTTGCTCCCCTCACATTGTAGAGTTTTGTTTTACGGTATTGGAAACCTGAATATAGGGCTTGCAAGCACTGAACTTGGGTCTGATTTTGGTTCATGGTTGGGAAAAATTTAAATATATGGTTAGTAGTTATATTGTTATGTGGTGTATATTATTATAGTTATGTTGTGTATTGTATATATATATGTATAGTAATGTGTCTTGTATGTATATGTATGTGTATTTTGCACGTGGGGGGGTTTAGTGTAGGTTGGGTGGGGGGGTTAGTGTAGGTTGGATGGGGGGTTTCGGGGGGGAGGGGGTAGGGGTTTTTGAGAATATGGACGTCCTACGGGATGCGGGAAAAAGGACCCTTTGTGTGTGGAAAAAGGCCACAAACTTTCGTGGATATGAATAGCGGTACCAGAGCGCCAATAACAGGGCAAAAATATTAAAAGGACTGATTTATTAATATACACACAACGCGTTTCGGTGGACACAGCCACCTTCATCAGGTGTGACAAGCAGCAAACAATTGATCCTTATATACATTTGACTAGGTATACAATTACTTAAAAGGGTTGGGGTGCGGTAGAGCTGCCTTTAATTTATTGTTCTTTCACCTGTGGGAGGAATTTAATTAGAATCACTACCCAGGTTTTCCAAGCTGCGCTGCCCTAACCCCTCCGGAGCGCTGCCTGGGGTGTTGGTGAAGCTAGGCGTCCATCTCGGCGTTACATCCCCTGTTGGGGTGCGGTAGAGCTGCCTTTAATTTATTGTTCTTTCACCTGTGGGAGGAATTTAATTAGAATCACTACCCAGGTTTTCCAAGCTGCGCTGCCCTAACCCCTCCGGAGCGCTGCCTGGGGTGTTGGTGAAGCTGGGCGTCCATCTCGGCGTTACATGCAACTAACCTGACCACGTGATCCACCACCGAGAGATCAGGATCTGTGAGCGCCGCTGGAATTAGATGACAGCCACCAACAGAGCGGAGCTTGTGGAGCTTTACACTGGGGTTGTGCAGAGGTGCACAACTTCATAAGGTTAGTAGCCATCCTCACACCCCTCTAACAATTGCAATACTGAGTCACCCATTGCGCCTTGTTCTCTCCTCTCTTTACACAAACTTTTGTGGGACCTTGTAAAGCGTGTTGAGGCCACAGACTATCGTGGGACCTTGGGTGTTCAAAAAATGGTGGTGGGGGGGAAATAAAAAAATAAATAAATAAATAAATAAAAAAAAATTGTGTGCATAGTAATATAAATATTACGTTTTTGGCCAGGTGGCCTATCTTTATTTGTTTGGGCGATGGGCCAGTCTTTTGGTTTTCTTAGGGGGTCAGGTATGAATGTGGCGAATGGTAGGGGTTGTTGTATAGAGAGGCAAGTTAAGGTCTTCCCTAGCTGGGGGGTCTCCTGGAGAGTGAGAGACTTTTCCATGTTATATGTTATTTTAACTGGACTCTGGGATTTAGGATTTGGGCTATGTCTTGTTGGGGTTTTTTGTTTTTCTGTATGATGTTTGTATCGGTGGTTATATTTGTGTTTTGTATGTGTTTTGTATTTTTCTAAATAAAAAAAGAGTTCCAGCTCCAGTAGCGTCCATTAAAGCTGCTGCAGTTAGAAAGCTTTTATAAGGATCGAGCTTGGCGGTCCAACGCCAGTTCCAGCCCCTTTGCCTTGGGGCACCTCCCCGATGCTCTTGACTGAGTGTCCTGGGGGCCTGAAGCGTTTCCTTTGAAAAAATTAAGTGTCCAAAGCACAGGTGGTGTAGCTGCTTAACAGCTGTGCTACTCCGCTGACTAGCAGACACTGCTACTAGGCCCAAAGTATTGCCTGGGCTACATGCAGTTAAAAATTTGTAATTAGATCTACAGGCGGTGTAGCTTGCAAAACAGCTGGGCTACTCCGCTGACTAGCAGACACTGCTACTAGGCCCAAAGTATTGCCTGGGCTACATGAAGTTAAAAATTTGTAATTAGATCTACAGGCGGTGTAGCTTGCAAAACAGCTGGGCTACTCCGCTGTCTAGCAGACACTGCTACTAGGCCCAAAGTATTGCCTGGGCTAGATGCAGTTAAAAATTTGTAATTAGATCTACAGGCGGTGTAGCTTGCAAAACAGCTGGGCTACTCCGCTGACTAGCAGACACTGCTACTAGGCCCAAAGTATTGCCTGGGCTAGATGCAGTTAAAAATTTGTAATTAGATCTACAGGCGGTGTAGCTTGCTTAACAGCTTGGCTACTCCGCTGACTGGCAGACACTGCTACTAGGCCCAAAAAGATTTCCTGGGTTAGATGCAGTAAAAAATTAGAATTAGATACACAGGCAGTGTAGCTTCCTTCACAGGTGGGCTACTCTGCTGACTACGAGACACTGCTACTAGGCCCAAAAGGATTTACTGGGTTAGATGCAGTAACAAATTGTTATTAGATACACAGGTGGTGTAGCTTGCTTCAGATGGGCTACTCCACTGACTACCAGACACTGCTACTAGGCCCAAAAGGATTTCCTGGGTTAGATGCAGTAAAAAATTAGAATTAGATACACAGGCGGTGTAGCCTCCTTCACAGGTGGGCTACTCTGCTGACTACCAGACACTGCTACTAGGCCCAAAAAGATTTCCTGGGTTAGATGCAGTAAAAAATTAGAATTAGATACACAGGCGGTGTAGCTTCCTTCACAGGTGGGCTACTCCACTGACTACGAGACACTGTTACTATGCCCAAAAGGATTTACTGGGTTAGATGCAGTAAAAAATTGTTATTAGATACACAGGTGGTGTAGCTTGCAACACAGATAGGCTACTCCAATGACTAACAGACACTGTTACAGACCCAAAAGGATTGGCTGAGTTACATTTCGCCAAATGCTGTGAAAAACACTTGCACAGCGCTGGCACAGACCTGCCTGGCAAAAAGTGCTATGAACTGCTGTAACCTAGCCCTCAAAAGGGCTGCAATTAGAACTAGTCCCTATTCCCTAAACCTATCTCTCTATGTAACTGGAAATTCGCTCGCAATTCACACAGTTATACTGTATAGCGCCCACAGCAGCAGCGGTGCCATCTAACACTCAGCTGCAGCAGTGAGAAAATGGTGGCGACGGGGAAAATGGCTGGGTCTTATAGGGCAAGGACATGTGACATACACAGCCAATGACACATGCCCTTGCTTGTGTGAAAAAAAGCACTTCACTGCATGTGTGCACTGCTGATAGGCTGACAGACTGCACCGCCCCACTGTAAATGCGGGAAAGAAAAAAAAATGGAGAACGGCATTATTTCTGCAAAGATCCATCGACTGCCCCTCCCCCCGCCCACTCTATACTGAAACTGTTCATTAACATTGATTAACAGTATTACTGTGAAAAAATCCAGTTATGCTTTTGGTGCACGAACAGTTATCGAACAGCCGAATTTTTTGCAAATCGTTCGAGTTCGTCGAACAACTCGAACACCGCCCAAAACAGGTCGAACACCGCTGATCTCTACATTTTACATAACATTTTAGATCACATTTATCCTGCGTTCTACGCTAAGCACTTACATCGTGGTGACGCGATTCAGATGAAACCCACGAAAGGGTCCATTCACTATAATGAGGCAGCAGAGTTACTATGGACTCCGTTTATCCTTTATGCATCGGAGCCCTTCATTTCAGAGGTGCACGAAACTTTACACTGAAACCCCCATGTAACCGCTCAGCATAGAGCGCAGGATAAATGTGAGCTAAAATCTTTGGGAGGCAGAATGAACAAATCAACAGTAGATCGAGAATTTGTTCTATCTATTCATTCGTTCTTCTTGTGGTATAAGTGATTAGACGATTTATTCTTCGGGTTGGTATGATTTCAGCGATCCTAGATTTCTATAGTTTTTGTTATGTTTGGCTGCTATGAAACACTAGAAGACCCATTTTTTGCAAAAAAAAAAGGTTTTTCCATCTCCATATTTTGAGAGCTATAATTTTTCTATATTTCTGCCGAGGCAGAGTCATTTGAGGGCTTGACTTTTGCGGGACGAGTTTACGTTTTTATTGGTACCATTTTCAGACCCTTAACATTTTTTGATCTCTTTCTATTCCGAATTTTGGGAGGCAGAATTAACAAAAAACAGCAATTCAGGAATTCCTTTTTGGGAGGCAGTTTTATGCTGTTCACCATGTGGTAAAAATGATAATGCAGCTTTATTCTTCATGTCAGTGCATGGCACATTTATTTCATTTGTTTTGTGTTTCTGTGATTTTACACAATAAAATTTATTTTATGGAAAAAAAAATTGTTTTTGCATCGCTGTATTCTGAGAGCTATAACTTTTTATTTCTCCGTTGGCGGAGAAATGTATGGTGGCTTGTTTTTTGCGATAGAAGATGAAATTTTCAGCTATAACATTTTTATTTACATTCGACTTTTTGATTATGTTTTATTCCTATTTTTGGCAGTATAATGAAAAAGCATAATTTTTTGTCAGGGGTTAAATAGTGTGATAGTTTTATAGATGAGGTCGTTCCCGACGCAGTGGTACCAAATATGTGTATTCATTTATTTATTTTTTTTACCTAAACCTATTGTTTTAATTTTTTTTATAGTTTTGTTTATTTTATGAATTTTTAAGTCTCTATGGGATTTAAATTTTTATTACTCTGATCACTGATATAATGCATTGCAATGCACCAGCACTGCAATGCATTATACCTGTCAGTGCTGCACTGACAGAAGCCTCTTAGACTATAGTCCTGGCATTATAGAGGCAAACAGTGTCCAGGCAGGATGATGCATTTCAAAAGTTGAAGTTTATTCTGCCATCATACAACGTTTCAACCTGTGATAGGTCTAGATCAAGTATATACCTGTATATACAGTACAGACCAAAAGTTTGGACACACCTTCTCATTTAAAGATTTTTCTGTAATTTCATGACTTTGAAAATTATACATTCACACTGAAGGCATCAAAACTATGAATTAACACATGTGGAATTATATACTTAACAAAAAAGTGTGAAACAACTGAAAATATGTCTTATATTCTAGGTTCTTCAAAGTAGCCACCTTTCGCTTTGATGATTGCTTTGCACACTCTTGGCATTCTCTTGATGAGCTTCAAGAGAAATAGATCACTTCCTTGCAAGCAAATTAAATGAAGAGAGTAATACCAAAGAATTTGTGATTGCAATCATTTTCAGGAAGAAACTGAGTATTATCTGACAGAATTGCAGGGGTGCCAATACTTTTGGCCAGCACTGTATAGTCATGGCATGGTCTAAGCAGGCCTTCGTAGCTGGCAGGCCTGGAAGTTGTCATGACAGCCTTGGGTTGCCATGACAATGCTTGGGCCATCGCAATGATGTCACGGGCGCATTGATGGGAAGGGAGATGGAGCCCCCTCCCTATCACAACCATCTAAATGCTGCGATCGGGTTAAATGGCCTGGGCCAATGCACCGCTCCTGGCCATGACAGCCGGAGCTCGGCTATCACTTAACCAGCTCACTGGAGGACAGTCTTGCAGGCACTGCTCCTGTGCTTGAATGACATAAGTTTACATAATTTTTCGGGAATACCTTCCCGACTATGACATAAACTTCCGTCAGATGTTGGGAAGGAGTTTAATGGACTGTGAAAAGTTAATACTTGTTAAATGTTTTAGAGAGGAATGTAGCACTTTTGAAATTGCTAAGATATTGTGGTGTGACTACAGAACCAAAGTTTTGTTGCAAATAGTCAACAGGGTCGCAAAATATACAATACAGACCAAAAGTTTGGACACACCTTCTCATTTAAAGATTTTGCTGTATTTTCATGACTTTCAAAATTGTACATTCACACTGAAGGCATCAAAACTATGAATTAACACATGTGTAATTATATACTTAACAAAAAAGTGTGAAACAACTGAAAATATGTCTTATATTCTAGGTTCTTCAAAGTAGCCACCTTTTGCTTTGATGACTGCTTTGCACACTCTTGGCATTTTCTTCATGAGCTTCAAGAGGTAGTCACCAGAAATGGTTTTCACTTCACAGGTGTGCCCTGTCAGGTTTAATAAGTGGGATTTCTTGCCTTATAAATGGGGTTGGGACCATCAGTTGTGTTGTGCAGAAGTCTGGTGGATACACAGCTGATAGTCCTACTGAAAAGACTGTTAGAATTTGTATTATGGCAAGAAAAAAGCAGCTAAGTAAAGAAAAACGAGTGGCCATCATTACTTTAAGAAATGAAGGTCAGTCAGTCCAAAAAATTGTGAAAACTTTGAAAGTATCCCCAAGTGCAGTTGCAAAAACCATCAAGCGCTACAAAGAAACTGGCTCACATGAGGACCGCCCCAGGAAAGGAAGACCAAGAGTCACCTCTGCTTCTGAGGATAAGTTTATCCTAGTCACCAGCCTCAGAAAAAACAGGTTAACAGCAGCTCAGATTAGAGACCCGGTCAATGCCACACAGAGTTCTAGCAGCAGACACATCTCTTCAACAACTGTTAAGAGGAGACTTTGTGCAGCAGGCCATCATGGTAAAATAGCTGCTAGGAAACCACTGCTAAGGACAGGCAACAAGCAGAAGAGACTTGTTTGGGCTAAAGAACACACGGAATGGACATTAGACCAGTGGAAATCTGTGCTTTGGTCTGATGAGTCCAAATTTGAGATCTTTGATTCCAACCACCATGTCTTTGTGCGACGCAGAATAGGTGAACGGATGGACTCTACATGCCTGGTTCTCACCGTGAAGCATGGAGGAGGAGGTGTGATGGTGTGGGGGTGCTTTGCTGGTGACACTGTTGGGGATTTATTCAAAATTGAAGGCATACTGAACCAGCATGGCTACCACAGCATCTTGCAGCGGCATGCTATTCCATCCGGTTTACGTATAGTTGGACCATCATTTATTTTTCATCAGGACAATGACCCCAAACACACCTCCAGGCTGTGTAAGGGCTATTTGACCAAGAGGGAGAGTGATGGGGTGCTACGCCAGATGACCTGGCCTCCACAATCACCAGACCTGAACCAAATCGAGATGGTTTGGGGTGAGCTGGACCGCAGAGTGAAGGCAAAAGGGCCAACAAGTGCTAAGCATCTCTGGGAACTCCTTCAAGATTGTTGGAAGACCATTTCCGGTGACTACCTCTTGAAGCTCATCAAGAGAATGCCAAGAGTGTGCATAGCAGTCATCAAAGCAAAAGGTGGCTACTTTGAAGAACCTAGAATATAAGACATATTTTCAGTTGTTTCACACTATTTTGTTAAGTATATAATTCCACATGTGTTAATTCATAGTTTTGATGCCTTCAGTGTGAATGTACGATTTTCATAGTCATGAAAATATAAAAAAATCTTTAGATTAGAAGGTGCGTCCAAACTTTTGGTCTGTACTGTAATTTATTCATTATTAATGTATTTTTTAGCTATGTATTTTTTATTTATATATATATTTTTATTATTAATTATTTCTTTATGCTTTAGGTTCCAATTGTTATATTTACTTCATGGTCTATAGTCTATTTTGGTCTATTATTACCATTATCATTTATCTAGCCATTTCCATGGACACACAGTATGTTTATTATTAGGAGTAGTCATTGTTCATTCATTTAATGCCCTCCTTGGCTACTCTGTGATCAAGCATTTCCTAAGCCCTTGCCTATATCTGAGCAACCATACTTATTAATTCATCCTTGACATGCTGTTGTTCTTAATAGTGCTACTACGCCTGTTACTCGTTGCCATTCCTCGAGTCGCAGTGAGCATGCACGGCCGTAACTCCCGGGTTCTTCCTCGTGTAGTACGGCACAGCGGGACGCCGGCGCATGCGTGGATACACTGGCACACCTCTGCCATGGCGTCTGGGCTTGGCTTGCATCTTGCTGCCCGGAAACAGGAAGAGGACATTACACCATCCCGTGCTATGCTCCACACACGCGACCCAAATGCTTATTGATTTCAGCTTAAATTGCTGTTCTGCCCTCATTATATTGACCATTACACAATACTGTAATCCACAGCCCTTCGTGTCTCTACAAAGTCCTGAGCCTGATCTGCATTGTCCGCACCTATAAAGCTACCGTCACCAGTCCAGTCTGAACCTGCACCTGTAATCTTGCACCCAAGTCCGCCCTCTGTTCCTGAATCTATCCTATCTGTTCCTGATCCAGAACCTGTTCTGTCTACCAGCCGTGCAGTCCAGATCCTGAACCTGTTCTGTCTAACCAGCCACACATCCTCCTGTTTACCAGTTCCTGGCCGGTTCTGCTACCCTGCCCCTTTGGGGGACAGTTGCTGCGTCTCTGGGGTCTGTCCTGGAGTGACACCTGGCGTCCACCTAGGTGCAGGGAGACTTTTAAAGCCTCAATGCTCCTCTGGGAAAAATGTAAATTGTCTCTTCAGAGAGGAAGAGGACCAGAACTCTAGTGCCACCTACAGGAAGTAGCAATCCTAAAAGTCAATAGTGAACCTTTAACGAGCCTTATCACATAACTTAGGATATGAACCAGAAATTCAATTTGCAGACACTGTGTCTCGGGGTACTGCCCCTCATCGCTGCAAAGTGTGATTTCTGGTTTGGCTGGGTTAGAGGCGTCAGACCGGTATCACCCAGCCAAACCAGAACTCACACTTTGCACTGACGAGGGGCAGTACCCTGAAACACAGTGTCTGTGTGGCGCCCCTGAGGGTTCAGTCGCCACAGGGGTACTGCACCTCAGATAGAGGTGTGGTATCTCCTCTCTCAGGTAAGGATGTAGCATCACACAGGACCCCACTTCACACTCAACACTACACCACTCCTGTCCTGTATGGGGCCTAAATGCACCAGGGTGCTGCCGCGGCCCAGGATAGAGGAGATGGGGGGTGAACCAAAAAGAGGGGGAACCAAGTAGTGGTTGAGGGTGGAGGAAACACTTACAGGAAGTACTTATAGAATCATATATAATAGGTGGCCATCTTAGAATCAAGGTCTTTGATTGTCAGTCTTCTGTCAGGGTCCAGCAAGAGTCTGTAGCTGGCTGAATATTCGTGGTCCTCGCTCTCTGGCCTTGAGACGAGGAGCGGGTCGGAGTTAACAAGTGTCTCTGCCCGGTCAGGGTCCCGTTCTAAGAAGGCCTTGGAGGGGAGCAGAGGAGGGTACGGACGGAGCGGAGTTGCCACCTGTACTCTTCACTGTGGCCTTGCCAGAGGGACTCCTGCCGCAAGAGGGGTGACCGGCCCCCGATATCTGACAGTGTACTTCACGTCACTGTTAGAAAAGCCCAGAGGCTTAGTGGATCCCAGGGGGATACGGACGGAGCGGAGTCGCCACCTGTATCTCTCTACCTGCATTTACCCAGTGGGACCCAGCCTTACATCACATTCATACCACACACAGTCAGGAGAGGACTCAGTGGGAGAATTTAGGAAGGAGAGGAACACCCCAGCGGGGTCTTGACAGGTGCTCCTGGTCTTCCTGGGGAGTGCTGAACCCCCTTCCTGGTGGCCGCAGCGCGCCGCGAGAAGCAGAAGGAAGCTTTGCAGCTGCTACTTCACCAAAGTGAGTAAAGCTTGGATGACTTCACTTACTGCCTCCGTTTGTTCATTCCTGCGAGGCACTGCACCCACCACAACTCTCCAGATCTTACCCACTGCCCTGAGGCCTACTCCGCCTGTGGGGAGTAGTACCAACCAAGCTGCCAGAACATCAGCCTCAGAGGACTATTGCAGCACTGGTGGCCTTCACCAGAAACAACAGGTGGCGTAGTCGAACAACCACTCATCCAAAAGCCCATTTTTTTTATGTGACAGCCTGGGCACGGACCGTGTGACAGCCACGACGACATCCCATACCACCACCATACATTGACCCGGCACCGAGTAACCCCACCGCTCAGGGAGGGCGAGTCATCTGCAAATTCAGTTTATGGTTCTGGCTTAGTCATGTGATAAGGCTCATTAAAGGGTCACTAGTGAATTTTAGGATTACTACTTCCCGTAGGTGGCACTAGAGTTTTAGTCCTCTTCCTCTCTGAAGAGACAATTTGAATATTTCCCAGAGGAACATTGTGGCTTTAAAAGTCTCTATACTCTTGCCACAGGATATATTAAAGCATCCTCTTTTGCTCCAATTCTCCTGCCATGTCTGCTACCATCACCATTTGGAGACACTGGGTGATTAAAAATGTGTACATTGCTTTATCTGTGATTTCTCTTAAATCACTAGAGCATTATATTCCTTATCTAAATATGTCATCATGAGATCAGAATGGGTTATTGACTCTAGCAGACATGTGGGAGTACCTCTCTATCATTTGATGGGATTATTAAAGGGTACCTGACAGCTGATACATGCTGCCTGTAGATCGGTCAGCATGTATCAGACACTGGCTGCACGACTTCTGCCATTCATGTGTAACTGTGAAACCCTGCTGCGTTTCAGAGGAAAACATGGTTTAATAGTCACAATGGACTGCAACCGTGGATAGGTCTCTCTCTATGCAGGGAGAGACCGCTCTCATTCCAGGGCAAGGTGTGGGGAGAAGCCATCAGCAACCCCCTGTCTGACTAGTCTCTTGTGCGACTCAGTGCCCGGTAGCTTTCAAACTATGTTTTTCTTTGAAATGCTATGACATTTCAGAGTTGAACTTATATGGCTGGAATCTTGCAGCCAATGACTGATACATGCTGCCGTTTGATCGGGCAGCATGTATCAGCTCTCAAGTTCCCTTTCGTCTCTTCAACAAGGATGGTTTTTACCATTATGTGCAGATTAAACACTTTTTTAATCTTTGGTTTTCCTTTACTCCAGTAATTCTTCCTTTACCTTTCAACACTTTTTTCTCCCAATAAACAATTCCTCAAAAAGGGTTTCTCAATTATGTACAAGTTGTTAAATGCCCCTCGGATGATTAGAAACTCCCTATATGGTAAAAAGGGAAGAGGGTTCATCCTTTCCATTTACATGAACGCAGTGGTATTGAGCTCTGGCTGGGTCTCAAAAAACAACTACATGTATTAATCCCTTATAGAATAACCTGATTTGGTATTTGACACCTGAAAGACTAACCCACTGTTCTTAAGGTATTCTCCTTTCTGCAGGAAATGTAAGTCATGCTTGGTGGTTTTGTCCAATAGTGAGTGAAATTCGAACTGATATTTTAAAACCTCTTTCTATGGTTACTAAATCTGACATCCAGGCGCATCCAGGTTTAGCGGTTCTGAATGTTGACATTGCAGATATTCCACTTGAGCTACGTTGGACAGTTACATAGATTCTTATATCGGCAAAGCAATGCTTACCCTCTAAGTGGAAATCTTCCCTAGTGCCCTTCATTTCTGACCTTAGTAGTAATGATGTACAATACAAAGTTATATTGTGGTACCGTGTTAGCCAGAAAAATCGATGTTAATACTTTTATGCCAAAAATGACAAAATTATTCTGAGAGTGAAACCTTTATTGGCTAACCAGAAAAAAAAATATATATGCAAACTTTCAGAGCACAGAGGCCCCTTCTTCAGGCATATTACAAATGAATTCATAAAGCCCCTGTCTCACATAGCGATCTCTCTAGCGAGATCGCTGCTGAGTCACGGTTTTGGTGACGCAACAGCGACCTCACCAGCGATGTCGCTATGTGTGACACTTTGCAGCGATCAAGCCCCTGCTGTGAGGTCGCTGATCGCTGCAGAATGTCCTGGACCATTTTTTGGTCGTTGGCCTCCCGCTGGCCAGCACACATCGCTGTGTGTGACCAGCGGGACCAACGATCAAAAAATGGTATCCATGGTAAACATTGGATTACTAGGGGCACGCGCGCACTTAGTAACCCGCTGTTTACCATGGATACCACTCTGCTACGGTGCGCGGGAGGTTACTGTTCACCTTAGCAGAGTCGTATCCATGATAAACATCGGGTTACTAAGTGCGCGTATGCCCCTAGTAACCCGATGTTTATCATGGATACGACTCTGCTAAGGTGAACGGTAACCTCCTGCGCACCGTAGCAGAGTGGTATCCATGGTAAACATCGGGTTACTAGGGGCACACGCGCACTTAGTAACCCGATGTTTATCATGGTTACGAGCCTGCTCCTGCTTCAGCAGCAGGCTGGTAACCGGGAGCAGTACATCGTAGAACGATTCTTTCCACGATATCGCTGTTCCCCTGATCGCTGGTGAGCCTGCCTGTTTGACAGCTCACCAGCGATGTATTAGCGACGCAGCAACGATCCTTGACAGGTCGTATCGTTGTCGGGATCGCTGCTGCATAGCTTAGTGTGACGGGGCCTTAAGACACAAGGCACAACATTTGAGGGATGTTACCGCAAGACATTTGTTCATGAGGTGTAAGGGGTGATGCCTCCTACTGATAAGTTAGGGAGAGCAAATTAGTTTTTTTTGTTGCAAAATGAGAGGCCTTGGGAATGTTTAATTATCTGGAGGTGTGAATTGTGTCCATGTAGTGAGTCATAAACCGAGGTGTTATGTAGTAAAATAAACTCATTTTCACCATGAAACTGGCAAATGAAATTGAAAAATATGGTCCCTGTGGTCATCCTAGTCTTTGGCTACTTCTGCTATTGAGTCTTTTGTTTGCTATTTTCTTTACCTCCTCCCCCACCAAATCTTTCATCTCCCCTCATTTTTTTCTTCCTCTTCTCTTATTTTACTCATCCTGGACAGGCTGATATATGATGGTGTTTTCCATATCACATTATATGATACATACTACACTTACATTTTATATTTGCTACCTACGTGCTAGCAGATGTTTTCTTGTAACTGCTTGTTCTTGCACTTCTGTTATCTTGCTATACTTTTAATTAATCATAATAAAAATCTATAGCAAAAAAAAAGCTGCCATTTTCTGAGACCTGTAACATTTTTATTTTCCATCAGTGGAGCTGTGTGGGATCTTGTTTTTTGCATCTTGAGCTGGCTTATAGCACTGTATGACTTTTCGCACAGGAAAAAATAATAATTGGACTGGGCCAAGTAATAGAAGTTTTATTTTTTTAATTGTGAAACCAGGACAATTTCAACGCCACTAAAATAGGATCTGCTTTTTAGCAGACTGGATCAACTTTGCCACAGTAAAAACCTTTGGTGGACTCTGCCTGCCAACCAAAAATATATATAGGTTTGACTATGCGTACAAGCTGAATTTGACCGCCACTGACGTGGTAGCTGGCTTATAGCACTGTATGACTTTTGGCACAGGAAAAAATATTTTTTGGACTGGGCCTAGTAATAGAAGTTTTTATTTTTTTACTGTGAAACCAGGTAAAGTTCAACACCAATAAAATAGTATCTGCCTTTTAGCAGACTGGATCAACTTTGCCACAGTGAAAAACCTTTGGTGGACTCTGCCTGCCAACAAAAATATACATAGGTTTGAAGGTGCGCACAAGCTGAATTTGACCGCCACTGACATAGTAGCTGGCTTACAGCACTGTATGACTTTTGGCACAGGAAAAAATATTTTTTAGACTGGGCCTAGTAAGAGAAGTTGTTTCTTTTTTTTACTGTGAAACCAGGACAAGTTCAACACCACTAAAATAGGATCTGCCTTTTAGCAGACTGGATCAACCTTGCCACAGTGAAAAACCTTTGGCGGACTCTGTCTGCCAACCAAATATATATATATAGGTTTGACTGTGCGTACAAGCTGAATTTGACCGCCACTGACGTTGTAGCTGGCTTATACCACTGTATGACTTTTGGCACAGGAAAAAATATTTTTTGGACTGGGCCTAGTAAGAGAAGGTTTTTTTTTTTTTTACTGTGAAACCAGGACAAGTTCAACCCCACTAAAATAGGATCTGCCTTTTAGCAGACTGGATCAACTTTCTTACTTCAAAGAAAGAATTGTCTGCGATCCCCTGCTGTAATGTCTGTAGACTTTTTACTACTTCCCCTCCCCAACCCCCACTCCCTCCCAGCCCAGAGGATGTGGTATATTCAGACCACGTTCCTGCACGGTCAGACACAGCCATTACCCAGTACACGGCAGGGGCACATTTATAAGATTATCTCAGCACAGGAACATTTTTTTTTAACCCATCCAATTCTGGAAATTATTATTCCAAGATCTATTGACTAAAATTAACTTTTAAGTTGTCTCTTCCCCTTGTCTCTCAACTCCTTTTAACTTGTTTCTTCAGAATTCCCTCTAGGTGTCTTGATTGGATTCAGATGAATTCTTGGCCACTGCAAATGCAACATACAGTACAGACCAAAAGTTTGGACACACCTTCTCATTTAAAGATTTTTCTGTATTTTCATGGCTTTGAAAATTGTACATTCACACTGAAGGCATCAAAACTATGAATTAACACATGTGGAATTATATACTTAACAAAAAAGTGTGAAACAACTGAAAATATGTCTTATATTCTAGGTTCTTCAAAGTAGTCACCTTTGCTTTGATGACTGCTTTGCACACTCTTGGCATTCTCTTGATGAACTTCAAGAGGCAGTCACCGGAAATGGTTTTCACTTCACAGGTGTGCCCTGTCAGGTTTAATAAGTGGGATTTCTTGCCTTATAAATAGGGTTGGGACCATCAGTTGTGTTGTGCAGAAGTCTGGTGGATACACAGCTGATAGTCCTACTGAATAGACTGTTAGAATTTGTATTATAGCAAGAAAAAAGCAGCAAAGTAAAGAAAAACGAGTGGCCATCATTACTTTAAGTAATGAAGGTCAGTCAGTCCGAAAAATTGGGCAAACGTTGAAAGTGTCCCCAAGTGCAGTTGCAAAAACCATCAAGCGCTACAAAGAAACTGGCTCACAAGAAGACCGCCCCAGGAAAGGAAGACCAAGAGTCACCTCTGCTTCTGAGGATAAGTTTATCTGAGTCACCAGCCTCAGAAATCGCATGTTAACAGCAGCTCAGATTAGAGACCAGGTCAATGCCACACAGATTTCTAGCAGCAGACACATCTCTACAACAACTGTTAAGAGGAGACTTTGTGCAGCAGACCTTCATGGTAAAATAGCTGCTAGGAAACCACTGCTAAGGACAGGCAACAAGCAGAAGAGACTTGCTTGGGCTAAAGAACACAAGGAATGGACATTAGACCAGTGGAAATCTGTGCTTTGGTCTGATGAGTCCAAATTTGAGATCTTTGGTTCCAACCACTGTGTCTTTGTACGATGCAGAAAAGGTGAACGGATGGACTCTACATGCCTGGTTCCCACCATGAAGGAGGATGTGTGATGGAGGGGGGGGGGGGTGCTTTGCTGGTGACACTGTTGGAGATTTATTCAAAATTGAAGGCATACTGAACCAGCATGGCTACCACAGCATCTTGCAGCGGCATGCTATTCCATCCGGTTTGCGTTTAGTTGGACCATCATTTATTTTTCAACAGGACAATGACGCCAAACACACCTCCAGGCTGTGTAAGGGCTATTTGACCAAGAAGGAGAGTGATGGGGTGCTATGCCAGATGACCGGGCCTCCACAATCACCAGACCTGAACCCAATCGAGATGGTTTGGGGTGAGCTGGACCGCAGAGTGAAGTCAAAAGGGCCAACAAGTGCTAAGCATCTCTGGGAACTCCTTCAAGATTGTTGGAAGACCATTTCCGGTGACTACCTCTTGAAGCTCATCAAGAGAATGCCAAGAGTGTGCAAAGCAGTCATCAAAGCAAAAGGTGGCTACTTTGAAGAACCTAGAATATAAGACAAATTTTCAGTTGTTTCACTCTTTTTTGTTAAGTATATAATTCCACATGTGTTAATTCATAGTTCTGATGCCTTCAATGTGAATTTACAATTTTCATAGTCATGAAAATACAGAAAAATCTTTAAATGAGAAGGTGTGTCCAAACTTTTGGTCTGTACTGTATGTGTGTTTTGATTCATTGTCGTCATGTTGGAAACTTGTATGTCTAACAAGGGCACAGAGATATGGTAGTATCTTTTCTTTCCTTAAAGAGCAGTACATCTTTGAACTCATTATACCTTCATTGAAATGTAGCTCCCCAACACCAGCCGTACTCCTACAGCTCCGCATAAGGACACTGCTGCCACCATGTTTTTTGTTTTTATTCCTTGAGAAAGGCGTCGGTCCGGCGCAGAAACGCGTTGGTATTAATAAAAACTGTCTTGGAATCCGAAGCCTCTTCATTCCCGCAGCGCAGCCCACCTAAACGTGCCAGCTTCCAATTTTTACAATTACCTCTGGAAGAACCATTTCCTCCAGCCACGGGGCAGCGGCTTTTGATGCATTTATAGGTGTTGTGCCTGCACACAACACCTTTAGGTGAGTGATACCATTGATTATACCTACCCCTTGCCAGACGGTATTGCACTATTTTGTGTGCGCTTTTGTCCCTCTCCAGAGCTTCTCATGTTTTACTGTAGGCATTCTGCATTTTGAAAAATGCATGATGCCTACCGAGAAACATGGTGATGGCAGCAGTGTCCTAATGTGGGGCCGCATGAGTGTTGCTGATGCTGGACAGCTACATTTCATTGTAGATATCAAGAGTTCATACTGTACTGGACTATATTGAAATATAGCTTTGATCTAAAACACACATATGTTGCATTTCTGAAGAACAGATTGAAAATGATTCAGTGAGTATGTCTTCTAATCTGAACCCAAATGAAACACCTATGGGGAATTATGAAGAGAGAAGTTGAGCATCACACTCCATCCAGCAACCAAGCTCTAAAAAATTAGTTTTTATGTCGCTAAGGGGTTTATTTTACTCCTAGAAGACTTGGTGCGGTCTTTAGAAATCGTGAAAGTAAGCCAAAATACAAGATTTAATGTTTTTTTTATGTGGAATGCATTCATTTTTGCATCAACTAATTTGAGTACAACTGAAGATTTTGCCATGAAAGTTACAATATTAACCTTACTTTCTTGTTTTGGGTTAAAAAAAATGTTCTGTGAAACTTAGTCTTGTCAAAACGTTTGACATTGTTGTTTCCAATGACCTTTTAAGTGGCGTCTACTCCTTTGTGGTAAGCATGGAATATACAGCATATGTATATACAGAATGTATATATTATTTTTTCACCCTGACTAATAAGTGTTTCATTACTATACAGATGCAGATTTGGAAGAAGACCTTGATTTGTCACCAATAGGAATGTACTGCCCATTACCATTCTGTGTTTATTAACCCTGGAAATCCCAGCCCCAGCCAGGACCATTGTCCGCACCACTCCCTGCTGTTTAACCTCCTAAATGCCACCATCAGTAGAGATAACAGCATTTAGAAGGCAGGGGAGGGAGAGGGCTCCCTCTACTACCTGATTGAAACTTCCGCAACATCATTGCACTGATCGTTGTGATGGTAACTCACGGTCGTCATGATGACCTTTGGTTCAGTTAGCTATGGTGGCCCGTTAGACCGTGTCAGGAGCATGGTCTAAAAGGCGTTCTGTCAGTGTAAGGATATTTTCACAAGTTGCGTTTTTGCTGCTTTTGTAAAAAAGTTGCTTACAAAAAGTGGGTTTTGCTGCGCTTTTCAGAATCCCAAAGTTCAGCTTTGCTTCCACCACAGGAGCATGAACAATACAAGATGTTAGGTAACCAATGCAAGATATATGTGAAATCATAAAACCATTTTTGGAAAAGGTTAATTTTATCAAATTATTTAGTGGAAAAAGATTTTTATGTCTAAACAAAAAAATAGTGACTATTCTGATCAAAAAAAGTTTATATGAATTAGTGAAAAAAAGTACACATTTACAAATGTAACAGGCAGGTGGGTTTGAATTGGTCGGGCATAGTTTACTTAAGACATCAGCAGAGCATTGAGTTTACAGAACACTGTTTCTTTTCACGCATTGGCCAGCCCTTGAGTTGGTCAGGTATTGTTCAGTTTCACAACTTGGTCAGCCAGTGTTTAATTTACACATGTTACTAATTTAATTAAACTGTACTAATCCTAAGGACAGAGCATCAATTTTAGTATTTGGTCAGTATTTCTATTATACCTTTTCTCTGATTGTTCCTCATCTGGTTATGGCTTCCATTCCTGATAAAAAAAAAATGTAACAGACTTCAACATAGTGCCCATCAGTTCTGTTGACCATGGGCCCACCATGCAGTATGAATGCAGATCGCCGAAGGGTTTCCATGACTGCCGGATGCCCACTTTTTAAAATAATGTGGCGGTCAGAAAATTGTTGACAAAATCCAAATTGTTTTTGTTATTTAGCGGTGCTAAACTTAAAAAAAGAAAATGCGGAAATACTGTTTTTTCCTCACCGTTTCCACTTATTTCATAGAACAAATGGTGTTCTGCACATAACAAGCCCTCTTGCAGCTATGTTGAAATATAAAAAGGTTATGGCTCTTATTAGAAGGAGAGTAAAAGACTAAGTTACACTATTCTGGGAAAAAGCTCTATGTCTACCTTGTTGCGACCTGCAGCTCAGGGTTCGTTATCTTACGAATGACGCGTGTAACAGATTCCTTTGACAAAGGTCCACTTCACACATCTGTATAATACTGGTACCGTAAAAAATGGTACCTTGTCATCAGTATTTTGGATCATCATGCCATCAGTTTATCATCCATGTGCCATCTATTTTTTTCCACTATGATTTAACCACTTTACAGCCTGTGCCGTATTTGTACGCAACAGGCTGTAACCCCCGGTTCAGTAACCCCCGGTTCAGTGAGGGCTCCGGCACTGGCCCACACTGAACCGGGCACATGTCAGCTGATTCTTACAGCTGACATGTGCCTGCAACAGCTGCGGGTGGAATCGCGATCCATCCGCGGCTGTTAACATGTTAAATGCCGCTGTCAACCTCTGACAGCGGCATTTAATATCGCCGCCGCGGAAGCGCGTCACTTACCCCGCCCATCGGTGATCTCGTCACGTGATCGCGGGTCACCGATGCGTGGGCATGACAACACTAGGTCTGCAGCAGACTCCAGTGGTTGTCATGAGTTGATCGCTATGAGCGCCACCTAGTGGTTGACGTTCATAGCACAGGACCATTTCTGCTACATAGAGGTGATCTGCTGATCACCTCTATGTAGCAGAGGCGATCAGACAAGTGCTGCTTCTAGTCTCCTATGGAGATTATAGAAGCAAGCAAGAAGTGAAAAAAAAATGTTTTTAAAAAAATTAAAAAAATATAAAAGTTTAAATCCCCCCCCTTGCGCCCCATTCAAAATAAAATAATACCCCACATACACATATTTGGTATCGCCACGGTCAGAATCGCCCAATCTATCAATATAAAAAAAAATAATAATTTGATCAGAAAAAGGCGTAACGAAAAAAAAAATCTAAGCGCCAAAATTACGTTTTTTGGTCGCCACAGCATTACAATAAAATGCAATAACAGGCGATCAAAGCATCGCATCTACCCCCACCCTACTTCAGCTCGGCGCGCAAAAAATAAGTCCTCACCCAGCCCCAGATCCCAAAAAATGGAGATGCTACGGGTCTTGGAAAATGGCGTTTTTTTTTTTTTGTTTTTTTTAGCAAACTTTGGAATTTTTTTTCACTACTTAAATAAAAAAGAACCTATACATGTTTAGTGTCTACGAACTCGTAATGACCTGGAGAATAATAATGGCTGGTCAGTTTTAGCATTCAGTGAACGTGGTAAAAAAATAAAAAAAAAACATCTGTGGTATTGCACTTTTTTTGCAATTTCACCGCACTTGGAATTTTTCTCCCGTTTTCCCGTACATGACATGGTAAAACTAGTAATGGCGTTGAAAAGTACAACTCGTCCCGCCAAAAATAAGCCCTCACACGGCCATATTGACCAAAGAATAAAAACGCTATGGTTCTGGGAACAAGAGGAGCAAAAAACGAAAATGCAAAAACGGAAAATCCCAGTGTTGGGGTTAAGAAGTATCAACTACAAAGCTTCCCCTATACTTTGCAATGTTCAAAAGAGTGGAAGCTTTATTAGCTGCAAAGGGAGATCATCTCCATATTTAGCCCTTTACCCCAAAAGGTGGTTTGCACGTTAATGACCAGGCGATTTTTTACAATTCTGACCATTGTCACTTTATGAGGTAATAACTCTGGAACGCTTCAATGGATCCCACTGATTCTGATATTCTTTTTTCGTGACATATTGTACTTCATGATAGTGGTAACATTTCTTCGATATGACGTGCGTTACTGTGCAAAATTTTCAAAGTTTTCGCCAAATTTCCGATTTTTTTCACAATTTTTAAAATGTGAAATTTCATGCCCTTAAATCAGAGAGATATGTCACACAAAATAGTTAATAAATAACATTTCCCACTTGTCTACTTTACGTCAGCACAATTTTGGAAGCAAATTTTTTTTTGTTAGGAAGTTATAAGGGTTAAATTTGACCAGCGATTTCTCATTTTTCCAATAACCTTTACAAAACCATTTTTTAGGGACCACATCCAATTGGAAATGACTTTGAGGGGCCTTTATGACAGAAAAGTACCCAAAAGTGACACCATTCTAAAAACTGCACCCCTCAAGGTGCTCATAACCAGATTCAAGAAGTTTATTAATCCTTCAGGTGCTTTACAGGAATTTTTGGAATGTGGAAGAAACCAATGAACATTTAACATTTTTTCGCAAAATTTTTTTCTTTAGACCCATTTTTTTTTCTATTTTTGCAAGGGTAACATGGACCCCAAAAACTGTTGTGTAATTTCTCCTGAGTACGCTGACAACCCATATGTGGGGAAAAAACACTGTTTGGGGACACGGCAAAGTTCAGAAGGGAAGGAGCACTGTGTGACTTTTTGAATGCAAAATTGGCTGGAATCTAGAGCGTATGCCATGTCGTGTTTGGAAAGCCCCTGGTGCACCTAAACAGTGGAAATCCCACACAAGTGAAACCATTTTGGAAACTAGACCCCTCAAGGATTTTATAAAGGGGTATAGTGAACATTTTGAACCCAGAGGTACAACACAGAATTTGATAACATTAGGTCATCATATTGAATAAGTTGTCATTAGTCTAGAGTGCAAGTGCTCGCTACTTGAGTTTGCATCGGGTGCTTTTGAAAAAATTCCAACCCCAACACTAACACTAAACCCAACCCTAACACTGACCTCGACCCTAACTCTAACCCTACCCCTAACCGTAAATTTAATCCTAGAGTTTATTTTTTACGCCGTTCGTCGTGCGGCATAAGTGATTAGGTGTCAGTGTGATTACAGAAATACCAGATTTATAGCGGGTTTTAATGTTTGGCAGCTGTCACACTAAAAAGAATTGTTTTCTCCTTCCCCCATGACGGCACCACGGAGAGAGGGGATCCACGCTTCAAGGACAGGAAACCTACAGATAAAAAGGGCGGTACCTCTCTCCTGCATCAGTTGGTTTCCTGTCCTTGACGGAGACCTACAGGAGAAGGAAGAAAAGGAAAAGGGAAAGAAAAAAGAAAAGAAGACTACGGACTTACCAGGCCCGGCCAGACCGGTTCAGGCAGCGGGTGTTCCCTGCCTCGGCAGGTGCGGTGTCCTGTAGCGCCACCGCTGGGGTCAGTGGGCCTCTAGGGAGGCGCAGCGCAGGAGAGGATTGGAACCGCCGTGTTCTCCAGTGGTCGGGGCCCAGGTTGGTAAGTATGAAGGGACTTCCGGGACCCAGGTCGGTGAGCATGCCTGGGCTTCCGGGGCCCAGGTCGGTGAGCATGCCTGGGCTTCCGGGGCCCAGGTCGGTGAGCATGCCTGGGCTTCCGGGGCCCAGGTCGGTGAGCATGCCTGGGCTTCCGGGGCCCAGGTCGGTGAGCATGCCTGGGCTTCCGGGGCCCAGGTCGGTGAGCATGCCTGGGCTTCCGGGGCCCAGGTCGGTGAGCATGCCTGGGCTTCCGGGGCCCAGGTCGGTGAGTATGCCTGGGCTTCCGGGGCCCAGGTCGGTGAGTATGCCTGGGCTTCCGGGGCCCAGGTCGGAGAAAATGTGCCTGGGCTTCCGGGGCCCAGGTCGGAGAAAATGTGCCTGGGCTTCCGGGGCCCAGGTCGGAGAAAATGTGCCTGGGCTTCCGGTGACCATTGCGAAGAGCGCGCCGAATGCCTCCCTGATGTCTGAGGAGTCGGCGTGTCAGGGAGAGCGCGCCCGCCCGCTGGATGCCTCCCCACTGGAAGTGCCGCGATGCCCTCTGGGAGCAACGCGCTTGAACGCACGAGGGAACCGGGGGACGGTCTGCCCAGCAGAAAGAAGCGTTGGGGGGGCGGAATGGACTTCCCTGTGGGTGGGCGTCCCCCATGCTGGAGGGCAGCCGGCCAGATAGGGGGGCGGAGCCCTATAGAGGTTAAATTACCGGGAATGCACCAGGGAAGTGCTTCCTGGCACACTCTGGCCTTTCAGCTAAGAGCGAGCAGGAGCTACAGGAGGTGCAGTCCCTGCACCACCGCTCACCTACAACTCCGCAATATGGGAAGCGTACGAAAGGACCCCCCAGTGACCCTTCAAGCCAACACAGCGGTGGAAGCAGACGGTCTGGCAAGTCTTCGCAACGCGGCAAGGACTCCCAGTAGCTGGGTCTTTCCTCGAGGTTGACGCCACGCTGAAAGGGTTCCTCTTCAAATCCGGTATTCCCTCTTACAGCGGGTCGGTAAATGATCTTCGTGAAAGCTCACTTGTAATGTGGGACAACCCCTCTCCTTTCTTCTCTCTTCAGGTAAGGAAGGTAAGTGATCTTCGTGAAAGCTCACTTGTAACGTGGGACACCCCCTCTCCTTTCTTCTCTCTTCAGGGAAGGAAGAGTACGGGCAAGTCCAAACACAGGACCTGTGCGCTTTGGCAAGAGGATCTGCCCACCACATGGCAAAAAAAGACTACAAAACTCGTGCATTGAACAAACAATTTGTGAGGAGCCACTAAGTTCGCCTCATAGCTCAGATCACTGATTAAATCCCAGGTCGAGGATACCTTCAAGTCCCTGTAGAAGGGGGGGAGAAAAGAGAAAAAAACAGGAATCTATCCCCTGTATCAGGATCTAGCAGTTCGGACGGGGAGATGGTAGACTCAGATTCGTCCTGCTTATCTTCGTCCTCGTCATCTTCTGAGGGTGGGGGTCGTTGCTGTTTCCCTATAGAGGGTACGGATAATTTAATTAAGGCAGTCAGGTCCATTCTGGGGTTGGTAGATCCTCGCCCTAAGAAATCAGTCCAGGATATAATGTTTAGTAGCCTGGAACAGAAGAAAAGAAGATCTCTTCCTCTCAATGATAAAGTCCACTCCCTGATTAAGAGAGAATGGAAAAAGCCGGAAAGGAAGGGCCTGTTGTTCCCTAAGAGAAAATATCCCTTTGAGGATCCGGTATGCTCCTTCTGGGGGGAAGGCGCCAAAGTTAGACGTGGCAATAGCTAAAGGCTCTAAAAAATTTTCCCTGCCATTTGAAGACATGGGGGTGCTAAAAGACCCAATTGTCAAAAAAGCGGACTCCTTCCTGAAAGGAGCTTGGGAGGCGGCAGGAGGAGGGTTAAAACCCGCAGTGGCAGCCACATGTACGGCCAGACCTTTAATGGTCTGGCTAGATCAGCTAGAGGCGCAACTTAGAAACAAAATGTCAAGGGATAACATACTAGGCTCCATCCCAGTAATGAAGGGCGCAGCAGCTTGTTTGGCTGACACATCAGCCGAATCCGTCAGACTGGCAGCCAGGGCTGCGAGCTTCTCTAACGCAGCCAGGCGGGTCCTCTGGCTTAAATTCTGGCCAGGTGACCTCCAAACCAAATCTAGACTGTGTTCCATTCCTTGCAAGGGGGAATTCCTATTCGGATCTACTCTGGATGATATCCTTGACAAAGCTGGGGACAACAAGAAACGCTTCCCCGCCCTCTACGGTACTTCATACAGGAAGTCCTTTCGGAGCTGGAAATTTATGTGCAGGAAACCACCCAAAGATGAGGATAGGAAGAAAAAGGCCAAAGAGTTTATGTTTAACAGGCCCCCCAGCGGTAACAGGAAGCCCGCCCAATGAGAGTCAGCCCCGGGTGTGGGGGGGGGGGGACTTCTTCTTTTCCTCACAGCCTGGAAAAAAATATCGAACAGCCCTTGGATTTTAGACCTGATAAAAACATGACTAAAATTCCAGTTCCACTCCATTCCCCGTCTGACCTTTGTCATAACCCCCATGAGGTCATCAGGGGTAGAACAACTAGCACTAGAACAGGAAATTCTAGGCCTAATAGAGAAAGCAGTCCTCTATGAAGTACCTGCACAGGAGGAAGGCAAAGGATTCTACTCCCCTCTGTTCCTCAGGAAAAAAACAGACCGGACATTAAGGACAATTGTAAACCTGAAAAAATAGAACAAATTTCTAAAAGTGCAAACCTTCAAAATGGAGTCAATAAAGTCGTCAGTGAAATTATTGTTCCCAGACTGTTTTATGGCTGTCCTGGATCTCAAAGACGCCTATTATCACGTCCCCATACACAGAGACTACCAGAAATTCCTGAGAGTAGCAATATCGCTGAAAGGAGTAGTCAAACACTACCAGTATAAGGCCATCCCCTTCGGTCTTGCGATAGCTCTAAGGGTTTTCACCAAAATAGTGGCAGAGGTAATTGCCCATCTGAGGGAGCAAAACATCCTGATCACCCAGTACCTGGACGATCTGCTAATAATAGGCAACTCGTTCAACCATTGCAAGGACCATCTAGCAAGGGTCATGGGTTCCTTGACGAATTTAGGCTGGCTTCTGAACCTAAAAACGTCCAGGTTGGAGCAGGATCAAGTGCAAGAATATCTAGGTATCCTTTTAGATTCGAGGAATCAGGAATGCAGTCTCCCGGCAGGGAAAATACAGAACATGATAGTGTGTCACCCCAGGCCTGGATGCCACAAATATTAAAGGCTGTGTCTGAGAGCAGGAGGGAGGTTCCCTGGTCAGGGACAATTAGCATGCAGCACCTCCTGTCCCAGGCCAGTAGGGGGAGCAGGCTGCCCCTATAAAAGCTGGAACTGGGGGCAGGGTTAGATTGACAAGAACCCACTTCTGAAGTGTCCAGAAGGGTTCTCAGAGAAGAGGGACAGGTCAGCAGCAGCTGAGGAGTTCGTGAGGCAGAGGAGAGACTGCGAGCCAGGGACAGAGGCGACGAGATCCGGTCCTGGCTGAGAGAAGCACACAACCGGACATTGGGGTCCGAGGCTGTCAGGGTTGCAAGCCCAGCAGCAGAGAACCAACCCGCGAGGGATTTCAGGTCCCTTGGCCTAAGAAGCCTGGAGGCTCCACCACACAGAGGGACCAGTACAGCAAGGAGAAGCAAAAGGTACCTAAGGCCCGAGTCGCAAGCCATACAGGCGAAGTACACAGCCAGCTCAGGGACGTGGGATATTACACCACGAAAAGGGGGATAGTAAGCAAGACCAGTGGGGCTCGCCCGAATGCTCTCAGATACCCAGGCCCACTCCTAACCGGTACTCCTGTTGGGTCATTAATAATACCTGCAATAAAGACCCTGGACTGTTTGAAGCGGACTCTGAACTCTTACTATTCCGGCCTGCACTATCACCCCCAGCATTCACCTACTCTGCCCTGAGGCTACACTCTTCCCGTGGGAAATTATCCTACCCCTGTGCTGCACACCAACACCAGCCTCAGCGGTCTGCCTTGCAGCGGCGGTCATCCCTGACCGCAATCCACGGGTGGCGTAGTCGGACATTCCAGAACACTGATAAATAGACTGCCACAATTTTGTCTGACCACCCTGAGCCACGGGATCGGGTTGCCACTACTACTCCCAGCATCGTACAGAAGCCCGGTTCGGGGTACCCCACGGCCCAGGGGGCGAGTCAATAGCCCGGATATCTCATGTGAAGGACCATCCCTCTATGACTCTGCAGGGAGCAATGTCCCTTCTAGGTTCATTGACTGCTTGTATCCCGGGGGTCCGTTGGGCTCAGTTGCACACCAGGGACTTGCAATGGGAAATCTTGGGGGCAGAAAAGTCACTAAAAGGGCGCTTAGAAGGTCTGCTAATTTTGTCATCAAAAACCTTGCTTTCCCTAACATGGTTGACGGAGGTGGACAATTTAACCAGAGGCATTCCAGGGACAATCTCAGCGTCGCAGGTCTTAACTACAGATGCAAGCCCCAGGGGATGGGAGGCTCACCTAAACGACCAAATAGCTCAGGGGGGTCTGGTCAGAGGATTTGGAAGTGGTATCTTCCAACATGAAGGAACTTCTGGCAGTAAAATTCGCGGCCTCAAAATTCCTAAACACCCTACAGGGACACCATGTAAGGGTTTTTTCAGACAACAGTGTAGTAGTGGCATATTTAAATTGCCAGGGGTAGACCCGGTCCCACTCTCTACTACAGGTGTGAAAATCCAACCTCCAGGTAGCAGAGAACAATTTGGAGTCCTTGTCTGCACTCCATATAAAAAGAAAAGAAAATATCACAGCAGACTTCCTGAGCAGGACCCAGCTGAGACAGGGCGAATGGGAGCTGAATCAGTTGGTGTTCAACCAACTCACGGAATTGTGGGGGAACCCCTCCATAGACCTATACGCCAACTGGCAGAACAAAAAAGTGGACATATTCTGCTCAATCAACCCCAAGGGGAACCCAGCGGCATTAGATGCCTTCTCAATCCCATGGAACCACCAGCTAGCCTATGCCTTTCCTCCGATCGCTCTGATTCCGGCGGTTCTGAGGAAGGTCAGGGAAGACAGGGTAAACATAATTCTGATAGCCCCCTTCTGGTCGAAGAGGCCCTGGTTTTCCTGGCTGAGGATAATGTCCACCTCCGACCCCTGGGTTCTTCCGGAGATTCCGGATGTCCTTTTCCAGGGACCGGTCCTCCACCCTCAGGTAGCAAATCTACACTTGACAGCCTGGATTTTGAGAGGGCGCTATTAAGGGATAGAGGGTTTTCCCCGAATTTAATCTCCACTCTACTACAGAGTAGGAAACCTGTAACCACCAGACTTTACGGTAAAACCTGGAAAAAAATTCTCTCATTTGCGGGGTCGAAGGTACTAGGGGAGGCCCCTATTACTTCCATCTTAGAGTTCCTGCAAAAGGGGTTGGAGCGGGGTCTGGCCACAAGCACTCTAAAGTTTCAGGTTGCAGCACTAGGAGCCCTATACAACTGCGACCTGGCCAGAAATAGGTGGATTTCTAGGTTCATCAAGGCATCACACAGGTCTAGGCCCATCCCCTCCCATATTACTCCTCCTTGGGACTTAAATTTAGTTCTTTCAGGCCTAACTAAACATCCCTTTGAACCTTTAAGGAATGCATCTCTAAAAGTCCTATCTCTTAAGACCTCTCTCTTAGTAGCCCTCACATCGGCACATAGAGTTAGGGACATACAAGCCTTATCAGCAGGGCCCCCCTTTACACAAATTCTAGAGCACAGGGTGACGCTTAGGACTGACCCAGCATACCTTCCTAAGGTGGGATCACACTTCCATAGATCGCAGGAGGTCACCCTCCCTTCATTTTGCTCGAATCCCAAAAATTGGGGGGAAGAAAACCTTCACACCTTAGATGTCAGTAGGTGCATTATCCAGTACTTAGAGGCCACAAAGGAGTATAGGAAGGACATGTCTCTTTTTGTGTGCTTCCAGGGTCCTCGGAAAGGATGGGACAGGAAGGGACAGAAAGCTTCCAAGGGCACACTGGCAAGGTGGATAAGGGACGCAATCTCCCTGGCATACTCATCTAGTGGGGAGAACGCCCCGGAGGATTTAAAGGCTCACTCGACTAGGACAGTGGCAGCCTCCTGGGCGGAGAAAGCCGGTGCTTCAATTGAACAGATATGTAGAGCTGCAACCTGGTCTTCCCCTTCATTCTTTAAGCACTACCGACTGGATCTAACCTCTTCTTCGGACCATACCTTTGGTAGAAGGGTTCTGGAAGCGGTGATCGCTCCCTAAACGACACTTCTCTGCAATTCTCTCTGTGGTGCCGTCATGGGGGAAGGAGAAAGACGTAGTTACTTACCGGTAACGGGATTTCTCAGAGCCCATGACGGCACCCGTACATTACCTCCCTTCAATCATGGGTGTGCACATTTAATTATTACCTATGTTTAGTCACAAGGTGTGTCTGGTAAACTTATTAAAAAATGTTAAAAATTTGTGTTACTAACCTGGGGGTCCTCTCTGTGCTCTGTAAACAACTGATGCAGGAGAGAGGTACCGCCCTTTTTATCTGTAGGTTTCCTGTCCTTGAAAGCCTGAGTAATAACAAGCACATAGTGATCAAACCAGCGGACAAGGGGGGGCGCTACGGTCATCATGGACCGGACAACCTACAGTGCTGGCCAAAAGTATTGGCATCCCTGCAATTCTGTCAGATAATACTCAGCTTCTTCCTGAAAATGATTGCAATCACAAATTCTTTGGTATTATTCTCTTCATTTAATTTGCTTGCAAGGAAAAAACACAAAAGAGAATGAAGCAAAAATCAAATCATTGATCATTTCACACAAAACTCCAAAAAAGGGCCGGACAAAAGTATTGGCACCTAATACTTGGTTGCACAACCTTTAGCCAAAATAACTGCGAACAACCGCTTCCGGTAACCATCAATGAGTTTCTTACAATGCTCTGCTGGAATTGTAGACCATTCTTCTTTGGCAAACTGCTCCAGGTCCCTGATATTTGAAGGGTGCCTTCTCCAAACTGCCATTTTGAGATCTCTCCACAGGTGTTCTATGGGATTCAGGTCTGGACTCATTGCTGGCCACCTTAGAAGTCTCCAGTGCTTTCTCTAAAACCATTTTATAGTGCTTTTGGAAGTGTGTTTTGGGTTATTGTCCTGCTGGAAGACCCATGACCTCTTAGGGAGACCCAGCTTTCTCACACTGGGCCCTACATTATGCTACAAAATTTGTTGGTAGTCTTCAGACTTCATAATGCCATGCACACGGTCAAGCAGTCCAGTGCCAGAGGCAGCAAAGCAACCCCAAAACATCAGGGAACCTCCGCCATGTTTGACTGAAGGGACCGAGTTCTTTTCTTTGAATGCCTCTTTTTTTTTCCTGTACACTCTATGTTGATGCTTTTTCCAAAAAAGCTCTACTTTTGTCTCATCTGACCAGAGAACATTCTTCCAAAACGTTTTAGGCTTTCTCAGGTAAGTTTTGGCAAACTACAGCCTGGCTTTTTTATGTCTCGGGGTAAGAAGTGGGGTCTTCCTGGGTACCCTACCATACAGTCCCTTTTCATTCAGACGCCGACGGATAGTACGGGTTGACACTGTTGTACCCTGGGACTGCAGGGCAACTTGAACTTGTTTGGATGTTAGTCGAGGTTTTTATCCACCATCCGCACAATCTTGCGTTGAAATCTCTCGTCAATTTTTCTTTTCCGTCCGCATCTAGGGAGGTTAGCCACAGTGCCATGGACTTTAAACTTCTTGATGACACTATGCACGGAAGACACAGGAACATTCAGGTCTTTGGAGATGGCCTTGTAGCTTTGAGATTGCTCATGCTTCCTCACAATTTGGTTTCTCAAGTCCTCAGACAGTTCTTTGGTCTTCTTTCCTTTCTCCATGCTCAATGTGGTACACACAAGGACGCAGGACAGAGGTTGAGTCAACTTTAATCCATGTTAACTGGCTGCAAGTGTGACTTAGTTATTGCCAACACCTGTTAGGTGCCACAGGTAAGTTGCAGGTGCTGTTAATTACACGAATTAGAGAAGCATCACATGATTTTTCAAAGGGTGCCAATACTTTTGTCCACCCCCTTTTTTAGGTTTGGTGTGGAATTATATCCAATTTGGCTTTAGGACAATTCTTTTTGTGTTTTTTTCATTGAAGACAAATTAAATGAAGAGAATAATACCAAAGAATTTGTGATTGCAATCATTTTCAGGAAGAAACTGAGTATTATTTGACAGAATTGCAGGGGTGCCAATACTTTTGGCCAGCACTGTATATGGACGAGATCAACCGCCAGCTAGCTGACACAACAACATACAGATGAATCACCCATGACCTTACCAGTAACATTCGCTCCAAAATCCAAGAAGTCCTCACCAGATACCTTGACCTCAAAATAATTGACCCAAAGACAGCCACATTTCTAACCAATTCTACACACTTCCCAAAATTCACAAATCACTCACCACCTTCTTCACATACCTCAACTCCATCAGACCGGAGCTGCAATTCACCCTCACCTATGACCCGAACCAAATCTCCTTCCTTGACACTTTGGTCATCCACGACGGCAACAGCAAGCTTACGACTGACCTATTTTCCAAACCTACAGATTGTAACAGCCTATTGCACTACTCTAGTTGCCAAGCAAGGTCCACTAAAAATAGTCTCCCACTCTCCCAATTTCATAGGGTCACCCGCATCGTCTCCGATCCCACTGTTCTCCCCCCAATGACTGCAGGACATGTCCGCTAAATTTGGGGAACGACATTACCCCACTCAACTCCTCCAACAGGAGGCTAAACGAGCACTGGAACCAAGACCACCTCATCCCCCCACTATAAAAATGGAAAGAGTACCATTTGTACACACATACCACCCCCTGATGCCCAAAGTTTATGCCACCATCAAGAAACACTGGCCCCTCCGGTCTAAAGGCTACCCAGAGATCCCTGCATTCTCTAATCCTGCACTTATGTGCACAAAAAGAGCACCCAACATTAAGGACAAGATTATTAGGGCAGACATAGGGACCTCAAGCATAACTGCTTCACAACGCTTACTCAGCACCCGTCGCCATGGCACCTTTCCATGCCTTAACTGTGCAACATGCTCCAATATCATCAAGTCCGACACCATCACACATCCCAGGACAGGAAAGAGCTACCCCATTAAGGGATTTTTCACATGTGACTCCAACTTTGTTATCTACGTTGTGAAATGCCCGTGTGGTCTCCTCTATGTAGGCGAGACCACACAACACATTAAGGATCGCATAGCGAGCCATAAGTCGACCATAGGCTGTGGCAAGAACTTGCTCCCACTACCGGATCACTGCACTAAAGCTAAACATACGGTAGCCCAACTCTGCTTTCAAGTGATTGAGCATGTAGCAAGACCTAGACGGGGGGGGGGTAATCACATAAAATTACTAAAACAACGTGAGTCCTATTGGATTTATACACTGCAGACCTGGTCCCCCAAAGGACTGAACAGAGAAATCGATTGGGTCCACTGAGCCTTCTATAACCCTGCATTAGAGCTGATAAATCTGTTTCACATTCCCACTAACTAACTCTCTTTCTTCCTGCAGACCCACTGAACCCACTTGTCCATATAGGTGAGTTACCCCTACAAGGACCAACCTACTTATTTGCACTGTCACTCATTTGACTGTAGTACTATGTCTAACATTATAGTAGCGCCTCCCTCCCCTCCCCTCTTCTTCCTGTGTGACACCACCTATAACAGCGCAGCATCATGCCATTTTCTTGACAACTACTACCATATGTGCGCTGTCCGCCCAGCCTCCTGTATTTACATATCACCCCAGCAACATGTGTGACGCTCGCAGTCCTGCCCTGGGATATGGGGGTACTCTGAGCCGGGTCAGATGTTTGGTGGGTTGCAGCCATGGCCTGGACCCGGTAAGTGCCCAGGGTTGTCACAATTAAAAAAGGGTGTAATGGGCTTTCAGGGTTGAGTGGTTGCTATCGACTACGCCACCTGTGGAACCTGTTGAAGGCCACCAGCACTGCTGCAGTCTTCTGAGGCGGGATGTTGTGGCAGCCGTCATTGACACTACTCCCCACAGGCGGAGCAGGGCCTCAGGGCAGAGACGAGGATGGAAGGAGTTGTAGTGTAGGAGGTCTGGTGCTGCGTGGTGCGGTGCGGTGCAGTGCAGAAATAAAGAGTCCGGAGGCCATAGGGGTTGACTTCCAGGGTTTTTACTCACATTGGAGAGTACAGCTGCAAGGCTTCTCCCTGCTCCTCACGGAGATCTGCGGTCACCAGGGACGGGGGTCCGAAAAGCTCAGAGTAATTCAAGTGCTTAATCAGGACCCCGCACCAGAGTGTTCCTAAGCTTCAGACCGAGTCCTTTCCTGTCTGTGTGCGTATAGATAGGCCGGGTCTCCCTCTCCGCTCGGTCCATTACCCGGTGGGATCCTCTGGGCCTGCCGGGCTTCCCTGACTAGGAAATAGAGTAGCAAATTCAGGTGTCGGGGGCCGGTACCCCTCTTGCAGCCGGAATCCCTCTGACTAGGCCAGAATAGCGAGGACAGGTGGCGTATACCGCTCCGTCTGCATCCCCCTGGGATCCTTTTGCGGTGGAGCTACACTCCTAAACTCCCGGCCTTCTTGGGTATGGTCCTTGACCGGGTTGAGACATACGTTAACTCCAACCTGCCTCTAGACCCAAGGCCAGAGTACGAGGGCCTTGTCTCCATCAGCTGCATGTTCACCCAGAAGCCACGTTCAGGGATGGAGATCACAATCAAAAGACCTTATGCCCAAGATGGCTGTTTATTAAATATGAATTTTGTGGTGTAACCTAAATGTGCGTCCTCCACCCTCACCCACTACATGGTTCCCCCCTATCTTTTGGTTCCCCAGTCTCCCAAATTCCAGTAGGGGCAGCACCTAGTGCTTACTAGCCCCCTCTGGTGGGAGAAGTGTGGTGTTGGATGTGGAGGTGGAATCCTGACATTGCACCGGTCTTACCTCGAAGGAGGAACACCACACCCCATTGAAGAGGTGCAGCATCCCTGTGGCGGTCGAACCCTCAGGGGCGCCACACATGCAGCTTCTATGCAATACATTTACCAGAACGGAACGTCACTTCCGGGACCAGGCCGCCTCCCGTGACGCACTTCCGGTGCGGCGCTCTGCACTAGCATACTTAAACTGCGATCCCCAGTGTCCAGCCAGCAGCACCTGGACGCAGACACGCCATCCTTTCCCTCCTCCTATACAAGCAGCCACACCTGGGATCACTTTTCCACTAACCAGAGACACAGGAGCGCCCATTTGCATCACAGTTCAGGTATTTATGAGAACAGGGGTTCTTTCCCCCTTCCGTCTTTTCACAACAAGAACTAACCTGGGGTCTTCTATGTCCTTTACTCCCTCACAGGTTGGCACACACAGGGAAAACAACTAAGGTATTTACCTTCAACTCCTCCCTCCTTTACCTAGGATTTAGGTATGACTTTGACATATACCCCTTACTATTACAGTGCTACTCTGGACCTCCTCCTAAACCCCTCTACTATATTTCTGACACACATCCTCATCTAAACCTACATAAGTAAACCCGCTGTGGGCCCTCTATGATACTCCTTGATTGTAACCAAATGATTATGTATATATGTATATTTATGGTTTTAACTTCTCGCGGTGGTCGCTCCCTAAACGACACTTCTCTGCAATTCTCTCCGTGGTGCCGTCATGGGGGAAGGAGAAAGACGTAGTTCCTTACCGGTAACAGGATTTCTCAGAGCCCATGACGGCACCCGTACATTCCTTCCCTTCACACATGGGTGTGCACATTTAATTATTACCTATATTTAGTCACAAGGTGTGTCTGGTAAACTTATTCAAAAATGTTAAAATTTGTGTTACTAACCTGGGGGTCCTCTCTGTGCTCTGTAAACAACTGATGCGGGAGAGAGGTGCCGCCCTTTTTATCTGTAGGTTTCCTGTCCTTGAAGCTGCGGATCCCCTCTCTCCGTGGTGCCGTCATGGGCTCTGAGAAATTCCGGTACCGGTAAGTAACTACGTTTTTTTGCTTTGTTTTTTATTTTTTACCGTGTTCACTAAAGGGTTAACTAGTTAAACAGTTGTATAGGTCAGGTCGTTCTAGATGCGGCGATGCCAAATATTTGTGTTTTTCTATATTTTCTTTCCATAATATTTATTTATGGCTACAGTATATTTTGAGTTTTTGGATTATTTCTTCATTTATATATATATATATATATATATATATATATATATATATATATATATATTACAGTACAGACCAAAAGTTTGGACACACCTTCTCATTTTAAGATTTTTCTGTATTTTCATGACTATGAAAATTGTACATTCACACTAAAGGCATCAAAACTATGATTTAACACATGTGGAATTATGTACTTAACAAAAAAGTGTGAAACAACTGAAAATATGTCTTATATTCTAGGTTCTTCAAAGTAGCCACCTTTTGCTTTGATGACTGCTTTGCACACTCTTGGCATTCTGTTGATGAGCTTCAAGAGGTAGTCACCGGAAATGGTCTTCCAACAATCTTGAAGGACTTCTCAGAAATGCGTAGCACTTGTTGGCCCTTTTGCCTTCACTCTGCGGTCCATCTCACCCCAAACCATCTCGATTGGGTTCAGGTCTGGTGACTGTGGAGGCCAGGTCATCTGGCGTAGCACCCCATCACTCTCCTTCTTGGTCAAATAGCCCTTACACAGCCTGGAGGTGTGTTTGGGGTCATTGTCCTGTTGAAAAATAAATGATGGTCCAACTAAACGCAAACCGGATGGAATAGCATGCCGCTGCAAGATGCTGTGGTAGCCATGCTGGTTCAGTATGTCTTCAATTTTGAATAAATCCCCAACTGTGTCACCAGCAAAGCACCCCCACACCCTCACACCTCCTCCTCCATGCTTCACGGTGGGAACCAGGCATGTAGAGTCCATCCGTTCACTTTTTCTGCGTCGCACAAAGGAACCAAAAATCTCAAATTTGGACTCATCAGACCAAAGCACAGATTTCCACTGGTCTAATGTCCATTCCTTGTGTTCTTTAACCCAAACAAGTCTCTTCTGCTTGTTGCCTGTCCTTAGCAGTGGTTTCCTAGCAGCTATTTTACCATGAAGGCCTGCTGCACAAAGTCTCCTCTTAACAGTTGTTGAAGAGATGTGTCTGCTGCTAGAACTCTGTGTGGCATTGACCTGGTCTCTAATCTGAGCTGCTGTTAACCTGCGATTTCTGAGGCTGGTGACTCGGATAAACTTATCCTCAGAAGCAGAGGTGACTCTTGGTCTTCCTTTCCTGGGGCGGTCCTCATGTGAACCAGTTTCTTTCTAGCGCTTGATGGTTTTTGCAACTGCACTTGGGGACACTTTCAAAGTTTGCCCAATTTTTCGCACTGACTGACCTTCATTTCTTAAAGTAATGATGGCCACTTGTTTTTCTTCACTTAGAATTTGTATTATGGCAAGAAAAAAGCAGCTAACAGTCTATTCAGTAGGACTATCAGCTGTGTATCCACCTGACTTCTGCACAACACAACTGATGGTCCCAACCCCATTTATAAGGCAAGAAATCCCACTTATTAAACCTGACAGGGCACACCTGTGAAGTGAAAACCATTTCCAGTGACTACCTCTTGAAGCTCATCAAGAGAATGCCAAGAGTGTGCAAAGCAGTCATCAAAGCAAAAGGTGGATACTTTGAAGAACCTAGAATATAAGACATATTTTCAGTTGTTTCACACTTTTTTGTTAAGTATATAATTCCACATGTGTTAATTCATAGTTTTGATGCCTTCAGGGTGAATGTACAATTCTCATAATCATGAAAATACAGAAAAATCTTTAAATGAGGTGTGTCCAAACTTTTGGTCTGTACTGTGTATATATATATATATATATATATATATATATACAGTTATATGAAAAAGTTTGGGCACCCCTATTAATCTTAAGCTTAATGTTTTATAAAAATTGGTGTTTTTGCAACAGCTATTTCAGTTTGATATATGTAATAACTGTTGGACACAGTAATGTTTCTGCCTTGAAATGAGGTTTATTATACTAACAGAAAATGTGCAATCTGCATTCAAACAAAATTTGACAGGTGCATAAGTATGGGCACCTCACCAGAAAAGTGACATTAATATTTAGTAGATCCTCCTTTTGCAAAAATAACAGCCTCTAGTCGCTTCCTGTAGCTTTTAATGAGTTCCTGGATCCTGGATGAAGGTATTTTTGATCATTCCTCTTTACAAACCAATTCCAGTTCAGTTAAGTTTGATGGTCGCCGAGCATGGACAGCCCTCTTCAAATGATCCCACAGATGTTCAATGATATTCAGCTCTGGGGACTGGGATGGCCATTCCAGAACATTGTAATTGTTCCTCTGCATGAATGCCTGAGTAGATTTGGAGCGGTGTTTTGGATCATTGTCTTGCTGAAAGATCCATCCCCTGCGTAACTTCAACTTTATCACTGATTCTTGAACATTTTTGTCAAGAATCTGCTGATACTGAGTGGAATCCATGCGTCCCTCAACTTTAACAAGATTCCCGGTGCCGGCATTGGCCACACAGCCCCAAAGCATGATGGAACCTCCACCAAATTTTACTGTGGGTAGCAAGTGTTTTTCTTGGAATGCTGTGTTTTTTTGCCGCCATGCATAACGCCTTTTTGTATGACCAAACAACTCTATCTTGGTTTCATCAGTCCACAGGACCTTCTTCCAAAAAGAAATTGGCTTCTCCAAATGTGCTTTTGCATACCTCAGCCGACTCTGTTTGTGGCGTGCTTGCAGAAACGGCTTCTTTTGCATCACTCTCCCATCCACTTCTCCTTGTACAAAGTGCGTTGTATAGTTGACCGATGCACAGTGACACCATCTGCAGCAAGTTGATGCTGCAGCTCTCTGGAGGTGATCTGAGGATTGTCCTTGACTGATCTCACCATTCTTCTTCTCTGCCTTTCTGATGTTTTTCTTGGCGTTCCACTTCTGGCCTTAACAAGAACTGTCCCTGTGTTCTTCCATTTCCTTACTATGTTCCTCACAGTGGAAACTGACAGGTTAAATCTCTGAGACAGCTTTTTGTATCCTTCCCCTGAACAACTATGTTGAATAATCTTTGTTTTCAGATCATTTGACAGTTGTTTTGAGGAGCCCATGATGACACTCTTCAGAGGAGATTCAAACAGGAGAACAACTTGGAAGTGGCTACTTTAAGTAGCTTTTCTCATGATTGCATACACCTGGCTATGAAGTTCAAAGCTCAGTGAGGTTACAAAACCCAAAAAAGTGCTTTAGTAAGTCAGTAAAAAGTAGGTAGGAGTATTTAAAACAAGAAAATGATAAGGGTGCCCATACTTATGCACCTGTCAAATTTTGTTTGAATGCAGATTGCACATTTTCTGTTAGTACAATAAACCTCATTTCAAGGCAGAAACATTACTGTGTCCAACAGTTATTACATATATCAAACTGAAATAGCTGTTGCAAAAACACCAATTTTTATAAAACATTAAGCTTAAGATTAATAGGGGTGCCCAAACTTTTTCATATAACTGTATATACAATTTTGTTTTTATCTTTTTTTCACTTTCTTCAACTTTCTTCAACTTTTACACTTTGTCCCACTATGGGACTTTTATTTTTTGCAGGCTGATCGCTTGCATAGCATAGGTATGCAGCAGCATCCCCTATGCTGTGCAGGCTGTCAGCCCTGCAGACATAACTTAGCTAGATCGTGCACCGCACAAGATCTATCTAACTTCCTGATGCCTGGTGACCCGGATGTCGTCATGATGACAGAGTCACCATGGCAACGATCGGGACCCTGTGCTGAAAGCATGGGGTCTCCGATTCAAGGTAAGAGGGGCGCTCTTACCTCTGCTTGCCCCAGAAATACAGCGATCAACTTCAATCACAGCATTTTGGGGGTTTAATGTGCCAGGGGGTTAATGTACCGGGAGCAGTGCGGGACCGTTCCTGGAACATAGTTCCGGTTGTCAGCTGTTAGAATCAGTTGACACCCACTGTTAGAATCAGTTTACACCCGGTGGCCATCGCGCCTGTACAGCCTCTGTGCGGGCGCCATCTCCGGGTCGTAATAATACATGCCTGGTCATTAAGGCCCAGGGCGCAGGTACGTATTATTACGCTCTATGTCAGAAAGTGGTTAATGACCCTGAATTTAAAACGGAAAGTCATAAAAGCTCCTCTGGGAGTAATGTGCATGTGTCTTAATAGTTTTATCCTTATGGTGTATAATAGGTTCTGCTTCTTCCAATGGTGAAAGATGGAGACCGCTCCTCTGATGATGTGTAAATCTAGAGGTGAATGAGAATCATAACCAGTTTTGCTATATATTCTAGGAAGAAAAAAAAGAAGAATCAGCATGAAAAGACCTATTATCGAGGATGAAGAGGAAGATGAGCAGGAGCAAATTAAACCAAAGTAAGCACAAAATACGGCTATCATTCCGGTATTGTTACATTTTATTATAAGGCTCTGTTCACATGTCCAGTAGTTATTTCCGTTTTTGGATCCGTTTTGAGATGATAAAAACGGAAATGAAAACATACAATGCAAAATTAGTTCATTTAAGTGGGAACTGAAATGTCCTGATGAATTGACTTTTTTACTGCAATCTGTTTTTTAACTTTATAAAAGTCAGTTGGATTTTTTTTAACCATAAGTTTTTATTGTACTAAAATGTCATATTTTACATATTGATAACCAATGTATATCGTTGTGACATCGTAGAATATAGGAATTAAACATTAATAACTTTATCATAGCAAAGTATGCTGACGTAGTAGCTGGCTTATAACACTGTATGACTTTAGGCACAGGCAAAAATATTTTTTGGACTGAGCCAAGAGAAGTTGTTTTTTTTAATGTTAAACCATGACAAGTTCAACACCACTAAAATAATATCTGCCTTTTAGTGGACAATCAACTTTGCCAAAGTAAAAAACCTTTGGTGGACTCTGTCTACCAACCAAATATATATATATAGGTTTGACTGTGCGTACTAGCTGAATTTGACAGCCACTGACGTAGTAGCTGTCTTATACCACTGTATGACTTTTGGCACAGGAAAAAATATTTTTTAGACTGAGCAAAGAGAAGTTTGTTTTTTTTAATGTTAAACCATGAGAAGTTCAACACCACTAAAATAGGATCTGCCTTTTAGCAGACTGAATCAACTTTGCCACAGTGAAAAACCTTTGGTGTACTCTGCCTGCCAACCAAAAATTTATATAGCACTGCATGACTTTTGGCACAGGAAAAAAATAGTTTTCGGACTGGGCCTAGTTAAGAGAAGATTTTTATTTTTTTTTACTGTGAAACCAGGACAAGTTCAACACCACTAAAATAGAATCTGCCTTTTAGCAGACTGGATCAACTCTGCCACAATAAAAAACCTTTGGTGGACTCTTCCTGCCAACCAAAATTATACAGTACAGACCAAAAGTTTGGACACACCTTCTCATTTAAAGATTTTTCTGCATTTTCATGACTATGAAAATTGTACATTCACACTGAAGGCATCAAAACTGTGAATTAACACATGTGGAATTATATACTTAACAAAAAAGTGTGAAACAACTGAAAATATGTCTTATATTCTCGGTTCTTCAAAGTAGTCACCTTTTGCTTCGATGACTACTTTGGACACGCTATGCATTCTCTTGATGAGCTTCAAGAGGTAGTCACCGGAAATGGTTTTCACTTCACAGGTGTGCCCTGTCAGGTTTAATAAGTGGGATTTCTAGTCTTATAAATAGGGTTGGGACCATCAGTTGTGTTGTGCAGAAGTCAGGTGGAAACTCAGCTGATAGTCCTACTGAATAGACTGTTAGCTGCTTTTTTCTTGCCATAATACAAATTCTAAGTAAAGAAAAACAAGTGGTCATCATTACTTTAAGAAATGAAGGTCAGCCAGTGTGAAAAATTGGGAAAACTTTGAAAGTGTCCCCAAGTGAAGTTGCAAAAACCATCAAGCGCTACAAAGAAACTGGCTCACATGAGGACCACCCCAGGAAAGGAAGACCAAGAGTCACCTCTGCTTCTGAGGCTAAGTTTATCCAAGTCACCAGCCTCAGAAATCGCAGGTTAACAGCAGCTCAGATTAGAGGTCAGGTCAATGCCACACAGAGTTCTAGCAGCAGACACATCTCTTCAACAACTGTTAAGAGGAGACTTTGTGCAGCAGGCCTTCATGGTAAAATAGCTGCTAGGAAACCACTGCTAAGGACAGGCAACAAGCAGAAGAGACTTGTTTGGGCTAAAGAACACAAGGAATGGACATTAGACCAGTGGAAATCTGCTTTGGTCTGATGAGTCCAAATTTGAGATCTTTGGTTCCAACCACAGTGTCTTTGGGCGACGCAGAAAAGGTGAACGGATGGACTCTACATGCCTGGTTCCCACCGTGAAGCATGGAAGAGGAAGTGTGATGGTGTGGGGGTGCTTTACTGGTGACACTGTTGGGGATTTATTCAAAATTGAAGGCATACTGAACCAGCATGGCTACCACAGCATCTTGCAGCGGCATGCTATTCCATCCGGTTTGCGTTTAGTTGGACCATCATTTATTTTTCATCAGGACAATGACCTCAAACACACCTCCAGGCTGTGTAAGGGCTATTTGACCAAGGAGGAGAGTGATGGGGTGCTATGCCAGATGACCTGGCCTCCACAGTCACCAGACCTGAACCCAATCGAGATGGTTTGGGGTGAGCTGGACAGCAGAGTGAAGGCAAAAGGACCAACAAGTGCTAAGCATCTCTGGGAACTCCTTCAAGATTGTTGGTAGACCATTTTCGGTAACTATCTCTTGAAGCTCATCAAGAGAATGCCAAGTGTGTGCAAAGCAGTAATCAAAACAAAAGGTGGCTACCTTGAAGAACATAGAATATAAGACATATTTTCAGTTGTTTCACACTTTTTTGTTAACTATATAATTCCACATGTGTTAATTCATAGTTTTGATGCCTTCAGTGTGAATGTACAATTTTTATAATCATGAAAATACAGAAAAAATCTTTAAATGAGAAGGTGTGTCCAAACTTTAGGTCTGTACTGTATATAGGTTTGACTGTGCGTAGAAGCTGAATTTGACCGCCACTGACAAAGTAGCTGGCTTATAGCACTGCATTACTTTTGGCACAGGAAAAAATATTTTTTGGACAGAGCCTTGTAAGAGAAGTTTCTTTTTTTAATGTGAAACCAGCACAAGTTCAACACCACTAAAATAGTATCTGCCTTTTAGCAGACTGGATCAACTTTGCCACAGTGAAAAACCTTTGGTGGACTCTACCTACCAACCAAAAATATATATAGGTTTGAAGGTGCGTACAAGCTGAATTTGACCGCCATTAACGTAGTAGCTGACTTATAGCACTGTATGACTTTTGGCACAGGAAAAAATATTTTTCGGACTGGGCCTAGTAAGAGAAGTTTTTTTTTTTAATGTGAAACCAGGACAAGTTCAACGCCACTAAAATAGGATCTGCCTTTTAGCAGACTGGATCAAATTTCTTACTTCAAAGAAAGAGTTGTCTGCGATCCCCTGCTGTAATGTCTGTAGACTTTTTTTCTACTTCCCCTCCCAGCCCAGAGGATGTGGTATATTCAGACCAAGTTCCTGCACGGTTAGACACAGCCATTACCCAGTACGTGTCAGGTCGCGCGTGTCAGGTCGGCAAGTCAGGGCGCGCGCGAGTCAGGTCGGCAAGTCAGGGCGCGCGAGAGTCAGGTCGGCAAGTCAGGGCGCGCGCGTGTCAGGTCGGCAAGTCAGGGCGCGCGCGTGTCAGGTCGGCAAGTCAGGGCGCGCGCGTGTCAGGTCGGCAAGTCAGGGCGCGCGCGTGTCAGGTCGGCAAGTCAGGGCGCGCGCGTGTCAGGTCGGCAAGTCAGGGCGCGCGCGTGTCAGGTCGGCAAGTCAGGGCGCGCGCGTGTCAGGTCGGCAAGTCAGGGCGCGCGCGTGTCAGGTCGGCAAGTCAGGGCGCGCGCGTGTCAGGTCGGCAAGTCAGGGCGCGCGCGTGTCAGGTCGGCAAGTCAGGGCGCGCGCGTGTCAGGTCGGCAAGTCAGGGCGCGCGCGTGTCAGGTCGGCAAGTCAGGGCGCGCGCGTGTCAGGTCGGCAAGTCAGGGCGCGCGCGTGTCAGGTCGGCAAGTCAGGGCGCGCGCGTGTCAGGTCGGCAAGTCAGGGCGCGCGCTTGAACGCACGCGTGCGCAGGAAGCGGGGGGACGGTCTGCCCAGCAGAAAGAAGCATTGGGGGGGCAGAGTGGACTTCCCTGTGGGGGGGCATCCCCCATGCTGAAGGGCAGCCAGCTAGGTGGGGAAGCGGAGCCCTATAGGAGGGAATGCACCAGGGAAGTGCTTCCTGGCACACTCTGGCCCTTCAGGAATGAGTGAGCAGGAGCTGCAGGAGCTACAGGAGGTGCAGTCCCTGCACTCCCACTCACCAACAACTCCGCAAAATGGGAAGCGTACGAAAGGACCCCCCAGTGACCGTTCACACCAACACAGCAGTGGAAGCAGACAGTTTGGCAAGTCTTAGCAACGCGGCAAGGACTCCCAGTAGCTGGGTCTTTTCTCGAGGTTGACGCCACGCTGAATGGGTTCCTCTTCAAATCCGGTATTCCCTCTTACAGAGGGACGGTAAGTGATCTTAGTGAAAGCTCACTTGTAACGTAGGACACCCCCTCTCTTTCTTCTCTCTTCAAGGAAGTAGAAGTATGGGCAAATCCAAACACAGGACCTGCGCGCTTCGCGCAGAGGATCTGACCGCCACATGGCAAAAAAAAGACTATGCAACTCGTGCATTGAACAAACAGCCTCAGAGCTCAGATCCCTAATTAAATCCCAGGTTGAGGATACCTTCAAGTCCCTGCAGAAGGGGGGGGAGAATCGAGAAAAAAGCAGGAATCTATCCCCTGTATCAGGATCTAGCAGTTCGGACGGGGAGGTGGTAGACTCAGATTCGTCCAGCTTATCTTCGTCCTCGTCATCTTCTGAGGGTGGGGGTCGTTGCTGTTTCCCTATAGAGGGTACGGATAATTTAATTAAGGCAGTCAGGTCCACTATGGGGTTGGTAGATCTTCGCCCTAAGAAATCAGTCCAGGATATGATGTTTAGTGGCCTGGAACAGAAGAAAAGAAGATATCTTCCTCTCAATGATAAAGTCCACTCCCTGATTAAGAGAGAATGGAAAAAGCAGGAAAGGAAGGGCCTGTTGTCCCCTAACAGAAAATACCCCCTCGAGGACCCGGTGTGATCCTTCTGGGGGAAGGAGCCAAAGTTAGACGTGGCAATAGCTAAAGCCTCTAAAAAATTTTCCCTGCCATTTGAAGACATGGGGGTGCAAAAAGACCCAATTGTCAAAAAATCGGACTCCTTCCTGAAAGGAGCTTGGGAGGCGGCAGGAGGAGGGTTAAAACCCGCAGTGGCAGCCACATGTACGGCCAGATCTTTAATGGTCTGGCTAGATCAGCTAGAGGCGCAACTTAGAAACAAAACGTCAAGGGATAACATACTAGGCTCCATCCCAGTAATGAAGGGCGCAGCAGCTCTTTTGGCTGACGCATCAGCTGATTCCATCAGACTGGCAGCCAGGGCTGTGAGCTTCTCTAACGCAGCCAGGCGGGCCCTCTGGCTTAAATGCTGGCCAGGTGACCTCCAAACCAAATCTAGACTGTGTTCCATTCCTTGCGAGGGGGAATTCCTATTCGGATCTACTCTGAATGATATCCTTGACAAAGCTGGGGACAACAAGAAACGCTTCCCGGTCCTCTCCGGTACTTCATACAGGAAGTCCTTTCGAAGCAGGAAATTTATGCGCAGGAAATCCCCCAAAGATCAGGATAGGTGGGAGGATAGGAAGAAAAAGGCCAAAGAGTTTATGTTTAACAGGAAGCACGCCCAATGAGATTCAGCCCCGGGTGGGGCGGAGACTTATTTTCCTCCCAGCCTGGAAAAAAATATCGAACAGCCCTTGGATTTTAGACCTGATAAAAACAGGACTAAAATTCCAGTTCCACTCCATTACCCGTCCAACCTTTGTCATAACCCCCATGAGGTCATCAGGGGTAGAACAACTAGCACTAGAACAGGAAATTCTAGGTCTAATAGAGAAAGCAGTCCTTCAGGAAGTCCCTACACAGGAGGAAGGCAAAGGATTCAACTCCCCTCTGTTCCTCAGGAAAAAAACAGACCGGACATTAAGGACAATTGTAAACCTGAAAAAATTGAACACATTTCTAAAAGTGCAAACCTTCAAGATGGAGTCAATAAAGTCGTCAGTGAAATTATTGCTCCCAGACTGTTTTATGGCTGTCCTGGATCTCAAGGACGCCTATTATCACGTCCCCATACACAGAGACTACCAGAAATTCCTGAGAGTAGCAATATCGCTAAAAGGAGTAGTCAAACACTACCAGTATACGGCCCCCCACTTCGGTCTAGCGATAGCCCTAAGGGTTTTCACAAAAATAGTGGCAGAGGTAATGGCCCATCTGAGGGAGCAAAACATCCTGATCACCCCCGTACCTGGACGATCTGCTAATAATAGGCAACTCGTTCAACCATTGCAAGGACCATCTAGCAAGGGTCATGGGTTCCTTGACGAATTTAGGCTGGCTTCTGAACCTAAAAAAGTCCAGGTTGGAGCCGGATGAAGCGCAAGAATATCTAGGTATTCTTTTAGATTCGAGGAATCAGGAATGCCATCTCCCGGCAGGGAAAATCCAGAACATGATAGCCCGGATATCTCATGTGAAGGACCATCCCTCTATGACTCTGCGGGGAGCAATGTCCCTTCTAGGTTCCATGACTGCTTGTATCCTGGGGGTCCGTTGGGCTCAGTTCACACCAGGGACTTGCAATGGGAAATCTTGGGGGCAGAAAAGTCACTAAAAGGGCACTTAGAAGGTCTGCTAATTTTGTCATCAAAAACCTTGCTTTCCCTAACATGGTGGACGGAGGTGAACAATTTAACCAGAGGTGTTCCATGGACAATCTCAGCGTCACAGGTCTTAACTACAGATGCAAGCCCAAGGGGGTGGGGGGCTCACCTAAACGACCAAATAGCTCAGGGGGTCTGGTCAGAGGATTTGGAAGTGGTATCTTCCAACATGAAGGAACTTCTGGCAGTAAAATTCGCGGCCTCAAAATTCCTAAACACCATAAGGGGACACCATGTAAAGGTTTTTTCAGACAACAGTGTAGTAGTGGCATATTTAAATCGCCAGGGGTGGACCCGATCCCATTCTCTACTACAGGTGTGAAAATCCATCCTCCAGGTAGCAGAGAACAATTTGGAGTCCCTGTCTGCACTCCATATAAAAGGAACAGAAAATATCACAGCAGACTTCCTGAGCAGGACCCAGCTGAGACAGGGCGAATGGGAGCTGAATCAGTTAGTGTTCAACCAACTCACGGAATTGTGGGGGAACCCCTCCACAGACCTATACGCTAACTGGCGGAACAAAAAAGTGGACATATTCTGCTCAATCAACCCCAAGGGGAACCCAGCGGCATTAGATGCCTTCTCAATCCCATGGAACCACCAGCTAGCCTATGCCTTTCCTCCGATCGCTCTGATTCCGGCGGTTCTGAGGAAGGTCAGGGAAGACAGGGTAAACATAATTCTGATAGCCCCCTTCTGGTCGAAGAGGCCCTGGTTTTCCTGGCTGAGGATAATGTCCACCTCCGACCCCTGGGTTCTTCCGGAGATTCCGGATGTCCTTTTCCAGGGACCGGTCCTCCACCCTCAGGTAGCAAATCTACACTTGACAGCCTGGATTTTGAGAGGGCGCTATTAAGGGATAGAGGGTTTTCCCCGAATTTAATCTCCACTCTACTACAGAGTAGGAAACCCGTAACCACCAGACTTTACGGTAAAACGTGGAAAAAATTTCTCTCATTTGCAGGGTCGAAGGTACTAGGGGAGGCCCCTATTACTTCCATCTTAGAGTTCCTGCAAAAGGGGTTGGAGCGGGGTCTGGCCACAAGCACTCTAAAGTTTCAGGTTGCAGCACTAGGAGCCCTATACAACTGCGACCTGGCCAGAAATAGGTGGATTTCTAGGTTCATCAAGGCATCACACAGGTCTAGGCCCATCCCCTCCCATAATACTCCTCCATGAGACTTAATTTTAGTTCTTTCAGCCATAACCAAACATCCCTTTGAACCTTTAACAGATGCATCTCCAAAAGTCCTATCTCTTAAGACATCTCTCTTAGCAGCCCTCACATCGGCCCCTTTAAGCAAATTCTAGAGGACAGAGTGACAATTAGGACTGACCCAGCATACCTTCCTAAGGTGGGATCACACTTCCATAGATCGCAGGAGGTCGCCCTCCCTTCCTTTTGCTCAAATCCCAAAACCAGGGGGGAAGAAAACCTTCACACCTTAGATGTCAGAAGGTGCATTATCCAGTACTTAGAGGCCACAAAGGAGTATAGGAAGGACAGGTCTCTTTTTGTGTGCTTCCAGGGTCCTCGGAAGGGACAGAAAGCTTCCAAGGGCACACTGGTGGATAAGGGACGCGATCTCCCTGGCATACTCATCTAGTGGGGAGAACGCCCCGGGGGGTTTAAAGGCTCACTCGACTAGGGCAGTGGCAGCCTCCTGGGCGGAGAAAGCCGGTGCTTCAGTTGAACAGATATGTAGAGCTGCAACCTGGTCTTCCCCTTCTACATTCTTTAAGGACTACCGGCTGGATCTAACCTCTTCTTCGGACCATACCTTTGGTAGAAGGGTTTTGGAAGCGGTGGTCGCTCCCTAAACGACACTTCTCTGCAATTCTCTCCGTGGTGCCGTCATGGGGGAAGGAGAAAGAAGTAGTTACTTACCGGTAATGGGATTTCTCAGAGCCCATGACGGCACCCGTACATTACCTCCCTTCACACATGGGTGTGCACATTTAATTATTACCTATATTTAGTCACAAGGTGTGTCTGGTAAACTTATTAAAAAATTTTATAATTTGTGTTACTAACCTGGGGGTCCTCTCTGTGCTCTGTAAACAACTGATGCAGGAGAGAGGTACCGCTTTTTTTATCCGTAGGTTTCCTGTCCTTGAAAGCCTGAGTAATAACAAGCACATAGTGATCAAACCAGCGGACAAGAGGGGCGCTACGGTCATCATGGACCGGACAACCTATATGAATGAGATCAACCGCCAGCTAGCTGACACAGCAACATACAGACGAATCACCCATGACCTTACCAGTAACATTCGCTCCAAAATCCAAGAAGTCCTCACCAGATACCTTGACCTCAAAATAATTGACCCAAAGACAGCCACATTTCTAACCAATTCTCATCCGATAACTCCTGTGTTCTACACACTTCCCAAAATTCACAAATCACTGACCAATCCCCCGGGACGACCCACTGTTGCCTCAACTGACTCCATCCTTTCCCGCTAGCAATCTATCTCGAGAAAATTTTAACACCGCTTGTCAAGAAAACACAAGCCTTCTTACTCGATACGAGTGCTTTTTTGGAAGTTATTAGGAACATCCCAAGCTTTACACAGAACAGTCTACTGGTTACAATGGTCGTCAATAGTCTATATACCTCAATCACTCATGAACAAGGATTGGAAGCCACTGCACATCTCCTCTCACAATCCAATCTATCCCCCTCATCAGCTCAATTCTGTCTAGAACTGCTGACACTAGTCTTACACGAGAATTTCTTCCTATTCGGGGACAATTTCTATGTACAGGAACGGGGTACTGCAATGGGCTTGAATGTAGCTCCAGCTTATGCTAATGCGTATATGCATATGTTCGAGGAGGGATATATCTATCCCAATGAGCTTTTCAAACTGCACTGCACTACCTATCATCGCTATATCGACGACATCTTCCTTATCTGGCAGGGCCCACCTGAGACACTCACCACCTTCTTCACATACCTCAACTCCATCAGACCGGAGCTGCAATTCACCCTCACCTATGACCCGAACCAAATCTCCTTCCTTGACACTTTGGTCATCCATGACGGCAACAGCAAGCTTACGACTGACCTATTTTCCAAACCTACAGATTGTAACAGCCTACTGCACTACTCTAGTTGCCACGCAAGGTCCACTAAAAATAGTCTCCCAAGCTCCCAATTTCATAGGGTCACCCGCATCATCTCCGATCCCACTGTTCTCCCCCAATGCCTGCAGGACATGTCCACTAAATTTGGGGAACGACATTACCCCACTCAACTCCTCCAACAGGAGGCTAAACGAGCACTGGAATCAAGACCACCTCATCCCCCCACTATAAAAATGGAAAGAGTACCATTTGTACACACATACTACCCCCTGATGCCCAAAGTTTATGCCACCATCAAGAAACACTGGCCCCTCCGGTCTAAAGTCTACCCAGAGATCCCTGCATTCTCTAATCCTGCACTTATATGTACAAAAAGAGCTCCCAACATTAAGGACAAGATTATTAGGGCAGACATAGGGACCTCACGCATAATTGCTTTACAACGCTTACTCAGCACCCGTCGCCATGGCACCTTTCCATGCCTTAACTGTGCGGCATGCTCCAATATCATCAAGTCCGACACCATCACACATCCCAGGATAGGAAAGAGCTACCCCATTAAGGGATTTTTCACATGTGACTCCAACTTTGTTATCTACATTGTGAAATGCCCGTGTGGTCTCCTCTATGTAGGCGAGACCACACAACACATTAAGGATCGCATAGCGAGCCATAAGTCGACCATCCGCTGTGGCAAGAACTAGCTCCCACTACCGGATCACTTCACTAAAGCCAAACATACGGTAGCCCAACTCCGCTTTCAAGTGATTGAGCATGTAGAAAGACCTAGACGGGGGGGGGGGGGGGGGGTAATCACATAAAATTACTAGAACGTGAGTCCTATTGGATTTATACATTGCAGACCTGGTCCCCCAAAGGACTGAACAGAGAAATCGATTGGGTCCACTGAGCCTTCTATAACCCTGCATTAGAGCTGATAGATTCTGTTTCACATTCCCACATACTCTCTTTTTTCCTGCAAACCCACTGAACCCACTTTTCCATATAGGTGAATTATCTCTACAAGGACCAACCTACTTATTTGCACTGTCACTCATTTGACTGTAGTACTATGTCTAACATTACAGTAGCGCCTCCCTCCCATTCCCTCTTCTTCCTGTGTGACACCACCTATAACAGCGCAGCATCATGCCATTCCCTTGACAACTACTACCATATGTGCGCCATCCGCCCAGCCCCCTGTATTTACATATCACCCCAGCAGCAAGCAGTTTCTATGCAATACATTTACCAGAGCCGAACGTCACTTCCGGGACCAGGCCCCCTCCAGTGGCGCACTTCCAGTGCGGTGCTCTGCGCTAGCATACTTAAACTGTGATCCCCAGTGTCCGGCCAGCAGCACCTGGACGCAGACACGCCGTCCTTTCCCTCCTACTGTACAAGCAGCCACACCTGGGACCACTTTTCCACTAACCAGAGACGCAGGAGCGCCCATTTGCATCACAGCTCAGGTATTTATGAGATATATGTGTGACGCCCAGCTGAGCTTGGTATCACAGATCCTAGAAGAGTGCATTGATGGATTCCTCCACAAGAGGCCCCCATAAACATTCACACATCTCCACCTTCCACCTCAGACCACCAGAGGGAGCCCGTTAGGGATATAAATAGGGAAGGTGGAGCCAGGCAGTTCAGTCTGGAGTCGACAGAGAGCCAAGTCTGTTGAGAGAGTTCCTGGAGTAGAGAAGCCTGAGAGAGGTCAGTCTGCAGTGGAGCACAGTCCAGACTCCTTTGTAGCTCAGAGTAGTGAGCTTTAGGTGTGCCGGCGCCATAAGATCGGTGAAGCTCGGCAAGCTGCCGTTAGTGTGAGTAGCCTAGTGAGGGCCCGAGTAGGCCGTAGGCGAGTGGAGAGTTAGTACTTAGGGGGCAGAGGAGCTTACCCAGCTCACGCCGAAGCTTTTACCGGACACCGGGTCCGAAGCTTACAGGGATCTCTATGATCCAGTAAGGCATAACTGGAATCCCTGGAGAACTACAGGTCCCAGGATCGCTAAAGTGCTGATACGTAACAGAGCCGGGAGACACATAGGCCCCGTAAGCTGAGGAGCGTGTACTCCAACAAAAGGCCCTACCACAAGGTCAGTCGGCGCAGAACAGAGACAAAGTTAGGCCTAGCTCCAGGCAGGTCAGAAACTTACTACGCAGAGGCAAGAGGCAGGAGGCTCTACACCCGGTCATTGGGGAGGATCCTGATATGCACCCTTCTTCCCAGTGCTCTGGGATGTGCCTGAATTTCCATCAGCAAAAGGTACTGAAGTGACTATCGTGTCTGTCCCTGTTCTTGCTCTGACCCGGCTGGGTCTCGCCTGTCCAGCATCCCCTCTGCATACGCTGCCCTGAGGCCTTGCTCCACCTGTGGGGAGCTATATCATCGAGCTGCCTTATCACCGGCCTCAGTGGACTGCCGCAGCGCTGGTGATTCTCACCAGAAACCACAGGTGGCGTCACGAACTCTTATAAAATTAACAATTATCCACCCTTCTAAAGAGTGACCCCAGGGTACGGGCCGGGGAGCCGACCACCGCGACATCCCCAAGGCCAGGCAAAGGCCTGGGTACCGAGTCATCCCCATCCCCTGGGCTAGTCAGCTTCTTCCTGGCGTCACAAACAGGATCCCGTGCCCACTGCAACGACGCAGTGTTATGCCCGCTGCCACCGGGTACTGTGCGCCTTTATTGAAGTGAACTGTATATTTGACTGTGGTGAAGATTGCCGCCATTGCTGGACCGCCGAGCGAGAAGGGCGTAACCGCGGGAAACTGAGGGGCGCACCTGCAAAAGAGCGCGAAGCCCCGGACACGCCCCACGCCTCGTCGTCAAACCAGGAAGAGCCAGGTCCTGTAAGGAGCGTCGCTGAACGCTCTGAAGTAGGACGCAAACGACGCAAGGTCCTGAAGACAACCGTCACCTGCGGAGCTGCGGCCTACCGGAAGAAAAATAAAGAAGGTAGGCCACGGTTAGCTAGGGAGGCGCCAGGATGTCTGAGGAACAGCAGAACGCCGGAGCGCAGGCGGTCGGCCCTGATGTCCAGCCCTACGCCGGGCAGGCCGAGGCGGCCGCGCCACCAGCAGCGCCTGTAGCCCCTGTCATTCCCATAACACTACCGTACATTCCTGGAGCAAAGTGGCTCCCCCAGTACAATGGCAAACCAGATACCCTGTCTGGATTCAAACGGAAGATATGTGGTATCCTGGACATGTACTCCATGACAGGCAAGCAAAGAGCTGCTGTTGTATTAGGACAACTGACTGGTGCTGCGGAACGGGAAGTGGAAACGTGGTCAGCCGCAGACCAGGAGTCGGTGTCCGCAATCTTTAAAAAGCTACAGACTGTTTTTGAGGATCATACTGAGGCGGACCTCCGGATGAGGTTCAACAACTGTTCTCAACAGCCGGAGGACAATGTTCGGGACAATGTTCGGGACTACGCCTGATGTCTACAAGGGGCCCTGCGGGCTCTGAAACAGGTTAGTCCGACCAGCATCGAAAATGAAAACAAAATGCTGAAGGAACAGTTTGTCTGGGGACTGAGGTCTCCAGAGGAAAGCAGGACTGTGCGTTGGTGGTCCCTGGATCATCCAGATGCCACCTTTGACAATCTTAAGGACATGGCTATAAAAGGACTGCAGCCCCTGGAGACAAATGCCATCCAATGTTACCAGGGTGGGGCTACCCCAGTGCCTGCTACACCCACCTTTTCCCCAGTGGCTGCTGAAGCCAAGGTTCCAGCAACGTCCCCTAGAGAGCTGGACAGTCTGCGCTCTGAGGTGCGTCAGTTGAGCAAAACCCTGACCACTGTGCTGAGCGCTCTGCAGCTGCGGACGGAGCCAGAGGAAGGAGGGAAGATCCTGTTAGCCGATAGCCCTGAGGATGTCCCCTGGATGCGAAGGAGGAGGACAACACCACCCCCTACGAGGACCAGTGACCAGCGCCGTCCACAGAAGGACCCAGCCTGCTACCGCTGCCACAAGAGCGGACACACCGCCCAGAATTGTCCTTTAAATGAGAAAACCCTGGGGCCGAGGGCCGACACCCAGGAGTAAGTTCCCCAGGCCCATCAGACTGGTACAACAGGTTCGTCGGAGGAAGACCGTTCCTGTCCATTGTACTGGACGGGATCCCGACGCATGCTTTGCTGGACACAGGATCTCAGGTAACAATAATGCCTGATGTTCTCTACAAGAGGTTCTGGTCCATGAACGACCTATGTCCGCCAGCTCCAAATCTTTCTGTTTATGCCTCAAACGGACTCCCCCTTAACCTAATCGGGGTTAAGAATGTGACTGTAAAGGTGGGGAGAGTGGAGCTGAAGGACCAGGGGCTAATTGTAATAGAGACTAACCCTGATGACACCAATCTGTATATGGTACTAGGCACTAACATTGCTGGTAACTGTTTGGGAGAAGTTGTGTTCTTGCTCCAACAGATAGCTGACACTGCCAGACCAAGACAGAGGAGGGCGTTGCAGAAGGAGATCCGAGTCCTGATGTACTAACAGCAAGAAAGGTTAACAGACGGTGAAATCAGTAACGTGCGGGTGACGGACCCAATACCCATTGTCATTCCCCCAAAGAGTGAAATGCTCATCTGGTGTAGAGCTGCTATAGGTCTTAGAGGACAGAGCTACCAAGCGGTAGTAGAACCCCTTTGCTCCGACAGACCCACGCTCCTAACCGCCAGGGGAGTGGTAGATGTACGTAATGGGAGGGTGCCCATCCGTCTTCGCAACTGTGGGGAAGATGAGGTCAGATTTCCACGTTATGCCACTGTTGCCAAATTACATGCTGTAAATAACAACTGCATTCACAAGGCGGAGTCCTTAACTTCACCAGATGAAGTGAAGGATAACGACCCTGCAACCCAGGTGGATGACTGGTGTCAACAGCTCCATGATGGGACAGACACCACTCCTGCTCATCAAAAACAGGGTGTACACCGGTGGTTCAAGAATACTCACAGGTGTTCAGTAAGCATCCACTTGACTTTGGGAGGATTAAGGGGGTTCAACATCATATCCCCACAGGCGACCATTCCCCAATCAAAGAACGTTACAGGCCTATACCACCAGCACACTACCAGAAGGCTAAGGAAATGCTGCACGACATGAGAAAGGCGGGGGTAATAAGGGATAGTTGTAGTCCCTGGGCAGCTCCCATAGTGCTAGTTAGGAAAAAGGATGGGAGCATGAGAATGTGTGTAGATTACCGACAAGTAAATCGCATTACACATAAATATGCATACCCTTTACCACGCATAGAGGAGTCACTAGCTGCCTTAAAGTCTGCAAATTACTTTTCCACCCTTGACCTCACTAGTGGGTACTGGCAAGTAGCTGTGGCTGAGGAAGATCGGGAGAAGACGGCCTTTACCACCCCGATGGGACTCTGCGAGTTCAACAGTATGCCGTTTGGACTCTGCAATGCCCCCGGAACGTTCCAGAGATTGATGGAGAGCTGCCTGTGACACCGCAACTTCGAGACTGTGTTACTTTACCTGGATGATGTGATAGTGTACTCCTAGACATACGAGGACCACTTGAAGCACCTGGCAGAGGTATTTGAGTCACTGTCCCGGTACGGGATGAAGTTGAAGCCCTCAAAGTGCCACCTGCTCAAGAGAAAGGTACAGTACCTGGGGTACATTGTCAGCCCAGAAGGGTTAGCACCAGACCCGGAGAAAGTCACTGCCATCCAGAAGTGGCTGGAGCCGAAGAACCTCAAGGAGGTGCGTCAGTTCCTGGGACTAGTAGGATACTACCGGAGGTTCGTAAAGGACTACACCAAGAAAGCAGCTCCTCTGCAAGATTTCCTGGTAGGGAAGTCCCCCAAAGGCAGAAATCCCCCATTCCACTAGGGTAAGGAACAAGCCGAGTCGTTTCAGGAGATGAAGGAGATACTGACAGTCGATGAGATCCTAGCCTACCCTGACTACAGCCAACCGTTCCTTCTGTATACAGATGCCAGCAACGAAGGACTGGGCGCTGTTCTAAGTCAGAAGCAGAATGGCCAAGAAAAAGTGATCGCATAAGCAAGCAGGAAGCTCCGCCCGACCAAGAGGAACCCAGAGAACTATAGCAGTTTTAAGTTGGAGTTCCTGGCCTTGGTCTGGGCCATCACTGAAAGGTTTAAGCACTACCTGGCCTCCAGCAAGTTCACTGCCTTCACTGATAACAACCCCTTGACCCATCTTGAAGCAGCCAAGTTGGGGGCACTGGAACAACGTTGGATGGCTCGGCTGTCAAACTACCAATTTACAATTAAATACCGGGCGGGCCGCAAGAACGCCAATGCCGTTGCCCTGTCTAGGATGCCTCACAAGTCAGACACAGAAGAAGAAGTGGATGACCTGGAAGAGATTGAACTACCTGCCTTTCACCGGAATGGGATGATACAGGAGCAAAGAGCCTCCAGGAAGCAGCTTGGGAAGACGTTAAACCCCCTGCCTCACCACAGCTAGAAAGAGACCCAGGACAGTGACCCGGTTGTCAGCCGCATCAAGGAGCTGATAACCCAAGAAGGTTCCTCCCTGGAGAAAGAAGCGTCTCTGCAAGCAAAACAGCTATGGAACGAAAGAAGCCAGCTGTTTATCTACCGTGAGAAGCTGTGCCGGAGGTACTTCTATCCAAAAACCCATGAGATGGTATGGCAGATAGTGGTCCCAAAGACAGACATCCAGATGGTATTAGAAGCTTACCACGATCAGGCAAGACACTTTGGCTGGAAAAAGCTGGAGACCCTGCTGAAGTGTTGATTTTACTGGGTAGGAATGCGCAGTTCCATTGAACGGTGGTGCCGAGACTGTGGACCCTGTAGTCTCAGAAGAAAAGACTACAGCAACCAGAGATCGTGGCCCTGGACCATGTCAAATTGTCACCCAGCAGGTCAGGGTACTCTTACGCTCTGACCATGGTGGATCACTACTCACTTTTCCTGGTGGTTGCCCCCGTCAAAGACCTGACGGCAGAGACAGCAGCAAAGATGTTCCAAGCGTAAATCTGTAGACCCCATGGTTATCCTGAGCAGGTGCTGACGGATCAAGGCCCGGCCTTTGAGGCTGAATTGTTCAAAGAGTTCTGCCATTTGTACGGTTGTAAAAAGATCAGAACTACACCGTACCATCCACAAACAAACGGTCTCTGCGAAAAGATGAACAACATCATCATCGACCTGCTAAAGACCATACCACTTGAGTAGAGAAACCAGTGGCCAGACCTACTGCCTGATTCGGTAGATCTGTATAATCATATACCAGTAAGTTCCACCAATTGCACTCCGGCATATCTCATGCGGGCAAGGCCAGGAAAGCGGCCTATGGACCTGGAGCTTGGTGTTGTTGAGCCTGAAGCGGATATGACCACTGAGGACTGGGACAAGACCAGACAAGAGCAGTACAAGCCTGTGTCGAGGACAGTCTCACTCGGGTGAGAGAAAAGCAGGAGGCGCACAACAACAAAAAACGCACCCGCAGAACCCTTCACACCTGGTGAAACAGTATTGAAAAGGAAAAGACGAAATGATAAACTTGACGATCAGTGGGAAAAAGAACCCTACACTGTGTTGAGTTCAAGATTCGATAATAAGAAGACATGCTTAATCAGTCGAGATGGAGGAAGAACGTCTACAACAGTGTCCAGGGACCACCTAAAGTTGTGTCCAGACCTACTGAAACCCCAAGAAGAAACACCTCTTACTGTACCGGAGGAACCTGAGGAAGCAGTGATACACACGGACTTAGGAGACTTCCCAGCAGATTGGCCTCAAATAGGAGGTGCAATAATCATTCCAACACTCCAATTCTACAAACAGACAGAAAACCCTCCACAGCAAGTTGAACCTGTAAGTGCTGCAGAAGAGCCAGCTCAAGAAGTATCCCCGGACGAAGGATCCCCGGTAGGGGCAGAGCAAGAGGGCCCAGCTAATGGTGAACTTGCCAGTCCCAGAGAGAGGTTAAGGCAGTTTTACAACTTAGTCACACGTAGAACTGGTAGGGTAACTGACAATGCAGACTCTGATACCCCACAGACCACCGCACTACGCAGATCAACACGTAGTACAAGAGGTAAACCCCCTGTCAGATACACACAGTAAGACAGTTACACCCCTGGGGTATTGTGTATGATTATACTGTATTGTTGTGTATTTTCATGCATATGTATATTACTTTGTGCTTTTGCTTTATTGTTGCATAGTTCAAGTGACATGGACCCTTTACCTTATTAACTCCTTTATTATTTACCTAAGAACTCCGTGGCTGAGGACTAGGTGCAGCCCAAAAACTACTTTTTGTATATAATTGCGCTCCCTGGAGTGCCCCTTTAGGTGACCTCAGAAGGAAAACCTGTCTGGAGTGGCTCTCTTGGAGGTCCAACTCAGGATCTTCATGCCCTGCAGCCACCCCAGGGCCTACGTTGAGGGTTTGGGACAGGTCCCTCAAAACCATCAAGTACTCTACCCTGTGAGATGGACATCTTGACTGGGAACCTCACCAAAAGAGACTTGAACTCTGAGGACACTTTGTATTTGGTTATATTGTTATGCAACGTTTAAGCTTGGTGCCTCCTATAAAGGGAAGATTGTTCATGTTGTTATTGTTGTTGTAAAAATGTACTTCAGCCCGGGAGTGCTGAGCTTTGCTAGGGGGGAATGTGATGCCCAGCTGCACTTGGTATCACAGATCCTAGAAGAGTGCATTGATGGATTCCTCCACAAGAGGCCCCCATAAACATTCACACATCTCCACCTTCCACCTCAGACCACCAGAGGGAGCCCGTTAGGGATATAAATAGGGAAGGTGGAGCCAGGCAGTTCAGTCTGGAGTCGACAGAGAGCCAAGTCTGTTGAGAGAGTTCCTGCAGTAGAGAAGCCTGAGAGAGGTCAGTCTGCAGTGGAGCACAGTCCAGAATCAGTTGTAGCTCAGAATAGTGAGCTTTAGGTGTGCCGGCACCATTAGATCAGTGAAGCGCGGCAAGCTGCAGTTAGTGTGAGTAGCCTAGTGAGGGCCCGAGTAGGCCGAAGGCGAGTGGAGAGTTACTACTTAGGGGGCAGAGGAGCTTACCCAGCTCACCCCGAAGCTTTTACCGGACACCGGGTCCGAAGCTTACAGGGATCTCTATGACCCAGTAAGGCATAACTGGAATCCTTGGAGAACTACAGGTCCCAGGATCGCTAAAGTGCTGATACGTAACAGAGCCGGGAGACACATAGGCCCCGTAAGCTGAGGAGCGTGTACTCCAAGAAAAGGCCCTACCACAAGGTCAGCCAGCGCAGGACAGAGACAAAGTTAGGCCTAGCTCCAGGCAGGTCAGAAAGTTACTACGCAGAGGCAAGAGACAGGAGGCCCTACACCCGCTCATTGGGGAGGATCCTGATATGCACCCTTCTTCCCAGTGCTCCGGGATGTGCCTGAATTTCCATCAGTAAAAGGTAATGAAGTGACTATCGTGTCTGTCCCTGTTCTTGCTCTGACTCGGCTGGTTCTTGCTCTGACTCGGCTGGTTCTTGCTCTGACCCGGCTAGGTCTCGCCTGTCCTGCATCCCCTCTGCATACGCTGCCCTGAGGCCTTGCTCCACCTGTGGGGAGCTATACCATCGAGCTGCCTTATCACCGGCCTCAGTGGACTGCCGCAGCGCTGGTGATACTCACCAGAAACCACAGGTGGCGTCACGAACTCTTATAAAATTAACAATTATCCACCCTTTTAAAGAGTGACCCCAGGGTACGGGCCCGGGAACCGACCACCGCGACATCCCCAAAGCCAGGCGAAGGCCCGGGTACCGAGTCATCCCCATCCCCTGGGCTAGTCATATGTATATTTATGGTTTTAACTTCTCGCGGTGGTCGCTCCCTAAACGACACTTCTCTGCAATTCTCTCTGTGGTGCCATCATGGGGGAAGGAGAAAGACGTAGTTACTTAGCGGTAACGGGATTTCTCAGAGCCTATGACGGCACCCGTACATTCCCTCCCTTCACACATGGGTGTGCACATTTAATTATTACCTATGTTTAGTCACAAGGTGTGTCTGGTAAACTTATTAAAAAATGTTAAAAATTTGTGTTACTAACCTGGGGGTCCTCTCTGTGCTCTGAAAACAACTGGGAGAGAGGTACCGCCCTTTTTATCTGTAGGTTTCCTGTCCTTGAAGGGCGGATCCCCTCTCTCCGTGATGCCGTCATGGGCTCTGAGAAATCCCGTTACCGTTAAGTAACTACGTCTTTTTGCTTTGTTTTTTAGTTTTTACCGTGTTCACTAAAGGGGTTAACTAGTGAAACAGTTGTATAGGTCAGGTCGTTCTAGACGCGGCGATATGAAATGTGTGCTTTTCTATATTTTTTTTCCATAATATTATTTATTTTTGGCTACAGTATATTTTGAGTTTTTGGATTATTTATTCATTATATATATATATATATATATATATATATAAAATTTTGTTTTTATCCTTTTTTCACTTTCTGACACTTTCTTCAACTTTTGTCCCACCATGGGACTTTTATTTTTTGCAGGCTGATCGCTTGCATAGCATAGGTATTCATCAGCATCCCCTATGCTGTGCAGGCTGTCATATACAGCTTTTTCATATACCACATCATTCAAACTCCTGTCCACCTGATACATAATATCCCAAAAAAAATTTCATATACCACATCATTCAAACTCCTGTCCACCTGATACATAATATTCAAAAAAATTTCATATACCACATCATTCAAACTCCTGTCCACCTGATTACATAATATCCAAAAATGTTTCATATACCACATCATTCAAACTCCTGTCCACCTGATTACATAATATCAAAAAAAATTTTGATATACCACATCATTCAAACTCCTGTCCACCTGATAATGACAAAATCAACAACATCAAAGAATCATTAAAAATATTGGAACAACTTCTCCTAAAAGAAATGAGAGACTTATGGGAAATAGCTACTTTGGAGCAATATTTGGCACAAGACAATATCCCACAAGGCCTCACTGTCTCAAAACCATTATCAGGAGATATAGGGGACCCAGCCACTCTATTAGAATGGGAACACATGTTCAAAATGTTCTCTCAGCAAGCGGTCAAATTTATTATTGATAAAAGGAGAAAACAAGTAGTAGAAAGCAAAACAAAAATAGCTGAACTGTTCAAGGAAATAAAACCATACCAAATTTTTCCGGAAATTGTCCACCTATCAAATAACATTAGGAACTGGATTAATAGTAAAGAAAAAGACATCATTGACAAAAAATACCGTAAATTTGGTAGAGACGGGATTTCAGAAATCAATACACGCTACTACAAAAAAGACACCAGATATGAAATTATTGATGAAATAGGAACTAACACTCCTAACTCTCCAACCTCAGAAGATAGGATAGATAGAAAACCTATCTCAGAAGAAGAATATCCTTCAATTCATCAACAAAATACTGAACCACTCCATCATTGTCTCAACCCTACACCCAACCCGCCGGCGAACAATACCAACCCACCTCCGGTGACCCCTATTCACACTCAGAATAGATTTGACCCACCAAGTAACTACAATGAAACCCCCCCAATTGATGAACCTTCATGTAGTCATTCCCAAAACCAAACCATACCACGCACAGGAACAACTACTAATCCTCCACAAGTGAGAAAAAGAACTAGTAAATCAAATTTTTTTCAGTTGGCCCCAAAAAGAGATCTAAGAGGGGTAGCGGGGGGGGGGGGGAAGCTCACCAAAAAGAAAACACAATATAAGAAGCCTAACCAACACCATATCCTAAACAAAGGCATTTTTAATCTAAGTCAGTATTCTCTAAAACAAAATGAAATTTCCCTGCTGAATAAAGGCCTCAAATACGCTCCATTCTCCAGATTACAAAAATTTGAGGCCTTTATAGGGATAAAACAATTCATGCGTAAACTTGCCATCAAAAAACATTTCCAGAAGAAGGAACCAATAATTGAAAATTCAGTCACAGAACAGCCCAATATCATTTATGTACACATCCAGTTGAAAAATAAATCCAACTTCAACCCCCTCAATGAATACTCAGAAGCCCTCCTAAGTTTCCAGAAAAACACTATCTCCGACATACGCCACTTAAGTGATAAAAAAATGTACAAAATTCAGGAACAACCTCACCAGGTCTGAACAAAAAGCCATACAACAACTACAAAACAATAAAAATATCGTTATCAGACCTGCCGACAAAGGAGGCGGCATCGTAATTCTGGAATTAAGCCAATATAGAAATGAAGCCTCCAGAATATTAAATGACACACAAACCTATAAAATTTTAAAACATGACCCCACCGATGCCTATAAACTTGAATTAAAGTATTTAACATTAAATGGTCTACAATTTGGATACCTAAAAAAACAAGAGTTTGAGTATATCAACATCACCTACCCACAGACTGCTGTCTTCTACTACCTACCAAAGGTTCACAAATCCCTATCCAACCCCCCGGGTAGACCCATCATATCCGGCATACAATGCCTCACGTCTAACCTATCTAGATTTGTTGATTACCACCTCCAGAATCTTGTCCCCAAACTTCCTTCACATCTCAAGGACAGTAAACATGTATTACAACTATTACAGAATATAGCTTGGAAAGACAATTATATTTTGGGCACCCTGGACATAACTGCTCTCTATACCGTCATTCAGCATGATAAAGGCTGTGAAGCAGCAGCATATTTTTTGGAGACCCTAAGCCAAACACCACCGGAACAAATTTCATTTCTGAAAGATTGTATGCATTTCATTTTGGCACACAATTTTTTCCTACATGAAGGGCACTACTATACCCAGCAGTGGGGTACTGCAATGGGGACTAGGTTCGCTCCTAGTTATGCTAATTTATACGTTGGCAAGTGGGAACAGATGGCCATTTTCCCTGGGGGCACCCTACATACGAACCTGGTCCTCTGGCACAGATTTATTGACGATATCATTTTTATCTGGTCAGGTGATCAAACTTCACTGAACCAGTTCCTGTCAGATATCAACGACAATGACTATTTCCTGGAATTCACATCCCATATCAACTCCACCCATATCAACTTTCTGGACCTAGACATATACATTGAAAATGGACACCTACAAACCCGTACCTACTCAAAAGCTATGGATGCTAACAGCTTCATCCCACTAGACAGTTGCCACTTACCCCGCTGGTTACTAAATATACCCCAAAGCCAATTTACTAGGCTTCATCGCAACTGCTCACTCCCCCCAAGATTTTGAAATTGAAGCAAACGCTCTAACAAATAAATTCCTGGAGAAAGGATACCAAGCAGCATTTCTGGAAACAACAAAAAATAAAATCCAAAGAATTCCTTGAAAGAGGCTACTGACAGATAAAGAATCCAAACCAAAATCCACAGTGAGTGATACAGTTATAGATATCCCTATAATTATATTTTATAACTCAAATACTCATTTAATCCGCAAAATAGTGACAAAACACTGGAATATACTTAATGATGACAAAATCCTGGGGGGTAAACTAACATCAAACCCTATATTTGTTTTCAGGAAAGCACAAAATCTGAGAAACCTAATCGCTCCGTCCGTGAGTAATCCATTCAAGCACAACAACTCCTCCAACACACTTATAAAAAATCTGAAAGGCTTTTTTCCTTGCAAGAAATGTAAAGCCTGTAAACTTGCACTCACGGCCAAGCAAATAACAATTACCACGCCACAGAAAGAATACCCCATTAAGGACTTTATTACTTGTTCTACATCCGGTGTAATTTACCACCTAAAATGTCCATGTAATAAGGTCTACATAGGACGCACAATACGTCCTATGTTCAAACGCATAAATGAACACCTAAGAAACATTGCAAATCAATTTCCAGGACACCCCGTCTGTTCACTATGCAGAAACACATGGAGGAAAAATTGCAGGCACACAAATAATGGGCATCCAGACTGTACCTAAAAACTGGAGAAATGGTAATCATATAAAAAACATGTCAAAGAAAGAGAGTTTTTGGATTTTTGAACTGGATACCCTAAAACCAAAGGGTCTCAATACAGAGATCGAAATGTTTGCTTTTAATGACTAACCAATGATGTTTCAGTGTCCCACCAATAGGGACAAACTAATTAATTAACATGGACAGACATCTATTATAAAAAGGACCATTGGCAGAGGCTGGACCATCCCTGATGAAGAAAGCCGTTGCTTTCGAAACGCGTCGGAATTGGACCTTCTGCCACAACATCCTTCACTGAAACCACGTGATCAACACGTGACTGTGACGTCACATCAGGTCCTGGAAGGCCCTGCATCAGCGCTGTATCACCACGCGAGGCTACAGCGGAGCTAAGAGTCACCGGCCGGGACTCGGCTCCTGCACTCCTCGCCTGCTCCCATCACCAGCCACCTATCTGGGGGACACTCATCCATTTGAAAGGAGGTAAGAGCTAGACCTCCGCGATCTCTGCTCCCACCAGATTCAGCCCTCCACAGCCTCGGGAACGGAGACAAAACTCTATAACTACAATACTCCGCATCTATCTTGAGAGGTCTTATCCTCTCTCTCTCTTAGTGCCTCCTCCCACATAGTCATCTCCCACACATACCTGGGACTCTGCACACACCATTGCACACTGCTGCATCTGACACTCTGTTCTGCCTCTTCTAGGTATCCATGATCCAGCCACACTAATCTGACCAGATCACACCATCCTATTGTGCCCCTGGGGATCCCCTCCCTATGAGCACAAGCCACTGGTCTAATCATAAGCCTTAGGACCCTGTGCTCGTCGCAGTGTCCTGGCACACAGCACTTCTGCTATAAAAGCAAGTATTAAAATTCTTTTCTCTTGGTCACGTTCAAACCCAATTGACCACTCTTGTAAATTCCTAGCCACATTTATTTATCCACCCAGGTCAACCCTCCTCAACAGCACTCAGCCAGTTATCCGCTTACCCAGTCTCAATCAAGACCACTCTGAATTCATAACCGGTATTAAATAATATTAACAGTATTTAGACACATTCATTAATTAGGTATCAGGTTTCACAAACCCTACCCTACTATTCTGACAGATTCCCTTGTGGCAACGTGGTGGACCTGCTAGCTATATGCTTCTACTAGACCTGCTATATACCAGGTAACTACCACCTATATCTCATTTCAAACCCAGCAACAAACAGAAAACTAGCCACTAATCCACTTCCTCTTATCTCCCCAACCTCAAATTGGAGCACCCTGACTTAATTCCATAACCAGTGGACCTCAACTAGGACCTATCCTGAACTGTGTCACTTATGCCTCTACCTCAAGTGTCACCTATGCCAATATTTTAATCTAAATCTCTTTTTAATCCTAACCAATAAATTGTTATTTTATTCATTTTATTGATGTCCTTCTGTTATTTTTAATAACAAGTCCTACCTGTTATAGCCATTTTTATATTTTTTATATACTTATATTACCACTATTTATTAATACATATCCTATAGCTACCCAACTAACATACCATCTACGGTCCTCTAACCACCTTCAAACCTGGCCCTAGGGTAGCGCAAATTCACTTAGCACTATAAAACCAGGACAAGTTCAACACTACTAAAATAGGATATGCCTTTTAGCAGACTGAATCAAATTTGTCACAGTGCAAAACCTTTGGTGGACTCTTCCTGCCAACCAAAAATATATATAGGTTTGACTGTGTGACGCGCCCCCTGGGCCGTGGGGATACCAGGAGCCGGGCCTTGTAAACGCTGGGGGTTGTAGTCACCGTGGCGGTGACCCGGTCCGTGACCCAGGGCAGTCAAACCAGAGTAGTCTATGTGTATCTAGTTTAAATAGTCCGACTACGCCACCTGTGGAATGCGGTTATTGAGAACCGCCGCTGCGGAGCAGTCCGCTGAAGCTGGTGATATGCGCAGCAAGGTAGTGTAAGTCCCCACAGGAAGAGTGTAGCTTCAGGGCAGCGTGTAGGGATGATGGGGGTGATGGTGCAAGGGGTGATGGTGCAAAGTGTCGCGGTGCAAGAAGAATCACAGAGTCCAGATGATGCAGTCCCAGAGCTTTTACTCACGGTTAAGCAGTTCCACTTAAAGGGCCAGTGTAAGAGCCCACGGCATCCTGTGCTCACACAGTAAGGGGCTCGGTCGACCCTCAGGTATCTCTGGAGCATTTAGCAGGAGCATTTAGCAGGATCCCCTTCAGTGTGACCTCTCTGGCCTCTCTCCTTGTAGCTCACACCTAGCGGCACCTCTGTCCAGTGTCCTCGGGCCTTGGCGGGCGACGTGTGTTCCATCCCCTGGCCCTATGTGGCTACCTTCCTGGTGGCTGGTGTGGAAGGCTTGCTGTACTTGAAGTGCTGCAGCCTCTGGTTCCCAGTTGAGCCCTGTAGTCTCTTCTGGTTGAGGGATCCGGTTCCCTTCTCCTGACCTGACCCCCCTACCTCCTGGCAGCGGCGGACGTACGGGTGGCGGTTGCACGGCCCGTACCCCTAGGGTCCCTTCGGTTCCTGGAGCCTTCCTGCGCCCTCTTTCTCTCTCCCAGGCTCAGGCCTGCAGACTAGGCCCGCCAGTAGAGCAAAGCTCGTACAGAGCCTCTGCCCCGTCAGCACCTCAGTCTGACTCTACCCACTTCTCACTCGACTGAAGAACCAAGATGGTTCCTTACTTTTATACCTCCTACTCCAGTGCTCCCAGGTTCTACGTCCTCCACCCATCCACTACCTAGTTCCCCCTCTCTAGGTGGTCCCCCCCCCACTCCAGCCAGGGATCAGGGACAGTTGTGCTCTCCCGTAGGAGCATTGTCGCCCTGTCCCCCGGAAATGTGGTGTAGTGGATGTAGTGTTAGGGTCCTGAGACATACTCCTTCCTTACCTGAGAGTGAGATACCACACGTCTGGGTGAGATGCAATACCTCTGTGGCGACCTAACCCTCAGGGGCGCCACACTGTGCGTACAAGCTGAATTTGACCGCCACTAATGTAGTAGCTAAGCCAGCACAGAAAAAAATAGTTTTTGGACTGGGCCTAGTAAGAGAAGATTTTTATTTTTTTTACTGTGAAACCAAGACAAGTTCAACACCACTAAAATAAGATCTGCCTTTTAGCAGACTGGATCAACTTTGCCACAGTGAAAAACCTTTGGTGGACTCTGCTTGCCAACCAAAGATATATATATATAGATTTGACTGTGCATACAAGCTGAATTTGACCGCCACTGACATAGTAGCTGGCTTATAGCACTGTATGACTTTTGGCACAGGAAAAAATATTTTTTGGACTGGGCCTAGTAAGAGAAGTTTTATTTTTAATGTGAAACTAGCACAACTTCAACGCCGCTAAAATAGGATCTGCCTTTTGGCAGACTGGATCAACATTGCCACAGGAAAAAACCTTTGGTGGACTCTATGTGTCGCCCCTGAGTGTTCGGTCGCCACAGAGGTGTTGCATCTCAGCCAGAGATGTGGCATCTCACTCTCAGGTAAGGAAGGAGTACAGCTCAGGACCCTAACACCTGCATCCAACACGTCCACTTCAGCAGGGCAGGTCGAGATTGCTCCTAAGGAAGAGCACAGTCCCTGGTCCCTGGCTGGAGTGGGGGGGAACCCAGAGAAGGAGAACCACATGGTGGGTGTGGGTGGAGGAAGTAGCTTAGGGGAGCACATGAGAGGAAGATATAAATTGGGAAGCCATCTTAGTTCAGTGAGTTCAGTCAGAGGAGAAGTGGAGGAGCATAGGCTCTGCAGGAGCTCTGCTCCAGAGGCGGGCCTAGTCAGTGAGGCCCAGGTATGAAGAGAAGGAGAGAAGACAGGAGAGGGAGCAAGAGAAAGGCTCCAGGAACAGAAAGGACCCCAGGGGTACCGGCCGTGCGGAACGCCACCCGTACGCCCGTATCTGCCAGGCGGTGGAGGGGTCAGGCCATCTAAAGGGAACCAGTCCCTCAACTAGCGGAGGACTTTATGCCCAACTAGAAACCGGAGGCTGCAGCACTTTAAGTCCTGTAGCCACAAACCCACGCCAGTCTCACCGAGAAGGTAGCCACATAGGACCCAGGGGACGGAACAGACGTCGCCCGCCAAGGCCCGCAGGTACAGGATTGGAGATACTAGGTGTGAGGTGCAGGGAAAAGGCCAGAGAGAGGACACAGAAGGGGGTCCTGCTAAGTACTGCGGTGTTACCTGGGGGTAGACCGAACCCCTCCCTGAGTAAACACAGGACGACGAGGGCAGTTACATGGATCCCTGTAATCTGGACTGCAACAACTGTGAGTAAAGACCCTGGGACTGCACTTCCTTGTCTCTGTGTTTCTGGCTGCGCCATCAACCCCTGCACTACAACGCCCAGCACAACCTGCAACATCATCTACACTGCCCTGGAGCTAGCTCTTCCTGTGGAGAGCCACACCATCCCTGCTGCAGTAATATCAGCTTCAGAGGACTGCTCCGCAGTGGCGGTTCCCTTTAGCCGCATTCCACAGGTGGCGTCACGAACTCTATAAAAACTCTATAAATCCCCGATCCATAACCCCTTTTATTGACCGCCCAGGGTCACGGACCAGGTCACCGCCACTGTGACATTCCCCCAGCATCTACCGGCCCGGCAACGGGTACCCCACGGCCCAGGGGGCACGTCATCTACCTACCAACCAAAAATATATATAGGTTTGACTGTGCGTACAAGCTGAATTTGACCGCCACTGACGTAGTAGCTGGCTTATAGCACTGCATGACTTTTGGCACAGGAAAAAATATTTTTTGGACTGGGCCTAGTAAGAGAAGTTTTTATTTTTTTAATGTGAAACCAGGACAAATTCAAAGCCACTAAAATAGGATCTGCCTTTTAGCAAACTGGATCAACTATGCCACAGTAAAAAACCTTTGGTGGACTCTGCCTGCCAACCAAAAATATATATAGGTTTGACTGTGTACAAGCTGAATTTGACCGCCACTGAAGTAGTAGCTGGCTTACAGCACTGTATGACTTTTGGCACAGGAAAAAATATTTTTTGGACTGGGCCTAGTAAGAGAAGATTTTTATTTTTTTTACTGTGAAACCAGGTCAAGTTCAACACCACTAAAATAGGATCCGCCTTTTAGCAGACTGGATCAACTTTGCCACAATAAAAAACCTTTGCTGGACTCTGCCTGCCAACCAAAAGTATATATAGGTTTGACTGTGCGTACAAGCTGAATTTTACCACCACTGACTTAGTAGCTGGCCTATAGCACTGTATGACTTTTGGCACAGGAAAAAATATTTTTTGGACTGGGCCTAGTAAGAGAAGTTTTTATTTTTAATGTGAAACTAGCACAACTTCAACGCCGCTAAAATAGGATCTGCCTTTTAGCAGACTGGATCAACTTTGCCACAGTAAAAAACCTTTGGTGGACTCTATGTGGCGCCCCTGAGGGTTCGGTCGCCACAGAGGTGTTGCATCTCAGCCAGAGATGTGGCATCTCACTCTCAGGTAAGGAAAGAGTACAGCTCAGGACCCTAACACCTGCATCCAACACTTCCACTTCAGCAGGGCAGGGCAAGATTGCTCCTAAGGGAGAGCACAGTCCCTGGTCACTGGCTGGAGTGGGGGGAACCCAGAGAGGGGGAACCACATGGTGGGTGTGGGTGGAGGAAGTAGCTTAGGGGAGCACATGAGAGGAAGATATAACTTGGGAAGCCATCTTAGTTCAGTGAGTTCAGTCAGAGGAGGAGAAGTGGAGGAGCAGAGGCACTGCAGGAGCTCTGCTCCAGAGGTGGGCCTAGTCAGTGAGGCCCAGGTTTGAAGAGGAGAGAAGAGAGGAGAGGGAGCAGGAGAAAGGCTCCAGGACCAGAAAGGACCCCAGTGGTACGGGCCGTGCAGAAGGCCACCAGTACGCCCGCATCTGCCAGGCGGTGGAGGGGTCAGGCCATCTAAAGGGAACCAGTCCCTCAACTAGCGGAGGACTTTATGCCCAACTAGAAACCGGAGGCTGCAGTAATTTAAGTCCTGTAGCCACAAGTCCATGCCAGTCTCACCGAGAAGGTAGCCACATAGGACCCAGGGGACGGAACAGACGTCGCCCGCCAAGGCCCGTGGGTACCGGATTGGAGATACTAGGTGTGAGGTGCAGGGAAAAGGACAGAGAGAGGACACAGAACGGGGTCTTCCTAAGTACTTCGGAGTCACCTGGGGGTAGACCGAATACCTCACTGAGTAAACACAGGACGACGAGGGCAGTTACATGGATCCCTGTAATCTGGACTGCAACAACTGTGAGTAAAGACCCTGGGACTGCACTTCCTTGTCTCTGTGTTTCTTGCTGCGCCATCAACCCCTGCACTACAACGCCCAGTGCAACCTGCAACATCATCTACACTGCCCTGGAGCTAGCTCTTCCTGTGGAGAGCCACACCATCCCTGCTGCAGTAATATCAGCTTCAGAGGACTGCTCCGCAGCGGCAGCTCCCTTTAGCTGCATTCCACAGGTGGCGACACGAACTCAATAAAAGCTCTATAAATCCCCTATCCATAACCCCTTTTATTGACCGCCCTGGGTCACGGACCGGGTCACCGCCACTGTGACATTCCCCTAGCATCTACCTGCCCGGCACCGGGTACCCCACTGCCCAGGGGGCGCGTCATACTTGGCGTCACGAACAGGATATGTAACCTACCCGTTATCACCGGGTATTGTGCGCCTAGAGACTGTTTAAATACTGAATGTGGCGCCCACCCCAGAAGAACGGGCGCCATTATGTGCGAGCCAAACAACAACAAGAGATCGCCTCCCATCGTGGGCCGGGTCCCAGAATGGCGCCAAAAGCGCGGCCCACCCACTGCAACTGTGGCCATAACCCTGGACTTGTCCATCGGTCTGGAGGAGACGTCCCCAGGTGTGACCGACAGCAAGCAGACATGGGACCGCCCCAAAAAGGGAAGAGGGAAGAATAAAACTGGGAGACAGGGTGTGGTATGGATCCATCCAGACAGGCCATACCCGGCAGGGAAGATGGAGGGAAGAGAGACTGGAATCCCTGCCAGTGACCTGTTACAACCGGAGGCACCCCTCACCTTGGAGGGGTTAGTTGCCAGGCTGTCCCGGGAGGATTCAGAGTTCCTCTGCGCCGGGATGGAAGACCTGAACCGGCGGATGGAGAGGGCCCAGCAAGATGCTATTACAAGCTGGAAGAAAAAAATGGTGGAAAGGTTGGCGATCCGGCAGTACAGGCAGCACCCCAGCCTTGGTGGATCCGGACCAGCGCCAGGAGGCAGAGTGCAGCGCAAGAGCGGCCGCGGGAGCAGGTGAGAGGAGTCTCCCTGTCCTGAGCGCTAGAGCCGCTGACCTGCTCCTGGGTCCCCTGGTGGTACCGCCGATCCTGGGCGCTACTGACACCGGCCCGCTCCTAACACCCCAGCAAGGCCCTCTGCCCCCAGGCGCGGAAGACGCGGACCCATTCCGGACCCTCCTCCCAGGATATCTGTCCCCGGGCGCTACTGACACCGGCCTGCTCCTAACACCCCAGCAAAGCCCTCTGCCCCCGGGCTCGGAAGACGCGGATCCATTCCAGACCCTCCTCCCAGGACATCTGACCCCAGGCGCGCCCGCCCTAGGCGTCCTTCAGGCTCCGAAACCGTCACCTCCGGGCACCAGCAACACCGGCCCACTCCTGGGCCCCTTGCAGGAACCGCCTCCTCCGACACTCAAATGGGTGTGCAGACGCCGTCCCTGGGATTGGTCCTGGGATTGGTCCGCGGAGGTGGAGGACCAGCGGCTCCCACTCCTGCCAGCTCCCCTGCCCCCTGCCGTCTCCCGAGGTGAGGAGGATCAATTTGAGTGGGATAACCCTGTGGGATATCCCTGTGGGATATCCCTGGGGGAGACCTCATAGGTTTTCCCCAAGAAACGAGAGCAGAGGCGGCCCACAGAAAAGAGCACTTCAGGAGGGAGCTGGAGCAGCTCGAGAGGGAGCGACACATCCGGCGGGTGCGTTGGGAGAAGCTGGAGGTCCGCAAGATGGAGGAGGCCCGCAACATGGAGAAGGCCCGGGTCCGCAAAGACAAGAGAGCAGCATCCGGTCCCCATGCCGAAGGGACCATAGTGAAGTTGGGGCTTCATCAGGGACCCGCAGTCCGAGAGCGACCTCTTTGTGAACCGGAGGGACGTGGAGTCCCACCTAAAAGAAGGTCACCCGGACCGGAACCTGTATCCGGGTGATTACGTCACCTATAGCAGACACCGAGGTGAAGGGGCTGGTATGCCCTGAATGTCCACCGGGTGGGGAAAGAGAGCAGTTCCTCACCCTACAGCGCTGAAAACCTGGCTAGGCCAGCCTACAGTGGACAAGAGCTTCCCCGGAGGGAGCACCACTACTAAGCACAGTAGTTGGAACTTTTGGACTGTATAAAGTTGCCCGGAAGGGTATAGCAGGAATGCTGCAAGTTTGAAAAAGTTTATTTGTTTTTGTGTGCATAATTACCCGGTAAGGGTACCAAAGACTGACAGGCTGAGGACTGTGAGCAGCCAAGAACTGATCTTGTAAATAGTTGCACTTCCTAAAGTGCCCCTTATTGGTTTTATAAATCTACAACAAATGACCTCAGAACAAAAACTCGTTTGGTGTGGCCGAAGACGTGGTCCACCACCTGGATCACCTATGCCCTGCAGCCACGCCTAGGGCCTACGTTGAGGGTTTTCAGACGGGTCCCTCATACTCCAGTTCGCTAGTTAGCACCTTATTAAATAAGATGGACACCTGGTTGCAGAACATGCCGTAACTTGTTAAGGAACCGTTAATATAAAAAATGTTTTATCTGAAAAAGTGTTTTATATGACATGTGTTGATAATATATGAAGAGAGTTTTATTAGAAAGAGAAGTCTTACAATGTTTTGATATGGTAACCTGAAACGTTTAAGAAAATGTGCCTCCCATAAAGGGAAGAAAAGATGTTATGTTTATGATCTTATATGTGATGCATCTAAAAGTTGCATGTCTTTAAAATTGTTTTTGCTCTGTTCCAGCCCGCGGACGTGCTGTTGTACCAGGGGGGTATGTGGCGCCCCTGAGGGTTCGATCGCCACAGAGGTGTTGCATCTCAGCCAGAGATGTGGCATCTCACTCTCAGGTAAGGAAGGAGTACAGCTCAGGACCCTAACACCTGCATCCAACACGTCCACTTCAGCAGGGCAGGGCGAGATTGCTCCTAAGGGAGAGCACAGTCCCTGGTCCCTGGCTGGAGTGGGGGGAACCCAGAGAAGGGGAAGCACATGGTGGGTGTGGGTGGAGGAAGTAGCTTAGGGGAGCACATGAGAGGAAGATATAAATTGGGAAGCCATCATAGTTCAGTGAGTTCAGTCAGAGAGGAGAAGTGGAGGAGCAGAGGCTCTGCAGGAGCTCTGCTCCAGAGGAGGGCCTAGTCAGTGAGACCCAGGTTTGAAGAGGAGAGAAGAGAGGAGAGGGAGCAGGAGAAAGGCTCCAGGACCAGAAAGGACCCCAGGGGTACGGGCCATGCAGAAGGCCACCTGTATGCTCGCATCTGCTAGGCGGTGGAGGGGTCAGGCCATCTAAAGGGAACAGGTCCCTCAACTAGCGGAGGACTTTATGCCCAACTAGAAACCGGAGGCTGCAGTAATTTAAGTCCTGTAGCCACAAGTCCATGCCAGTCTCACCGAGAAGGTAGCCACATAGGACCCAGGGGACGGAACAGACGTCGCCCGCCAAGGCCCGTGGGTACCGGATTGGAGATACTAGGTGTGAGGTGCAGGGAAAAGGACAGAGAGAGGACACAGAAGGGGGTCTTCCTAAGTACTTCGGAGTCACCTGGGGGTAGACCGAATACCTCACTGAGTAAACACAGGACGACGAGGGCAGTTACATGGATCCCTGTAATCTGGACTGCAACAACTGTGAGTAAAGACCCTGGGACTGCACTTCCTTGTCTCTGTGTTTCTTGCTGCGCCATCAACCCCTGCACTACAACGCCCAGTGCAACCTGCAACATCATCTACACTGCCCTGGAGCTAGCTCTTCCTGTGGAGAGCCACACCATCCCTGCTGCAGTAATATCAGCTTCAGAGGACTGCTCCGCAGCGGCAGCTCCCTTTAGCTGCATTCCACAGGTGGCGACACGAACTCAATAAAAGCTCTATAAATCCCCTATCCATAACCCCTTTTATTGACCGCCCTGGGTCACGGACCGGGTCACCGCCACTGTGACATTCCCCTAGCATCTACCTGCCCGGCACCGGGTACCCCACTGCCCAGGGGGCGCGTCATACTTGGCGTCACGAACAGGATATGTAACCTACCCGTTATCACCGGGTATTGTGCGCCTAGAGACTGTTTAAATACTGAATGTGGCGCCCACCCCAGAAGAACGGGCGCCATTATGTGCAAGCCAAACAACAACAAGAGATCGCCTCCCATCGTGGGCCGGGTCCCAGAATGGCGCCAAAAGCGCGGCCCACCCACTGCAACTGTGGCCATAACCCTGGACTTGTCCATCGGTCTGGAGGAGACGTCCCCAGGTGTGACCGACAGCAAGCAGACATGGGACCGCCCCAAAAAGGGAAGAGGGAAGAATAAAACTGGGAGACAGGGTGTGGTCTGGATCCATCCAGACAGGCCATACCCGGCAGGGAAGATGGAGGGAAGAGAGACTGGAATCCCTGCCAGTGACCTGTTACAACCGGAGGCACCCCTCACCTTGGAGGGGTTAGTTGCCAGGCTGTCCCGGGAGGATTCAGAGTTCCTCTGCGCCGGGATGGAAGACCTGAACCGGCGGATGGAGAGGGCCCAGCAAGATGCTATTACAAGCTGGAAGAAAAAAATGGTGGAACGGTTGGCGATCCGGCAGTACAGGCAGCACCCCAGCCTTGGTGGATCCGGACCAGCGCCAGGAGGCAGAGTGCAGCGCAAGAGCGGCCGCGGGAGCAGGTGAGAGGAGTCTCCCTGTCCTGAGCGCTAGAGCCGCTGACCTGCTCCTGGGTCCCCTGGTGGTACCGCCGATCCTGGGCGCTACTGACACCGGCCCGCTCCTAACACCCCAGCAAGGCCCTCTGCCCCCAGGCGCGGAAGACGCGGACCCATTCCGGACCCTCCTCCCAGGATATCTGTCCCCGGGCGCTACTGACACCGGCCTGCTCCTAACACCCCAGCAAAGCCCTCTGCCCCCGGGCTCGGAAGACGCGGATCCATTCCAGACCCTCCTCCCAGGACATCTGACCCCAGGCGCGCCCGCCCTAGGCGTCCTTCAGGCTCCGAAACCGTCACCTCCGGGCACCAGCAACACCGGCCCACTCCTGGGCCCCTTGCAGGAACCGCCTCCTCCGACACTCAAATGGGTGTGCAGACGCCGTCCCTGGGATTGGTCCTGGGATTGGTCCGCGGAGGTGGAGGACCAGCGGCTCCCACTCCTGCCAGCTCCCCTGCCCCCTGCCGTCTCCCGAGGTGAGGAGGATCAATTTGAGTGGGATAACCCTGTGGGATATCCCTGGGGGAGACCTCATAGGTTTTCCCCAAGAAACGAGAGTAGAGGCGGCCCACAGAAAAGAGCACTTCAGGAGGGAGCTGGAGCAGCTCGAGAGGGAGCGACACATCCGGCGGGTGCGTTGGGAGAAGCTGGAGGTCCGCAAGATGGAGGAGGCCCGCAACATGGAGAAGGCCCGGGTCCGCAAAGACAAGAGAGCAGCATCCGGTCCCCATGCCGAAGGGACCATAGTGAAGTTGGGGCTTCATCAGGGACCCGCAGTCCGAGAGCGACCTCTTTGTGAACCGGAGGGACGTGGAGTCCCACCTAAAAGAAGGTCACCCGGACCGGAACCTGTATCCGGGTGATTACGTCACCTATAGCAGACACCGAGGTGAAGGGGCTGGTATGCCCTGAATGTCCACCGGGTGGGGAAAGAGAGCAGTTCCTCACCCTACAGCGCTGAAAACCTGGCTGGGCCAGCCTACAGTGGACAAGAGCTTCCCCGGAGGGAGCACCACTACTAAGCACAGTAGTTGGAACTTTTGGACTGTATAAAGTTGCCCGGAAGGGTATAGCAGGAATGCTGCAAGTTTGAAAAAGTTTATTTGTTTTTGTGTGCATAATTACCCGGTAAGGGTACCAAAGACTGACAGGCTGAGGACTGTGAGCAGCCAAGAACTGATCTTGTAAATAGTTGCACTTCCTAAAGTGCCCCTTATTGGTTTTATAAATCTACAACAAATGACCTCAGAACAAAAACTCGTTTGGTGTGGCCGAAGACGTGGTCCACCACCTGGATCACCTATGCCCTGCAGCCACGCCTAGGGCCTACGTTGAGGGTTTTCAGACGGGTCCCTCATACTCCAGTTCGCTAGTTAGCACCTTATTAAATAAGATGGACACCTGGTTGCAGAACATGCCGTAACTTGTTAAGGAACCGTTAATATAAAAAATGTTTTATCTGAAAAAGTGTTTTATATGACATGTGTTGATAATATATGAAGAGAGTTTTATTAGAAAGAGAAGTCTTACAATGTTTTGATATGGTAACCTGAAACGTTTAAGAAAATGTGCCTCCCATAAAGGGAAGAAAAGATGTTATGTTTATGATCTTATATGTGATGCATCTAAAATTTGCATGTCTTTAAAATTGTTTTTGCTCTGTTCCAGCCCGCGGACGTGCTGTTGTACCAGGGGGGTATGTGGCGCCCCTGAGGGTTCGATCGCCACAGAGGTGTTGCATCTCAGCCAGAGATGTGGCATCTCACTCTCAGGTAAGGAAGGAGTACAGCTCAGGACCCTAACACCTGCATCCAACACGTCCACTTCAGCAGGGCAGGGCGAGATTGCTCCTAAGGGAGAGCACAGTCCCTGGTCCCTGGCTGGAGTGGGGGGAACCCAGAGAAGGGGAAGCACATGGTGGGTGTGGGTGGAGGAAGTAGCTTAGGGGAGCACATGAGAGGAAGATATAAATTGGGAAGCCATCATAGTTCAGTGAGTTCAGTCAGAGAGGAGAAGTGGAGGAGCAGAGGCTCTGCAGGAGCTCTGCTCCAGAGGAGGGCCTAGTCAGTGAGACCCAGGTTTGAAGAGGAGAGAAGAGAGGAGAGGGAGCAGGAGAAAGGCTCCAGGACCAGAAAGGACCCCAGGGGTACGGGCCATGCAGAAGGCCACCTGTATGCTCGCATCTGCCAGGCGGTGGAGGGGTCAGGCCATCTAAAGGGAACAGGTCCCTCAACTAGCGGAGGACTTTATGACCAACAAGAAACTGAAGGCTGCAGTACTTTAAGTCCTGTAGCCACAAGTCCACGCCAGTCTCACCGAGAAGGTAGCCACATAGGACCCAGGGGACGGAACAGACGTCGCCCGCCAAGGCCCGTGGGTACCGGATTGGAGATACTAGGTGTGAAGTGCAGAGAAAAGGCCAGAGAGAGGACACAGAAGGGGGTCCTGCTAAGTACTCCGGAGTTACCTGGGGGTAGACCGAACCCCTCACTGAGTAAACACAGGACGACGAGGGCAGTTACATGGATCCCTGTAATCTGGACTGCAACAATAGTGAGTAAAGACCCTGGGACTGCACTTCCTTGTCTCTGTGCTTCTTGTTTCACCATCAACCCCTGCACTACAACGCCGAGCACAATCTGCAACATCATCTACACTGCCCTGGAGCTAGCTCTTCCTGTGGAGAGCCACACCATCCCTGCTGCAGTAATATCAGCTTCAGAGGACTGCTCCGCAGTGGCGTCTCCCTTTAGCCGCATTCCACAGGTGGCATCACGAACTCTATAAAAACTCTATAAATCCCCGATCCATAACCCCTTTTATTGACCACCCTGGGTCACGGACCGGGTCACAGCCACTGTGACATTCCACCAGCATCTAACGGCCCGGCAACGGGTACCCCACGGCCCAGGGGGCACGTCATCTACCTTCCAACCAAAAATATATATAGGTTTGACTGTGCGTACAAGCTAAATTTGACTGCCACTGACATAGTAGCTGGCTTATAGCACTGCATGACTTTTGGCACAGGAAAAAAAAAAATTTCGACTGGGCCTCGTAAGAGAAGTTTTTATTTTTTTACTGTTAAACCAGGACAAGTTCAACACCACTAAAATAGGATCTGCCTTTTAGCAGACTGGATCAACTTTGCCACCGTGAAAAACCTTTGGAGGACTCTACCTACCAACCAAAAATATATATAGGTTTGAAGGTGCGTACAAGCTGAATTTGACCGCCACTGACGTAGTAGCTGTCTTATAGCACTGCATGACTTTTGGCACAGGAAAAAATAGTTTTTGGACTGGGCCTAGTAAGAGAAGATTTTTATTTTTTTTACTGTGAAGCCAGGACAAGTTCAACCCCACTAAAATAGGATCTGCCTTTTAGCAGACTGAATCAACTTTGTCACAGTGAAAAACCTTTGGCGGACTCTTCCTGCCAACCAAAATTATATATAGGTTTGACTATGCGTACAAGCTGAATTTGACCGCCACTGACGTAGTAGCTGGCTTATAGCACTGTATGACTTTTGGCACAGGAAAAAGTATATTTTGGACTGGGCCTAGTAAGAGAAGTTTTTATTTTTAATGTAAAACCAGTACAAGTTCAACACCACTAAAATAGGATCTGCCTTTTAGCAGACTGGATCAACTTTGCCACAGTAAAAATTTGCGGTGGACTCTGCCTGTCACCAAAAATATATATAGATTTGACTGTGCGTACAAGCTGACTTTGACAACCACTGACGTAGTAGCTGGCTTATAGCACTGCATGACTTTTGGCACAGGAAAAATAGTTTTTGGACTGGGCCTAGTAAGAGAAGTTTTTATTTTTAATGTAAAACCAGTACAAGTTCAACACCACTAAAATAGGATCTGCCTTTTAGCAGACTGAATCAACTTTGCCACAGTGAAAAACCTTTGGTGGACTCTGCCTGCCAACCAAAGATATATATATATAGATTTGACTGTGCGTACAAGCTGAATTTGACCGCCACTGACATAGTAGCTGGCTTATAGCACTGTATGACTTTTGGCACAGGAAAAAATATTTTTTGGACTGGGCCTAGTAAGAGAAGTTTTTATTTTTAATGTGAAACTAGCACAACTTCAACGCCGCTAAAATAGGATCTGCCTTTTAGCAGACTGGATCAACTTTGCCACAGGAAAAAACCTTTGGTGGACTCTATGTGTCTCCCCTGAGGGTTCGGTCGCCACAGAGGTGTTGCATCTCAGCCAGAGATGTGGCATCTCACTCTCAGGTAAGGAAGGAGAACAGCTCAGGACCCTAACACCTGCATCCAACACGTCCACTTCAGCAGGGCAGGGCGAGATTGCTCCTAAGGGAGAGCACAGTCCCTGGTCCCTGGCTGGAGTGGGGGGAACCCAGAGAAGGGGAAGCACATGGTGGGTGTGGGTGGAGGAAGTAGCTTAGGGGAGCACATGAGAGGAAGATATAAATTGAGAAGCCATCATAGTTCAGTGAGTTCAGTCAGAGGAGGAGAAGTGGAGGAGCAGAGGCTCTGCAGGAGCTCTACTCCAGAGGAGGGCCTAGTCAGTGAGACCCAGGTTTGAAGAGGAGAGAAGAGAGGAGAGGGAGCAGGAGAAAGGCTCCAGGACCAGAAAGGACCTCAGGGGTACGGGCCATGCAGAAGGCCACCTGTATGCTCGCATCTGCCAGGCGGTGGAGGGGTCAGGCCATCTAAAGGGAACAGGTCCCTCAACTAGCGGAGGACTTTATGACCAACAAGAAACCGAAGGCTGCAGTACTTTAAGTCCTGTAGCCACAAGTCCACGCCAGTCTCACCGAGAAGGTAGCCACATAGGACCCAGGGGACGGAACAGATGTCGCCCGCCAAGGCCCGTGGGTACCGGATTGGAGATACTAGGTGTGAAGTGCAGAGAAAAGGACAGAAAGAGGACACAGAAGGGGGTCCTGCTAAGTACTCCGGAGTTACCTGGGGGTAGACCGAATCCCTCACTGAGTAAACACAGGACGACGAGGGCAGTTACATGGATCCCTGTAATCTGGACTGCAACAACAGTGAGTAAAGACCCTGGGACTGCACTTCCTTGTCTCTGTGCTTCTTGTTTCACCACCAACCCCTGCACTACAACGCCGAGCACAACCTGCAACATCATCTACACTGCCCTGGAGCTAGCTCTTCCTGTGGAGAGCCACACCATCCCTGCTGCAGTAATATCAGCTTCAGAGGACTGCTCCGCAGTGGCGTCTCCCTTTAGCCGCATTCCACAGGTGGCATCACGAACTCTATAAAAACTCTATAAATCCCCTATCCATAACCCCTTTTATTGACCACCCTGGGTCACGGACCGGGTCACAGCCACTGTGACATTCCACCAGCATCTAATGGCCCGGCAACGGGTACCCCACGGCCCAGGGGGCACGACATCTACCTTCCAACCAAAAATATATATAGGTTTGACTGTGCGTACAAGCTGAATTTGACTGCCACTGGCACAGGAAAAAAAAAATTTTCGACTGGGCCTCGTAAGAGAAGTTTTTATTTTTTTACTGTTAAACCAGGACAAGTTCAACCCCACTAAAATAGGATCTGCCTTTTAGCAGACTGGATCAACTTTGCCACAGTGAAAAACCTTTGGAGGACTCTACCTATCAACCAAAAATATATATAGGTTTGAAGGTGCGTACAAGCTGAATTTGACCGCCACTGACGTAGTAGCTGTCTTATAGCACTGCATGACTTTTGGCACAGGAAAAAATAGTTTTTGGACTGGGCCTAGTAAGAGAAGATTTTTATTTTTTTTACCGTGAAGCCAGGACAAGTTCAACCCCACTAAAATAGGATCTGCCTTTTAGCAGACTGAATCAACTTTGCCACAGTGAAAAACCTTTGGCGGACTCTTCCTGCCAACCAAAATTATATATAGGTTTGACTATGCGTACAAGCTGAATTTGACCGCCACTGACGTAGTAGCTGGCTTATAGCACTGTATGACTTTTGGCACAGGAAAAAGTATATTTTGGACTGGGCCTAGTAAGAGAAGTTTTTATTTTTAATGTAAAACCAGTACAAGTTCAACACCACTAAAATAGGATCTGCCTTTTAGCAGACTGAATCAACTTTGCCACAGTAAAAATTTGCGGTGGACTCTGCCTGTCACCAAAAATATATATAGATTTGACTGTGCGTACAAGCTGAATTTGACCGCCACTGACGTAGTAGCTGGCTTATAGCACTGCATGACTTTTGGCACAGGAAAAATAGTTTTTGGACTGAGCGTAGCAAAAGAAAAAAATTTTTATTCTGCATCCACCTGAAGTTCAACTCCACTAAAATAGGATCTGACACTAAAAAAACTTTAGTGCGCACAGCTTTCAATATCAAAATAACAGAAAAAAACAGCTTTTGTGCTCTGCAATAAGAAGCTCTGCAGACTGTGCAGAGCACAATTTCATCCCCACTAAATGATAAGGTCACTGCGCTTGATCACATTAGGAAGTGCAAAACAGCATTCAAGGTAAACTGAGACATAGAGCTGAATACCAGCGGAGCACAGCACTATTGTATGGCATGGGCCCTCTGTGTCTGTCAGAATCTCAGTAAAATGTGCTGCACCAGCAGCTGCAGAGGTACACAGGCCAGGAATTATCTACACTATCTATCTAGCTAATATCTCTCATTATACAGGAGAACACTGAGCTGCATCTGTCTCTACCAGTGACATGGCTATAATGATGCTGAGGGAACATGGCCGCATTTTATATAGAGAGGACATGTGATTTCTGCAGCCAATTGCAGAAGCCCTTATGTCTAGACAGAGTAGATGCTTCCTGTGCTATGATTGGCTGGCACTGCATTCCTCAGTTAAAGTTACCGCCCACAGGAAAAAACAACCAGTGCTCACTGATCTGACCTGTTCTCAGCTCTGCACAGTGCACAGTGCACAGCCCCCACACTCACCCAGCTCATGTCACCACTCATCATACACTGGCCCTCTGCACAGCCCCCACACTCACCCGGCTCATGTCACCACTCATCATACACTGGCCCTCTGCACAGCCCCCACACTCACCCCGCTCATGTCACCGCTCATCATACACTGGCCCTCTGCACAGCCCCCACACTCACCCAGCTCATGTCACCACTCATCATACACTGGCTCTCTGCACAGCCCCCACACTCACCCAGCTCATGTCACCACTCATCATACACTGGCCCTCTGCACAGCCCCCACACTCACTCGGCTCATGTCACCGCTCATCATACACTGGCCCTCTGCACAGCCCCCACACTCACTCGGCTCATGTCACCGCTCATCATACACTGGCCCTCTGCACAGCCCCCACACTCACCCAGCTCATGTCACCGCTCATCATACACTGGCCCTCTGCACAGCCCCCACACTCACCCTGCTCATGTCACCACTCATCATACACTGGCCCTCTGCACAGCCCCCACACTCACCCGGCTCATGTCACCGCTCATCATACACTGGCCCTCTGCACAGCCCCCACACTCACCCGGCTCATGTCACCGCTCATTATACACTGGCCCTCTGCACAGCCCCCACACTCACCCGGCTCATGTCACCACTCATCATACACTGGCCCTCTGCACAGCCCCCACACTCACCCCGCTCATGTCACCACTCATCATACACTGGCCCTCTGCACAGCCCCCACACTCACCCGGCTCATGTCACCACTCATCATACACTGGCCCTCTGCACAGCCCCCACACTCACCCGGCTCATGTCACCACTCATCATACACTGGCCCTCTGCACAGCCCCCACACTCACCCCGCTCATGTCACCACTCATCATACACTGGCCCTCTGCACAGCCCCCACACTCACCCCGCTCATGTCACCGCTCATCATACACTGGCCCTCTGCACAGCCCCCACACTCACCCGGCTCATGTCACCGCTCATCATACACTGGCCCTCTGCACAGCCCCCACACTCACCCGGCTCATGTCACCGCTCATCATACACTGGCCCTCTGCACAGCCCCCACACTCACCCGGCTCATGTCACCGCTCATCATACACTGGCCCTCTGCACAGCCCCCACACTCACCCGGCTCATGTCACCGCTCATCATACACTGGCCCTCTGCACAGCCCCCACACTCTCCCGGCTCATGTCACCGCTCATCATACACTGGCCCTCTGCACAGCCCCCACACTCACCCGGCTCATGTCACCGCTCATCATACACTGGCCCTCTGCACAGCCCCCACACTCACCCGGCTCATGTCACCACTCATCATACACTGGCCCTCTGCACAGCCCCCACACTCACCCGGCTCATGTCACCACTCATCATACACTGGCCCTCTGCACAGCCCCCACACTCACCCGGCTCATGTCACCACTCATCATACACTGGCCCTCTGCACAGCCCCCACACTCACCCGGCTCATGTCACCACTCATCATACACTGGCCCTCTGCACAGCCCCCACACTCACCCGGCTCATGTCACCGCTCATCATACACTGGCCCTCTGCACAGCCCCCACACTCACCCCGCTCATGTCACCGCTCATCATACACTGGCCCTCTGCACAGCCCACACACTCACCCGGCTCATGTCACCGCTCATCATACACTGGCCCTCTGCACAGCCCCCACACTCACCCGGCTCATGTCACCACTCATCATACACTGGCCCTCTGCACAGCCCCCACACTCACCCGGCTCATGTCACCGCTCATCATACACTGGCCCTCTGCACAGCCCCCACACTCACCCGGCCCATGTCACCGCTCATCATACACTAACCCTCTGCACAGCCCCCACACTCACCCGGCTCATGTCACCGCTCATCATACACTGGCCCTCTGCACAGCCCCCACACTCACCCGGCTCATGTCACCGCTCATCATACACTGGCCCTCTGCACAGCCCCCACACTCACCCGGCTCATGTCACCGCTCATCATACACTGGCCCTCTGCACAGCCCCCACACTCACCTGGCTCATGTCACCGCTCATCATACACTGGCCCTCTGCACAGCCCCCACACTCACCCGGCTCATGTCACCGCTCATCATACACTGGCCCTCTGCACAGCCCCCACACTCACCCGGCTCATGTCACCGCTCGTCATACACTGGCCCTCTGCACAGCCCCCACACTCACCCGGCTCATGTCACCGCTCATCATACACTGGCCCTCTGCACAGCCCCCACACTCACCCGGCTCATGTCACCGCTCATCATACACTGGCCCTCTGCACAGCCCCCACACTCACCCCGCTCATGTCACCGCTCATCATACACTGGCCCTCTGCACAGCCCCCACACTCACCCGGCTCATGTCACCGCTCATCATACACTGGCCCTCTGCACAGCCCCCACACTCACCCGGCTCATGTCACCGCTCATCATACACTGGCCCTCTGCACAGCCCCCACACTCACCTGGCTCATGTCACCGCTCATCATACACTGGCCCTCTGCACAGCCCCCACACTCACCCGGCTCATGTCACCGCTCATCATACACTGGCCCTCTGCACAGCCCCCACACTCACCCGGCTCATGTCACCGCTCGTCATACACTGGCCCTCTGCACAGCCCCCACACTCACCCGGCTCATGTCACCGCTCATCATACACTGGCCCTCTGCACAGCCCCCACACTCACCCGGCTCATGTCACCGCTCATCATACACTGGCCCTCTGCACAGCCCCCACACTCACCCCGCTCATGTCACCGCTCATCATACACTGGCCCTCTCTGCACAGCCCCCACACTCACCCGGCTCATGTCACCGCTCATCATACACTGGGCCTCTGCACAGCCCCCACACTCACCCGGCTCATGTCACCGCTCATCATACACTGGCCCTCTGCACAGCCCCCACACTCACCCGGCTCATGTCACCGCTCATCATACACTGGCCCTCTGCACAGCCCCCACACTCACCCGGCTCATGTCTCCGCTCATCATACACTGGCCCTCTGCACAGCCCCCACACTCACCCGGCTCATGTCACCGCTCATCATACACTGGCCCTCTGCACATCCCCCACACTCAGCCGGCTCATGTCACCGCTCATCATACACTGGCCCTCTGCACAGCCCCCACACTCACCCCGCTCATGTCACCGCTCATCATACACTGGCCCTCTGCACAGCCCCCACACTCAACCGGCTCATGTCACCACTCATCATACACTGGCCCTCTGCACAGCCCCCACACTCACCCGGCTCATGTCACCGCTCATCATACACTGGCCCTCTGCACAGCCCCCACACTCACCCGACTCAAGTCACCGCTCATCATACACTGGCCCTCTGCACAGCCCCCACACTCACCCGGCTCATGTCACCGCTCATCATACACTGGCCCTCTGCAAAGCCCCCACACTCACCCGGCTCATGTCACCGCTCATCATACACTGGCCCTCTGCACAGCCCCCACACTCACCCGGCTCATGTCACCACTCATCATACACTGGCCCTCTGCACAGCCCCCACACTCACCCGGCTCATGTCACCACTCATCATACACTGGCCCTCTGCACAGCCCCCACACTCACCCGGCTCATGTCACCGCTCATCATACACTGGCCCTCTGCACAGCCCCCACACTCACCCCGCTCATGTCACCGCTCATCATACACTGGCCCTCTGCACAGCCCCCACACTCACCAGGCTCATGTCACCGCTCATCATACACTGGCCCTCTGCACAGCCCCCACACTCACCCGGCTCATGTCACCACTCATCATACACTGGCCCTCTGCACAGCCCCCACACTCACCCGGCTCATGTCACCGCTCATCATACACTGGCCCTCTGCACAGCCCCCACACTCACCCGGCCCATGTCACCGCTCATCATACACTGACCCTCTGCACAGCCCCCACACTCACCCGGCTCATGTCACCGCTCATCATACACTGGCCCTCTGCACAGCCCCCACACTCACCCGGCTCATGTCACCGCTCATCATACACTGGCCCTCTGCACAGCCCCCACACTCACCACGCTCATGTCACCGCTCATCATACACTGGCCCTCTGCACAGCCCCCACACTCACCCGGCTCATGTCACCGCTCATCATACACTGGCCCTCTGCACAGCCCCCACACTCACCCGGCTCATGTCACCGCTCGTCATACACTGGCCCTCTGCACAGCCCCCACACTCACCCGGCTCATGTCACCGCTCATCATACACTGGCCCTCTGCACAGCCCCCACACTCACCCGGCTCATGTCACCGCTCATCATACACTGGCCCTCTGCACAGCCCCCACACTCACCCCGCTCATGTCACCGCTCATCATACACTGGCCCTCTGCACAGCCCCCACACTCACCCGGCTCATGTCACCGCTCATCATACACTGGCCCTCTGCACAGCCCCCACACTCACCCGGCTCATGTCACCGCTCATCATACACTGGCCCTCTGCACAGCCCCCACACTCACCTGGCTCATGTCACCGCTCATCATACACTGGCCCTCTGCACAGCCCCCACACTCACCCGGCTCATGTCACCGCTCATCATACACTGGCCCTCTGCACAGCCCCCACACTCACCCGGCTCATGTCACCGCTCGTCATACACTGGCCCTCTGCACAGCCCCCACACTCACCCGGCTCATGTCACCGCTCATCATACACTGGCCCTCTGCACAGCCCCCACACTCACCCGGCTCATGTCACCGCTCATCATACACTGGCCCTCTGCACAGCCCCCACACTCACCCCGCTCATGTCACCGCTCATCATACACTGGCCCTCTGCACAGCCCCCACACTCACCCGGCTCATGTCACCGCTCATCATACACTGGGCCTCTGCACAGCCCCCACACTCACCCGGCTCATGTCACCGCTCATCATACACTGGCCCTCTGCACAGCCCCCACACTCACCCGGCTCATGTCACCGCTCATCATACACTGGCCCTCTGCACAGCCCCCACACTCACCCGGCTCATGTCTCCGCTCATCATACACTGGCCCTCTGCACAGCCCCCACACTCACCCGGCTCATGTCACCGCTCATCATACACTGGCCCTCTGCACATCCCCCACACTCAGCCGGCTCATGTCACCGCTCATCATACACTGGCCCTCTGCACAGCCCCCACACTCACCCCGCTCATGTCACCGCTCATCATACACTGGCCCTCTGCACAGCCCCCACACTCAACCGGCTCATGTCACCACTCATCATACACTGGCCCTCTGCACAGCCCCCACACTCACCCGGCTCATGTCACCGCTCATCATACACTGGCCCTCTGCACAGCCCCCACACTCACCCGACTCAAGTCACCGCTCATCATACACTGGCCCTCTGCACAGCCCCCACACTCACCCGGCTCATGTCACCGCTCATCATACACTGGCCCTCTGCAAAGCCCCCACACTCACCCGGCTCATGTCACCGCTCATCATACACTGGCCCTCTGCACAGCCCCCACACTCACCCCGCTCATGTCACCGCTCATCATACACTGGCCCTCTGCACAGCCCCCACACTCACCCGGCTCATGTCACCACTCATCATACACTGGCCCTCTGCACAGCCCCCACACTCACCCGGCTCATGTCACCACTCATCATACACTGGCCCTCTGCACAGCCCCCACACTCACCCGGCTCATGTCTCCGCTCATCATACACTGGCCCTCTGCACAGCCCCCACACTCACCCGGCACGTGTCACCGCTCATCATGCACTGGCCCTCTGCACAGCCCCCACACTCACCCGGCTCATGTCACCGCTCATCATACACTGGCCCTCTGCACAGCCCCCACACTCACCCGGCTCATGTCACCGCTCATCATGCACTGGCCCTCTGCACAGCCCCCACACTCACCCCGCTCATGTCACCGCTCATCATACACTGGCCCTCTGCACAGCCCCCACACTCACCCGGCTCATGTCACCGCTCATCATGCACTGGCCCTCTGCACAGCCCCCACACTCACCCGGCTCATGTCACCGCTCATCATACACTGGCCCTCCGCACAGCCCCCACACTCACCCGGCTCATGTCACCGCTCATTATACACTGGCCCTCTGCACAGCCCCCACACTCACCTGGCTCATGTCACCGCTCATCATACACTGGCCCTCTGCACAGCCCCCACACTCACCCGGCTCATGTCACCGCTCTTCATACATTGGCCCTCTGCACAGCCCCCACACTCACCCGGCTCATGTCAAGCCCTCGTCATACACTGGCCCTCTGCACAGCCCCCACACTCACCCGGCTCATGTCACCGCTCATCATACACTGGCCCTCTGCACAGCCCCCACACTCACCCGGCTCATGTCACCGCTCATCATACACTGGCCCTCTGCACAGCCCCCACACTCACCCGGCTCATGTCACCGCTCATCATACACTGGCCTTCTGCACAGCCCCCACACTCACCCGGCTCATGTCACCGCTCATCATACACTGGCCCTCTGCACAGCCCCCACACTCACCCGGCTCATGTCACCGCTCATCATACACTGGCCCTCTGCACAACCCCCACACTCACCCGACTCATGTCACCGCTCATCATACACTGGCCCTCTGCACAGCCCCCACACTCACCCGGCTCATGTCACCACTCATCATACACTGGCCCTCTGCACAGCCCCCACACTCACCCGGCTCATGTCACCGCTCATCATACACTGGCCTTCTGCACAGCCCCCACACTCACCCGGCTCATGTCACCGCTCATCATACACTGGCCCTCTGCACAGCCCCCACACTCACCCGGCTCATGTCACCGCTCATCATACACTGGCCCTCTGCACAACCCCCACACTCACCCGACTCATGTCACCGCTCATCATACACTGGCCCTCTGCACAGCCCCCACACTCACCCGCCTCATGTCACCGCTCATCATACACTGGCACTCTGCACAGCCCCCACACTCACCCGGCTCATGTCACCGCTCATCATACACTGCCCCACTGCACAGCCCCCACACTCACCCGCCTCATGTCACCGCTCATCATACACTGGCCCTCTGCACAAACCCCACACCCACCCGGCTCATGTCACTGCTCTTCATGCACTGGCCCTCTGCACAGCCCCCACACTCACCCGGCTCATGTCACCGCTCATCATGCCCTGGCCCTCTGCACAGCCCCCACACTCACCCTGCTCATGTCACCGCTCATCATGCACTGGCCCTCTGCACAAACCCCACACCCACCCGGCTCATGTCACTGCTCTTCATGCACTGGCCCTCTGCACAGCCCCCACACTCACCCGGCTCACGTCACCGCTCATCATACACTGGCCCTCTGCACAGCCCCCAAACTCACCCGGCTCATGTCACCGCTCATCATACACTGGCCCTCTGCACAGCCCCCACACTCAACTGGCTCATGTCACCGCTCATCATACACTGGCCCTCTGCACAGCCCCCACACTCAAATGGCTCATGTCACCGCTCATCATACACTGGCCCTCTGCACAGCCCACACACTCAACTGGCTCATGTCACCGCTCATCATACACTGGCCCTCTGCACAACCCCCACACTCACCCGGCTCATGTCACCGCTCATCATACACTGGCCCTCTGCACAGCCCCCACACTCACCCAGCTCATGTCACCGCTCATCATACACTGGCCCTTTGCACAGCCCACACACTCACCCGGCACATGTCACCGCTCATCATACACTGGCCCTCTGCACAGCCCCCACACTCACCCGGCTCATGTCACCGCTCATCATACACTGGCCCTCTGCACAGCACCCACACTCACCCGGCTCATGTCACCGCTCATCATACACTGGCCCTCTGCACAGCCCCCACACTCACCCGACTCATGTCACCGCTCATCATACACTGGCCCTCTGCACAGCCCCCACACTCACCCGGCTCATGTCACCGCTCATCATACACTGGCCCTCTGCACAGACCCCACACTCACCCGGCTCATGTCACCGCTCATCATACACTGGCCCTCTGCACAGCCCCCACACTCACCCGGCTAATGTCACCGCTCATCATACACTGGCCCTCTGCACAGCCCCCACACTCACCCGGCTCATGTCACTGCTCATCATACACTGGCCCTCCGCACAGCCCCCACACTCACCCGACTCATGTCACCGCTCATCTTACACTGGCCCTCTGCACAGCCCCCACACTCACCCGGCTCATGTCACCTCTCATCATACACTGGCCCTCTGCACAGCCCCCACACTCACCCGGCTCATGTCACCGCTCATCATACACTGGCACTCTGCACAGCCCCCACACTCACCCGGCTCATGTCACCGCTCATCATACACTGGCCCTCTGCACAGCCCCCACACTCACCCGGCTCGTGTCACCGCTCATCATACACTGGCCCTCTGCACAGCCCCCACACTCACCCGCCTCATGTCACCGCTCATCATACACTGGCCCACTGCACAGCCCCCACACTCACCCGGCTCATGTCACCGCTCATCATACACTGGCCCTCTGCACAGCCCCCACACTCACCCGGCTCATGTCACCGCTCATCATACACTGGCCCTCTGCACAGCCGCCACACTCACCCGGCTCATGTCACCGCTCATCATACACTGGCCCTCTGCACAGCCCCCACACTCACTCGGCTCATGTCACCTCTCATCATACACTGGCCCACTGCACAGCCCCCACACTCACCCGACTGATGTCACCGCTCATCATACACTGGCCCTCTGCACAGCCCCCACACTCACCCGGCTCATGTCACCGCTCATCCTACACTGGCCCTCTGCACAGCCCCCACACTCACCCGGCTCATGTCACCGCTCATCATACACTGGCCCTCTGCACAGCCCCCACTCTCACACGTCTCATGTCACCGCTCATCATACACTTGCCCTCTGCACAGCCCCCAAACTCACCCGGCTCATGTCACCGCTCATCATACACTTGCCCTCTGCACAGCCCCCACACTCACCCGGCTCATGTCACCGCTCATCATACACTGGCCCTCTGCACAGCCCCCACACTCACCCGGCTCATGTCACCGCTCATCATACACTGGCCCTCTGCACAGCCCCCACACTCCCCCGGCTCATGTCACCGCTCATCATACACTGGCCCTCTGCACAGCCCCTACACTCACCCGGCTCACGTCACCGCTCATCATACACTGGCCCTCTTCACAGACCCCACACTCACCCGGCTCACGTCACCGCTCATCATACACTGGCCCTCTGCACAGCCCCCACACTCACCCGGCTCACGTCACCGCTCATCATACACTGGCCCTCTGCACAGCCCCCACACTCACCCGGCTCACATCACCGCTCATCATACACTGGCCCTCTGCACAGACCCCACACTCACCCGGCTCACGTCACCGCTCATCATACACTGGCCCTCTGCACAGCCCCCACACTCACCCGGCTCACGTCACCGCTCATCATACACTGGCCCTCTGCACAGCCCCCTCACTCACCCGGCTCACGTCACCGCTCATCATACACTGGCCCTCTGCACAGCCCCCACACTCACCCGGCTCACGTCACCGCTCATCATACACTGGCCCTCTGCACAGCCCCCACACTCACCGGGCTCACGTCACCGCTCATCATACACTTGCCCTCTACACAGCCCCCACACTCACCCGGCTCACGTCACCGCTCATCATACACTGGCCCTCTGCACAGCCCCCACACTCAACCGGCTCATGTCACTGCTCATCATACACTGGCCCTCTGCACAACCCCCACACTCACCCGGCTCATGTCACCGCTCATCATACACTGGCCCTCTGCACAGCTCCCACACTCACCCGGCTCATGTCACCGCTCATCATACACTGGCCCTCTGCACAGCCCGCACACTCACCCTGCTCATGTCACCGCTCATCATACACTGGCCCTCTGCACAGCCCCCACACTCACCCGGCTCATGTCACCGCTCATCATACACTGGCCCTCTGCACAGCCCACCACACTCACCCGGCTCATGTCACCGCTCATCATACACTGGCCCTCTGCACAGCCCCCACACTCACCCGGCTCATGTCACCGCTGATCATACACTGGCCCTCTGCACAGCCCCCACACTCACCCGCCTCATGTCACCGCTCATCATACACTGGCACTCTGCAAAGCCCCCACTCTCACCCGGCTCATGTCACCGCTCATCATACACTGGCCCACTGCACAGCCCCCACACTCACCCGCCTCACGTCACCGCTCATCATACACTGGCCCTCTGCACAGCCCCCACACTCACCCGGCTCACATCACCGCTCATCATACACTGGCCCTCTGCACAGCCTCCACACTCACCCGGCTCATGTCACCGCTCATCATACACTGGCCCTCTGCACAGCCCCCACACTCACCCGGCTCATGTCACCGCTCATCATACACTGGCCCACTGCACAGCCCCCACACTCACCCGGCTCATGTCACCAGCTCATCATACACTTGCACTCTGCACAGCCCCCACACTCACCCGACTCATGTCACCGCTCATAATACACTGGCCCTCTGCACAGCCCCCACACTCACCCGGCTCACGTCACCGCTAATCATACACTGGCCCTCTGCACAACCCCCACACTCACCCGGCTCACGTCACCGCTCATCATACACTGGCCCTCTGCACAGCCCCCACACTCACCCGGCTCACGTCACCGCTCATCATACACTGGCCCTCTGCACAGCCCCCACACTCACCCGGCTCATGTCACCGCTCATCATACACTGGCCCTCTGCACAGCCCCCACACTCACCCGGCTCATGTCACCGCTCATCATACACTGGCCCTCTGCACAGCCCCCACACTCACCCGGCTCATGTCACCGCTCATCATACACTGGCCCACTGCACAGCCCCCACACTCACCCGGCTCATGTCACCAGCTCATCATACACTGGCACTCTACACAGCCCCCACACTCACCCGGCTCACGTCACCGCTCATCATACACTGGCCCTCTGCCCAGCCCCCACACTCACCCGGCTCACGTCACCGCTCATCATACACTGGCCCTCTGCACAACCCCCACACTCACCCGGCTCATGTCACCGCTCATCATACACTGGCCCTCTGCACAGCCCCCACACTCACCCGGCTCATGTCACCGCTCATCATACACTGGCCCTCTGCACAGCCCCTATACTCACCCGGCTCATGTCACCGCTCATCATACACTGGCCCTCTGCACAGCCCCCACACTCACCCGGCTCATGTCACCGCTCATCATACACTGGCCCTCTGCACAGCCCCCACACTCACCCGGCTCATGTCACCGCTCATCATACACTGGCCCTCTGCACAGCCCCCACACTCACCCGGCTCATGTCACCGCTCATCATACACTGGCCCTCTGCACAGCCCCAACACTCACCCGGCTCATGTCACCTCTCATCATACACTGGCCCTCTGCACAGCCCCCACACTCACCCGGCTCATGTCATCGCTCATCATACACTGGCACTCTGCACAGCCCCCACACTCACCCGGCTCTTGTCACCGCTCATCATAAACTGGCCCTCTGCACAGCCCCCACACTCACCCGGCTCATGTCACCGCTCATCATACACTGGCCCTCTGCACAGCCCCCACACTCACCCGGCTCATGTCAACGCTCATCATACACTGGCCCTCTGCACAGCCCCCACACTCACCCGCCTCATGTCACCGCTCATCATACACTGGCACTCTGCACAGCCCCCACACTCACCCGGCTCATGTCACCGCTCATCATACACTGGCCCACTGCACAGCCCCCACACTCACCCGCCTCATGTCACCGCTCATCATACACTGGCCCTCTGCACAAACCCCACACCCACCCGGCTCATGTCACTGCTCTTCATGCACTGGCCCTCTGCACAGCCCCCACACTCACCCGGCTCATGTCACCGCTCATCATGCCCTGGCCCTCTGCACAGCCCCCACACTCACCCGGCTCATGTCACCGCTCATCATGCACTGGCCCTCTGCACAAACCCCACACCCACCCGGCTCATGTCACTGCTCTTCATGCACTGGCCCTCTGCACAGCCCCTACACTCACCCGGCTCACGTCACCGCTCATCATACACTGGCCCTCTGCACAGCCCCCACACTCACCCGGCTCATGTCACCGCTCATCATACACTGGCCCTCTGCACAGCCCCCACACTCAACTGGCTCATGTCACCGCTCATCATACACTGGCCCTCTGCACAGCCCCCACACTCAAATGGCTCATGTCACCGCTCATCATACACTGGCCCTCTGCACAGCCCCCACACTCAACTGGCTCTTGTCACCGCTCATCATACACTGGCCCTCTGCACAACCCCCACACTCACCCGGCTCATGTCACCGCTCATCATACACTGGCCCACTGCACAGCCCCCACACTCACCCGGCTCATGTCACCAGCTCATCATACACTGGCACTCTACACAGCCCCCACACTCACCCGGCTCACGTCACCGCTCATCATACACTGGCCCTCTGCCCAGCCCCCACACTCACCCGGCTCACGTCACCGCTCATCATACACTGGCCCTCTGCACAACCCCCACACTCACCCGGCTCATGTCACCGCTCATCATACACTGGCCCTCTGCACAGACCCCACACTCACCCGGCTCATGTCACCGCTCATCATACACTGGCCCTCTGCACAGCCCCCACACTCACCCGGCTCATGTCACCGCTCATCATACACTGGCCCTCTGCACAGCCCCTACACTCACCCGGCTCATGTCACCGCTCATCATACACTGGCCCTCTGCACAGCCCCCACACTCACCCGGCTCGTGTCACCGCTCATCATACACTGGCCCTCTGCACAGCCCCCACACTCACCCGGCTCATGTCACCGCTCATCATACACTGGCCCTCTGCACAGCCCCCACACTCACCCGGCTCATGTCACCGCTCATCATACACTGGCCCTCTGCACAGCCCCAACACTCACCCGGCTCATGTCACCTCTCATCATACACTGGCCCTCTGCACAGCCCCCACACTCACCCGGCTCATGTCATCGCTCATCATACACTGGCACTCTGCACAGCCCCCACACTCACCCGGCTCTTGTCACCGCTCATCATAAACTGGCCCTCTGCACAGCCCCCACACTCACCCGGCTCATGTCACCGCTCATCATACACTGGCCCTCTGCACAGCCCCCACACTCACCCGGCTCATGTCAACGCTCATCATACACTGGCCCTCTGCACAGCCCCCACACTCACCCGCCTCATGTCACCGCTCATCATACACTGGCACTCTGCACAGCCCCCACACTCACCCGGCTCATGTCACCGCTCATCATACACTGGCCCACTGCACAGCCCCCACACTCACCCGCCTCATGTCACCGCTCATCATACACTGGCCCTCTGCACAAACCCCACACCCACCCGGCTCATGTCACTGCTCTTCATGCACTGGCCCTCTGCACAGCCCCCACACTCACCCGGCTCATGTCACCGCTCATCATGCCCTGGCCCTCTGCACAGCCCCCACACTCACCCGGCTCATGTCACCGCTCATCATGCACTGGCCCTCTGCACAAACCCCACACCCACCCGGCTCATGTCACTGCTCTTCATGCACTGGCCCTCTGCACAGCCCCTACACTCACCCGGCTCACGTCACCGCTCATCATACACTGGCCCTCTGCACAGCCCCCACACTCACCCGGCTCATGTCACCGCTCATCATACACTGGCCCTCTGCACAGCCCCCACACTCAACTGGCTCATGTCACCGCTCATCATACACTGGCCCTCTGCACAGCCCCCACACTCAAATGGCTCATGTCACCGCTCATCATACACTGGCCCTCTGCACAGCCCCCACACTCAACTGGCTCTTGTCACCGCTCATCATACACTGGCCCTCTGCACAACCCCCACACTCACCCGGCTCATGTCACCGCTCATCATACACTGGCCCTCTGCACAGCCCCCACACTCACCCGGCTCATGTCACCGCTCATCATACACTGGCCCTCTGCACAGCCCCCACACTCACCCGGCTCATGTCACCGCTCATCATACACTGGCCCTCTGCACAGCCCCCACACTCACCCGGCTCATGTCACCGCTCATCATACACTGGCCCTCTGCACAGCCCCCACACTCACCCGGCACATGTCACCGCTCATCATACACTGGCCCTCTGCACAGCCCCCACACTCACCCGGCTCATGTCACCGCTCATCATACACTGGCCCTCTGCACAGCACCCACACTCACCCGGCTCATGTCACCGCTCATCATACACTGGCCCTCTGCACAGCCCCCACACTCACCCGACTCATGTCACCGCTCATCATACACTGGCCCTCTGCACAGCCCCCACACTCACCCGGCTCATGTCACCGCTCATCATACACTGGCCCTCTGCACAGACCCCACACTCACCCGGCTCATGTCACCGCTCATCATACACTGGCCCTCTGCACAGCCCCCACACTCACCCGGCTAATGTCACCGCTCATCATACACTGGCCCACTGCACAGCCCCCACACTCACCCGGTTCATGTCACCGCTCATCATACACTGGCCCTCCGCACAGCCCCCACACTCACCCGACTCATGTCACCGCTCATCATACACTGGCCCTCTGCACAGCCCCCACACTCACCCGGCTCATGTCACCTCTCATCATACACTGGCCCTCTGCACAGCCCCCACACTCACCCGGCTCATGTCACCGCTCATCATACACTGGCACTCTGCACAGCCCCCACACTCACCCGGCTCATGTCACCGCTCATCATACACTGGCCCACTGCACAGCCCCCACACTCACCCGGCTCATGTCACCGCTCATCATACACTGGCCCTCTGCACAGCCCCCACACTCACCCGCCTCATGTCACCGCTCATCATACACTGGCCCACTGCACAGCCCCCACACTCACCCGGCTCATGTCACCGCTCATCATACACTGGCCCTCTGCACAGCCCCCACACTCACCCGGCTCATGTCACCGCTCATCATACACTGGCCCTCTGCACAGCCGCCACACTCACCCGGCTCATGTCACCGCTCATCATACACTGGCCCTCTGCACAGCCCCCACACTCACTCGGCTCATGTCACCTCTCATCATACACTGGCCCACTGCACAGCCCCCACACTCACCCGACTGATGTCACCGCTCATCATACACTGGCCCTCTGCACAGCCCCCACACTCACCCGGCTCATGTCACCGCTCATCCTACACTGGCCCTCTGCACAGCCCCCACACTCACCCGGCTCACGTCACCGCTCATCATACACTGGCCCTCTTCACAGACCCCACACTCACCCGGCTCACGTCACCGCTCATCATACACTGGCCCTCTGCACAGCCCCCACACTCACCCGGCTCACGTCACCGCTCATCATACACTGGCCCTCTGCACAGCCCCCACACTCACCCGGCTCACATCACCGCTCATCATACACTGGCCCTCTGCACAGACCCCACACTCACCCGGCTCACGTCACCGCTCATCATACACTGGCCCTCTGCACAGCCCCCACACTCACCCGGCTCACGTCACCGCTCATCATACACTGGCCCTCTGCACAGCCCCCTCACTCACCCGGCTCACGTCACCGCTCATCATACACTGGCCCTCTGCACAGCCCCCACACTCACCCGGCTCACGTCACCGCTCATCATACACTGGCCCTCTGCACAGCCCCCACACTCACCGGGCTCACGTCACCGCTCATCATACACTGGCCCTCTGCACAGCCCCCACACTCACCGGGCTCACGTCACCGCTCATCATACACTTGCCCTCTGCATAGCCCCCACACTCACCCGGCTCACGTCACCGCTCATCATACACTGGCCCTCTGCACAGCCCCCACACTCAACCGGCTCATGTCACCGCTCATCATACACTGGCCCTCTGCACAACCCCCACACTCACCCGGCTCATGTCACCGCTCATCATACACTGGCCCTCTGCACAGCTCCCACACTCACCCGGCTCATGTCACCGCTCATCATACACTGGCCCTCTGCACAGCCCGCACACTCACCCTGCTTATGTCACCGCTCATCATACACTGGACCTCTGCACAGCCCCCACACTCACCCGGCTCATGTCACCGCTCATCATACACTGGCCCTCTGCACAGCCCCCCACACTCACCCGGCTCATGTCACCGCTCATCATACACTGGCCCTCTGCACAGCCCCCACACTCACCCGGCTCATGTCACCGCTGATCATACACTGGCCCTCTGCACAGCCCTCACACTCACCCGCCTCATGTCACCGCTCATCATACACTAGCACTCTGCAAAGCCCCCACGCTCACCCGGCTCATGTCACCGCTCATCATACACTGGCCCACTGCACAGCCCCCACACTCACCCGCCTCACGTCACCGCTCATCATACACTGGCCCTCTGCACAGCCCCCACACTCACCCGACTCACATCACCGCTCATCATACACTGGCCCTCTGCACAGCCTCCACACTCACCCGGCTCATGTCACCGCTCATCATACACTGGCCCTCTGCACAGCCCCCACACTCACCCGGCTCATGTCACCACTCATCATACACTGGCCCACTGCACAGCCCCCACACTCACCCGGCTCATGTCACCAGCTTATCATACACTTGCACTCTGCACAGCCCCCACACTCACCCGGCTCACGTCACCGCTCATAATACACTGGCCCTCTGCACAGCCCCCACACTCACCCGGCTCACGTCACCGCTCATCATACACTGGCCCTCTGCACAACCCCCACACTCACCCGGCTCACGTCACCGCTCATCATACACTGGCCCTCTGCACAGCCCCCACACTCACCCGGCTCACGTCACCGCTCATCATACACTGGCCCTCTGCACAGCCCCCACACTCACCCGGCTCACATCACCGCTCATCATACACTGGCCCTCTGCACAGCCCCCACACTCACCCGCCTCATGTCACCGCTCATCATACACTGGCCCTCTGCACAGCCCCCACACTCACCCGGCTCATGTCACCGCTCATCATACACTGGCCCACTGCACAGCCCCCACACTCACCCGGCTCATGTCACCAGCTCATCATACACTGGCACTCTGCACAGCCCCCACACTCACCCGGCTCACGTCACCGCTCATCATACACTGGCCCTCTGCCCAGCCCCCACACTCACCCGGCTCACGTCACCGCTCATCATACACTGGCCCTCTGCACAACCCCCACACTCACCCGGCTCACGTCACCGCTCATCATACACTGGCCCTCTGCACAGCCCCCACACTCACCCGGCTCACGTCACCGCTCATCATACACTGGCCCTCTGCACAACCCCCACACTCACCCGGCTCACGTCACCGCTCATCATACACTGGCCCTCTGCACAGCCCCCACACTCACCCGGCTCACGTCACCGCTCATCATACACTGGCCCTCTGCACAGCCCCCACACTCACCCTGCTCATGTCACCGCTCATCATACACTGGCCCTCTGACAGCCCCCACACTCACCCGGCTCATGTCACCGCTCATCATACACTGGCCCTCTGCACAGCCCCCACACTCACCCGGCTCATGTCACCGCTCATCATACACTGGCCCTCTGCACAGCCCCAACACTCACCCGGCTCATGTCACCGCTCATCATACACTGGCCCTCTGCACAGCCCCCACACTCACCCGCCTCATGTCACCGCTCATCATACACTGGCACTCTGCGCAGCCCCCACACTCACCCGTCTCATGTCACCTCTCATCATACACTGGCCCACTGCACAGCCCCCACACTTATCCGCCTCATGTCACCGCTCATCATACACTGGCCCTCTGCACAGCCCCCACACTCACCCGGCTCATGTCACCGCTCATCATACACTGGCCCTCTGCACAGCCCCCACACTCACCCGGCTCATGTCACCGCTCATCATACACTGGCCCTCTGCACAGCCCCCACACTCACCCGGCTCATGTCACCGCTCATCATACACTAGCCCTCTGCACAGCCCCCACACTCACCCGGCTCATGTCACCGCTCATCATACACTGGCCCTCTGCACAGCCCCCACACTCATCCGGCTCATGTCACCGCTCATCATACACTGGCCCTCTGCACAGCCCCCACACTCACCCGGCTCATGGCACCGTTCATCATACACTGGCCCTCTGCACAGCCCCCACACTCACCCGGCTCATGTCACCACTCATCATACACTGGCCCTCTGCACAGCCCCCACACTCACCCGGCTCATTTCACCGCTCATCATACACTGGCCCTCTGCACAGCCCCCACACTCACCCGGCTCATGTCACCGCTCATCATGCACTGGCCCTCTGCACAGCCCCCACACTCACACGGCTCATGTCACCGCTAATCATGCACTGGCCCTCTGCACAGCCCCCACACTCACCCGGCTCATGTCAACTCTCATCATGCACTGGCCCTCTGCACAGCCTCCACACTCACCCGGCTCATGTCACCGCTCATCATGCACTAGCCCTCTGCACAAACCCCACACTCACCCGACTCATGTCACCGCTCTTCATACTCTGGCCCTCTGCACAGCCCCCACACTCACCCGGCTCACGTCACCGCTCATCATACACTGCCCCTCTGCACAGCCCCCACACTCACCGGGCTCACGTCACCGCTCATCATACACTGGCCCTCTGCACAGCCCCCACACTCACCCGGCTCATGTCACCGCTCATCATACACTGGCCCTCTGCACAGCCCCCACACTCAACCGGCTCATGTCACCGCTCATCATACACTGCCCTCTGCACAGCCCCCACACTCACCCGGCTCATGTCACCGGTCATCATACACTGGCCCTCTGCACAGCCCCCACACTCACCCGGCTCATGTCACCGCTCATCATACACTGGCCCTCTGCACAGCCCCCACACTCACCCCGCTCATGTCACCGCTCATCATACACTGGCCCTCTGCACAGCCCCCACACTCACCCGGCTCAGGTCACCGCTCATCATACACTGGCCCTCTGCACAGCCCCCACACTCACCCGGCTCATGTCACCGCTCATCATACACTGGCCCTCTGCACAGCCCCCACACCCACTCGCCTCATGTCACCGCTCATCATACACTGGCACTCTGTACAGCCCCCACACTCACCCGGCTCATGTCACCGCTCATCATACACTGGCCCACTGCACAGCCCCCACACTCACCCGCCTCATGTCACCGCTCATCATACACTGGCCCTATGCACAGCCACCACACTCACCCGGCTCATGTCACCGCTCATCATACACTGGCCCTCTGCACAGCCCCCACACTCACCCGGCTCATGTCACCGCTCATCATACACTGGCCCTCTTCACAGCCCCCACACTCACCCGGCTCATGTCACCGCTCATCATACACTAGCCCTCTGCACAGCCCCCACACTCACCCGGCTCATGTCACCGCTCATCATACACTGGCCCTCTGCACAGCCCCCACACTCACCCGGCTCATTTCACCGCTCATCATACACTGGCCCTCTGCACAGCCCCCACACTTCACCCGGCTCATGTCACCGCTCATCATGCACTGGCCCTATGCACAAACCCCACACCCACCCGGCTCATGTCACCGCTCTTCATGCACTGGCCCTCTGCACAGCCCCCACACTCACCCGGCTCACGTCACCGCTCATCATACACTGGCCCTCTGCACAGCCCCCACAATCACCGGGCTCACGTCACCGCTCATCATACACTGGCCCTCTGCACAGCCCCCACACTCACCCGGCTCATGTCACCGCTCATCATACACTGGTCCTCTGCACAGCCCACACACTCAACCGGCTCATGTCACCTCTCATCATACACTGGCCCTCTGCACAACCCCCACACTCACCCGGCTCATGTCACCGCTCATCATACACTGGCCCTCTGCACAGCCCCCAAACTCACCCTGCTCATGTCACCGCTCATCATACACTGGCCCTCTGCACAGCCCCCACACTCACCCGGCTCATGTCACCGCTCATCATACACTGGCCCTCTGCTCAGCCCCCACACTCACCCTGCTCATGTCACCGCTCATCATACACTGGCCCTCTGCACAGCCCCCACACTCACCCGGCTCATGTCACCGCTCATCATACACTGGCCCTCTGCACAGCCCCCACACTCACCCGGCTCATGTCACCGCTCATCATACCGCTCATCATACACTGGCCCTCTGCACAGCCCCCACACTCACCCGGCTCATGTCACCGCTCATCATACACTGGCCCTCTGCACAGCCCCCACACTCACCCGCCTCATGTCACCGCTCATCATACACTGGCCCTCTGCACAGCCCCCACACTCACCCGGCTCATGTCACCGCTCATCATACACTGGCCCTCTGCACAGCCCCCACACTCACCCGCCTCATGTCACCGCTCATCATACACTGGCACTCTGCACAGCCCCCACACTCACCCGGCTCATGTCAACGCTCATCATACACTGGCCCTCTGAACAGCCCCCACACTCACCCGGCTCATGTCACCGCTCATCATACACTGACCCTCTGCACAGCCCCCACACTCACCCGGCTCATGTCACCGCTCATCATACACTGACCCTCTGCACAGCCCCCACACTCACCCGCCTCATGTCACCGCTCATCATACACTGGCCCTCTGAACAGCCCCCACACTCACCCGGCTCATGTCACCGCTCATCATACACTGACCCTCTGCACAGCCCCCACACTCACCCGGCTCATGTCACCGCTCTTCATACACTGGCCCTATGCACAGCCCCCACACTCACCCGCCTCATGTCACCGCTCATCATACACTGGCACTCTGCACAGCCCCCACACTCACCTGGCTCATGTCAACGCTCATCATACACTGGCCCACTGCACAGCCCCCACACTCACCCGCCTCATGTCACCGCTCATCATACACTGGCCCTCTGAACAGCCCCCACACTCACCCGACTCATGTCACCGCTCATCATACACTGACCCTCTGCACAGCCCCCACACTCACCCGGCTCATTTCACCGCTCATCATACACTGGCCCTCTGCACAGCCCCCACACTCACCCGGCTCATGTCACCGCTCATCATACACTGGCCCCCTGCACAGCCCCCACACTCACCCGGCTCATTTCACCGCTCATCATACACTGGCCCTCTGCACAGCCCCCACACTCACCCGGCTCATGTCACCGCTCATCATACACTGGCCCTCTGCACAGCCCCCACACTCACCCGGCTCATGTCACCGCTCATCATACACTGGCCCTCTGCACATCCCCCACACTCACCCGGCTCATGTCACCGCTCATCATACACTGGCCCTCTGCACAGCCCCCACACTCACCCGGCTCATGTCACCGCTCATCATACCGCTCATCATACACTGGCCCTCTGCACAGCCCCCACACTCACCCGGCTCATGTCATCGCTCATCATACACTGGCCCTCTACACAGCCCCCACACTCACCCGCCTCATGTCACCGCTCATCATACACTGGCACTCTGCACAGCCCCCACACTCACCCGGCTCATGTCACCGCTCATCATACACTGGCCCACTGCACAGCCCCCACACTCACCCGCCTCATGTCACCGCTCATCATACACTGGCCCTCTGAACAGCCCCCACACTCACCCGGCTCATGTCACCGCTCATCATACACTGGCCCTCTGCACAGCCCCCACACTCCCCCGGCTCATGTCACCGCTCATCATACACTGGCCCTCTGCACAGCCCCCACACTCACCCGGCTCATGTCACCGCTCATCATACACTAGCCCTCTGCACAGCCCCCACACTCACCCGGCTCATGTCACCGCTCATCATACACTGGCCCTCTGCACAGCCCCCACACTCACCCGGCTCATTTCACCGCTCATCATACACTGGCCCCCTGCACAGCCCCCACACTCACCCGGCTCATGTCACCGCTCATCATACACTGGCCATCTGCACAGCCTCCACACTCACCCGGCTCATGTCACCGCTCTTCATGCACTGGCCCTCTGCACAGCCCCCACACTCACCCGGCTCATGTCACCGCTCATCATGCACTGGCCCTCTGCACAGCCCCCACACTCACCCGGCTCATGTCACCGCTCATCATGCACTGGCCCTCTGCACAGCCCCCACACTCACCCGGCTCATGTCACCGCTCATCATACACTGGCCCTCTGCACAGCACCCACACTCACCCGGCTCATGTCACCGCTCATCATACACTGGCCCTCTGCACAGCCCCCACACTCACCCGGCTCATTTCACCGCTCATCATACACTGACCCTCTGCACAGCCCCCACACTCACCCGGCTCATGTCACTGCTCTTCATACACTGGCCCTATGCACAGCCCCCACACTCACCCGGCTCATGTCACCGCTCATCATACACTGGCACTCTACACAGCCCCCACACTCACCCGGCTCATGTCACCGCTCATCATACACTGGCCCTCTGCACAGCCCCGACACACACCCGTTTCATGTCACCGCTCATCATACACTGGCCCTCTGCACAGCCCCCACACTCACCCGGCTCATGTCACCGCTCATCATACACTGACCCTCTGCACAGCCCCCACACTCACCCGGCTCATGTCACCGCTCATCATACACTAGCCCTCTGCACAGCCCCCACACTCACCCGGCTCATGTCACCGCTCATCATACACTGGCCCTCTGCACAGCCCCCACACTCACCCGACTCATGTCACCGCTCATCATACACTGGCCCTCTGCACAGCCCCCACACTCACCCGGCTCATGTCACCGCTCATCATACACTGGCCCTCTGCACAGCCCCCACACTCACCCGGCTCATGTCACCGCTCATCATACACTGGCCCTCGGCACAGCCCCCACACTCACCCGGCTCATGTCACCGCTCATCATACACTAGCCCTCTGCACAGCCCCCACACTCACCCCGCTCATGTCACCGCTCATCATACGCTGGCCCTCTGCACAGCCCCCACACTCACCCGGCTCATGTCACCGCTCATCATACACTGGCCCTCTGCTAACAAAACTGTTCACAACGCTGTGGTTGCCCTGTATCCGCGATCCCACGCAAATTCATCAGACTTTTCCGATTTTAAGAAAACTTACTCGCATTTGCAATCACGAGTCCGAATGTGCCATATTCATGCCGAATATAAAGCTTTAAAACATTCGCCGGACAAATTCCCTCAACACTACTTATAGTAAAGTGTAAAACAGTCACTTATTATCATCTGATGTCTGCAGGCAGTATATCATACAGCAGTCATGTATTCTATATACTGGATGTAATATACTGTGTGCACAGACATAAGATATTATATACAGGATACTATGTGGCTGGTGTAATATCTGATGTCTGTAGTCAGTATATCATAGACCAATCATGTATTCTCCTATATACTGGATGTAACATACTGTGTGCACAGACATTAGATATTATATACAGGATACTATATGGCTGGTGTAATATGTGATGTCTGCAGTCAGTATATCATACACCAGGCACATTTTCTCCTGTATACTGGATGTAATATACTTTGTGCACTGATATTAGATATTATATACTGGATAATATGTGGCTGGTGTAATATCTGATGTCTGCAGTCAGCATATCATACACCAGGCACATTTTCTCCTGTATGCTGGATGTAATATACTGTGTGCACAGACATTAGATATTATATACAGGATACTATGTGACTGGTGTAATATCTGATGTCTGTAGTGACAGTATATCATACACCAGTCATGTATTCTCCTATATACTGGATGTAATATACTGTATGCACAGACATTAGATATTATATACAGGATACTATGTGGCTGGTGTAATATCTGATGTCTGCAGTCAGTATATCATACACCAGGCACATTTTCTCCTGTACACTGTATGTAATATAATGTGTGCACAGACATTAGATATTATATATAGGATACTATGTGGCTGGTGTAATATCTCATGTCTGTAGTCAGTATATCATACACCAGTCATGTATTCTCCTATATACTGGATGTAATATACTGTATGCACAGACATTAGATATTATATACTGGATACTATGTGACTGGTGTAATATCTGATGTCTGTAGTCAGTATATCATACACCAGGCACATTTTCTCCTGTACACTGTATGTAATATACTGTGTGCACAGACATTAGATATTATATACAGGATACTATGTGGCTGGTGTAATATCTGATGTCTGTAGTCAGTATATCATACACCAGTCATATATTCTGTACACTGTATGTAATATACTGTGTGCACAGACATTAGATATTATATATAGGATACTATGTGGCTGGTGTAATGTCTTATGTCTGTAGTCAGTATATCATTCACCAGTCATGTTTTCTCCTGTACACTGGATGTAATATACTGTGTGCACAGACATTAGATATTATATACAGGATACTATGTGACTGGTGTAATATCTGATGTCTGTAGTCAGTATATCATACACCACACACATTTTCCCTTTTGCACTGGATGTAATATACTGTGTGCACAGACATTAGATATTATATACAGGATACTATGTGACTGGTGTAATATCTGATGTCTGCAGTCAGTATATCATACACCAGTCATGTATTCTATATAGTGGATGTAATATACTGTGTGCACAGACATTAGATATTATATACAGGATACTATGTGGCTGGTGTAATATCTGATGTCTGCAGTCAGTATATCATACACCAGTCATGTATTCTCCTATATAATGGATGTAATATACTGTGTGCACAGATATTAGATATTATATACAGGATGCTTTGTGGCTGGTGTAATATCTGATGTCTGCAGTCACAGTATATCATACACCAGTCATATATTCTATATACTGGATGTAATATACTGTGTGCACAGACATTAGATATTATATACAGGATACTATGTGGCTGGTGTAATATCTGATGTCTATAGTCAGTATATCATACACCAGTCATGTATTCTATATACTGGATGTAATATACTGCGTGCACAGACATTAGATATTATATACAGGATACTATGTGACTGGTGTAATATCTGATGTCTGCAGTCAGTATATCATACACCAGTCATGTATTCTCCTATATACTGGATGTAATATACTGTGTGCACAGACATTAGATATTATATACAGGATGCTATGTGGCTGGTGTAATATCTGATGTCTATAGTCACAGTATATCATACACCAGTCATATATTCTATATACTGGATGTAATATACTGTGTGCACAGAGATTAGATATTACATACAGGATACTATGTGGCTGGTGTAATATCTGATGTCTATAGTCACAGTATATCATACACCAGGCACATTTTCTCCTGTATACTGGATGTAATATACTGGGTGCACAGACATTAGATATTACATACAGGATATTATGTGGCTGGTGTAATATCTGATGTCAGCAGTCAATATATCATACACCAGGCACATTTTCTCCTGTACACAGGATGTAATATACTGTGTGCACAGACATTAGATATTATATACAGGATACTATGTGGCTGGTGTAATATCTGATGTCTGCAGTCAGTATATCATACACCAGGCACATTTTCTCCTGTACACAGGATGTAATATACTGTGTGCACAGACATTAGATATTATATACAGGATACTATGTGGCTGGTGTAATATCTGATGTCTGTAGTTAGTATATCATACACCAGTCATGTATTCTCCTGTATACTGGATGAAATATACTGTGTGCACAGACATTAGATATTATATACAGGATACTATGTGGCTGGTGTAATATCTGATGTCTGTAGTTAGTATATCATACACCAGTCATGTATTCTCCTGTATACTGGATGAAATATACTGTGTGCACAGACATTAGATATTATATACAGGATACTATGTGGCTGGTGTAATATCTGATGTCTGCAGTCAGTATATTATATACCGGTCATGTATTCTCCTGTACACTGGATGTAATATACTGTGTGCACAGACATTAGATATTATATACAGGATACTATGTGGCTGGTGTAATATCTGATGTCAGCAGTCGGTATATCATATACCAGTCATATATTCTCTTATATACTGGATGTAATATACTGTGTGCACAGACATTAGATATTATATACTGGATACTATGTGGCTGGCGTAATATCTAATGTCTGCATTCAGTATTTCATACTCCAGTCATGTATTCTCCTATATACTGGATGTAATATACTGTGTGCACAGACATTAGATATTATATATAGGATACTATGTGACTGGTGTAATATCTGATGTCTGTAGTCAGTATGTCATACACCAGTCATGTATTCTATATACTGGATCTAATAAACTGTGTGCACAGACATTAGATATTATATACAGGATACTATGAGGCTGGTGTAATATCTGATGTCTGTAGTCAGTGTATCATACACCAGTCATGTATTCTCCTATATACTGGATGTAATATACTGTGTGCACAGACATTAGATATTATATATAGGATACTATGTGACTGGTGTAATATCTGATGTCTGTAGTCAGTATATCATACACCAGTCATGTATTCTATATACTGGATGTAATAAACTGTGTGCACTGACATTAGATATTATATACAGGATACTATGTGGCTGGTGTAATATCTGATGTCTGTAGTCAGTATATCATACACCAGTCATGTATTCTCCTATATACTGGATGTAATATACTGTGTGCACAGACATTAGATATTACATACAGGATACTATGTGACTGGTGTAATATCTGATGTCTGTAGTCATACTATATCATACACCAGTCATGTATTCTATATACTGGATGTAATATACTGTGTGCACAGACATTAGATATTATATACAGGATACTATGTGGCTGGTGTAATATCTGACGTCTGCAGTCAGTATATCATACACCAGGCACATTTTCTCCTGTACACTGCACATAATATTCTGTGTGCACAGACATTAGATATTATATACAGGATACTATGTGGCTGGCGTAATATCTGAAGTCTGTAGTCAGTATATCATACACAAGGCACATTTTCTCCTGTACACTGGATGTAATATACAGTCATGGCCAAAAGTATTGAGAATGACACCAAAATTATATTTTCACATGATCTGCCGGCCTCTGGTTTTTATTAGTGTTTGTCTGATGTTTATATCACATACAGAAATATAATTGCAATCATATTATGAGTACCAATAGGTTATATTGACAGTTAGAATGAGTTAATGCAGCAAGTCAATATTTGCAGTGTTGCCCCTTCTTCTTCAAGACCTCTGTAATTCTCCCTGGCATGCTCTCAATCAACTTTTGGACCAAATCCTGACTGATAGCAGTCCATTCTTGCATAATCAATGCTTGCATTTTGCCAGAATTTGTGGGTTTTTGTTTGTCCACCCGTCTCTTGATGATTGACCACAAATTCTCAATGGGATTAAGATCTGGGGAGTTTCCAGGCCATGGACCCAAAATCTCTATGTTTTGTTCCATGAGCCATTTAGTTATCACCTTTGCTTTATGGCAAGGTGCTCCATCATGCTGGAAAAGGCATTGTTGGGCGCCAAACTGCTCTTGGACGGTTGGGAGAAGTTGCTCTTGGAGGACATTCTGGTACCATTCTTTATTCATGGCTGTGTTTTTAGGCAAGACTGTGAGTGAGCCGATTCCCTTGGCTGAGAAGCAACCCCACACATGAATGGTTTCAGGATGCTTTACAGTTGGCATGAGACAAGACTGGTGGTAGCGCTCACCTCTTCTTCTCCGAATAAGCTGTTTTCCAGATGTCCCAAACAATCGAAAAGGGGATTCATCAGAGAAAATGACTTTGCCCCAGTCCTCAGCAGTCCACTCCCTGTACCTTTTGCAGAATATCAGTCGGTCCTTGATGTTTTTTCTGGAGAGAAGTGGCTTCTTTGCTGCCCTCCTTGAAACCAGCCCTTGCTCAAAGAGTCTCCGCCTCACAGTGCGTGCAGAAGCACTCACACCAGCCTGCTGCCATTCCTGAGCAAGCTCAGCACTGCTGGTAGTCCGATCCCGCAGCTGAAACAGTTTTAAGATACGGTCCTGGCGCTTGCTGGTCTTTCTTGGGCAACCTGGAGCATTTTTGACAACAATGGAAGCTCTCTCCTTGAAGTTCTTGATGATGCGATAGATTGTTGACTGAGGTGCAATCTTTGTAGCTGTGATACTCTTCCCTGTTAGGCCATTTTTGTGCAGTGCAATGATGGCTGCACGTGTTTCTTTAGAGATAACCATGGTTAACTGAAGAGAAACAATGATACCAAGAACCAGCCTCCTTTTAAAGTGTCCAGTGATGTCATTCTTACTTAATCATGACTGATTGATCCATTAACACAGGTGTGGGTGTTGATGAGGACAGGGCTGGCGATCAATCACTAAAACAATGTTAGCTGCTCCTTTTAAGGCAGGACTGCAATGATGTTGAAATGTGTTTTGGGGGTTAAAGTTCATTTTCTGGGCAAATATTGACTTTGCAAGTACAGTAATTGCTGTTAAGCTGATCACTCTTTGACATTCAGGAGTATATGCAAATTGCCATTACAAAAAATGAAGCAGTAAACTTTGGAAAAATTACTACTTGTCTCATTCTCAATACTTTTGGCCATGACTGTACTATGTGCACAGACATTAGATATTATATACAGGATACTATGTGGCTGATGTAATATCTGATGTCAGCAGTCAGTATATCATACACCAGTCATATATTCTCCTATACACTGGATGTAATATACTGTGTGCACAGACATAAGATATTATATACAGGATACTATGTGGCTGATGTAATATCTGATGTCTGCAGTCAGTATATCATACACCAGTCATATATTCTATAAACTGGATGTAATGTACTGTGTGCACAAACATTAGATATTATATACAGGATACTATGTGACTGGTGTAATATCTGATGTCTGCAGTCAGTATATCATACACCAGTCATGTATTCTCCTATATACTGGATGTAATATACTGTGTGCACAGACATTAGATATTATATACAGGATACTATGTGGCTGGTGTAATATCTGATGTCTGCAGTCAGTATATCATACACCAGTCATGTATTCTCCTTTATACTGGATGTAATATACTGTGTACAGACATTAGATATTATATACAGGATACTATGTGGCTGGTGTAATATCTGATGTCTGCAGTCAGTATATCATACACCAGTCATGTATTCTCCTGCACACTGGATGTAATATACTGTGTGCACAGACATTAGATATTATATACAGGATACTATGTGGCTGGTGTAATATCTGATGTCTGCAGTCAGTATATCATACACCAGTCATGTATTCTCCTGTACACTGGATGTAATATACTGTGTGCACAGACATTAGATATTATATACAGGATACTATGTGGCTGGTGTAATATCTGTTGTCTGTAGTCAGTATATCATACACCAGTCATGTATTTTCCTATATACTGGATGTAATATACTGTGTGCACAGACATTAGATATTATATACAGGATACTATGTGGCTGGTGCAATATCTGTTGTCTGTAGTCAGTATATCATACACCAGTCATGTATTTTCCTATATACTGGATGTAATATACTGTGTGCACAGACATTAGATATTATATACAGGATACTATGTGGCTGGTGTAATATCTGATGCCTGCAGTCAGTATATCATACACCAGGCACATTTTCTCCTGTACACTGGATGTAATATACTGTGTGCACAGACATTAGATATTATATACAAGATACTATGCGGCTGGAATAATATCTGTTGTCTGCAGGCATTTTATTATACACCAGTCATGTATTCTCCTATATACTGGATGTAATATACTGTGTGCACAGACATTAGATATTATATACAGGATACTATGTGGCTGGTGTAATATCTGATGTCTGCAGTCAGTATATCATACACCAGGCACATTTTCTCCTGTACACAGGAAGTAATATACTGTATGCACAGACATTAGATATTATATACAGGATACTATGTGGCTGGTGTAATATCTGATGTCTGTAGTCAGTATATCTTACACCAATCATGTATTCTCCTATATACTGGATGTAATATACTGTGTGCACAGACATTAGATATTATATACAGGATACTATGTGGCTGGTGTAATATCTGATGTCTGCAGTCATTATATCATACACCAGTCATATATTCTATATACTGGATGTAATATACTATGTGCACAGACATTAGATATTATATACAGGATACTATGTGGCTGGTGTAATAACTGATGTCTGTAGTCACAGTATATCATACACCAGTCATGTATTCTCATGTACACTGGATGTAATATACTGTGTGCACAGACATTAGATATTATATACAGTATACTATGTGGCTGGTGTAATATCTGATGTCTGTAGTCAGTATATCATACACCAGTGATGTATTCTCCTGTACACTGGATGTAATATACTGGGTGCACAGACATTAGATATTATATACAGGATACTATGTGGCTGGTGTAATATCTGTTGTCTGTAGTCAGTATATCATACACCAGTCATATATTCTCCTATATACTGGAAGTAATATACTGTGTGCACAGACATTAGATATTATATACAGGATACTATGTGGCTGGTGTAATATCTGATGTCTGCAGTCAGTATATCATACACCAGTCATGTATTCTCCTGTACACTGGATGTAATATACTGTGTGCACAGACATTAGATATTATATACAGGATACTATGTGGCTGGTGTAATATCTGTTGTCTGTAGTCAGTATATCATACACCAGTCATGTATTTTCCTATATACTGGATGTAATATACTGTGTGCACAGACATTAGATATTATATACAGGATACTATGTGGCTGGTGCAATATCTGTTGTCTGTAGTCAGTATATCATACACCAGTCATGTATTTTCCTATATACTGGATGTAATATACTGTGTGCACAGACATTAGATATTATATACAGGATACTATGTGGCTGGTGTAATATCTGATGCCTGCAGTCAGTATATCATACACCAGGCACATTTTCTCCTGTACACTGGATGTAATATACTGTGTGCACAGACATTAGATATTATATACAAGATACTATGCGGCTGGAATAATATCTGTTGTCTGCAGGCATTTTATTATACACCAGTCATGTATTCTCCTATATACTGGATGTAATATACTGTGTGCACAGACATTAGATATTATATACAGGATACTATGTGGCTGGTGTAATATCTGATGTCTGCAGTCAGTATATCATACACCAGGCACATTTTCTCCTGTACACAGGAAGTAATATACTGTATGCACAGACATTAGATATTATATACAGGATACTATGTGGCTGGTGTAATATCTGATGTCTGTAGTCAGTATATCTTACACCAATCATGTATTCTCCTATATACTGGATGTAATATACTGTGTGCACAGACATTAGATATTATATACAGGATACTATGTGGCTGGTGTAATATCTGATGTCTGCAGTCATTATATCATACACCAGTCATATATTCTATATACTGGATGTAATATACTATGTGCACAGACATTAGATATTATATACAGGATACTATGTGGCTGGTGTAATAACTGATGTCTGTAGTCACAGTATATCATACACCAGTCATGTATTCTCATGTACACTGGATGTAATATACTGTGTGCACAGACATTAGATATTATATACAGTATACTATGTGGCTGGTGTAATATCTGATGTCTGTAGTCAGTATATCATACACCAGTGATGTATTCTCCTGTACACTGGATGTAATATACTGGGTGCACAGACATTAGATATTATATACAGGATACTATGTGGCTGGTGTAATATCTGTTGTCTGTAGTCAGTATATCATACACCAGTCATATATTCTCCTATATACTGGAAGTAATATACTGTGTGCACAGACATTAGATATTATATACAGGATACTATGTGGCTGGTGTAATATCTGATGTCTGTAGTCAGTATATCATACACCAGTCATATATTCTCCTATATACTGGATGTAATATACTGTGTACACAGACATTAGATATTATATACCGGATACTATGTGGCTGGTGTAATATCTGATGTCTGTAGTCAGTATATTATACACCAGTCATGTATTCTCCTGTACACTGGATGTAATATACTGTGTGCACAGACATTAGATATTATATACAGGATACTATGTGGCTGGTGTAATATCTGTTGTCTGCAGTCAGTATATCATACACCAGGCACATTTTCTCCTGTACACTGGATGTAATATACTGTGTGCACAGACATTAGATATTATATACAGGATACTATGTGACTGGTGTAATATCTGATGTCTGTAGTCAGTATATCATAAAACAGTCATGTATTCTCCTATATACTGGATGTAATATACTGTGTGCACAGACATTAGATATTATATACAGGATACTATGTGACTGGTGTAATATCTGATGTCTGCAGTCAGTATATCATACACAAGGCACATTTTCTCCTGTACACTGGATGTAATATACTGTGTGCACAGACATTAGATATTATATACAGGATACTATGTGGCTGGGGTAATATCTGATGTCTGCAGTCAGTATATCATACACCAGTCATGTATTCTCCTGTACACTGGATGTAATATACTGTGTGCACAGACATTAGATATTATATACAGGATACTATGTGGCTGGTGTAATATCTGATGTCTGCAGTCAGTATATCATACACTAGTAATGTATTTTCCTATATACTGGATGTAATATACTGTGTGCACAGACATTAGATATTTTATACAGGATACTATGTGGCTGGTGTAATATCTGATGTCTGTAGTTAGTATATCATACACCAGTCATGTATTCTCCAGTATACTGGATGTAATATACTGTGTGCACAGACATTAGATATTATATACAGGATACTATGTGGCTGGTGTAATATCTGATGTCTGCAGTCAGTATATCATACACCAGTCATGTATTCTCCTGTATACTGGATGTAATATACTGTGTTCACAGACATTAGATATTATATACAGGATACTATGTGGATGGTGTAGTATCTGATGTCTGCAGTCACTATATCATACAGCAGTCATGTATTCTCCTATATACTGGATGTAATATACTGTGTGCACAGACATTAGATATTATATACAGGATACTATGTGGCTGGTGTAATATCTGATGTCTGTAGTCAGTATATCATACACCAGTCATGTATTCTCCTGTACACTGGATGTAATATACTGTGTGCCCAGACATTAGATATTATATACAGGATACTATGTGGCTGGTGTAATATCTGATGTCTGTAGTCAGTATATCATACACCAGTCATATATTCTCCTATACACTGGATGTAATATACTGTGTGCACAGACATTAGATATTATATACAGTATACTATGTGGCTGGTGTAATATCTGATGTCTGTAGTCACAGTATATCATACACCAGGCACATTTTCTCCTGTACACTGCATGTAATATACTGTGTGCACAGACATTAGATATTATATACAGGATACTATGTGGCTGGTGTAATATCTGATGTCTGCAGTCAGGATATCATACACCAGGCACATTTTCTCCTGTACACTGGATGTAATATACTGTGTGCACAGACATTAGATATTATATACAGGATACTATGTGGCTGGTGTAATATCTGATGTCTGCAGTCAGTATATCATACACCAGTCATGTATTCTCCTGTACACTGGATGTAATATACTGGGTGCACAGACATTAGATATTATATACAGGATACTATGTGGCTGGTGTAATATCTGATGTCTGCAGTCAGTATATCATACACCAGGCACATTTTCTCCTGTATACTGGATGTAATATACTCTGTGCACAGACATTAGATATTATATACAGGATACTATGTGGCTGGTGTAATATCTGATGTCTGTAGTCAGTATATCATACACCAGTCATATATTCTCCTATATACTGGAAGTAATATACTGTGTGCACAGACATTAGATATTATATACAGGATACTATGTGGCTAGTGTAATATCTGATGTCTGTAGTCAGTATATCTTACACCAGGCACATTTTCTCCTATATACTGGATGTAATATACTGTGTACACAGACATTAGATATTATATACCGGATACTTTGTGGCTGGTGTAATATCTGATGTCTGTAGTCAGTATATCATACACCAGTCATGTATTCTCCTGTACACTGCATGTAATATACTGTGTGCACAGACATTAGATATTATATACAGGATACTATGTGGCTGGTGTAATATCTTTTGTCTGCAGTCAGTATATCATACACCAGGCACATTTTCTCCTGTACACTGGATGTAATATACTGTGTGCACAGACATTAGATATTATACACAGGATACTATGTGGCTGGTGTAATATCTGATGCCTGCAGTCAGTATATCATACACCAGGCACATTTCTCCTATATACTGGATGTAATATACTGTGTGCACAGACATTAGATATTATATACAGGATGCTATGTGGCTGGTGTAATATCTGATGTCTGCAGTCAGTATATCATACACCAGTCATATATTCTATATACTGGATGTAATATACTGTGTGCACAGACATTAGATATTATATACAGGATACTATGTTGCTGGTGTAATATCTGATGTCTGCAGTCAGTATATCATACACCAGGCACATTTTCTCCTGTACACTGGATGTAATATACTGTGTGCACAGACATTAGATATTATATACAGGATACTATGTTGCTGGTGTAATATCTGATGTCTGCAGTCAGTATATCATACACCAGGCACATTTTCTCCTGTACACTGGATGTAATATACTGTGTGCACAGACATTAGATATTATATACTGGATACTATGTGGCTGGTGTAATCTCTGATGTCTGCAGTCAGTATATCATACACCAGTCATATATTCTATATACTGGATGTAATATACTGTGTGCACAAACATTAGATATTATAAACAGGATAATATGTGGCTGGTGTAATATCTGATGTCTGTAGTCAGTATATCATACACCAGTCATATATTCTATATACTGGATGTAATATACTGTGTGCACAGACATTAGATATTATATACAGGATACTATGTGGCTGGTGTAATATCTGATGTCTGCAGTCAGTATATCATACACCAGGCACATTTTCTCCTGTACACTGGATGTAATATACTGTGTGCACAGACATTAGATATTATATACAGGATACTATGTGACTGGTGTAATATCTGATGTCTGTAGTCAGTATATCATACAACAGTCATGTATTCTCCTATATACTGGATGTAATATACTGTGTGCACAGACATTAGATATTATATACAGGATACTATGTGGCTGGTGTAATATCTGATGTCTGTAGTCACAGTATATCATACACAAGGCACATTTTCTCCTGTACACTGGATGTAATATACTGTGTGCACAGACATTAGATATTATATACAGGATACTATGTGGCTGGGGTAATATCTGATGTCTGTAGTCAGTATATCATACACCAGTCATGTATTCTCCTGTACACTGAATGTAATATACTGTGTGCACAGACATTAGATATTATATACAGGATACTATGTGGCTGGTGTAATATCTGATGTCTGCAGTCAGTATATCATACACCAGTCATGTATTCTCCTGTACACTGGATGTAATATACTGTGTGCACAGACATTAGATATTATATACAGGATACTATGTGGCTGGTGTAATATCTGATGTCTGCAGTCAGTATATCATACACTAGTAATGTATTCTCCTATATACTGGATGTAATATACTGTGTGCACAGACATTAGATATTATATACAGGATACTATGTGGATGGTGTAATATCTGATATCTGTAGTCAGTATATCATACACCAGGCACATTTTCTCTTGTACACTGGATGTAATATACTGTGTGCACAGACATTAGATATTATATAGAGGATAAAATGTGGCTGGTGTAATATCTGATGTCTGTATTCAGTATATCATACACCAGTCATGTATTCTCCTGTACACTGGATGTAATATACTGTGTGCCCAGACATTAGATATTATATACAGGATACTATGTGGATGGTGTAATATCTGATGTCTGTAGTCAGTATATCATACACCAGGCACATTTTCTCTTGTACACTGGATGTAATATACTGTGTGCACAGACATTAGATATTATATAGAGGATAAAATGTGGCTGGTGTAATATCTGATGTCTGTAGTCAGTATATCATACACCAGTCATATATTCTCCTATACACTGGATGTAATATACTGTGTGCACAGACATTAGATATTATATACAGTATACTATGTGGCTGGTGTAATATCTGATGTCTGTAGTCACAGTATATCATACACCAGGCACATTTTCTCCTGTACACTGGATATAATATACTGTGTGCACAGACATTAGATATTATATACAGGATACTATGTGGCTGGTGTAATATCTGATGTCTGCAGTCAGTATATCATACACCAGGCACATTTTCTCCTGTACACAGGATGTAATATACTGTGTACACAGACATTAGATATTATATACAGGATACTATGTGGCTGGTATAATATCTGATGTCTGTATTCAGTATATCATACATCAGTCATGTATTTTCCTATATACTGGATGTAATATACTGTGTGCACAGACATTAGATATTATATACAGGATACTATGTGGCTGGTGTAATATCTGATGTCTGCAGTCACAGTATATCATACACCAGTCATGTATTCTCCTGTACACTGGATGTAATATACTGTGTGCACAGACATTAGATATTATATACAGAATACTATGTGGCTGGTGTAATATCTGATGTCTGTAGTCAGTATATCATACACCAGTCATGTATTCTCCTATATACTGGATGTAATATACTGTGTACACAAACATTAGATATTATATACAGGATAATATGTGGTTGGTGTAATATCTGTTGTCTGCAGTCAGTATATCATACACCAGGCACATTTTCTCTTGTACACTGGATGTAATATACTATGTGCACAGACATTAGATATTATATACAGGATACTATGTGGCTGGTGTAATATCTGATGTCTGCAGTGAGTATATCATACACCAGTCATGTATTCTCCTGTACACTGGATGTAATATACTGTGTGCACAGACATTAGATATTATATACAGGATACTATGTGACTGGTGTAATATCTGATGTCTGTAGTCAGTATATCATACACCAGTCATGTATTCTCATATATACTGGATGTAATATACTGTGTGCGCAGACATTAGATATTATATACAGGATACTATGTGGCTGGTGTAATATCTGATGTCTGCAGTGAGTATATCATACACCAGTCATGTATTCTCCTATATACTGGATGTAATATACTGTGTGCACAGACATTAGATATTATATATAGGATACTATGTGGCTGGTGTAATATCTGATGTCTGTAGTCAGTATATCATACACCAGTCATGTATTCTCCTATATACTGGATGTAATATACTGTGTGCACAGACATTAGATATTATATACAGGATACTATGTGGCTGGTGTAATATCTGATGTCTGTAGTCAGTATATCATACACCAGTCATGTATTCTATATACTGGATGTAATATACTGTGTGCACAGACATTAGATATTATATACAGTATACTATGTGGTTGGTGTAATATCTGATGTCTGTAGTCACAGTATATCATACACCAGGCACATTTTCTCCTGTACACTGGATGTAATATACTGTGTGCACAGACATTAGATATTATATACAGAATACTATGTGGCTGGTTTAATATCTGATGTCTGCAATCAGTATATCATACACCAGTCATGTATTCTATATACTGGATGTAATATACTGTGTGCACAGACATTAGATATTATATACAGGATACTATGTGGCTGGTGTAATATCTGATGTCTGTAGTCACAGTATATCATACACCAGTCATGTATTCTCCTATATACTGGATGTAATATACTGTGTGTACAGACATTAGATATTATATACAGGATACTATGTGGCTGGTGTAATATCTGATGTCTGTAGTCAGTATATCATACACCAGTCATGTATTCTCCTATATACTGGATGTAATATACTGTGTGCACAGATATTAGATATTATATACAGGATACTATGTGACTGGTATAATATCTGATGTCTGTAGTCAGTATATCATACACCAGGTACATTTTCTCCTGTACACTGGATGTAATATACTGTGTGCACAGACATTAGATATTATATACAGGATACTATGTGGCTGGTGTAACATCTGATGTCTGTAGTCAGTATATCATACACCAGTCATATATTCTCCTTTATACTGGATGTAATATACTGTGTGCACAGACATTATATACAGGATACTATGTGACTGGTGTAATATCTGATGTCTGTAGTCAGTATATCATACACCAGTCATTTATTCTCCTATATACTGGATGTAATATACTGTGTGCACAGACATTAGATATTATATACAGGATACTATGTGGCTGGTGTAATATCTGATGTCTGTAGTCAGTATATCATACACCAGTCATGTATTCTCCTATATACTGGATGTAATATACTGTGTGCACAGACATTAGATATTATATACAGGATACTATGTGACTGGTGTAATATCTGATGTCTGTAGTCAGTATATAATACACCAGGCAAATTTTCTCCTATATACTGGATGTAATATACTGTGTGCACAGACATTAGATATTATATACAGGATACTATGTGGCTGATGTAATATCTGATGTCTGTAGTCACAGTATATCATACACCAGTCATGTATTCTCCTGTATACTGGATGTAATATACTGTGTGCACAGACATTAGATATTATATGCAGGATACTATGTGGCTGGAGTAATATCTGATGTCTGCAGTCAGTATATCATACACCAGTCATATATTCTCCTATATACTGGATGTAATATACTGTGTGCACAGACATTAGATATTATATACAGGATACTATGTGACTGGTGTAATATCTGATGTCAGCAGTCAGTATATGATACACCAGTCATGTATTCTCTTGTACACTGGATGTAATATACTTTGTGCACAGACATTATATATTATATACAGGATACTATGTGGCTGGTGTAATATCTGATGTCTGTCGTCAGGATATCATACACCAGTCATGTATTCTATATACTGGATGTAATATACTGTGTGCACAGACATTAGATATTATATACAGAATACTATGTGGCTGGTGTAATATCTGATGTCTGTCGTCAGGATATCATACACCAGGCATATTTTTTCCTATACACTGGATGTAATATACTGTGTGCACAGACATTAGATATTATATACAGGATACTATGTGGCTGGTGTAATATCTGATGTCTGTAGTCAGGATATCATACACCAGTCATATATTCTCCTATATACTGGATGTATTATACTGTGTGCACAGACATTAGATATTATATACAGGATACTATGTGGCTGGTGTAATATCAGATGTCTGTAGTCACAGTATATCATACACCAGTCATGTATTCTCCTGTACACTGGATGTAATATACTGTGTGCACAGACATTAGATATTATATACAGGATACTATGTGGCAGGTGTAATATCTGATGTCTGTCGTCAGGATATCATACACCAGGCACATTTTTTCCTATACACTGGATGTAATATACTGTGTGCACAGACATTAGATATTATATACTGGATACTATGTGGCTGGTTTAATATCTGATGTCTGTAGTCAGTATATCATACACCATTCATATATTCTCCTATATACTGGATGTATTATACTGTGTGCACAGACATTAGATATTATATACAGGATACTATGTGGCTGGTGTAATATCTGATGTCTGTAGTCAGTATATCTTACACCAGGCACATTTTCTCCTATATACTGGATGTAATATACTGTGTACACAGACATTAGATATTATATACCGGATACTATGTGGCTGGTGTAATATCTGATGTCTGTAGTCAGTATATCATACACCAGTCATGTATTCTCCTGTACACTGCATGTAATATACTGTGTGCACAGACATTAGATATTATATACAGGATACTATGTGGCTGGTGTAATATCTGATGTCTGCAGTCAGTATATCATACACCAGGCACATTTTCTCCTGTACACTGGATGTAATATACTGTGTGCACAGACATTAGATATTATACACAGGATACTATGTGGCTGGTGTAATATCTGATGCCTGCAGTCAGTATATCATACACCAGGCACATTTCTCCTATATACTGGATGTAATATACTGTGTGCACAGACATTAGATATTATATACAGGATGCTATGTGGCTGGTGTAATATCTGATGTCTGCAGTCAGTATATCATACACCAGTCATATATTCTATATACTGGATGTAATATACTGTGTGCACAGACATTAGATATTATATACAGGATACTATGTGCCTGGTGTAATATCTGATGCCTGTAGTCAGTATATCATACACCAGGCACATTTTCTCCTGTACACTGGATGTAATATACTGTGTGCACAGACATTAGATATTATATACAGGATACTATGTGTCTGGTGTAATATCTGATGTCTACAGTCAGTATATCATACACCAGGCACATTTTCTCCTGTACACTGGATGTAATATACTGTGTGCACAGACATTAGATATTATATACAGGATACTATGTGACTGGTGTAATATGTGATGTCTGTAGTCAGTATATCATACACCAGTCCTGTATTCTCCTATATACTGGATGTAATATACTGTGTGCACAGACATTAGATATTATATATAGGATACTATGTGGCTGGTGTAATATCTGATGTCTGTAGTCAGTATATCATACACCAGTCATGTATTCTCCTATATACTGGATGTAATATACTGTGTGCACAGACATTAGATATTATATACAGGATACTATGTGGCTGGTGTAATATCTGATGTCTGTAGTCAGTATATCATACACCAGTCATGTATTCTATATACTGGATGTAATATACTGTGTGCACAGACATTAGATATTATATACAGTATACTATGTGGTTGGTGTAATATCTGATGTCTGTAGTCACAGTATATCATACACCAGGCACATTTTCTCCTGTACACTGGATGTAATATACTGTGTGCACAGACATTAGATATTATATACAGAATACTATGTGGCTGGTTTAATATCTGATGTCTGCAATCAGTATATCATACACCAGTCATGTATTCTATATACTGGATGTAATATACTGTGTGCACAGACATTAGATATTATATACAGGATACTATGTGGCTGGTGTAATATCTGATGTCTGTAGTCACAGTATATCATACACCAGTCATGTATTCTCCTATATACTGGATGTAATATACTGTGTGTACAGACATTAGATATTATATACAGGATACTATGTGGCTGGTGTAATATCTGATGTCTGTAGTCAGTATATCATACACCAGTCATGTATTCTCCTATATACTGGATGTAATATACTGTGTGCACAGATATTAGATATTATATACAGGATACTATGTGACTGGTATAATATCTGATGTCTGTAGTCAGTATATCATACACCAGGTACATTTTCTCCTGTACACTGGATGTAATATACTGTGTGCACAGACATTAGATATTATATACAGGATACTATGTGGCTGGTGTAACATCTGATGTCTGTAGTCAGTATATCATACACCAGTCATATATTCTCCTTTATACTGGATGTAATATACTGTGTGCACAGACATTATATACAGGATACTATGTGACTGGTGTAATATCTGATGTCTGTAGTCAGTATATCATACACCAGTCATTTATTCTCCTATATACTGGATGTAATATACTGTGTGCACAGACATTAGATATTATATACAGGATACTATGTGGCTGGTGTAATATCTGATGTCTGTAGTCAGTATATCATACACCAGTCATGTATTCTCCTATATACTGGATGTAATATACTGTGTGCACAGACATTAGATATTATATACAGGATACTATGTGACTGGTGTAATATCTGATGTCTGTAGTCAGTATATAATACACCAGGCAAATTTTCTCCTATATACTGGATGTAATATACTGTGTGCACAGACATTAGATATTATATACAGGATACTATGTGGCTGATGTAATATCTGATGTCTGTAGTCACAGTATATCATACACCAGTCATGTATTCTCCTGTATACTGGATGTAATATACTGTGTGCACAGACATTAGATATTATATGCAGGATACTATGTGGCTGGAGTAATATCTGATGTCTGCAGTCAGTATATCATACACCAGTCATATATTCTCCTATATACTGGATGTAATATACTGTGTGCACAGACATTAGATATTATATACAGGATACTATGTGACTGGTGTAATATCTGATGTCAGCAGTCAGTATATGATACACCAGTCATGTATTCTATATACTGGATGTAATATACTGTGTGCACAGACATTAGATATTATATACAGGATACTATGTGGCTGGTGTAATATCTGATGTCTGTCGTCAGGATATCATACACCAGTCATGTATTCTATATACTGGATGTAATATACTGTGTGCACAGACATTAGATATTATATACAGAATACTATGTGGCTGGTGTAATATCTGATGTCTGTCGTCAGGATATCATACACCAGGCATATTTTTTCCTATACACTGGATGTAATATACTGTGTGCACAGACATTAGATATTATATACAGGATACTATGTGGCTGGTGTAATATCTGATGTCTGTAGTCAGGATATCATACACCAGTCATATATTCTCCTATATACTGGATGTATTATACTGTGTGCACAGACATTAGATATTATATACAGGATACTATGTGGCTGGTGTAATATCAGATGTCTGTAGTCACAGTATATCATACACCAGTCATGTATTCTCCTGTACACTGGATGTAATATACTGTGTGCACAGACATTAGATATTATATACAGGATACTATGTGGCAGGTGTAATATCTGATGTCTGTCGTCAGGATATCATACACCAGGCACATTTTTTCCTATACACTGGATGTAATATACTGTGTGCACAGACATTAGATATTATATACTGGATACTATGTGGCTGGTTTAATATCTGATGTCTGTAGTCAGTATATCATACACCATTCATATATTCTCCTATATACTGGATGTATTATACTGTGTGCACAGACATTAGATATTATATACAGGATACTATGTGGCTGGTGTAATATCTGATGTCTGTAGTCAGTATATCTTACACCAGGCACATTTTCTCCTATATACTGGATGTAATATACTGTGTACACAGACATTAGATATTATATACCGGATACTATGTGGCTGGTGTAATATCTGATGTCTGTAGTCAGTATATCATACACCAGTCATGTATTCTCCTGTACACTGCATGTAATATACTGTGTGCACAGACATTAGATATTATATACAGGATACTATGTGGCTGGTGTAATATCTGATGTCTGCAGTCAGTATATCATACACCAGGCACATTTTCTCCTGTACACTGGATGTAATATACTGTGTGCACAGACATTAGATATTATACACAGGATACTATGTGGCTGGTGTAATATCTGATGCCTGCAGTCAGTATATCATACACCAGGCACATTTCTCCTATATACTGGATGTAATATACTGTGTGCACAGACATTAGATATTATATACAGGATGCTATGTGGCTGGTGTAATATCTGATGTCTGCAGTCAGTATATCATACACCAGTCATATATTCTATATACTGGATGTAATATACTGTGTGCACAGACATTAGATATTATATACAGGATACTATGTGCCTGGTGTAATATCTGATGCCTGTAGTCAGTATATCATACACCAGGCACATTTTCTCCTGTACACTGGATGTAATATACTGTGTGCACAGACATTAGATATTATATACAGGATACTATGTGTCTGGTGTAATATCTGATGTCTACAGTCAGTATATCATACACCAGGCACATTTTCTCCTGTACACTGGATGTAATATACTGTGTGCACAGACATTAGATATTATATACAGGATACTATGTGGCTGGTGTAATATCTGATGTCTGTAGTCAGTATATCATTCACCAGTCATGTATTCTCCTATATACTGGATGTAATATACTGTGTGCACAGACATTAGATATTATATACAGGATACTATGTGGCTGGTGTAATATCTGATGTCTGCAGTCAGTATATCATACACCAGGCACATTTTCTCCTGTACACTGGATGTAATATACTGTGTGCACAGACATTAGATATTATATACAGGATACTATGTGACTGGTGTAATATCTGATGTCTGTAGTCAGTATATCATACAACAGTCATGTATTCTCCTATATACTGGATGTAATATACTGTGTGCACAGACATTAGATATTATATACAGGATACTATGTGGCTGGTGTAATATCTGATGTCTGCAATCACAGTATATCATACAGAAGGCACATTTTCTCCTGTACACTGGATGTAATATACTGTGTGCACAGACATTAGATATTATATACAGGATACTATGTGGCTGGGGTAATATCTGATGTCTGTAGTCAGTATATCATACACCAGTCATGTATTCTCCTGTACACTGGATGTAATATACTGTGTGCACAGACATTAGATATTATATACAGGATACTATGTGGCTGGTGTAATATCTGATGTCTGCAGTCAGTATATCATACACTAGTAAGGTATTCTCCTATATACTGGATGTAATATACTGTGTGCACAGACATTAGATATTTTATGCAGGATACTATGTGGCTGGTGTAATATCTGATGTCTGTAGTTAGTATATCATACACCAGTCATGTATTCTCCTGTATAATGGATGTAATATACTGTGTGCACAGACATTAGATATTATATACAGGATACTATGTGGCTGGTGTAATATCTGATGTCTGAAGTCAGTATATCATACACCAGTCATGTATTCTCCTGTATACTGGATGTAATATACTGTGTGCACAGACATTAGATATTATATACAGGATACTATGTGGATGGTGTAATATCTGATGTCTGTAGTCAGTATATCATACACCAGGCACATTTTCTCTTGTACACTGGATGTAATATACTGTGTGCACAGACATTAGATATTATATAGAGGATAAAATGTGGCTGGTGTAATATCTGATGTCTGTATTCAGTATATCATACACCAGTCATGTATTCTCCTGTACACTGGATGTAATATACTGTGTGCCCAGACATTAGATATTATATACAGGATACTATGTGGATGGTGTAATATCTGATGTCTGTAGTCAGTATATCATACACCAGGCACATTTTCTCTTGTACACTGGATGTAATATACTGTGTGCACAGACATTAGATATTATGTAGAGGATAAAATGTGGCTGGTGTAATATCTGATGTCTGTAGTCAGTATATCATACACCAGTCATATATTCTCCTATACACTGGATGTAATATACTGTGTGCACAGACATTAGATATTATATACAGTATACTATGTGGCTGGTGTAATATCTGATGTCTGTAGTCACAGTATATCATACACCAGGCACATTTTCTCCTGTACACTGGATATAATATACTGTGTGCACAGACATTAGATATTATATACAGGATACTATGTGGCTGGTGTAATATCTGATGTCTGCAGTCAGTATATCATACACCAGGCACATTTTCTCCTGTACACAGGATGTAATATACTGTGTGCACAGACATTAGATATTATATACAGGATACTATGTGGCTGGTATAATATCTGATGTCTGTATTCAGTATATCATACATCAGTCATGTATTTTCCTATATACTGGATGTAATATACTGTGTGCACAGACATTAGATATTATATACAGAATACTATGTGGCTGGTGTAATATCTGATGTCTGCAGTCAGTATATCATACACCAGTCATGTATTCTCCTATATACTGGATGTAATATACTGTGTACACAGACATTAGATATTATATACAGGATACTATGTGACTAGTGTAATATCTGATGTCTGTAGTCAGTATATCATACACCAGGCACATTTCTCCTATATACTGGATGTAATATACTGTGTGCACAGATATTAGATATTATATACAGGATACTATGTGGCTGGTGTAATATCTGATGTCTGTAGTCAGTATATCATACACCAGTCATGTATTCTCCTATATACTGGATGTAATATACTGTGTACACAAACATTAGATATTATATACAGGATAATATGTGGCTGGTGTAATGTCTGATGTCTGTAGTCAGTATATCATACACCAGTCATGTATTCTCCTGTACACTGGATGTAATATACTGTGTGCACAGACATTAGATATTATATACAGGATACTATGTGGCTGGTGTAATATCTGATGTCTGCAGTCAGTGTATCATACACCAGTCACATTTTCTCCTGTACACTGGATGTAATATACTATGTGCACAGACATTAGATATTATATACAGGATACTATGTGACTGGTGTAATATCTGATGTCTGTAGTCAGTATATCATACACCAGTCATGTATTCTCCTATATACTGGATGTAATATACTGTGTGCGCAGACATTAGATATTATATACAGGATACTATGTGGCTGGTGTAATATCTGATGTCTGCAGTGAGTATATCATACACCAGTCATGTATTCTCCTATATATTGGATGTAATATACTGTGTGCACAGACATTAGATATTATATACAGGATACTATGTGACTGGTGTAATATCTGATGTCTGTAGTCACAGTATATCATACACCAGTCATGTATTCTCCTATATACTGGATGTAATATACTGTGTACAGAAACATTAGATATTATATACAGGATAATATGTGGCTGGTGTAATATCTGTTGTCTGCAGTCAGTATATCATACACCAGGCACATTTTTTCCTGTACACTGGATGTAATATACTATGTGCACAGACATTAGATATTATATACAGGATACTATGTGACTGGTGTAATATGTGATGTCTGTAGTCAGTATATCATACACCAGTCATGTATTCTCCTATATACTGGATGTAATATACTGTGTGCACAGACATTAGATATTATATACAGGATACTATGTGGCTGGTGTAATATCTGATGTCTGTAGTCAGTATATCATACACCAGTCATGTATTCTCCTATATACTGGATGTAATATACTGTGTGCACAGACATTAGATATTATATACAGGATACTATGTGGCTGGTGTAATATCTGATGTCTGTAGTCAGTATATCATACACCCGTCATGTATTCTATATACTGGATGTAATATACTGTGTGCACAGACATTAGATATTATATACAGTATACTATGTGGTTGGTGTAATATCTGATGTCTGTAGTCACAGTATATCATACACCAGGCACATTTTCTCCTGTACACTGGATGTAATATACTGTGTGCACAGACATTAGATATTATATACAGGATACTATGTGGCTGGTGTAATATCTGATGTCTGCAGTCAGTATATCATACACCAGTCATGTATTCTATATACTGGATGTAATATACTGTGTGCACAGACATTAGATATTATATACAGGATACTATGTGGCTGGTGTAATATCTGATGTCTGTAGTCACAGTATATCATACACCAGTCATGTATTCTCCTATATACTGGATGTAATATACGGTGTATACAGACATTAGATATTATATACAGGATACTATGTGGCTGGTGTAATATCTGATGTCTGTAGTCAGTATATCATACACCAGTCATGTATTCTCCTATATACTGGATGTAATATACTGTGTGCACAGATATTAGATATTATATACAGGATACTATGTGACTGGTATAATATCTGATGTCTGTAGTCAGTATATCATACACCAGGCACATTTTCTCCTGTACACTGGATGTAATATACTGTGTGCACAGACATTAGATATTATATACAGGATACTATGTGGCTGGTGTAACATCTGATGTCTGTAGTCAGTATATCATACACCAGTCATATATTCTCCTATACAGTGGATGTAATATACTGTGTGCACAGACATTATATACAGGATACTATGTGACTGGTGTAATATCTGATGTCTGTAGTCAGTATATCATACACCAGTCATGTATTCTCATATATACTGGATGTAATATACTGTGTGCGCAGACATTAGATATTATATACAGGATACTATGTGGCTGGTGTAATATCTGATGTCTGCAGTGAGTATATCATACACCAGTCATGTATTCTCCTATATACTGGATGTAATATACTGTGTGCACAGACATTAGATATTATATACAGGATACTATGTGACTGGTGTAATATCTGATGTCTGTAGTCAGTATATAATACACCAGGCAAATTTTCTCCTATATACTGGATGTAATATACTGTGTGCACAGACATTAGATATTATATACAGGATACTATGTGGCTGATGTAATATCTGATGTCTGTAGTCACAGTATATCATACACCAGTCATATATTCTCCTATATACTGGATGTAATATACTGTGTGCACAGACATTAGATATTATATACAGGATACTATGTGGCTGGAGTAATATCTGATGTCTGCAGTCAGTATATCATACACCAGTCATATATTCTCCTATATACTGGATGTAATATACTGTGTGCACAGACATTAGATATTATATACAGGATACTATGTGACTGGTGTAATATCTGATGTCAGCAGTCAGTATATGATACACCAGTCATGTATTCTCCTGTACACTGGATGTAATATACTTTGTGCACAGACATTATATATTATATACAGGATACTATGTGGCTGGTGTAATATCTGATGTCTGTCGTCAGGATATCATACACCAGTCATGTATTCTATATACTGGATGTAATATACTGTGTGCACAGACATTAGATATTATATACAGGATACTATGTGGCTGGTGTAATATCTGATGTCTGTAGTCAGTATATCATACACCAGTCATGTATTCTCCTGTACACTGGATGTAATATACTGTGTACACAGACATTAGATATTATATACAGGATACTATGTGGCTGGTGTAATATCTGATGTCTGTAGTCAGTATATCATACACCAGGCTCATTTTCTCCTGTACACTGGATGTAATATACTGTGTGCACAGACATTAGATATTATATAGAGGATAAAATGTGGCTGGTGTAATATCTGATGTCTGTATTCAGTATATCATACACCAGTCATGTATTCTCCTGTACACTGGATGTAATATACTGTGTGCCCAGACATTAGATATTATATACAGGATACTATGTGGATGGTGTAATATCTGATGTCTGTAGTCAGTATATCATACACCAGGCACATTTTCTCTTGTACACTGGATGTAATATACTGTGTGCACAGACATTAGATATTATGTAGAGGATAAAATGTGGCTGGTGTAATATCTGATGTCTGTAGTCAGTATATCATACACCAGTCATATATTCTCCTATACACTGGATGTAATATACTGTGTGCACAGACATTAGATATTATATACAGTATACTATGTGGCTGGTGTAATATCTGATGTCTGTAGTCACAGTATATCATACACCAGGCACATTTTCTCCTGTACACTGGATATAATATACTGTGTGCACAGACATTAGATATTATATACAGGATACTATGTGGCTGGTGTAATATCTGATGTCTGCAGTCAGTATATCATACACCAGGCACATTTTCTCCTGTACACAGGATGTAATATACTGTGTGCACAGACATTAGATATTATATACAGGATACTATGTGGCTGGTATAATATCTGATGTCTGTATTCAGTATATCATACATCAGTCATGTATTTTCCTATATACTGGATGTAATATACTGTGTGCACAGACATTAGATATTATATACAGAATACTATGTGGCTGGTGTAATATCTGATGTCTGCAGTCAGTATATCATACACCAGTCATGTATTCTCCTATATACTGGATGTAATATACTGTGTACACAGACATTAGATATTATATACAGGATACTATGTGACTAGTGTAATATCTGATGTCTGTAGTCAGTATATCATACACCAGGCACATTTCTCCTATATACTGGATGTAATATACTGTGTGCACAGATATTAGATATTATATACAGGATACTATGTGGCTGGTGTAATATCTGATGTCTGTAGTCAGTATATCATACACCAGTCATGTATTCTCCTATATACTGGATGTAATATACTGTGTACACAAACATTAGATATTATATACAGGATAATATGTGGCTGGTGTAATGTCTGATGTCTGTAGTCAGTATATCATACACCAGTCATGTATTCTCCTGTACACTGGATGTAATATACTGTGTGCACAGACATTAGATATTATATACAGGATACTATGTGGCTGGTGTAATATCTGATGTCTGCAGTCAGTATATCATACACCAGTCACATTTTCTCCTGTACACTGGATGTAATATACTATGTGCACAGACATTAGATATTATATACAGGATACTATGTGACTGGTGTAATATCTGATGTCTGTAGTCAGTATATCATACACCAGTCATGTATTCTCCTATATACTGGATGTAATATACTGTGTGCGCAGACATTAGATATTATATACAGGATACTATGTGGCTGGTGTAATATCTGATGTCTGCAGTGAGTATATCATACACCAGTCATGTATTCTCCTATATATTGGATGTAATATACTGTGTGCACAGACATTAGATATTATATACAGGATACTATGTGACTGGTGTAATATCTGATGTCTGTAGTCACAGTATATCATACACCAGTCATGTATTCTCCTATATACTGGATGTAATATACTGTGTACAGAAACATTAGATATTATATACAGGATAATATGTGGCTGGTGTAATATCTGTTGTCTGCAGTCAGTATATCATACACCAGGCACATTTTTTCCTGTACACTGGATGTAATATACTATGTGCACAGACATTAGATATTATATACAGGATACTATGTGACTGGTGTAATATGTGATGTCTGTAGTCAGTATATCATACACCAGTCATGTATTCTCCTATATACTGGATGTAATATACTGTGTGCACAGACATTAGATATTATATACAGGATACTATGTGGCTGGTGTAATATCTGATGTCTGTAGTCAGTATATCATACACCAGTCATGTATTCTCCTATATACTGGATGTAATATACTGTGTGCACAGACATTAGATATTATATACAGGATACTATGTGGCTGGTGTAATATCTGATGTCTGTAGTCAGTATATCATACACCCGTCATGTATTCTATATACTGGATGTAATATACTGTGTGCACAGACATTAGATATTATATACAGTATACTATGTGGTTGGTGTAATATCTGATGTCTGTAGTCACAGTATATCATACACCAGGCACATTTTCTCCTGTACACTGGATGTAATATACTGTGTGCACAGACATTAGATATTATATACAGGATACTATGTGGCTGGTGTAATATCTGATGTCTGCAGTCAGTATATCATACACCAGTCATGTATTCTATATACTGGATGTAATATACTGTGTGCACAGACATTAGATATTATATACAGGATACTATGTGGCTGGTGTAATATCTGATGTCTGTAGTCACAGTATATCATACACCAGTCATGTATTCTCCTATATACTGGATGTAATATACGGTGTATACAGACATTAGATATTATATACAGGATACTATGTGGCTGGTGTAATATCTGATGTCTGTAGTCAGTATATCATACACCAGTCATGTATTCTCCTATATACTGGATGTAATATACTGTGTGCACAGATATTAGATATTATATACAGGATACTATGTGACTGGTATAATATCTGATGTCTGTAGTCAGTATATCATACACCAGGCACATTTTCTCCTGTACACTGGATGTAATATACTGTGTGCACAGACATTAGATATTATATACAGGATACTATGTGGCTGGTGTAACATCTGATGTCTGTAGTCAGTATATCATACACCAGTCATATATTCTCCTATATACTGGATGTAATATACTGTGTGCACAGACATTATATACAGGATACTATGTGACTGGTGTAATATCTGATGTCTGTAGTCAGTATATCATACACCAGTCATGTATTCTCATATATACTGGATGTAATATACTGTGTGCGCAGACATTAGATATTATATACAGGATACTATGTGGCTGGTGTAATATCTGATGTCTGCAGTGAGTATATCATACACCAGTCATGTATTCTCCTATATACTGGATGTAATATACTGTGTGCACAGACATTAGATATTATATACAGGATACTATGTGACTGGTGTAATATCTGATGTCTGTAGTCAGTATATAATACACCAGGCAAATTTTCTCCTATATACTGGATGTAATATACTGTGTGCACAGACATTAGATATTATATACAGGATACTATGTGGCTGATGTAATATCTGATGTCTGTAGTCACAGTATATCATACACCAGTCATATATTCTCCTATATACTGGATGTAATATACTGTGTGCACAGACATTAGATATTATATACAGGATACTATGTGGCTGGAGTAATATCTGATGTCTGCAGTCAGTATATCATACACCAGTCATATATTCTCCTATATACTGGATGTAATATACTGTGTGCACAGACATTAGATATTATATACAGGATACTATGTGACTGGTGTAATATCTGATGTCAGCAGTCAGTATATGATACACCAGTCATGTATTCTCCTGTACACTGGATGTAATATACTTTGTGCACAGACATTAAATATTATATACAGGATACTATGTGGCTGGTGTAATATCTGATGTCTGTCGTCAGGATATCATACACCAGTCATGTATTCTATATACTGGATGTAATATACTGTGTGCACAGACATTAGATATTATATACAGGATACTATGTGGCTGGTGTAATATCTGATGTCTGTAGTCAGTATATCATACACCAGTCATGTATTCTCCTGTACACTGGATGTAATATACTGTGTACACAGACATTAGATATTATATACAGGATACTATGTGGCTGGTGTAATATCTGATGTCTGTAGTCAGTATATCATACACCAGGCTCATTTTCTCCTGTACACTGGATGTAATATACTGTGTGCACAGACATTAGATGTTATATACAGGATACTATGTGGCTGGTGTAATATCTGATGTCTGTAGTCAGTATATCATACACCAGGCACATTTTCTCCTGTACACAGGATGTAATATACTGTGTGCACAGACATTAGATATTATATACAGGATACTATGTGGCTGGTGTAATATCTCATGTCTGCAGTCAGTATATCATACACCAGGCACATTTTCTCCTGTACACTGGATGTAATATACTGTGTGCACAGACCTTAGATATTATATACAGGATACTATGTGGCTGGTGTAATATCTGATGTCAGCAGTCAGTATATAATACACCAGTCATGTATTCTATATAGTGGATGTAATATACTGTGTGCACAGACATTAGATATTATATACAGGATACTATGTGGCTGGTGTAATATCTGATGTCTGTAGTCAGTATATCATACACCAGGCACATTTTCTCCTTTACACTGGATGTAATATACTGTGTGCACAGACATTAGATATTATATACAGGATACTATGTGGCTGGTGTAATATCTGATGTCTGCAGTCAGTATATCATACACCAGGCACATTTTTTACTGTACACTGGATGTAATATACTGTGTGCACAGACATTAGATATTATATACAGGATACTATGTGACTGGTGTAATATCTGATGTCTGTAGTCAGCATATCATACACCAGTCATGTATTCTATATACTGGATGTAATATACTGTGTGCACAGACATTAGATATTATATACAGGATACTATGTGGCTGGTGTAATATCTGATGTCTGTAGTCAGTATATCATACACCAGGCACATTTTTTACTGTACACTGGATGTAATATACTGTGTGCACAGACCTTAGATATTATATACAGGATACTATGTGGCTGGTGTACTATCTGATGTCTGTAGTCAGTATATCATACACCAGTCATGTATTCTATATACTGGATGTAATATACTGTGTGCACAGACATTAGATATTATATACAGGATACTATGTGGCTGGTGTAATATCTGATGTCTGTAGTCAGTATATCATACACCAGGCACATTTTCTCCTTTACACTGGATGTAATATACTGTGTGCACAGACATTAGATATTATATACAGGATACTATGTGGCTGGTGTAATATCTGATGTCTGTAGTCAGTATATCATACACCAGGCACATTTTTTACTGTACACTGGATGTAATATACTGTGTGCACAGACATTAGATATTATATACAGGATACTATGTGACTGGTGTAATATCTGATGTCTGTAGTCAGCATATCATACACCAGGCACATTTTCTCCTGTATACTGGATATAATATACTGTGTGCACAGACATTAGATATTATATACAGGATACTATGTGACTGGTGTAATATCTGATGTCAGCAGTCAGTATATGATACACCAGTCATGTATTCTCCTGTACACTGGATGTAATATACTTTGTGCACAGACATTATATATTATATACAGGATACTATGTGGCTGGTGTAATATCTGATGTCTGTAGTCAGTATATCATACACCAGGCACATTTTTTCCTATACACTGGATGTAATATACTGTGTGCACAGACATTAGATATTATATACAGGATATTATGTGGCTGGTGTAATATCTGATGTCTGTAGTCAGTATATCATACACCAGTCATATATTCTCCTATATACTAGATGTATTATACAGTGTGCACAGACATTAGATATTATATACAGGATACTATGTGGCTGGTGTAATATCAGATGTCTGTAGTCACAGTATATCATACACCAGTCATGTATTCTCCTGTACACTGGATGTAATATACTGTGTGCACAGACATTAGATATTATATACAGGATACTATGTGGCTGGTTTAATATCTGATGTCTGCAGTCACAGTATATCATACACAAGTCATGTATTCTCCTATATACTGGATGTAATATACTGTGTGCACAGACATTAGATATTATATACAGGATACTATGTGGCTGGTGTAATATCTGATGTCTGTAGTCACAGTATATCATACACCAGTCATGTATTCTATATACTGGATGTAATATACTGTGTGCACAGACATTAGATATTACATACAGGATACTATGTGGCTGGTGTAATAACTTATGTCTGCAGTCAGTATATCATACACCAGGCACATTTTCTCCTATATACTGGATGTAATATACTGTGTGCACAGACATTAGATATTATATACAGAATACTATGTGGCTGGTTTAATATCTGATGTCTGCAGTCACAGTATATCATACACCAGTCATGTATTCTTCTATATACTGGATGTAATATACTGTGTGCACAGACATTAGATATTATATACTGGATACTATGTGACTGGTGTAATATCTGATGTCTGTAGTCAGTATATCATACACCAGTCATATATTCTCCTATATACTGGATGTAATATACTGTGTGCACAGACATTAGATATTATATACAGGATACTATGTGGCTGGTGTAATATCTGATGTCTGCAGTTAGTATATCATACACCAGTCATGTATTCTATATACTGAATGTAATATACTGTGTGCACAGACATTAGATATTATATACAGGATACTATGTGGCTGGTGTATTATCTAATGTCTGTACTCAGTATATCATACACCAGTCATGTATTCTATATACTGGATGTAATATACTGTGTGCACAGACATTAGATATTATATACAGGATACTATGTGTTTGGTGTAATATCTGATGTCTGTAGTCAGTATATCATACACCAGTCATGTATTCTCCTGTACACTGGATGTAATATACTGTGTGCACAGACATTAGATATTTTATACAGGATACTATGTGACTGGTATAATATCTGATGTCTGTAGTCACAGTATATCATACACCAGGCACATTTTCTCCTGTACACTGGATGTAATATTCTGTGTGCACAGAGATTAGATATTATATACAGGATACTATGTGACTGGTTTAATATCTGATATCTGCAGTCAGTATATCTTACACCAGGCACATTTTCTCCTGTACACTGGATGTAATATACTGTGTGCATAGACATTAGATATTATATATTGGATACTATGTGGCTGGTGTAATATCTGATGTCTGTCGTCAGGATATCATACACCAGTCATGTATTCTATATACTGGATGTAATATACTGTGTGCACAGACATTAGATATTATATACAGGATACTATGTGGCTGGTGTAATATCTGATGTCTGTCGTCAGGATATCATACACCAGGCATATTTTTTCCTATACACTGGATGTAATATACTGTGTGCACAGACATTAGATATTATATACAGGATACTATGTGGCTGGTGTAATATCTGATGTCTGTAGTCAGGATATCATACACCAGTCATATATTCTCCTATATACTGGATGTATTATACTGTGTGCACAGACATTAGATATTATATACAGGATACTATGTGGCTGGTGTAATATCAGATGTCTGTAGTCACAGTATATCATACACCAGTCATGTATTCTCCTGTACACTGGATGTAATATACTGTGTGCACAGACATTAGATATTATATACAGGATACTATGTGGCAGGTGTAATATCTGATGTCTGTCGTCAGGATATCATACACCAGGCACATTTTTTCCTATACACTGGATGTAATATACTGTGTGCACAGACATTAGATATTATATACTGGATACTATGTGGCTGGTTTAATATCTGATGTCTGTAGTCAGTATATCATACACCATTCATATATTCTCCTATATACTGGATGTATTATACTGTGTGCACAGACATTAGATATTATATACAGGATACTATGTGGCTGGTGTAATATCTGATGTCTGCAGTCAGTATATCATACACCAGTCATGTATTCTCCTGTACACTGGATGTAATATACTGTGTGCACAGACAGTATCCTGTATATAATATCTAATGTCTGTGCACACAGTATAATACATCCAGTATATAGGAGAATATATGACTGGTGTATGATATCCTGACTACAGACATCAGATATTACACCAGCCACATAGTATCCTGTATATAATATCTAATATGTGGCTGGTGTAATATCTGATGTCTGTAGTCAGGATATCATACACCAGTCATATATTCTCCTATATACTGGATGTATTATACTGTGTGCACAGACATTAGATATTATATACAGGATACTATGTGACTGGTGTAATATCTGATGTCTGTAGTCAGTATATCATACACCAGTCATGTATTCTCCTGTACACTGCATGTAATATACTGTGTGCACAGACATTAGATATTATATACTGGATACTATGTGGCTGGTGTAATATCTGATGTCTGCAGTCAGTATATCATACACCAGGCACATTTTCTCCTGTACACTGGATGTAATATACTGTGTGCACAGACATTAGATATTATACACAGGATACTATGTGGCTGGTGTAATATCTGATGCCTGCAGTCAGTATATCATACACCAGGCACATTTCTCCTATATACTGGATGTAATATACTGTGTGCACAGACATTAGATATTATATACAGGATGCTATGTGGCTGGTGTAATATCTGATGTCTGCAGTCAGTATATCATACACCAGTCATATATTCTATATACTGGATGTAATATACTGTGTGCACAGACATTAGATATTATATACAGGATACTATGTGCCTGGTGTAATATCTGATGCCTGTAGTCAGTATATCATACACCAGGCACATTTTCTCCTGTACACTGGATGTAATATACTGTGTGCACAGACATTAGATATTATATACAGGATACTATGTGGCTGGTGTAATATCTGATGTCTGTAGTCAGTATATCATACACCAGTCATGTATTCTCCTATATACTGGATGTAATATACTGTGTGCACAGACATTAGATATTATATACAGGATACTATGTGGCTGGTGTAATATCTGATGTCTGCAGTCAGTATATCATACATCAGGCACATTTTCTCCTGTACACTGGATGTAATATACTGTGTGCACAGACATTAGATATTATATACAGGATACTATGTGACTGGTGTAATATCTGATGTCTGTAGTCAGTATATCATACAACAGTCATGTATTCTCCTATATACTGGATGTAATATACTGTGTGCACAGACATTAGATATTATATACAGGATACTATGTGGCTGGTGTAATATCTGATGTCTGCAATCACAGTATATCATACACCAGGCACATTTTCTCCTGTACACTGGATGTAATATACTGTGTGCACAGACATTAGATATTATATACAGGATACTATGTGGCTGGTGTAATATCTGATGTCTGTAGTCAGTATATCATACACCAGGCACATTTTCTCCTGTACACTGGATGTAATATACTGTGTGCACAGACATTAGATATTATATACAGGATACTATGTGACTGGTGTAATATCTGATGTCTGTAGTCAGTATATCATACAACAGTCATGTATTCTCCTATATACTGGATGTAATATACTGTGTGCACAGACATTAGATATTATATACAGGATACTATGTGGCTGGTGTAATATCTGATGTCTGCAGTCAGTATATCATACACAAGGCACATTTTCTCCTGTACACTGGATGTAATATACTGTGTGCACAGACATTAGATATTATATACAGGATACTATGTGGCTGGGGTAATATCTGATGTCTGTAGTCAGTATATCATACACCAGTCATGTATTCTCCTGTACACTGAATGTAATATACTGTGTGCACAGACATTAGATATTATATACAGGATACTATGTGGCTGGTGTAATATCTGATGTCTGCAGTCAGTATATCATACACCAGTCATGTATTCTCCTGTACACTGGATGTAATATACTGTGTGCACAGACATTAGATATTATATACAGGATACTATGTGGCTGGTGTAATATCTGATGTCTGCAGTCAGTATATCATACACTAGTAATGTATTCTCCTATATACTGGATGTAATATACTGTGTGCACAGACATTAGATATTTTATGCAGGATACTATGTGGCTGGTGTAATATCTGATGTCTGTAGTTAGTATATCATACACAAGTCATGTATTCTCCTGTATACTGGATGTAATATACTGTGTGCACAGACATTAGATATTATATACAGGATACTATGTGGCTGGTGTAATATCTGATGTCTGAAGTCAGTATATCATACACCAGTCATGTATTCTCCTGTATACTGGATGTAATATACTGTGTGCACAGACATTAGATATTATATACAGGATACTACGTGGATGGTGTAATATCTGATGTCTTTAGTCAGTATATCATACACCAGGCACATTTTCTCTTGTACACTGGATGTAATATACTGTGTGCACAGACATTAGATATTATATAGAGGATAAAATGTGGCTGGTGTAATATCTGATGTCTGTATTCAGTATATCATACACCAGTCATGTATTCTCCTGTACACTGGATGTAATATACTGTGTGCCCAGACATTAGATATTATATACAGGATACTATGTGGATGGTGTAATATCTGATGTCTGTAGTCAGTATATCATACACCAGGCACATTTTCTCTTGTACACTGGATGTAATATACTGTGTGCACAGACATTAGATATTATATAGAGGATAAAATGTGGCTGGTGTAATATCTGATGTCTGTAGTCAGTATATCATACACCAGTCATATATTCTCCTATACACTGGATGTAATATACTGTGTGCACAGACATTAGATATTATATACAGTATACTATGTGGCTGGTGTAATATCTGATGTCTGTAGTCACAGTATATCATACACCAGGCACATTTTCTCCTGTACACTGGATATAATATACTGTGTGCACAGACATTAGATATTATATACAGGATACTATGTGACTGGTGTAATATCAGATGTCTGTAGTCAGTATATCATACACCAGGCACATTTTGTCCTGTACACTGGATGTAATATACTGTGTGCACAGACATTATATATTATATACAGGATACTATGGGGCTGGTGTAATATCTGATGTCTGTATTCACAGTATATCATACACCAGTCATGTATTCTCCTGTATACTGGATGTAATATACTGTGTGCACAGACATTAGATATTATATACAGAATACTATGTGGCTGGTGTAATATCTGATGTTTGTAGTTAGTGTATCATGCACCAGGCACATTTTCTCCTGTATACTGGATGTAATAAACTGTGTGCACAGACATTAGATATTATATACAGGATACTATGTGGCTGGTGTAATATCTGATGTCTGTAGTCACAGTATATCATACACCAGGCACATTTTCTCCTGTATACTGGATGTAATATACTGTGTGCACAGACATTAGATATTATATACAGGATACTATGTGGCTGGTGTAATATCTGATGTCTGTAGTCACAGTATATCATACACCAGGCACATTTTCTCCTGTACACTGGATGTAACATACTGTGTGCACAGACATTAGATATTATATACAGGATACTATGTGGCTGGTGTAATATCTGATGTCTGTAGTCACAGTATATCATACACCAGGCACATTTTCTCCTGTACACTGGATGTAATATACTGTGTGTACAGACATTAGATATTATATACAGGATACTATGTGGCAGGTGTAATATCTGATGTCTGTAGTCAGTATATCATACACCAGTCATGTATTTTCCTATATACTGGATGTAATATACTGTGTGCACAGACATTAGATATTATATACAGGATACTATGTGGCTGGTGTAATATCTGATGTCTGTAGTCAGTATATCATACACCAGGCACATTTTCTCCTATATACTGGATGTAATATACTGTGTGCACAGACATTAGATATTATATACAGGATACTATGTGGCTGGTGTAATATCTGATGTCTGTAGTCAGTATATCATACACCAGGCACATTTTCTCCTGTATACTGGATGTAATAAACTGTGTGCACAGACATTAGATATTATATACAGGATACTATGTGGCTGGTGTAATATCTGATGTCTGTAGTCAGTATATCATACACCAGGCACATTTTCTCTTGTATACTGGATGTAATATACTGTGTGCACAGACATTAGATATTATATACAGGATACTATGTGGCTGGTGTAATATCTGATGTCTGCAGTCACAGTATATCATACACCAGTCATGTATTCTCCTGTACACTGGATGTAATATACTGTGTGTACAGACATTAGATATTATATACAGGATACTATGTGGCTGGTGTAATATCTGATGTCTGTAGTCAGTATATCATACACCAGGCACATTTTCTCCTGTATACTGGATGTAATATACTGTGTGCACAGACATTAGATATTATATACAGGATACTATGTGGCTGGTGTAATATCTGATGTCTGCAGTCACAGTATATCATACACCAGTCATGTATTCTCCTGTACACTGGATGTAATATACTGTGTGCACAGACATTAGATATTATATACAGGATACTATGTGGCTGGTGTAATATCTGATGTCTGTAGTCACAGTGTATCATACACCAGTCATATATTCTCCTATATACTGGATGTAATATACTGTGTGCACAGACATTAGATATTATATACAGGATACTATGTGGCTGGTGTAATATCTGATGTCTGTAGTCACAGTATATCATACACCAGTCATGTATTCTCCTATAAACTGGATGTAATATACTGTGTGCACAGACATTAGATATTATATACAGGATACTATGTGGCTGGTGTAATATCTGATGTCTGCAGTCAGTATATCATACACCAGGCACATTTTCTCCTGTATACTGGATGTAATATACTGTGTGCACAGACATTAGATATTATATACAGGATACTATGTGGCTGGTGTAATATCTGATGTCTGCAGTCACAGTATATCATACACCAGTCATGTATTCTCCTGTACACTGGATGTAATATACTGTGTGCACAGACATTAGATATTATATACAGAATACTATGTGGCTGGTGTAATATCTGATGTCTGCAGTCAGTATATCATACACCAGTCATGTATTCTCCTATATACTGGATGTAATATACTGTGTACACAGACATTAGATATTATATACAGGATACTATGTGACTAGTGTAATATCTGATGTCTGTAGTCAGTATATCATACACCAGGCACATTTCTCCTATATACTGGATGTAATATACTGTGTGCACAGATATTAGATATTATATACAGGATACTATGTGGCTGGTGTAATATCTGATGTCTGTAGTCAGTATATCATACACCAGTCATGTATTCTCCTATATACTGGATGTAATATACTGTGTACACAAACATTAGATATTATATACAGGATAATATGTGGTTGGTGTAATATCTGTTGTCTGCAGTCAGTATATCATACACCAGGCACATTTTCTCTTGTACACTGGATGTAATATACTATGTGCACAGACATTAGATATTATATACAGGATACTATGTGACTGGTGTAATATCTGATGTCTGTAGTCAGTATATCATACACCAGTCATGTATTCTCATATATACTGGATGTAATATACTGTGTGCGCAGACATTAGATATTATATACAGGATACTATGTGGCTGGTGTAATATCTGATGTCTGCAGTGAGTATATCATACACCAGTCATGTATTCTCCTATATACTGGATGTAATATACTGTGTGCACAGACATTAGATATTATATACAGGATACTATGTGACTGGTGTAATATCTGATGTCTGTAGTCACAGTATATCATACACCAGTCATGTATTCTCCTATATACTGGATGTAATATACTGTGTACACAAACATTAGATATTATATACAGGATAATATGTGGCTGGTGTAATATCTGTTGTCTGCAGTCAGTATATCATACACCAGGCACATTTTTTCCTGTACACTGGATGTAATATACTATGTGCACAGACATTAGATATTATATACAGGATACTATGTGACTGGTGTAATATGTGATGTCTGTAGTCAGTATATCATACACCAGTCATGTATTCTCCTATATACTGGATGTAATATACTGTGTGCACAGACATTAGATATTATATACAGGATACTATGTGGCTGGTGTAATATCTGATGTCTGTAGTCAGTATATCATACACCAGTCATGTATTCTCCTATATACTGGATGTAATATACTGTGTGCACAGACATTAGATATTATATACAGGATACTATGTGGCTGGTGTAATATCTGATGTCTGTAGTCAGTATATCATACACCAGTCATGTATTCTCCTATATACTGGATGTAATATACTGTGTGCACAGATATTAGATATTATATACAGGATACTATGTGACTGGTATAATATCTGATGTCTGTAGTCAGTATATCATACACCAGGTACATTTTCTCCTGTACACTGGATGTAATATACTGTGTGCACAGACATTAGATATTATATACAGGATACTATGTGGCTGGTGTAACATCTGATGTCTGTAGTCAGTATATCATACACCAGTCATATATTCTCCTATATACTGGATGTAATATACTGTGTGCACAGACATTAGATATTATATACAGGATACTATGTGGCTGGTGTAATATCTGATGTCTGTAGTCAGTATATCATACACCAGTCATGTATTCTCATATATACTGGATGTAATATACTGTGTGCGCAGACATTAGATATTATATACAGGATACTATGTGGCTGGTGTAATATCTGATGTCTGCAGTGAGTATATCATAAACCAGTCATGTATTCTCCTATATACTGGATGTAATATACTGTGTGCACAGACATTAGATATTATATACAGGATACTATGTGACTGGGGTAATATCTGATGTCTGTAGTCAGTATATCATACACCAGTCATATATTCTCCTATATACTGGATGTAATATACTGTGTGCACAGACATTAGATATTATATACAGGATACTATGTGGCTGATGTAATATCTGATGTCTGTAGTCACAGTATATCATACACCAGTCATATATTCTCCTATATACTGGATGTAATATACTGTGTGCACAGACATTAGATATTATATACAGGATACTATGTGACTGGTGTAATATCTGATGTCAGCAGTCAGTATATGATACACCAGTCATGTATTCTCCTGTACACTGGATGTAATATACTTTGTGCACAGACATTATATATTATATACAGGATACTATGTGGCTGGTGTAATATCTGATGTCTGTCGTCAGGATATCATACACCAGTCATGTATTCTATATACTGGATGTAATATACTGTGTGCACAGACATTAGATATTATATACAGGATACTATGTGGCTGGTGTAATATCTGATGTCTGTAGTCAGTATATCATACACCAGTCATGTATTCTCCTGTACACTGGATGTAATATACTGTGTGCACAGACATTAGATATTATATACAAGATACTATGTGGCTGGTGTAATATCTGATGTCTGTAGTCAGTATATCATACACCAGGCTCATTTTCTCCTGTACACTGGATGTAATATACTGTGTGCACAGACATTAGATGTTATATACAGGATACTATGTGGCTGGTGTAATATCTGATGTCTGTAGTCAGTATATCATACACCAGGCACATTTTCTCCTGTATACAGGATGTAATATACTGTGTGCACAGACATTAGATATTATATACAGGATACTATGTGGCTGGTGTAATATCTCATGTCTGTAGTCAGTATATCATACACCAGGCACATTTTCTCCTGTACACTGGATGTAATATACTGTGTGCACAGACCTTAGATATTATATACAGGATACTATGTGGCTGGTGTAATATCTGATGTCAGCAGTCAGTATATAATACACCAGTCATGTATTCTATATAGTGGATGTAATATACTGTGTGCACAGACATTAGATATTATATACAGGATACTATGTGGCTGGTGTAATATCTGATGTCTGTAGTCAGTATATCATACACCAGGCACATTTTCTCCTTTACACTGGATGTAATATACTGTGTGCACAGACATTAGATATTATATACAGGATACTATGTGACTGGTGTAATATCTTATGTCTGTAGTCAGTATGTCATACACCAGTCATGTATTCTCCTATATACTGGATATAATATACTGTGTGCACAGACATTAGATATTATATACAGGATACTATGTGACTGGTGTAATATCTGATGTCAGCAGTCAGTATATGATACACCAGTCATGTATTCTCCTGTACACTGGATGTAATATACTTTGTGCACAGACATTATATATTATATACAGGATACTATGTGGCTGGTGTAATATCTGATGTCTGTAGTCAGTATATCATACACCAGGCACATTTTTTCCTATACACTGGATGTAATATACTGTGTGCACAGACATTAGATATTATATACAGGATATTATGTGGCTGGTGTAATATCTGATGTCTGTAGTCAGTATATCATACACCAGTCATATATTCTCCTATATACTAGATGTATTATACAGTGTGCACAGACATTAGATATTATATACAGGATACTATGTGGCTGGTGTAATATCAGATGTCTGTAGTCACAGTATATCATACACCAGTCATGTATTCTCCTGTACACTGGATGTAATATACTGTGTGCACAGACATTAGATATTATATACAGGATACTATGTGGCTGGTGTAATATCTGATGTCTGTAGTCACAGTATATCATACACCAGTCATGTATTCTCCTGTACACTGGATGTAATATACTGTGTGCACAGACATTAGATATTATATACAGGATATTATGTGGCTGGGGTAATATCTGATGTCTGCAGTCAGTATATCATACACCAGTCATGTATTCTCCTGTACACTGGATGTAATATACTGTGTGCACAGACATTAGATATTATATACAGGATACTATGTGGCTGGTTTAATATCTGATGTCTGCAGTCACAGTATATCATACACAAGTCATGTATTCTCCTATATACTGGATGTAATATACTGTGTGCACAGACATTAGATATTATATACAGGATACTATGTGGCTGGTGTAATATCTGATGTCTGTAGTCACAGTATATCATACACCAGTCATGTATTCTATATACTGGATGTAATATACTGTGTGCACAGACATTAGATATTATATACAGGATACTATGTGGCTGGTGTAATATCTGATGTCTGTAGTCAGTATATCATACACCAGTCATATATTCTCCTATATACTGGATGTAATATACTGTGTGCACAGACATTAGATATTATATACAGGATACTATGTGGCTGGTGTAATATCTGATGTCTGCAGTTAGTATATCATACACCAGTCATGTATTCTATATACTGGATGTAATATACTGTGTGCACAGACATTAGATATTATATACAGGATACTATGTGGCTGGTGTATTATCTAATGTCTGTACTCAGTATATCATACACCAGTCATGTATTCTATATACTGGATGTAATATACTGTGTGCACAGACATTAGATATTATATACAGGATACTATGTGTTTGGTGTAATATCTGATGTCTGTAGTCAGTATATCATACACCAGTCATGTATTCTCCTGTACACTGGATGTAATATACTGTGTGCACAGACATTAGATATTTTATACAGGATACTATGTGACTGGTATAATATCTGATGTCTGTAGTCACAGTATATCATACACCAGGCACATTTTCTCCTGTACACTGGATGTAATATTCTGTGTGCACAGAGATTAGATATTATATACAGGATACTATGTGACTGGTGTAATATCTGATATCTGCAGTCAGTATATCTTACACCAGGCACATTTTCTCCTGTACACTGGATGTAATATACTGTGTGCATAGACATTAGATATTATATATTGGATACTATGTGGCTGGTGTAATATCTGATGTCAGCAGTCAGTATATCATACACCAGTCATGTATTCTCCTGTACACTGGATGTAATATACTGTGTGCACAGACATTAGATATTATATACAGGATACTATGTGGCTGGTGTAATATCTGATGTCTGTAGTAGTGTTGAGCCACCACCGTAGTGTTCGAGTTTGGTTCGGTTCGTCGAACACCGTGTGTTCGCCGAACTGTTCGTCGAACTGTTCGTCGAACACCTTCGAACACCGTTAAAACCAATGGCAGGCAAATAAAAACACATAGAAACACATAGAAAACACCTTCAAAGGTGTCCAAAAGCTGACAAACTGCTCAGAAGACACAACTAACACATGGAAAAGTGACAAGTACATATAGTCATGCGAAAAGAAAAGAGGTGGAGGAGTAAAAGGAGGGGGAGACACAGATATAGGCATGTCATGCCCTTCTAAAATCCAAAAACTGAGAAGCCGACACGTTCAGTCCGCTCCTGCCCGTGCCACCTCCGCGTCGCCGGGTTTGTGCCAGAGCCGCGGTGAACCCTGACGGCCAGCCCCCCCCTCCCAATACTGGTGCCTGTCCGCTGGTGGGTCGAGCGAGCCCCCCTGTGGTGGAGGCAGCTCTAAGCTTTTTAATTTAAATTGTCTCTCTAATTTGAATGAATACACTTTAAATCCATTTACAAGGATCTATTGGAGGGCAAGTCTCATGCCAGCAGCCGCGTAATTCCAGCTCCAGTAGCGTTCAATAAAGCTGCTGCAGTTAAAAAGCTTTTATAAGGATCGAGCTCGGCTGTCCACCGCAAGGCATCCTACTGCCAGTCCCAGCCCCTATGCCTTGGGGTGCCTCCTGATGCTCTTCACTGAGTATCCCGTGGTCCCGAAGCATTTCCTTTGAAAAAATTAAGTGTCCAAACTACAGGTGGTGTAGCTTGCTTAACAGCCGGGATAATCCGCTGACTAGCAGACACTGCTACTAGGCACAAAGCATTTTCTGGGCTAGATGCAGTTAAAAATTTGTAATTAGATACTCTCGTTGGATGCTGAGAAAGCATTCCATAGAGTCTCCTGGCACGCCATATATGATTCTCTTAAAAACCTTGGGGTAGGGGTCTAGGGGACCCTTTTATAGCCAAAATCACGGCCCTGTATCGCAATACGTCACCTAGGCTGAAGATAAATGGAACTGTAGCACCCTGAGGGCTCGGTTGCTACAGAGGTATTGCACCTCACCCAGAGGTGTGATATCTCACTCTCAGGTAAGGATGTAGTGTGGATCAGGACCCGACACCTGCATGCATTACACCACATTGCCGTGGGGCAGGGCGACCAATATGCCCCTGAGATGGGCACGACAGTCCCTGTCCCTGGCTGGAGTGGGGGGAGGGAACACTGAGGAAGGGGAACCCTGTAGTGCAGGAGCAGGGAGGAAGCAGTTCCTGGGTGCATTGAGAAGGGAGTATAAAAGGTGGGCACCATCTTAGTTCAGTGCAGAGAAGTCTGAGCAGAAGTGGCAGGGAGCAGGGGCTCTGCATGAGCTCTGCTCCGGAGGCGGGCCTAGTAACAGAGGCCCAGGCCTGGAAGAAGGAGAAGGAAGGAAGAGGAGCGGAGAAGGCTCCAGGAACGAGGAACGAAGGGATCCCAGGGGTGCGGACGGGCGAGTCGCCACCGCACGCCCGAATCCACCTGCGTGGAGGGGTCAGGCCAAAGGGGGAGACCGGTCCCCGAAACTAGTGGAGGCAGGAAACGACCCTCAGCTAGAAACAGGAGGCTGTGACATTTTATGTGGCGCAGCCCCTCGCTACATCCGCTAGGAAGGCACCACATAGGGTCAGGGAAACTGGCGCCAAGTTTACCAAGAGGAGGCCCGAGGCAGCCGGACAGAAGGGTTGGTAAGAAAGGCCAGACAAAGGACACACAAAGGGGGTCCTGTGAAGCGCTCCAAATTTATCTGGGAGTTGTCTGAGTCCCTCACCTGGTGAGCACAGTACGACGTGGGCAGCCGTTACCTGCAGACGTGGTCTGGATAATAAGAACTGTGAGTAAAGGCCCTGGACTGCATCACTGACTCCGTGTCGTTACTGCTGCTGCCCTGCAGCACCATCACCCCCATCCTCCGCATACACTGCCCTGAGGCTATACTCCTCCCGTGGGGAGTTATGCTACGCTCTGCTGCACCCACAACACCAGCCTCAGCGGTCTGCCCTGGAGCGGCGGTTCACTCTGACCGCAATCCACAGGTGGCGTAGTCGGACATTTAAACATCAAAACCACATAAATAGTTCCGCCACTGGTTTGACCGCCCTGAGCCACGGAACCGGGTCACCGCCACAGAGACTACAACCACCAGCATCCACCAAAAAGGGTCCGGCTCCGGGTGTCCCAAGGCCCAGGGGGCGCGTCAGAACATTTTCATCACCTTTCACAATCACCAATGGGACAAGGCAGGGATGTTCTCTGTCCCCTCTCTTATACATCCTAGTGACGGAGCACCTGCTCTCATTAATTCGCCATAACCCCAATATTAGGTGGATTGAGGTGGGAGGCACCGAGTACAAGTGCTCTCTATTTGCTGATGATGTCCTAGTATATATCACTCAATCACATATATCCATCCATGCTGTTATGGCTGAAATAGATCACTTTGTTACATGGTCAAATTTTAAAATCAATGCAGCGAAGTCTGAGGCCCTCGATGTCTCCCTCCCCAAATCCATATAGGATTCCATCCAGTCCAACTTTCCCTTTGCCTGGCCCTCACAGGGTATCAAATACTTAGGAATTCCTATTCATAGAGACCTCTCCCATCTATGTTATCTTAATTTTGGGCCCTTTATTGAACAACTCCATACAGACCACGGTTGGCAAGTTAGAACTGTAAGATTCACTACGTGAACCACAGGTGTTTTGTGGAAAAGCACATGTACACTGTGTTCCAAATTATTATGCAAAAAGTGTTTAGGAGTGATAAGGGAAGAATTTGTTTGTTTGTCAGTTAAACTCATTGATGGTGATGTGTGTCAGGGCTCTTTATATCACTGTAAGCAAATGCAGACACCTGTGCTAATTAGTTTGGCAGGTGTGTCCAATGAAAGGCAAGACTACTTAAGAAGGCTGTCTCACATTATTAAGCAGCCTACATTTTCTGCCAAAATGGGAAAGAAAAAGGATGTGTCGGCTGCTGAGAAGCAACAAATTGTGGAGTGTTTAGGTCAAGGCATGACTACAATCAACATTGTGCGATGATCAGGATGAAGTGTCTTGGCAATCAAGAAGTATGTAGCTGATTCACAGTACACACGTGTGCGTGCTGATAAGGGCAAATTGAGGACTCTTTCCTACAGGCAATTACGTCAGGTTGAAAGAGCAGCGGCAAAAAAGCCTTGTCATAGCAGCAGACAAGTTTTTGAAGCTGCTGGTGCCTCCAACGTCCCCCGAACAACAAGATGCAGGGTCCTTCAGAGGTTTGCAGCTGTGCATACGCCATCCTGTCGACCTCCTCTATCCACTTCACACAAGCAGAAACGGCTCCAGTGGGCCAAACATTACATGAAGACTGATTTCAAAACTGTTTTGTTCACGGATGAGTGCCGTGCAGCGCTCGATGGTCCAGATGGATGGAGTGGAGGATGGCTGGTTGATGGACACCCCACGCAAACACGGCTACAGCGCCAACAAGGAGGAGGTGGAGTAATGTTTTGGGCTGGAATCATAGGGAGAGAGATTGTCGGCCCCTTTAGGATCCCTGAAGGCGCTAAAGATGAACTCCATAATGTATGTGGATTTTCTCAAACAGCACTTCCTACCATGGTTCAAGAAGAAGAACCGTGTATTTCACAGCAAGATCATTTTTTTGCATGATAATGCACCATCTCATGCTGCACATAAAACATCTGCATCTCTGGCTGATATGGGCATAAAAGGGGACAAACTTATGGTGTGACCCCCATGCTCCCCTGACCTCTACCCCATTCAGAACCTTTGGAGCATCATTAAAAGGAGTGTCTATGATGGCGGGAGGCAGTTCACATCTAAGCAACAGCTCTGGGAGGGTATTCTGTCCTCATGCAAAACAATTGAAGCAGAAACCATCCAAAACCTGACAAATTCAATGGACGAGAGAGTTCAGAAGCTCCTTTCGAACAAGGGGTCCTATGTGAAAATGTAACATCACCTAGAATAAAGTTTTGAGTTGAAAACTGTTTGATTTCAGTTTCTAACAACCTGCTAATGCTTATAATTTCAAAAATGACCATTTTTTTGGTCTTTATTAAAATGAAAAGGTTGATCGAAAAGTTTGGGGGATCTAAGAGTGTGGCAACCCAGTAGTCATGATTACTTCGAATTCTGACAATATGAGGGTCATGCTGCAGGTAGTGCAGCAAGAAGGCACTTATGTGTCTTGCGCATCTCGGAGCCCCAAAATTATTTTCCGGGCTAGATGCAGCTAAAAATTATTATTAATTTTAAATCTGGTGAAGCTTTAGTATAGATGGCCTAATAGGATCAGTGCTGCACACTGCTACAAAGCCCAAATTATTTTCCAGTCAAGATACAGATAAACATGATTAGTAATTTTAAATCTGGTGGAGCTTATTATAGATGGCCTAATAGAATCAGTGCTGCACACTGCTACAAAGCCCAAATTATTTTCCAGCCAAGATACAGATAAACATGATTAGTAATTTGAAAGCTTAAAACGGTTGGTAGGGTGATTTTAACCAATCATCAAGCTTTTACTCTACCCAGGATGACACAGGGGTAGAAAAGTCGTTTCGGATCCATGATTTGTTCATCTTTATGAACGTGAGTCTGTCTACATTATCAGTGGAGAGCCGCGTGCGCTTATCTGTCAGCACACCACCAGCAGCGCTGAACACACGTTCAGACAGAACGCTGGCTACGGGGCATGACAAGATCTCCAAGGCGTAAGTGGCTAGCTCCGGCCATTTATCCAGATTGGAAGCCCAAAAAGAGCAAGGGTCCAGTGACACAGTCATGGCTTCAATGTTTACTTGGAGATACTCCTGTACCATCGTCTCTAGGCGTTGACTATGTGTCAGACTTCTTGTCTCCTGTGGCCTTGCAAAGGATGGGCTAAAAAAGTGGTGAAATGATTCCGCAAAATTGATGTTACCAGCAGATACTGTGGTTCTGTTACGGTTTGAGTGCTGAACACTTGACGGTCCCACGGTTGGCAAGTTGGAACTGTGAGATTCACTACGTGCACCACTGGTATTTTGTGGAAAAGCACATGTAAGATTCTGCAACAGTCTCTGCTGATACTCCTGCATGCGTGCATCCCTTTCTATGGCAGGAATAATTTCTGCAAATTTACTTTTGTACCGGGGATCTAACAGTGTGGCAACCCAGTAGTCAGGATTATTTCTAATTCTCACAATTCGAGGGTCATGTTGCAGGTAGTGCAGCAAGAAGGCACTCATGTGTGTTGCGCATCCAGGAGCACCAAGTCCCTGTTGTGTTGGTGGCGAGGTAACAATCATGCTTCCTTCCTCAGTCCTCTCCCCCCAACCTCGCACAACAGAAATGTGATCAAGGTCTCCCTCATCTGATGAGTCTTCCATCAGTTCGTCCTCCACTTCTTCCTGGGCTTCTGCACCTTCCTCACTAGTTTGGCTGCTACCATGCGCCCTGGTAAAACCATCTCCCCCACCCTCACATGCCTGCCGCCTTGGTGCTGCCGACCGTCTGGACCTTGCAGATGTTAGCCCTTCCGCATACAACTCCTCCTCCTCTACTTCCTCCACCTCCTCTTGTGCCACCACCTGACTCCGAATTCTGTTTAACATGTGCTCCAGCATGTAAATCACCGGAATAGTCATGCTGATAATGGCATCGTCAGCACTAAACATCTTCGTCGCCATTTCAAAACTGTGCAGAAGGGTGTATAGGTCCCTGATCTGAGACCACTTCTCCAGCGTGATTTGCCCCACCTCTGGATCTCGTTGGCCCAGGCTATACGTCAGAACGTATTGCACCAGGGCTTGTCGGTGCTGTCACAGTCGCTGCAACATGTGCAGAGTTGAATTCCACCGGGTAGGCACATCGCATTTTAGCCAGTGAAGTGGCAGGCCCAACGACTTCTGTAGAGATGTAAGTCGCTGAGCTGCGGGATGCGAACGGCGGAAGTGAGCACACAGCGACCGTGCCCTCTGCAGAAGGCCATCTAGTCTGGGATAGTGGGCTAAAAATTGCTGGACAACCAGGTTCAACACGTGAGCCATACAAGGCACGTGTGTGACATTGCCCCGGCGAAGGGCCGCACCCAGGTTTGCAGCATTGTCGCACACGGCCTTCCCTGGTTTCAGGTCCAGTGGAGACAACCATTCATGAAATTGGTTCTCCAGAGCTGACCACAACTCCTCAGCTGTGTGACTCACATTTCCCAGACATTTCAATGTAAAAACCGCCTGATGACGTTGAGCCCTACTGCCAGCATAGTAAGGAGGTGTGCAGGATCCCTTCTGCGCAGTTAGAAAGCTTGTGGCATGACCAGACAGGCTTTGGGTGCAGGTGGAAGACCGAGAGGAGGTTGAAGAGGCAGAAGCAGTGGAGGAACTTTGACATAAAGAGGATTGACGCACAACTCGTGGGGACGGCAAGACTTGGACAGCAGCCCCTTGTCCTGCTGTCACCATAGTTACCCAGTGCCCAGTCAGCGACATGTAACGCCCCTGTCCATGCCTACTCGTCCAAGTGTCTGTGGTGAAATGCACCCTGTCACACACAGAGTTTCTCAAAGAAGCGGTGATGTTGTGTGCGACATGCTGGTGGAGCGCAGGCACACCTTTCTTTGAGAAGTAGTGCCGACTGGGCATCTGGTACTGGGGCACTGCGACGGACATAAGGTCTCGAAAATCCTCTGTGTCCACCAGGCGGAAAGGCAGCATTTCTGTAGCCAAGAGCTTGCAGATGGTGAAATTCAACCTCTTAGCTTTCTCATGGCTAGGAGGAAATGGTCTTTTACTTGTCCACATCTGAGGGACCGAGGGCTGGCTATTGTGCTTAGACGGGGTTGATAAGGGTGTCCCCGGCAAACTGCCGGTCTGTGAGGAAGATGCAGGCGGACATGTTAGGTTGCCATGATCCAAAGGTGGTGCTATCGATGTCGGACAGCGCTCAACACCAGCTGGTGTTACCACCTCCAAAGAAAATGATGACCTGCCAATCACGCTGGCTGTTGCGGGTAAAGAGGTGGCAGGTCTGCGCCCCAAAACAGGTGTGACTGCTGTCCCCCCAGTCACAGAGGATGAAGAGGCCGCGGATGCACAAGATATGGCAGACGGTGGTTGGCCCGGCCGGCTAGGCCGCATTGTAGCACACTGAGCTTCCCACTGCAACTTATGCTTCATGTCCATGTGCCGGTTCATGCATGAAGTACTCAAACTATGTATTTTTTGGCCTCTACTTAGCTTTTGCTGACAAATGTTACAGATAACACGAGTTGGGTCATCTTTATCGATCTGAAAAAATGCCCAGGCTATGCAAGGCTTAGCACCCATGCGACCTGAAGAGCCACCACGACTTGTGGTGAGAGGCAGAGTTGTGTTTGAGGATGCAGTTGTTGACGTGCTTCCAGTACTACGTCTCTGTCCAGGAAGGCGCAACCTGACCTCGTCGTCACTAGCATCTTCCTCCACCTCCTCTGCTGACCTCATCTCTTGGCTGACTGTGGGTTGACAGTAAGTGGGATCTCCAACCTCATCATCATCACCCTGTGCGTTATCACACCCGTCGTCCTCAGAGCCAGCCTGTTCCTGCCCTGACAAAAAACTAAAGTTGTCGCTCCAATCAGGTATTTGAGTCTTATCATCGTCTTCCTCATTGTCTCCACCAACAGGAGTTACAGTTTGGGAATGAGGGTCTACATTATGGTCAGAACCTTCTGCGTCTGGTCCTGGATCCGACTCATAAAGATTCTGGGCATCAGTGCAGATCATTTCCTCGTCTGGATTCACAGAAGCGCTGGAGTCGACCTCTGATTCCCAGGCTATAGTATGAGTAAACAGCTCTGCAGACTCAACCATCTGTTCTACCTCATACTCAGACGGGCAGCTGGAGATTTGGGAGCTGTGAGGAAGCAAGTGCGATTGGGTGACACCTTTGAGGACTGGAGTATTTGTGATGTTGAAGTTGATGTGGAGGAGAGCCCACTTAAAGGAGCACTTGATATCCGTTGAAGCACCTGCTGTTTTTGTGCCTCATCTGGAATTTGTAGCGATTGGCGTGGCCGTAAGAAAGGGATCTTATCACATTGTCCGCTAAAAGAAGTAGACATTTTAGTTTGGCTGGAAGATGGTCTTTCTTCTGCAGATGTTACTGTTGCTTTAACACCTACCCCACGGACACAACCTTTTTTCCCCTTCCCAACACGCCTATTCCCCTCTCCACCAGCAGCAGGCCTTTTTCCACTCATTTTGGTGGTTAACTAATTCACAACTTTGGAGTTGTTTGCACAAAAAACAATGGATGGGAACCGAGCAGAGCTGAGTGGCCAAACTGTGGTATTAGGCCAAAACTATTGGCTGGGTTAGATGCAGAAAAATATTATATTCAATTTGCAACCTGATGGAGGTCAGTATAGATGGACTAATAGAGAAAGTCCCACACACTGCTAGAAGGCCAAATATTTTTTCAGAGGTAGATGCAGAAAAAAATATATTCAGTTTGCAACCTGATGGAGGTCAGTATAGATGGACTAATACAACAAGTTCCACACACAGCTAGAAGCCCAATATTTTTTCAGAGGTAGATGCAGAAAAAATATATTCAGTTTGCAACCTGATGGAGGTCAGTATAGATGGATTAATAGAACAAGTCCCACACACAGCTAGAAGCCCAATATTTTTTCAGAGGTAGATGCAGAAAAAAATATATTCAGTTTGCAACCTGATGGAGGTCAGTATAGATGGACTAATACAACAAGTCCCACACACAGCTAGAAGCCCAATATTTTTTCAGAGTATAGATGGACTAATAGAATGATGCTATGCCCAAAAGATTTTACTTCACTAGGTGCAGTAAAAAAATTGGTATTCTATACACAGGTGGTATATCTTGCAACACAGATAGGCTACTCCACTGACTAACACACTCTGCAATAGGCCAAAAAGGATTAGCTTTGCTAGATTCAGCCAAATGCTGTGAAAAAAACTTGCACAGCACTGGCACAGACCTGCCTGGCAAAAACTGATAGGAACTGATGTAACCTAGTCCTGAAAAGGACTCCAATTACAATTAGTCTTTACTCCCACAATCTATCTATTTAAGAGCACAGACCTGCCTGATAAAAGTCGTAGGAAATGCTGTAACCTAGTCCTTAAAAGGACTGCAATCACAACTATTCCCTACTCCCAAGCTATCTGTAGTTTTGTGCGAAAATTGGCTTGAAATTAACAAGGTATAGCGCACACAGCAACAGCGGTGCCGTCTAACACGCAGCTGCAGCAGTGAGAAAATGGTGGCGACGGGGAAAATGGCTTGGTCTTATAGGGCAAGGACATGTGACATACACTGCCAATGACACATGCCCTTGCTTGTGTGAAAAAAAGCACTTCGCTCCGTGTGTGCGCTGCTGATAGGCTGACAGATTGCACCTCCCCACTGTAAATGCGGGAAAGAGAAAAAAAAAATGGAGATCTTCATTGTTCCTGCAGAGATCCATCCCCTGCCCCTCTCCCCACCCCGCTGTACACTCAAACTGCGTATTAACATTAATTTTCATCATTACTGAGATAAAATCCAGTTATGATTTTGGTGCACGAACAGTTATCGAACATAACCTCGAACAGCCGAATTTTTCTCAAATTGTTCATGTTCGCCGAACGGCTCGAACACCGCCCAAAACAGCTCGAATTTGAAATTGGCAAACAGTTCGAGTAGAACAACGCTCATCTCTAGTCAAGATACAGATAAACATGATTAGTAATTTTAAATCTGGTGGAGCTTATTATAGATGGCCTAATAGAATCAGTGCTGCACACTGCTACAAAGCCCAAATTATTTTCCAGCCAAGATACAGATAAACATGATTAGTAATTTGAAAGCTTAAAACGGTTGGTAGGGTGATTTTAACCAATCATCAAGCTTTTACTCTCCCCAGGATGACACAGGGGTAGAAAAGTCGTTTCGGATCCATGATTTGTTCATCTTTATGAACGTGAGTCTGTCTACATTATCAGTGGAGAGCCGCGTGCGCTTATCTGTCAGCACACCACCAGCAGCGCTGAACACACGTTCAGACAGAACGCTGGCTGCGGGGCATGACAAGATCTCCAAGGCGTAAGTGGCTAGCTCCGGCCATTTATCCAGATTGGAAGCCCAAAAAGAGCAAGGGTCCAGTGACACAGTCATGGCTTCAATGTTTACTTGGAGATACTCCTGTACCATCGTCTCTAGGCGTTGACTATGTGTCAGACTTCTTGTCTCCTGTGGCCTTGCAAAGGATGGGCTAAAAAAGTGGTGAAATGATTCCGCAAAATTGATGTTACCAGCAGATACTGTGGTTCTGTTACGGTTTGAGTGCTGAACACTTGACGGTCCCACGGTTGGCAAGTTGGAACTGTGAGATTCACTACGTGCACCACTGGTATTTTGTGGAAAAGCACATGTAAGATTCTGCAACAGTCTCTGCTGAAACTCCTGCATGCGTGCATCCCTTTCTATGGCAGGAATAATTTCTGCAAATTTACTTTTGTACCGGGGATCTAACAGTGTGGCAACCCAGTAGTCAGGATTATTTCTAATTCTCACAATTCGAGGGTCATGTTGCAGGTAGTGCAGCAAGAAGGCACTCATGTGTGTTGCGCATCCAGGAGCACCAAGTCCCTGTTGTGTTGGTGGCGAGGTAACAATCATGCTTCCTTCCTCTGTCCTCTCCCCCCAACCTCGCACAACAGAAATGTGATCAAGGTCTCCCTCATCTGATGAGTCTTCCATCAGTTCGTCCTCCACTTCTTCCTGGGCTCCTGCACCTTCCTCACTAGTTTGGCTGCTACCATGCGCCCTGGTAAAACCATCTCCCCCACCCTCACATGCCTGCCGCCTTGGTGCTGCCGACCGTCTGGACCTTGCAGATGTTAGCCCTTCCGCATACAACTCCTCCTCCTCTACTTCCTCCACCTCCTCTTGTGCCACCACCTGACTCCGAATTCTGTTTAACATGTGCTCCAGCATGTAAATCACCGGAATAGTCATGCTGATAATGGCATCGTCAGCACTAAACATCTTCGTCGCCATTTCAAAACTGTGCAGAAGGGTGCATAGGTCCCTGATCTGAGACCACTCCTCCAGCGTGATTTGCCCCACCTCTGGATCTCGTTGGCCCAGGCTATACGTCAGAACGTATTGCACCAGGGCTTGTCGGTGCTGCCACAGTCGCTGCAACATGTGCAGAGTTGAATTCCACCGGGTAGGCACATCGCATTTTAGCCGGTGAAGTGGCAGGCCCAACGACTTCTGTAGAGATGTAAGTCGCTGAGCTGCGGGATGCGAACGGCGGAAGTGAGCACACAGCGACCGTGCCCTCTGCAGAAGGCCATCTAGTCTGGGATAGTGGGCTAAAAATTGCTGGACAACCAGGTTCAACACGTGAGCCATACAAGGCACGTGTGTGACATTGCCCCGGCGAAGGGCCGCACCCAGGTTTGCAGCATTGTCGCACACGGCCTTCCCTGGTTTCAGGTCCAGTGGAGACAACCATTCATGAAATTGGTTCTCCAGAGCTGACCACAACTCCTCAGCTGTGTGACTCACATTTCCCAGACATTTCAATGTAAAAACCGCCTGATGACGTTGAGCCCTACTGCCAGCATAGTAAGGAGGTGTGCAGGATCCCTTCTGCGCAGTTAGAAAGCTTGTGGCATGACCAGACAGGCTTTGGGTGCAGGTGGAAGACCGAGAGGAGGTTGAGGAGGCAGAAGCAGTGGAGGAACTTTGACATAAAGAGGATTGACGCACAACTCGTGGGGACGGCAAGACTTGGACAGCAACCCCTTGTCCTGCTGTCACCATAGTTACCCAGTGCCCAGTCAGCGACATGTAACGCCCCTGTCCATGCCTACTCGTCCAAGTGTCTGTGGTGAAATGCACCCTGTCACACACAGAGTTTCTCAAAGAAGCGGTGATGTTGTGTGCGACATGCTGGTGGAGCGCAGGCACACCTTTCTTTGAGAAGTAGTGCCGACTGGGCATCTGGTACTGGGGCACTGCGACGGACATAAGGTCTCGAAAATCCTCTGTGTCCACCAGGCGGAAAGGCAGCATTTCTGTAGCCAAGAGCTTGCAGATGGTGAAATTCAACCTCTTAGCTTTCTCATGGCTAGGAGGAAATGGTCTTTTACTTGTCCACATCTGAGGGACCGAGGGCTGGCTATTGTGCTTAGACGGGGTTGATAAGGGTGTCCCCGGCAAACTGCCGGTCTGTGAGGAAGATGCAGGCGGACATGTTAGGTTGCCTTGATCCAAAGGTGGTGCTATCGATGTCGGACAGCGCTCAATGTAGCACCCTGAGGATTCGGCTGCTACAGGAGTATTGCACCTCAGCCAGAGGTGTGATATTCCACTCCCGGGTAAGGATGGAGTGTGGGACTGAGCTCGGTAGGCTGCATGCACTACACACATCCCATTTCCGAGGGGCAGGCCGACGGTACTCCCACTTAGAAATGTGCAGGTACGACCGAGTCTGTCCCTGGCTGGAGTGGGAGGGGGTTGGAACATCCCTGTAGTGTAGGGGCAGATAGGGGGAGCAGTCTGGGTAATGCTAGGAGCTCATTGGGTGCTGGTCACCTGAGCTCACACATAGAGGGTTATATAAGGTGGGAACCAACTAAGATCAGGGTTAGTTGTAGAGGAAAAGTCAGCCTTTGCAGAGGAGTCAGCAAGTCAGAGGAAGAGAGCAGAGGAGCAGAGCGGCCCAAAGAGAGAGAGAGGAGCAAGAAAGGCCCAGAGGGGGAGCAAGAAAGAACTCTGAGAACCCAAATACAATCCCAGGGTGAAGAGTTGGCAACAGGGTACCGGATCCCAAACTGGTGGGGGCTAAAGCACACCTCAGCGAGAGACCGGAGGCCGTGGGCAGCATCTGCCACGGCCACCCACCATATCCACCCTGAAGGCAGACCACGAGTAGGGTCAGGGAACCCAGGGCCAAGGGTGACCAACAGAAGGCCCAAGGGAGCCGGACTTAGGTGGATCACTGGTGGGAAAGGCCAGAGAAAAGGACAAAGTAGAAGGAGAGCTCAGGGCCACGCTCCGGACTTGCTTGGGGGTTGGCCGAGTCCAGGACCTGGTGGACGCAGCACGGCTCGGGTGGTCACTCAAGGCCGGAGTGGCCAGAACAACAGCCGTAAGTAAAGACCATGAACTGCACAACCCGACTCTGAGTCTTTATATCATCTACACTGCACCACCACAACTCCCATCCTCTGCACCTGACCCCCTGAGGCTATACCCCTCCCGTTGGGGGTTATACTACCTGGGCTGCACCACACACCATCAGCCTCAGTGGACCCTGCTGCAGCGGCGGCCGTAGTGACCGCAATACAACGGGTGGCGTAGTCGACATAAAGAACTTTAATAACATCAGTAAGGACTGCCACACACTGAGTTTGACACCCTGGGCAGGGACCGGGTCACAGCCGCTCGGAGACTACAACCCCCATCTGATCCGGCTCCGGGTATTCCCCTAAAGAATATGGCCCAGGGGGCGCGTCACTCAACACCAGCTGGTGTTACCACCTCCAAAGAAAATGATGACCTGCCAATCACGCTGGCTGTTGCGGGTAAAGAGGTGGCAGGTCTGCGCCCCAAAACAGGTGTGACTGCTGTCCCCCCAGTCACAGAGGATGAAGAGGCCGCGGATGCACAAGATATGGCAGACGGTGGTTGGCCCGGCCGGCTAGGCCGCATTGTAGCACACTGAGCTTCCCACTGCAACTTATGCTTCGTGTCCATGTGCCGGTTCATGCATGAAGTACTCAAACTATGTATTTTTTGGCCTCTACTTAGCTTTTGCTGACAAATGTTACAGATAACACGAGTTGGGTCATCTTTATCGATCTGAAAAAATGCCCAGGCTATGCAAGGCTTAGCACCCATGCGACCTGAAGAGCCACCACGACTTGTGGTGAGAGGCAGAGTTGTGTTTGAGGATGCAGTTGTTGACGTGCTTCCAGTACTACGTCTCTGTCCAGGAAGGCGCAACCTGACCTCGTCGTCACTAGCATCTTCCTCCACCTCCTCTGCTGACCTCATCTCTTGGCTGACTGTGGGTTGACAGTAAGTGGGATCTCCAACCTCATCATCATCACCCTGTGCGTTATCACACCCGTCGTCCTCAGAGCCAACCTGTTCCTGCCCTGACAAAAAACTAAAGTTGTCGCTCCAATCAGGTATTTGAGTCTTATCATCGTCTTCCTCATTGTCTCCACCAACAGGAGTTACAGTTTGGGAATGAGGGTCTACATTATGGTCAGAACCTTCTGCGTCTGGTCCTGGATCCGACTCATAAAGATTCTGGGCATCAGTGCAGATCATTTCCTCGTCTGGATTCACAGAAGCGCTGGAGTCGACCTCTGATTCCCAGGCTATAGTATGAGTAAACAGCTCTGCAGACTCAACCATCTGTTCTACCTCATACTCAGACGGGCAGCTGGAGATTTGGGAGCTGTGAGGAAGCAAGTGCGATTGGGGTGACACCTTTGAGGACTGGAGTATTTGTGATGTTGAAGTTGATGTGGAGGAGAGCCCACTTAAAGGAGCACTTGATATCCGTTGAAGCACCTGCTGTTTTTGTGCCTCATCTGGAATTTGTAGCGATTGGCGGGGCCGTAAGAAAGGGATCTTATCACATTGTCCGCTAAAAGAAGTAGACATTTTAGTTTGGCTGGAAGATGGTCTTTCTTCTGCAGATGTTACTGTTGCTTTAACACCTACCCCACGGAAACAACCTTTTTTCCCCTTCCCAACACGCCTATTCCCCTTTCCAGCAGCAGCAGGCCTTTTTCCACTCATTTTGGTGGTTAACTAATTCACAACTCTGGAGTTGTTTGCACAAAAAAACAATGGATGGGAACCGAGCAGAGCTGAGTGGCCAAACTGTGGTATTAGGCCAAAACTATTGGCTGGGTTAGATGCAGAAAAAATTATATTCAATTTGCAACCTGATGGAGGTCAGTATAGATGGACTAATAGAACAAGTCCCACACACAGCTAGAAGCCCAAATATTTTTTCAGAGGTAGATGCAGAAATTATTTTTATTCAGTTTGCAACCTGATGGAGGTCTGTATAGATGGATTAATAGAACAAGTCCCACACACAGCTACAAGCCCAATATTTTTTCAGAGGTAGATGCAGAAAAAAAATATATTCAGTTTGCAACCTGATGGAGGTCAGTATAGATGGACTAATAGAGAAAGTCCCACACACAGCTAGAAGGCCAAATATTTTTTCAGAGCTAGATGCAGACAAAAAATTATTTTGAATTTGCAACCTGATGGAGGTCAGTATAGGTGGACTAATAGAACAAGTCCCACACACTGCTAGAAGGCCAAATATTTTTTCAGAGCTAGATGCAGAAAAAAATTATATTCAGTTTGCAACCTGATGGAGGTCTGTATAGATGGATTAATAGAACAAGTCCCACACACAGCTAGAAGCCCAAATATTTTTTCAGAGGTAGATGCAGATAAAAATTATTTTTAATTTGCAACCTGATGGAGGTCAGTATAGATGGACTAATAGAGAAAGTCCCACACACTGCTAGAAGGCCAAATATTTTTTCAGAGCTAGATGCAGATAAAAATTATATTCAATTTGCAACCTGATGGAGGTCAGTATAGATGGACTAATAGAACAAGTCCCACACACAGCTAGAAGCCCAAATATTTTTTCAGAGGTACTGTAGATGCAGATAAAAATTATTTTTAATTTGCAACCTGATGGAGGTCAGTATAGATGGACTAAAAGAGAAAGTCCCACACACTGCTAGAAGGCCAAATATTTTTTCAGAGCTAGATGCAGATAAAAATTATATTCAATTTGCAACCTGATGGAGGTCAGTATAGATGGACTAATAGAACAAGTCCCACACACTGCTAGAAGCCCAAATATTTTTTCATATGTACTGTAGATGCAGATAAAAATTATTTTTAATTTGCAACCTGATGGAGGTCTACAGACATCAGATATTACACCAGCCACATAGTATCCTGTATATAATATCTAATGTCTGTGCACACAGTATATTACATCCAGTATACAGGAGAAAATGTGCCTGGTGTATGATATACTGACTACAGACTAGAGATGAGCGTTGTTCTACTCGAACTGTTCGCCAATCTCAAATTCGAGCTGTTTTGGGCGGTGTTCGAGCCGTTCGGCGAACACGAACGATTTGAGAAAAATTCGGCTGTTCGAGGTTATGTTCGATAAGTGTTCGTGCACCAAAATCATAACTGGATTTTTTCTCAGTAATGATGAAAATTAATGTTAATACGCAGTTTGAGTGTACAGCGGGGTGGGGGGAGGGGCAGGGGATGGATCTCTGCAGGAACAATGAAGATCTCCATTTTTTTTTCCTCTTTCCCGCATTTACAGTGGGGAGGTGCAGTCTGTCAGCCTATCAGCAGCGCACACACGGAGCGAAGTGCTTTTTTTCACACAAGCAAGGGCATGTGTCATTGGCAGTGTATGTCACATGTCCTTGCCCTATAAGACCAAGCCATTTTCCCCGTCGCCACCATTTTCTCACTGCTGCAGCTGCGTGTTAGACGGCACCGCTGTTGCTGTGTGCGCTATACCTTGTTAATTTCAAGCCAATTTTCGCACAAATCTACAGATAGCTTGGGAGTAGGGAATAGTTGTGATTGCAGTCCTTTTAAGGACTAGGTTACAGCATTTCCTACGACTTTTATCAGGCAGGTCTGTGCTCTTAAATAGATAGATTGTGGGAGTAAAGACTAATTGTAATTGCAGTCCTTTTCAGGACTAGGTTACATCAGTTCCTATCAGTTTTTGCCAGGCAGGTCTGTGCCAGTGCTGTGCAAGTTTTTTTCACAGCATTTGGCTGAATCTAGCAAAGCTAATCCTTTTTGGCCTATTGCAGAGTGTGTTAGTCAGTGGAGTAGCCTATCTGTGTTGCAAGATATACCACCTGTGTATAGAATACCAATTTTTTTACTGCACCTAGTGAAGTAAAATCTTTTGGGCATAGCATCATTCTATTAGTCCATCTATACTGACCTCCATCAGGTTGCAAATTGAATATAATTTTTTTCTGCATCTAGCTCTGAAAAAATGTTGGGCTTCTAGCTGTGTGTGGGACTTGTTGTATTAGTCCATCTATACTGACCTCCATCAGGTTGCAAACTGAATATATTTTTTTCTGCATCTACCTCTGAAAAAATATTGGGCTTCTAGCTGTGTGTGGGACTTGTTCTATTAATCCATCTATACAGACCTCCATCAGGTTGCAAACTGAATATATTTTTTTCTGCATCTACTCTGAAAAAATATTGGGCTTCTAGCTGTGTGTGGAACTTGTTGTATTAGTCCATCTATACTGACCTCCATCAGGTTGCAAATTAAAAATAATTTTTATCTGCATCTACAGTACCTCTGAAAAAATATTTGGGCTTCTAGCTGTGTGTGGGACTTGTTCTATTAGTCCATCTATACTGACCTCCATCAGGTTGCAAATTGAATATAATTTTTATCTGCATCTAGCTCTGAAAAAATATTTGGCCTTCTAGCAGTGTGTGGGACTTTCTCTATTAGTCCATCTATACTGACCTCCATCAGGTTGCAAACTGAATATATTTTTTTTCTGCATCTACCTCTGAAAAAATATTTGGGCTTCTAGCTGTGTGTGGGACTTGTTCTATTAATCTATCTATACAGACCTCCATCAGGTTGCAAACTGAATATATTTTTTTCTGCATCTACCTCTGAAAAAATATTGGGCTTCTAGCTGTGTGTGGGACTTGTTGTATTAGTCCATCTATACTGACCTCCATCAGGTTGCAAACTGAATATATTTTTTTCTGCATCTACCTCTGAAAAAATATTGGGCTTCTAGCTGTGTGTGGGACTTGTTCTATTAATCCATCTATACAGACCTCCATCAGGTTGCAAACTGAATATATTTTTTTCTGCATCTACCTCTGAAAAAATATGTGGCCTTCTAGCAGTGTGTGGGACTTTCTCTATTAGTCCATCTATACTGACCTCCATCAGGTTGCAAACTGAATATAATTTTTTTCTGCATCTAGCTCTGAAAAAATATTTGGCCTTCTAGCAGTGTGTGGGACTTTCTCTATTAGTCCATCTATACTGACCTCCATCAGGTTGCAAATTCAAAATAATTTTTTGTCTGCATCTAGCTCTGAAAAAATATTGGGCTTCTAGCTGTGTGTGGGACTTGTTGTATTAGTCCATCTATACTGACCTCCATCAGGTTGCAAATTAAAAATAATTTTTATCTGCATCTACAGTACCTCTGAAAAAATATTTGGGCTTCTAGCTGTGTGTGGGACTTGTTCTATTAGTCCATCTATACTGACCTCCATCAGGTTGCAAATTGAATATAATTTTTATCTGCATCTAGCTCTGAAAAAATATTTGGCCTTCTAGCAGTGTGTGGGACTTTCTCTATTAGTCCATCTATACTGACCTCCATCAGGTTGCAAATTAAAAATAATTTTTATCTGCATCTACCTCTGAAAAAATATTTGGGCTTCTAGCTGTGTGTGGGACTTGTTCTATTAATCCATCTATACAGACCTCCATCAGGTTGCAAACTGAATATATTTTTTTCTGCATCTACCTCTGAAAAAATATTGGGCTTCTAGCTGTGTGTGGGACTTGTTGTATTAGTCCATCTATACTGACCTCCATCAGGTTGCAAACTGAATATATTTTTTTCTGCATCTACCTCTGAAAAAATATTGGGCTTCTAGCTGTGTGTGGGACTTGTTCTATTAATCCATCTATACAGACCTCCATCAGGTTGCAAACTGAATATATTTTTTCTGCATCTACCTCTGAAAAAATATGTGGCCTTCTAGCAGTGTGTGGGACTTTCTCCATTAGTCCATCTATACTGACCTCCATGAGGTTGCAAATTCAAAATAATTTTTTGTCTGCATCTAGCTCTGAAAAAATATTGGGATTCTAGCTGTGTGTGGGACTTGTTGTATTAGTCCATCTATACTGACCTCCATCAGGTTGCAAACTGAATATATTTTTTTCTGCATCTACCTCTGAAAAAATATTGGGATTCTAGCTGTGTGTGGGACTTGTTCTATTAATCCATCTATACAGACCTCCATCAGGTTGCAAACTGAATATATTTTTTTCTGCATCTACCTCTGAAAAAATATTGGGCTTCTAGCTGTGTGTGGGACTTGTTCTATTAATCCATCTATACAGACCTCCATCAGGTTGCAAACTGAATATATTTTTTTCTGCATCTACCTCTGAAAAAATATTGGGCTTCTAGCTGTGTGTGGGACTTGTTCTATTAATCCATCTATACAGACCTCCATCAGGTTGCAAACTGAATATATTTTTTTCTGCATCTACCTCTGAAAAAATATTGGGCTTCTAGCTGTGTGTGGGACTTGTTCTATTAATCCATCTATACAGACCTCCATCAGGTTGCAAACTGAATATATTTTTTTCTGCATCTACCTCTGAAAAAATATTGGGCTTCTAGCTGTGTGTGGGACTTGTTGTATTAGTCCATCTATACTGACCTCCATCAGGTTGCAAACTGAATATATTTTTTTCTGCATCTACCTCTGAAAAAATATTGGGCCTTCTAGCAGTGTGTGGGACTTTCTCTATTAGTCCATCTATACTGACCTCCATCAGGTTGCAAATTCAAAATAATTTTTTGTCTGCATCTAGCTCTGAAAAAATATTGGGCTTCTAGCTGTGTGTGGGACTTGTTGTATTAGTCCATCTATACTGACCTCTATCAGGTTGCAAATTAAAAATAATTTTTATCTGCATCTACAGTACCTCTGAAAAAATATTTGGGCTTCTAGCTGTGTGTGGGACTTGTTCTATTAGTCCATCTATACTGACCTCCATCAGGTTGCAAATTGAATATAATTTTTATCTGCATCTAGCTCTGAAAAAATATTTGGCCTTTTAGCAGTGTGTGGGACTTTCTCTATTAGTCCATCTATACTGACCTCCATCAGGTTGCAAATTGAATATAATTTTTATCTGCATCTAGCTCTGAAAAAATATTTGGCCTTCTAGCAGTGTGTGGGACTTTCTCTATTAGTCCATCTATACTGACCTCCATCAGGTTGCAAATTAAAAATAATTTTTATCTGCATCTACCTCTGAAAAAATATTTGGGCTTCTAGCAGTGTGTGGGACTCATTGTATTAGGCCATCTATACGAAGCTCCACCAGCTTTGAAATTAATAATAATTTTTAGCTGCATCTAGCCCTGAAAATAATTTTTCCCAATAGTGGTAGCAATAGAAATATGGGGCGCGCGCCTGGCTAACAAAAATATACGCTTCATAACACAAAACACCAGCCTAGCGCACTGCATTAATAAGATGGCATCATCGTCTCTCCCAGTGCTAGGCCTACTACGCAGGCTAGTATTCCTGTGCCTAAAACACAATGTATGGGTCCGCGCTAGCCACTATGCTGAGGGGTATAAAGCTGCTGCTAACGCTTTATAACAATTCAATTGGCAGATTTTCACAGAGCTCTTCCACAACGCCCACCCATCGGGCAACAGTTGCCCACCCTCCCTATGGGATCTAGTGGCGAATAGTTGATGCCATTAATCAGAGCGTCAGTTGCCCCATCAACGTGGCAAGCATACGGTAAGGCATGGGAAGAGTGGACACGACTAGTAGCAGGCAGACGGGTTGACCAATGTGAACAAGCCAGATCACAAGTCACCATAGAATTTCTCCACCAGCTAATGATGAGGGGCATATCAGGGGCGTCAGCGCAGCGGTGTCTGACCGGAGTAGCATTTCACTTCCAACTACTGAATTGGGGAGATGTGACAAAGATTCATCATCAGACAATCCATAAAAGGGTGGAAAAGGGGTCAGCCAAGTCAGGAATGTAGACGTCCCGTCCCGTGTCACTAAAACTGATTTCTCACATCTTATCCCTAACACCATTAACATGACACTCACAATTTGAAGCAACACTAATGTCTACTGCATTTGTGATCGCCTTCTTCGGGGCGCTATGTATAAGCGAATTAGTCCCTCAATCCAAAATTACCACCAGTGGACGCTTATTACACCAGGAAGTAGTCATAGCCAATAATGCAATACGTGTACGCATACACCAATCGAAAACGGTTCCAGCGGGCAGGGGTACTTGGGTAGTTCTACAACCCACAAACGGTACACTGAGTCGGGTAACAATAGTAAAAACATATCTAACCATCAGATCACAAAGTAATTTCTTCGTATCACACATTGATGGAACGCCATTATCAAGATACCTGTTCCAAGCTATATTTAATAAATGCATAACATCGGCAGGGAACCACCCCAAAGATTACGGGACACACTCATTCCGCATAGGTGCGGCCACGGAAGCAGCAAGAGCAGGACTGTCAGAAACGGAAGTTCAGAGGATAGGGAGATGGCGATCCACGTGTTTGGCGAGATACATAAGACCGGACTTGTTATCCTAACGTGGTTTGTTTCTTTTACAGGTGACGCTAAGCCAACAGTGTGAGTGATAGGCCACTCGTATATATATTGGGCACAAAAAAGGGCAAAAGTCCACCCAGTCGGGAGGAAATTAGAGTTTCATAACACATATTTCAACTGGAGAGGTATTAGAGGCCTGCTATGGCCACAGGTACTAATGGAGGTAATCAAGGTAGGGAGAGAGGCAAGAGGTCCGGTCATCTTAGTTATACAGGCCGGGGGAAACAACCTAGGTCATCACAAGAGCGCATAACTAATGGCAATAATGAAACTAGACACTGAGCGCTTCAGAGAATTTTTCACAAAATTAGCTATAGTATGGTTAGAGATTGTGTCGATAGCGGTATGGCAAGGTGCGCGAGACATCACGGCCATCGAATGGACAAGGCGGGTAATAAATATTCGGATGGCAAAATTTAGAAGAGACAGAGGCGGTGTAGTGATACGACACCGACAACTGGAAGGAGATAAAGCAGGCCTCATACGGCCCGACGGTGTTCACTTAATAGATATTGGACTGGACATATTCCTGTCAGGACTCCAGGACGGAGTGGAACAAGCGTTAAGAGTGATGGGTGGGGGTCAGAGTCCTGCATACGAGTACGTTGGATCCTCTGTGGCCTGGAAATAGAAAGGACATGTTGGAGAGTTACACTTGTTGGCCAACTTGCCGGAGTGGGGACCCAGGGCATGCTGCAACAAGCTGAATTATTTTAGAAATAAAATGCCTTTCTAATGGAATGAGTATAAAGAGTTAATAAAGCTGTGACCGATCCTCACCCATCCAGTTGTAAGAGTTACATTATTGGGTTGTCCATGAAAGGGGGGCGGTAGGGGGGCTGAGCATCTGGGTTTGGTTGGGGGTCCCCACAGTCTGCCTAGGCTAGATTAATTTAAAAATTCTTATTAGATACACAGGCGGTGCAGCTTGCTTCGCAGCTGGGCTACTACGCCCAAAGTATTGCCTAGGCTAGATGCAGTTAAAAATTCTACGCTGACTAGCAGACACTGAAGATTTGGAGCAGACCTCTGAGTAAACAGCTCTTCAGACTCAACCATCTGTGTTACCCCAAGCCATAGTGTATGTAGTTTCTTACAGTTAAAAGGGGGGGGTGCGACCCAACCCACCTGAAATTGACGATGCCAACGTCACGTAAGACACAGCAAGGGGACTCCCAAAATTGTGGCACAGACACCACTTAACCCTAGAACGCATACCTGTGGCCTTGCAGGCCCGCCCAGTTAATTGTTTTCTATTTTCTGCAAGATTGCTTTAGTTAGAATTTTGAAACTCTAGGTATTCTTCATGTATATAGTTGTTTGTCATTTGAGTTTGAGTTATTCCATGTTATTTGCACACGGGCCTAAAGGGCCCCAGGTATGTGAAAGTGTAGATTTTTATGGTCATGCGTTCTAGGGTTAAGTGGCATCAATTGCCCCACTGTTGCTTAAAACGGTTGGTGAGGTGATTTTACCAAATCCCCAAGCTTTTAGTCTCCCAAGGATGACACAGGGGTAGAAATGTCCTTGCGAATCCATGATTTGATCATCTTTATGAACGTGAGTCTGTCTACATTCTCAGTGGACAGCCGCGTGCGCTTATCTGTCAGCACACCACCAGCAGCGCTGAACACACGTTCAGAGAGAACGCTGGCTGCATGGCATGACAAGATCTCCAAGGCGTGAGTGGCGAGCTCCGGCGATTTTTCAAGATTGGAATACCAAAATGAGCAAGGGTCCAGTGACACAGTCATGGCTTCGATGTTCACTTGGAGATTCTCCTGTACCATCCTCTCTAGGCATTGACTATGTGTCAGACTTCTTGTCTCCTGTGGCCTTGCAAAGGATGGTCTAAAAAAGTAGTGAAACGATTCCACAAAATTGCTGTTACCAGCAGATACTGTGTTACTGTTACTGTTTGAGTGATGAAGACTCGACAGTCCCACCGTTGGCAAGTTAGAACTGTGAGATTCACTACGTGCACCACTGGTGTTTTGTGGAAAAGCACATGTAAGATTCTGCAACAGATACTCCTGCATTCGTCAATACCTTTTTATGGCAGGAATTATTTCGGCAAATATACTTTTGTACCGGGGATCTAAGAGTGTGGCAACCCAGTAGTCGGGATTACTTCGAATTCTGACAATCCGGGGGTCATGTTGCAGGTAGTGCAGCAAGAAGGCACTCATGTGTCTTGCGCATCCAGAAGGACCAAGTCCTTGTTGTGTTGGTAGCGAGGTAAGAATCATGCTTCCTTCCTCTGCCCTCTCCCTCCAACCTCGCACAACAGAAATGTGATCAAGGTCTCCCTCATCTGATGAGTCTTCCATGCCCATTGCCAGTTCGTCCTCCACTTCTTCCTCGGCTCCTGCACCTTCCTCAACAGTTTGGCTGCTACCATGCGCCCTGGTTAATCCCTCTCCCCCACCCTCCCATGCCTGCCGCCTTGGTGCTGCCAATCGTCTGGACCTTGGAGATGTTATCCCTTCCGCATACGACTCCTCCTCTACTTCCTCCACCTCCTCTTGTCCCACCACCTGACTCCGAATTCTGTTTAACATGTGCTCCAGCATGTAAATCACCGTAATAGTCATGCTGATAATGGCATCGTCAGCACTAAACATCTTCGTCGCCATTTCAAGACTGTGCAGAAGGGTGCATAGGTCCCTGATCTGAGACCACTCCTCCAGCGTGATTTGCCCCACCTCTGGATCTCGTTGGCCCAGGCTATACGTCAGAACGTATTGCACCAGGGCTTGTCGGTGCTGCCACAGTCGCTGCAACATGTGCAGAGTTGAATTCCACCGTGTCGGCACATCGCATTTCAGCCGGTGAACTGGCAGGCCCAACGACTTCTGTAGAGATGTAAGTCGTTGAACTGCGGGATGCGAACGGCGGAAGTGAGCACACAGCGACCGTGCACTCTGCAGAAGGCCATCTAGTCCGGGATAGTGGGCTAAAAATTGCTGGACAACCAGGTTCAACACGTGAGCCATACAAGGCACGTGTGTGACATTGCCCCGGCGAAGTGCCGCACCCAGGTTTGCAGCATTGTCGCACATGGCCTTCCCTGGTTGCAGGTCCAGTGGAGACAACCTTTCATGAAACTGGGTCTCCAGAGCTGACCAAAACTCCTCAGCTGTGTGACTCACATTTCCCAGGCATTTCAAAGTAAACACTGATGCGTTGAGCCCTGCTGCCAGCATAGTAAGGAGGTGTGCAGGATTCCTTCTGCGCAGTTAGAAAGCAGGTGGCATTACCAGACAGGCTTTGGGTGCAGGTGGAGGACCGAGAGGAGGTTGAGGAGGCAGAAGCAGTGGAGGAAGTTCGAGATAAAGAGGATTAACACACAACTCGTGGGGACGGTAAGACTTGGACAGCAGCCCCTTGTCCTGCTGTCACCATAGTTACCCAGTGCCCAGTCAGCGACATGTAACGCCCCTGTCCATGCCTTCTCGTCCAAGTGTCTGTGGTGAAGTGCACCCTGTCACACACAGAGTTTCTCAAAGAAGCGGTGATGTTGTGTGCGACATGCTAGTGGAGCGCAGGCACACCTTTCTTTGAGAAGTAGTGCCCACTGGGCATCTGGTACTGGGGCACTGTGACGGACATAAGGTCTTGAAAATCCTCTGTGTCCTCCAGGTGGAAAGGCAGCATTTCTGTAGCCAACAGCTTGCAGATGGTGAAATTCAACCTCTTAGCTTTCTCATGGCTAGGAGGAAATGGTCTTTTACTTTTCCACATCTGAGGGACCGAGGGCTGGCTGTTGTGCTTAGACGGTGTTGAGTAGGGTGTCCCCGGCAACTGCCGGTCTGTGAGGAAGATGCAGGCGGACATGTTAGGTTGCCTTGATCCAAAGGTGGTGCTCTCGATGTCGGAGAGCGCTTAACACTAGCAGGTGTTTCCACTTCCCAATGAACTGACGACCTGCCAATCACACTGGCTGTTGCGGGTAAAGAGGTGGCAGGTCTGCGTCCAAAAACATGTGTGACTGCTGTCCCCCCAGTCACAGAGGATGAAGAGGCTGCGGATGCACAAGATGGGGCAGACGGTGGTTGGCCCAGCCGGCTAGGCCGCATTGTAGCACAGTGAGCTTCCCACTGCAACTTATGCTTCATATCCATGTGACGGTACATGCATGAAGTACTCAAACTATGTATTTTTTGGCCTCTACTTAGCTTTTGCTGACAAATATTACAGAAAACACGAGTTGGGTCATCCTTATCGATCTGAATAAATGCCCAGGCTATGCAAGGCTTAGAGCCCATGTGACCTGAAGAGCCACTACGACTTGTGGTCAGAGGCAGAGTTGTGGTTGAGGATGCAGTTGTTGACGTGCTTCCAGTACTCCGTCTCTGTTCAGGAAGGCGCAACCTAACCTCGTCGTCAATAGCATCTGTGATGCCCCGCTGCGCTTGGTATCACAGATCCTACAAGAGTGCATTGATGGAATCCTCCACAAGAGGCCCCCATAAACATTCACACATCTCCACCTTCCACCTCAGACCAGCAGAGGGAGCCCGTTAGGGATATAAATAGGGAAGGTGGAGCTAGGCAGTTCAGTTCCTCTGAAGAGTTCCTGCAGTAGAGAAGCCTAAGAGAGGTCAGTCTGCAGTGGAGCTCAGTCTAGTCTAGAGAACGCAGTTAATAGTTCAGCAGTGGAGCACGAGTGTAACGGGTCAGGGAGGCGGAACCTCTGAGCTACTATACAAGGGGGCGGCCCTTGTAAGGGAGCGGGTGGCAGTCTCTGGAAGAACGGACAGGGAGTTACGGCAAGTGATCAGGGCAGTCTCTGGGTAAAGGGTAGGTACGACCTGTGATGGCAGAGCCTCCGGGTAGGCTAGCAGGCAGAAGGTAGATGTGTGCTCCCAGGTGAGCAAGCGAGAGTCTCTGGAATAGCAGGTGGTCACGGTACGTGACGGCGGAGCCTCCGGGCTGGCAAGCAGCCAGGTAACGGAGAAGCGCTCCCAGGTGAGCGGGCAAGAGTCTGGAGTAGCTGGTGGTCACAGCACGTGACAGCGGAGCCTCCGGGCTGGCTAGCAGGCAGGTAACGGAGAAGCGCTCCCAGGTGAGCGGGCAAGCTGGTCCATAGACAGACTGACCGGAGTAGTAAGGCAGACCGTCGGACCTCAGGCAAGCAGGCAGGTAGCTGATGTGCGCTCCCAGGTGAGCGGGCAGGCTGGTCCCTTAGACAGACTGACAGGAGTAGTGAAGCAGACCGTCGGACCTCAGACTGGCAGGCAGGTAACAAGTATACAGGCAGGAATCAGGCAGGTAACAGGCAGGTAACTGGCAGGTAACTGGCAGGTAACTGGCAACGGGACCTGAGGGCTGAAGCACAGGTGAGACACAGGTGCAAACAACATTGCTCGGGCACCTCCATTTTGGAGGAGGTGCCTTATATATGATGAAGTCCTCCGGCCATTGGCCGGGGACTCCTTAGGACGGCGCGCGCGGCCCCTTTAAGAGGAGGGGAGCGCGCGCGCCCTAAGCACAGGGGCCGGGAAGGAGCGCGCGCTGAGAGCAGAGCAGGAGGAGGACGCCGGGAAGGAGCGCGCGCTGACAGCAGAGCGGGGGGAGGACGCCGGGCACGGAGCAGAGCGGTGAGTGGAGCAGCGTCCCTGCCTAGCAGAGGGCAGGGACGCCGGCACTACAGTACCCCCCCCTTTAGGCCCCCCCTTTTTTAGGCCAGACAGAAATTTAGCTAGGATGAGAGGGGCATGGATGTTCTCCCGGGGCTCCCACGTTCTCTCCTCAGGACCAAACCCCTTCCAATCTACCAGAAAAAAGGTCTTTCCTCTTACCCTTTTGGTGGCAAGAATGTTCTCTACCTCAAACTCGTCCTCAGCAGAAACCGGAGCAGGAGGCGTACCTGTAGACTTGGAAAAAGAGTTAAGCACCACAGGTTTGAGGAGAGATATATGGAAGGAGTTAGGGATCCGTAAGTTGGCCGGGAGTTTCAATTTATAGGCCACCGGGTTGATCTGACTGATGACCTCCAGTGGGCCGATGAACCGAGGCCCTAACTTATAGGAAGGGATCTTGAGCCGGACATATTTGGACGAGAGCCAGACTTTATCCCCAGGACGGAATTGAGGAGGGTCCAGACGTTTTTTGTCAGCGTGTCTTTTCATACGCTCGGATGACAGAAGGAGTGCGGACCGGGTACTCTCCCATATGGAGTAAAATTTGTTAACAAAAGATTCCGCAGCCGGATTGTCCACCGAGGTGGAGACGGGAAACGGGATCCGAGGATGCTGACCGTAGACTACAAAAAACGGGGATTTGGAGGAAGACTCGCTCTCGTGATTGTTGTACGAGAATTCGGCCCATGGCAGGAGATCCACCCAGTCAGAATGGTGGGCATTAACGAAGTGCCGGAGGTAACTGGTCAGGTTCTGATTGATCCGCTCCACTTGACCATTAGACTGTGGGTGGTAAGCGGAGGAGAAGTCCAGGGTGACGTCCAGCAATTTACAAGTGGCTCTCCAGAAACGAGAAGTGAACTGTACTCCTCGATCCGACACGATGTGACGGGGCAGGCCATGAAGACGGAAGATGTGGCGGATAAAGTCTTTAGCCAGCTCGGGTGCAGACGGAAGGCCAGGCAGTGGAATGAAGTGAGCCATCTTGGAAAAGCGGTCAGCGACCACCCAAATGACCGTACAACCGGCAGAGACGGGCAGATCAGTTATGAAGTCCATCGCTATATGCTGCCAGGGGGCAGCAGGTACTGGCAGAGGTAGGAGGCGGCCGGCCGGCAGGTGTCTCGGAACTTTGTTGCGGGCGCAGGACACACAGGCAGAAACAAAGTCTATTACATCCTTGTGCAGGTTAGGCCACCAGTAGTGCCGGGTAATAAGCTGGAGGGTCTTTTTCTGACCGGCGTGGCCAGCTAGTTTAGACGAATGACCCCAGTGTAGGATCTTCTCCCGATCAGGTACTGATACGAACGTCTTACCAGGAGGGAGACGATTTAGACTCACGGGAGCCACCTGCATTACTCTGGCGGGATCGATGATGTGTTTCGGATCCTCCTCGAGATCAGACACCAGAAAGGATCGAGACAAGGCATCCGCCTTGACGTTTTTGTCAGCCGGGCGAAAATGAAGGACAAAATCAAAACGAGCAAAAAACAAGGACCACCGGGCTTGGCGCGGGTTAAGTCTCTGGGCATGCTGGAGGTAAGCCAAGTTCTTGTGGTCAGTGTAAATTATTACCGGGTGAAGAGCCCCCTCGAGCAGGTAACGCCACTCCTCCAATGCCAGTTTGATGGCCAATAACTCTCGGTCTCCTATGGAATAGTTGCGCTCTGAGGAGGAGAAGAGTTTTGAGAAGAAGCCACAAGTTACCATCCTCCCGGAAGAAGATTTTTGAGTAAGTACCGCTCCGGCTCCAGAGGAGGAGGCGTCAACTTCCAGGAAGAACTGCTTGTTGCCATCTGGGCGATGCAGCACCGGGGCGGAAGAGAAGGCCTGTTTTAGGGAAAGAAAGGCCTCCTCTGCTTCGGGTGGCCACTCTTTGGGATTAGTACCTTTACGGGTGAGCGCGGAAATTGGGGCCGTCCGGGAAGAGAAGTGTGGTATGAAGAGGCGGTAGTAGTTGGCGAAGCCCAGGAATCGCTGAATGGCCTTCAATCCCTCCGGTCGGGGCCATTTCTCGATGGCAGACAGTTTCTCAGGATCCATTTGTAGGCCGGTCTGAGAGATAATGTAGCCCAGAAACGGAAGCGAGGTCTGCTCAAAGAGGCACTTCTCAAATTTAGCGTAGAGATGGTTCTGCCTGAGCCTGAGCAGGACCTGACGAACGTCCCTCCGGTGAGTCTGGAGATCCGGAGAGAAGACCAAGATGTCGTCCAGGTACACCACTACGCAGGAGTAGAGAAGGTCCCGGAAGATGTCATTGACCAACTCTTGAAAGACGGCAGGAGCGTTACAGAGACCAAAGGGCATTACCAGGTATTCATAGTGGCCGTCCCGGGTGTTGAATGCCGTCTTCCATTCATCCCCCTGACGAATACGAACCAGGTTGTACGCCCCACGAAGGTCCAGTTTGGTGAAGATCCTAGCCCCCCTCAGACGATCAAATAATTCTGGAATGAGTGGAAGGGGGTACTTATTCTTCACCGTGATCAGGTTTAGGCCTCTATAGTCTATACAGGGACGGAGAGAGCCGTCCTTCTTTTTGACGAAAAAGAAGCCTGCTCCCGCCGGGGAGGTAGATTTCCGGATGAATCCTCTGGCCAGAATCTCCTCAATATATTCGGACATAGACCGGGTCTCAGCAGCGGATAAAGGATAAATACGCCCACGGGGAGGAGTAGTACCGGGTAGCAGATCGATGGGACAGTCGTATGGTCTATGAGGTGGTAATGTCTCTGCCTCCTTTTTATTAAAGACATCTGCATAAGACCAATAAGGAATCGGAAGTCCAGGTAGATTAGCTGGGGTAGGAGAGGGACGGACGGGATGGACGGGAACCAGGCAGGTTTTATGACAGTCTTGTCCCCAGCGAAGGACCTCTCCGGTTTGCCAGTCAAGCACGGGTGCATGTCTCTGGAGCCAGGGCAGACCTAGCAAGAGGGCGTGAGAAAGTCCAGGCAGAACATGAAAGGAGATACTTTCAGAATGCAGCATTCCCACCTGCAGGGTAATGGATTCGGTGATGAGTTGAATGGGGCGAGGTAAGAGGCCCCCATCCACGGCAGCGACAGACAAGGGTACAGCCAGAGGTTTGGTGGGGATGCGGTATTTCTCAACCAGGGACTGTGAAATAAGATTCCCGGCTGCTCCAGAGTCAAGTTGGGCTAGTTCGAAATAACGGTTCTCCCCGTGGATGATCGAAACTGACAACAGCAGGGATGGAGAGGATTTATTCTTGTCTAGGTGGACCTCTCTGAGCGAACCTAGACACAGGCGTTTCCAGACCTCTCCGGGCAGGCACGGATCCGGTGCTCCTTACTGCCACAGTAGAAGCAGCTCCCCTCGGCACGGCGTGAGTCCTGACGGGTTTTGACCATCTTGGTCTGGTCGACCTGCATAGGCTCAGGAGAGTGTACCTGGGGAGAGACGGAGGGAATGACGGGTTTCTGGAAAGTAGGAGCTAAACGTGGAATCCTCCTCTCACGGGTGACCTCTTTGGCACGCTCCTGGAACCGCAGGTCAATCCGGGTGGCAAGGGTTATTAGATCATCGAGAGAGGTAGGAATGTCCCGACCAGCAAGTTCATCTTTAATACGACCGGACAGACCCTCCCAGAAGACGGATACCAGAGCGTCGTTATCCCAGGCCAGCTCCGAGGCAAGAGTGCGGAACCGTATGGCATATTGGCCCACGGTGAGACCCTCCTGACGGAGGCGTAGCAGAGAGGATGCGGATGAGGTCTTCCGTCCGGGTTCGTCGAAGACTTTCCGGAAAGCCGAGAGAAAAGCAGGCAAGTTGGATACCAGGGGGTCTCCTCTCTCCCATAGAGGATTTAGCCAGGCCAGGGCCTCCCCGGTGAGATGGGACATGATAAAGGCAATTTTGGCCCGGTCGGAGTTAAACTGATGGGACAAAAGTTCAAAGTGCAGGGTGCACTGATTTATGAAGCCCCGAGCCTGGGCGGAGTCGCCTCCGAAGCGAGGAGGTGCAGACAGCCGGGGTCCGGGATAGGTTATCATGGTATTAGTGGGTAGCGGAGCTGCCGGGTTGCGAGTCATGGTACTGGCAGTGGTTGCAGGTGGTGCAGTCAGAGTGTCCAGGCGAGTATTGACATTCCGCAGGTGACCCAGGATGGACTCCTGTTGGGACCTTTGACGGGACAGTTCATGACACAGGTCCGTGAGCAAGGGAGCTTGGGTGCCACCGGGTTCCATGGCCCGAGCAAACTGTAACGGGTCAGGGAGGCGGAACCTCTGAGCTACTATACAAGGGGGCGGCCCTTGTAAGGGAGCGGGTGGCAGTCTCTGGAAGAACGGACAGGGAGTTACGGCAAGTGATCAGGGCAGTCTCTGGGTAAAGGGTAGGTACGACCTGTGATGGCAGAGCCTCCGGGTAGGCTAGCAGGCAGAAGGTAGATGTGTGCTCCCAGGTGAGCAAGCGAGAGTCTCTGGAATAGCAGGTGGTCACGGTACGTGACGGCGGAGCCTCCGGGCTGGCAAGCAGGCAGGTAACGGAGAAGCGCTCCCAGGTGAGCGGGCAAGAGTCTCTGAAATAGCTGGTGGTCACAGCACGTGACAGCGGAGCCTCCAGGTAGGCAAGCAGGCAGGTAGTGGAGAAGCGCTCCCAGGTGAGCGGGCAAGAGTCTGGAGTAGCTGGTGGTCACAGCACGTGACAGCGGAGCCTCCGGGCTGGCTAGCAGGCAGGTAACGGAGAAGCGCTCCCAGGTGAGCGGGCAAGCTGGTCCATAGACAGACTGACCGGAGTAGTAAGGCAGACCGTCGGACCTCAGGCAAGCAGGCAGGTAGCTGATGTGCGCTCCCAGGTGAGCGGGCAGGCTGGTCCCTTAGACAGACTGACAGGAGTAGTGAAGCAGACCGTCGGACCTCAGACTGGCAGGCAGGTAACAAGTATACAGGCAGGAATCAGGCAGGTAACAGGCAGGTAACTGGCAGGTAACTGGCAGGTAACTGGCAGGTAACTGGCAACGGGACCTGAGGGCTGAAGCACAGGTGAGACACAGGTGCAAACAACATTGCTCGGGCACCTCCATTTTGGAGGAGGTGCCTTATATATGATGAAGTCCTCCGGCCATTGGCCGGGGACTCCTTAGGACGGCGCGCGCGGCCCCTTTAAGAGGAGGGGAGCGCGCGCGCGCCCTAAGCACAGGGGCCAGGAAGGAGCGCGCGCTGAGAGCAGAGCAGGAGGAGGACGCCGGGAAGGAGCGCGCGCTGACAGCAGAGCGGGGGGAGGACGCCGGGCACGGAGCAGAGCGGTGAGTGGAGCAGCGTCCCTGCCTAGCAGAGGGCAGGGACGCCGGCACTACAACGAGGCTCCTGCTTGCTAGATTCAGGAAGCCCAGATAGAGCTTAAGGTGTGCCGGTGCCGTAAGATCAGTGAAGCGCGGAAGCTGCCGTTAGTGTGTATAGCCTAGTGAGGGCCTGAGTAGGCCGAAGGCGAGTGGCGAGTTAGTACATAAGGGGCAGAGGAGCTTAACCAGCTCACCCCGAAGCAATTACCGGACACAGGATCCGAGCTTACCGGTATCTCTATGACCCAGTAAGGCATAACCGGAATCCCTGGAGAACTACAAGTCCCAGGTTCGCTAAGGTGCTGATATGTAACAGAGCCAGGAGACGCTTAGGCCCCGCATACTGGGAGCGTGAACTCCAAGAGAAGGCCGTACCACAAGGTCAGCCAGCGCAGGACAGAGACAAAGTTAGGCCTAGCTCCAGGCAGGTCAGAAACTTACTACGCAGAGGCAAGAAACAGGAGGCCCTACACCCGCTCATTGGGGAGGATCCTGATATGCACCCTTCACCCTACAGTGCTCCAGGATGTGCCTGAATTTCCACCAGTAAAAGGTACTGAAGTGACTACCGTGTCCGTTCCCGTTCTTGCTCTGACCCAACTGGGTCTCGCCTGTCCTGCATTCCCCCTGCATACGCTGCCCTGAGACCTAGCTCCACCTGTGGGGAGCTATACCATCGAGCTGCCTTATCACCGGCCTCAGTGGACTGCTGCAGCGCTGGTGCTTGTCACCAGATACCACAGGTGGCGTCATGAACTCTTATAAAATTAACAATTATCCACCCTTTTAAAGAGAGATGACGCACCCCCTGGGACATATTCCTTTTGAAGGGAATACCCGGCACCGGATCAGATGGGGGTTGTAGTCTCCGAGCGGCTGTGACCCGGCCCGTGCCCAGGGTGTCAAACTCAGTGTTATGTGGCAGTCCTACAGATGTTACTTAAAGTTCTTTTGTGTCGACTACGCCACCCGTTGTGTGCGGTCACTGTGGCCGCCGCTGCAGCAGGGTCCGCTGAGGCTGATGATGTAGGTGCAGCTTGGTAGTATAACCCCCAACGGGAGGGGTATAGCCTCAGGGGGACAGGTGCAGAGGATGGGGGTTGTGGTGATGCAGTGCAGACGGCAATTAAAGACAGAGTCGGGTTGTGCAGTTTAGGTTGTTTACTCACTGCTGATGTTCCTGGTCACTCCAGCTTCAAGTGACCACCCGAGCCGTGCTGCGTCCACCAGGTCCTGGATCCGGCCAACCCCCAAACAAGTCCGGAGTGTGGCCCTGAGCTCTCCCTCTGTCCTTTCTTCAGCCGTCCCCACCAGTGATCCACCTAGGTCCAGCTCCCTCGGGCCTTCTGTTGGGCGACCCTTGGCCTTGGGTTCCCTGACCCTCCACGTGGTATGCCTTCGGGGTGGATGTGGTAGGTGGCCGTGGCAGATGCTGCCCACGGCCTCCGGTCTCTGGCTAGGGATGTTTTTGCCCCCACCAGCTTGGGTTCCGGTACCCTTTTGCTGACTCCTCACCCGGTGCTCTAATTTGGGTTCTTGGGTCCCTTCTGTTTTCCCCCTCTGGGTACTCCTTCTCTGCTCCTCTCTCACTCTCCAGGGCCACTCTTCTCCTCAGCTCTTCCTCTTTGCTTGCTGACTTGCTCTCTGGCTCCTCTGCAACTGACAGGATGTTTTCTGCCTTCCTCCTTAGCTGACTTGCTCTCTGCATCTGACAGACTTGTCCTCTGCAACTGACAGGATGTTTTCTGCCTTCCTCCTTAGCTGACTTGCTCTCTGCATCTGACAGACTTGTCCTCTGCAACTGACAGGATGTTTTCTGCCTTCCTCCTTAGCTGACTTGCTCTCTGCATCTGACCCTGATCTTTGATGGTGCCCTCCTTATATATCCCTCTATGTGTGAGCTCAGGTGACCAGCACCCAATGAGCTCCTAGCTCTACCCAGACTGCACCCCCTATCTGCCCCTACACTACTGGGATGTACCAACCCCCTCCCACTCCAGCCAGGGACAGACACGGTCGTACCTGCACATTTCTAAGTGGGAGTACCGTCGGCCTGCCCCTCGGAAATGGGATGTATGTAGTGCATGCAGCCTACCGAGCTCAGTCCCACACTCCATCCTTACCCGGGAGTGGAATATCACACCTCTGGCTGAGGTGCAATACTCCTGTAGCAGCCGAATCCTCAGGGTGCTACAGAGACCCCAGGGTACGGGCCAGGGAGCCGACCACCGCGACATCCCCAAGGCCAGGCAAATGCCCGGGTACCGAGTCATCCTCATCCCCAGGGCTAGTCACATCCTCCTCCACCTCCTCTGCTGACCTCATCGACTGTCTGACTGTGGGTTGACAGTAAGTGGGATCTCCAACCTCGTCATCATCACCCTGTGTGTTATCACACCCGTCGCCCTCAGAGCCAACCTCTTCCTGCCCTGACCGAAAAGTCAAGTTGTCGCTCCAATCAGGTATTTGAGTCTCATCATCGTCTTCATCATTGTCTCCACCAACAGGAGTTACAGTTTGGGAACAAGGGTCTACATTATGCTCAGAACCTTCTTCATCTGGTCCTGGATCCAACTTATAAAGATTCTGGGCATCGGATCAGATCATTTCCTCATCTGGATTAACAGAAGCTCTGGAGCAGACCTCCGTTTCCCAGGCTATAGTATGAGTAAACAGCTGGGCAGACTCAGCCATCTGTGTTACCCCATACTCAGACGGGCAGCTGGAGACTTGGGAGCTGTGAGGAAGCAAGTGCGATTGGGGTGACACCTCTGAGGACTGGAGTATTTGTGATGTTGAAATTGAGGTGATAGAGAGCCCACTTGAAGGAGCACTTGATATCCGTTGAAGCACCTGCTATTTTTGTGCCTCATCTAGAATTTGTAGCGATGGGCGTGTCCGTAAGAATGGGATCGTATCACATTGTCCACGAAAAGAAGTCGACATCTTAGTTTGTCTGGAAGATGGTCTTTCTTCTGCAGATGTTACTCCCCCCCCCACCGTGGGGGGCCTCGACCCACCGGCGGACAGGCACCAGTATTGGGATAGGGGGGCTGGCCGTCAGGGTCCACCGCGGCTCTGGCACAAACCCAGCGACATAGAGGTGGCACAGGCAGGAACGGACTGGCCGTGTCGGCTTCTCACTTTTTGGATTTTAGAAGGGCATGACATGCCTATATCTGTGTCTCCCCGTCCTTTTACTCCTCCACCTCTTTTCTTTTCACATGACTATATGTACTTGTCACTTTTCCATGTGTTAGTTGTGTCTTCTGAGCAGTTTGTCAGCTTTTGGACACCTTTGAAGGTGTTTTCTATGTGTTTCTATGTGTTTTTGTTTGCCTGCCATTGGTTTTAACGGTGTTCGAAGGTGTTCGACGAACAGTTCGACGAACAATTCGGCGAACACACGGGTGTTCGACGAACCGAACCGAACTCGAACACTACGGGGGTGGCTCAACACTAGTCAGTATATCATACACCAGTCATGTAATCTCCTGTACACTGGATGTAATATACTGTGTGAACAGACATTAGATACTATATACAGGATACTATGTGGCTGGTGTAATATCTGATGTCAGCAGTCTGTATATCATACACCAGTCATATATTCTCCTATATACTGGAAGTAATATACTGTGTGCACAGACATTAGATATTATATACTGGATACTATGTGGCTGGTGTAATATCTAATGTCTGCATTCAGTATTTCATACACCAGTCATGTATTCTCCTATATACTGGATGTAATATACTGTGTGCACAGACATTAGATATTATATACAGGATACTATGTGGCTGGTGTAATATCTGATGTCTGCAGTCAGTATATCATACACCAGGCATATTTTCTCCTGTACACTGGATGTAATATACTGTGTGCACAGACATTAGATATTATATACAGGATATTATGTGGCTGGTGTAATATCCGATGTCTGTAGTCAGTATATCATACACTGGGCACTTTTTCTCCTGTACACTGGATGTAATATACTGAGTGCACAGACATTAGATATTATATACAGGATACTATGTGGCTGGTGTAATATCTGAAGTCTGCAGTCAGTATATCATACACCAGGCACATTTTCTCTTGTATACTGGATGTAATATATTGTGTGCACAGACATTAGATATTATATACAGGATACTATGTGACTGGTGTAATATCTGATGTCTGTAGTCAGTATATCATACAACAGTCATGTATTCTCCTATATACTGGATGTAATATACTGTGTGCACAGACATTAGTTATTATATACAGGATACTATGTGACTGGTGTAATATCTGATGTCTGTAGTCAGTATATCATACACCAGTCATGTATTCTATATACTGGATGTAATATACTGTGTGCACAGACATTAGATATTATATACAGGATATCATGTGGCTGGCGTAATATCTGATATCAGCAGTCGGTATATCATACACCAGGCACATTTTCTCCTGTACACTGGATGTAATATACTGTGTGCACAGACATTAGATATTATATACAGGATACTATGTAGCTGGTGTAATATCTGATGTCTGCAGTCAGTATATCATACACCACTCATATATTCTATATACTGGATGTAATATACTGTGTGCACAAACATTAGATATTATATACCGGATAATATGTGGCTGGTGTAATATCTGATGTCTGTAGTCGGTATATCATACACCAGGCACATTTTGTCCTGTACACTGGATGTAATATACTGTGTGCACAGACATTAGATATTATATACAGGATACTATGTGGCTGGTGTAATATCTGTTGTCTGCAGTCAGTATATCATACACCAGGCACATTTTGTCCTGTACACTGGATGTAATATACTGTGTGCACAGACATTAGATATTATATACAGGATACTATGTGGCTGGTGTAATATCTGATGTCTGCAGTCAGTATATCATACACCAGTCATGTATTCTCCTGTACACTGGATGTAATATACTGTGTGCACAGACATTAGATATTATATACAGGATACTATGTGGCTGGTGTAATACCTGATGTCTGTAGTCAGTATATCATACACCAGGCACATTTTCTCTTGTATACTGGATGTAATATACTGTGTGCACAGACATTAGATATTATATACAGGATACTATGTGGCTGGTGTAATATCTGATGTCTGCAGTCAGTATATCATACACCAGTCATGTATTCTCCTGTACACTGGATGTAATATACTGTGTGCACAGACATTAGATATTATATACAGGATACTATGTGGCTGGTGTAATACCTGATGTCTGTAGTCAGTATATCATACACCAGGCACATTTTCTCCTGTACACTGGATGTAATATACTGTGTGCACAGACATTAGATATTATATACAGGATACTATGTGGCTGGTGTAATATCTGATGTCTGTAGTAAGTATATCATACACCAGGCACATTTTCCCCTATACACTGGATGTAATATACTGTGTGCACAGACATTAGATATTATATACAGGATACTATGTGGCTGGTGTAATATCTGATGTCTGTAGTCAGTATATCATACACCAGTCATGTATTCTCCTGTATACTGGATGTAATATACTGTGTGCACAGACATTAGATATTATATACAGGATACTATGTGGCTGGTGTAATATCTGTTGTCTGCAGTCAGTATATCATACACCAGTCTTGTATTCTCCTGTACACTGGATGTAATATACTATGTGCACAGACATTAGATATTATATACAGGATATTATGTGGCTGGTGTAATATCTGATGTCTGTAGTCAGTATATCATACACCAGGCACTCTTGTATACTGGATATAATATAATGTGTGCACAGACATTAGATATTATATACAGGATACTATGTGACTGGTGTAATATCTGATGTCTGTAGTCAGTATATCATACAACAGTCATGTATTCTCCTATATACTGGAAGTAATATACTGTGTGCACAGACATTAGATATTATATACAGGATACTATGTGACTGGTGTAATATCTGATGTCTGCAGTCAGTATATCATACAGCAGGCACATTTTCTCCTATATACTGGATGTAATATACTGTGTGCACAGACATTAGATATTATATACAGGATACTATGTGACTGGTGTAATATCTGATGTCTGCAGTCACAGTATATCATACACCAGTCATGTATTCTCCTGTACACTGGATGTAATATACTGTGTGCACAGACATTAGATATTATATACAGGATACTATGTGGCTGGTGTAATGTCTGATGTCTGCAGTCAGTATATCATACACCAGGCATATATTCTCCTATATACTGGATGTAATATAGTGTGTGCACAGACATTAGATATTATATACAGGATACTATGTGACTGGTGTAATATCTGATGTCTGTAGTCACAGTATATCATACACCAGGCACATTTTGTCCTGTACACTGGATGTAATATACTGTGTGCACAGACATTAGATATTATATACAGGATACTATGTGGCTGGTGTAATATCTGATGTCTGCAGTCACAGTATATCATACACCAGTCATGTATTCTCCTGTACACTGGATGTAATATACTGTGTGCACAGACATTAGATATTATATACAGGATACTATGTGGCTGGTGTAATATCTGATGTCTGTAGTCAGTATATCATACACCAGGCATATATTCTCCTATATACTGGATGTAATATAGTGTGTGCACAGACATTAGATATTATATACAGGATACTATGTGGCTGGTGTAATATCTGATGTCTGCAGTCAGTATATCATACAACAGTCATGTATTCTCCTATATACTGGATGTAATATACTGTGTGCACAGACATTAGATATTATATACAGGATACTATGTGACTGGTGTAATATCTGATGTCTGTAGTCAGTATATCATACAACAGTCATGTATTCTCCTATATACTGGATGTAATATACTGTGTGCACAGACATTAGATATTATATACAGGATACTATGTGACTGGTGTAATATCTGATGTCTGCAGTCAGTATATCATACACCAGGCACATTTTCTCCTATATACTGGATGTAATATACTGTGTGCACAGACATTAGATATTATATACAGGATACTATGTAGCTGGTGTGATATCTGATGTCTGTAGTCAGTATATCATACACCAGTCATGTATTCTATATACTGGATGTAATATACTGTGTGCACAGACATTAGATATTATATACAGGATACTATGTGGTTTGTGTAATATCTGATGTCTGTAGTCACAGTATATCATACACCAGTCATGTATTCTCCTGTACACTGGATGTAATATACTGTGTGCACAGACATTAGATATTATATACAGGATACTATGTGGCTGGTGTAATGTCTGATGTCTGCAGTCAGTGTATCATATACCAGGCACATTTTCTCTTGTATACTGGATGTAATATATTGTGTGCACAGACATTAGATATTATATACAGGATACTATGTGACTGGTGTAATATCTGATGTCTGTTGTCAGTATATCATACAACAGTCATGTATTCTCCTATATACTGGATGTAATATACTGTGTGCACAGACATTAGATATTATATACAGGATACTATGTGACTGGTGTAATATCTGATGTCTGTAGTCAGTATATCATACAACAGTCATGTATTCTCCTATATACTGGATGTAATATACTGTGTGCACAGACATTAGATGTTATATACAGGACACTATGTGGTTGGTGTAATATCTGATGTCTATAGTCAGTATATCATACACCAGGCACATTTTCTCCTGTATACTGGATGTAATATACTGTGTGCACAGACATTAGATATTATATACAGGATACTATGTGGCTGGTGTAATATCTGATGTCTGCAGTCAGTATATCATACACCAGTCATGTATTCTATATACTGGATATAATATACTGTGTACAGACATTAGATATTATAAACAGCATACTATGTGGCTGGTGTAATATCTGATGTCTGCAGTCAGTATATCATACACCAGTCATGTATTCTCCTGTACACTGGATGTAATATACTGTGTGCACAGACATTAGATATTATATACAGGATACTATGTGACTGGTGTAATATCTGATGTCTGTAGTCAGTATATCATACAACAGTCATGTATTCTCCTATATACTGGATGTAATATACTGTGTGCACAGACATTAGATATTATATACAGGATACTATGTGACTGGTGTAATATCTGATGTCTGTAGTCAGTATATCATAAACCAGTCATATATTCTATATACTGGATGTAATATACTGTGTGCACAAACATTAGATATTATATACCGGATAATATGTGGCTGGTGTAATATCTGTTGTCTGCAGTTAGTATATCATAAACCAGTCATGTATTCTCCTATATACTGGATGTAATATACTGTGTGCACAGACATTAGTTATTATATACAGGATACTATGTGACTGGTGTAATATCTGATGTCTGTAGTCAGTATATCATACACCAGTCATGTATTCTATATACTGGATGTAATATACTGTGTGCACAGACATTAGATATTATATACAGGATATCATGTGGCTGGCGTAATATCTGATATCAGCAGTCGGTATATCATACACCAGGCACATTTTCTCCTGTACACTGGATGTAATATACTGTGTGCACAGACATTAGATATTATATACAGGATACTATGTAGCTGGTGTAATATCTGATGTCTGCAGTCAGTATATCATACACCACTCATATATTCTATATACTGGATGTAATATACTGTGTGCACAAACATTAGATATTATATACCGGATAATATGTGGCTGGTGTAATATCTGTTGTCTGCAGTCAGTATATCATACACCAGGCACATTTTGTCCTGTACACTGGATGTAATATACTGTGTGCACAGACATTAGATATTATATACAGGATACTATGTGACTGGTGTAATATCTGATGTCTGTAGTCAGTATATCATACACCAGTCATGTATTCTCCTGTACACTGGATGTAATATACTGTGTGCACAGACATTAGATATTATATACAGGATACTATGTGGCTGGTGTAATACCTGATGTCTGTAGTCAGTATATCATACACCAGGCACATTTTCTCTTGTATACTGGATGTAATATACTGTGTGCACAGACATTAGATATTATATACAGGATACTATGTGGCTGGTGTAATATCTGATGTCTGTAGTCAGTATATCATACAACAGTCATGTATTCTCCTATATACTGGAAGTAATATACTGTGTGCACAGACATTAGATATTATATACAGGATACTATGTGACTGGTGTAATATCTGATGTCTGCAGTCAGTATATCATACAGCAGGCACATTTTCTCCTATATACTGGATGTAATATACTGTATGCACAGGCATTAGATATTATATACAGGATACTATGTGACTGGTGTAATATCTGATGTCTGTAGTCAGTATATCATACACCAGTCATGTATTCTATATACTGGATGTAATATACTGTGTGCACAGACATTAGATATTATATACAGGATACTATGTGGCTGGTGTAATATCTGACGTCTGCAGTCAGTATATCATACACCTGGCACATTTTCTCCTATATACTGGATGTAATATACTGTGTGCACAGACATTAGATATTATATACAGGATACTATGTGACTGGTGTAATATCTGATGTCTGTAGTCAGTATATCATATACCAGGCACATTTTCTCCTGTACACTGGATGTAATATACTGTGTGCACAAACATTAGATATTATATACCGGATAATATGTGGCTGGTGTAATGTCTGATGTCTGCAGTCAGTATATCATACACCAGGCATATATCCTCCTATATACAGGATGTAATATACTGTGTGTACAGACATTAGATATTATATACAGGATACTATGTGACTGGTGTAATATCTGATGTCTGTAGTCACAGTATATCATACACCAGTCATGTATTCTCCTGTACACTGGATGTAATATACTGTGTGCACAGACATTAGATATTATATACAGGATACTATGTGGCTGGTGTAATATCTGATGTCTGCAGTCACAGTATATCATACACCAGTCATGTATTCTCCTGTACACTGGATGTAATATACTGTGTGCACAGACATTAGATATTATATACAGGATACTATGTGGCTGGTGTAATGTCTGATGTCTGCAGTCAGTATATCATACACCAGGCATATATTCTCCTATATACTGGATGTAATATAGTGTGTGCACAGACATTAGATATTATATACAGGATACTATGTGACTGGTGTAATATCTGATGTCTGTAGTCACAGTATATCATACACCAGGCACATTTTGTCCTGTACACTGGATGTAATATACTGTGTGCACAGACATTAGATATTATATACAGGATACTATGTGGCTGGTGTAATATCTGATGTCTGCAGTCACAGTATATCATACACCAGTCATGTATTCTCCTGTACACTGGATGTAATATACTGTGTGCACAGACATTAGATATTATATACAGGATACTATGTGGCTGGTGTAATGTCTGATGTCTGCAGTCAGTATATCATACACCAGGCATATATTCTCCTATATACTGGATGTAATATAGTGTGTGCACAGACATTAGATATTATATACAGGATATTATGTGGCTGGTGTAATATCTGATGTCTGTAGTCAGTATATCATATACCAGGCACATTTTCCCCTGTACACTGGATGTAATATACTGTGTGCACAGACATTAGATATTATATACAGGATACTATGTGACTGCTCTAATATCTGATGTCTGCAGTCACAGTATATCATACACCAGTCATGTATTCTCCTGTACACTGGATGTAATATACTGTGTGCACAGACATTAGATATTATATACAGGATACTATGTGGCTGGTGTAATATCTGATGTCTGTAGTCAGTATATCATACACCAGGCATATATTCTCCTATATACTGGATGTAATATAGTGTGTGCACAGACATTAGATATTATATACAGGATACAAAGTGGCTGGTGTAATATCTGATGTCTGTAGTCAGTATATCATACACCAGTCATGTATTCTCCTATATACTGGATGTAATATAGCGTGTGCACAGACATTAGATATTATATACAGGATACTATGTGACTGGTGTAATATCTGATGTCTGTAGTCAGTATATCATACAACAGTCATGTATTCTCCTATATACTGGATGTAATATACTGTGTGCACAGACATTAGATATTATATACAGGATACTATGTGACTGGTGTAATATCTGATGTCTGCAGTCAGTATATCATACACCAGGCACATTTTCTCCTATATACTGGATGTAATATACTGTGTGCACAGATATTAGATATTATATACAGGATATTATGTGGCTGGTGTAATATCCGATGTCTGTAGTCAGTATATCATACACCGGGCACTTTTTCTCCTGTACACTGGATGTAATATAATGTGTGCACAGACATTATATATTACATACAGGATGCTATGTGGCCGGTGTAATATCTGATGTCTGTAGTCAGTATATCATACACCAGGCACATTTTCTCCTGTATACTGGATGTAATATACTGTGTGCACAGACATTAGATATTATATACAGGATACTATGTAGCTGGTGTGATATCTGATGTCTGTAGTCAGTATATCATACACCAGTCATGTATTCTATATACTGGATGTAATATACTGTGTGCACAGACATTAGATATTATATACAGGATACTATGTGGTTTGTGTAATATCTGATGTCTGTAGTCAGTATATCATACACCAGGCACATTTTCTCCTGTATACTGGATGTAATATACTGTGTGCACAGACATTAGATATTATATACAGGATACTATGTAGCTGGTGTGATATCTGATGTCTGTAGTCAGTATATCATACACCAGTCATGTATTCTATATACTGGATGTAATATACTGTGTGCACAGACATTAGATATTATATACAGGATACTATGTGGTTTGTGTAATATCTGATGTCTGCAGGCAGTATATCATACACCAGTCATGTATTCTCCTGTACACTGGATGTAATATACTGTGTGCACAGACATTAGATATTATATACAGGATACTATGTGGCTGGTGTAATGTCTGATGTCTGCAGTCAGTATATCATACACCAGTCATGTATTCTCCTGTACACTGGATGTAATATATTGTGTGCACAGACATTAGATATTATATGCAGGATACTATGTGACTGGTGTAATATCTGATGTCTGTTGTCAGTATATCATACAACAGTCATGTATTCTCCTATATACTGGATGTAATATACTGTGTGCACAGACATTAGATATTATATACAGGATACTATGTGACTGGTGTAATATCTGATGTCTGTAGTCAGTATATCATACACCAGTCATGTATTCTCCTATATACTGGATGTAATATACTGTGTGCACAGACATTAGATGTTATATAGAGGACACTATGTGGTTGGTGTAATATCTGATGTCTATAGTCAGTATATCATACACCAGTCATGTATTCTCCTATATACTGGATGTAATATACTGTGTGCACAGACATTAGATGTTATATACAGGACACTATGTGGCTGGTGTAATATCTGATGTCTGCAGTCAGTATATCATACACCAGGCACATTTTCTCCTGTATACTGGATGTAATATACTGTGTGCACAGACATTAGATATTATATACAGGATACTATGTGGCTGGTGTAATATCTGATGTCTGCAGTCAGTATATCATACACCAGTCATGTATTCTATATACTGGATATAATATACTGTGTACAGACATTAGATATTATGAACAGGATACTATGTGGCTGGTGTAATATCTGATGTCTGCAGTCAGTATATCATACACCAGTCATGTATTCTCCTGTACACTGGATGTAATATACTGTGTGCACAGACATTAGATATTATATACAGGATACTATGTGACTGGTGTAATATCTGATGTCTGTAGTCAGTATATCATACAAAAGTCATGTATTCTCCTATATACTGGATGTAATATACTGTGTGCACAGACATTAGATATTATATACAGGATACTATGTGACTGGTGTAATATCTGATGTCTGTAGTCAGTATATCATAAACCAGTCATATATTCTATATACTGGATGTAATATACTGTGTGCACAAACATTAGATATTATATACCGGATAATATGTGGCTGGTGTAATATCTGTTGTCTGCAGTCAGTATATCATACACCAGGCACATTTTGTCCTGTACACTGGATGTAATATACTGTGTGCACAGACATTAGATATTATATACAGGATACTATGTGGCTGGTGTAATATCAGATGTCTGCAGTCAGTATATCATACACCAGGCACATTTTCTCCTGTACACTGGATGTAATATACTGTGTGCACAGACATTAGATATTATATACAGGATACTATGTGGCTGGTGTAATATCAGATGTCTGTAGTCAGTATATCATACACCAGTCATGTATTCTCCTATATACTGGATGTAATATACTGTGTGCACAGACATTAGATATTATATACAGGATACTATGTGGCTGGTGTAATATCTGATGTCTGCAGTCAGTATATCATACACCAGGCACATTTTCTCCTGTACACTGGATGTAATATACTGTGTGCACAGACATTAGATATTATATACAGGATACTATGTGGCTGGTGTAATATCAGATGTCTGTAGTCACAGTATATCATACACCAGTCATGTATTCTCCTGTACACTGGATGTAATATACTGTGTGCACAGACATTAGATATTATATACAGGATACTATGTGACTGGTGTAATATCTGATGTCTGTAGTCAGTATATCATACAACAGTCATGTATTCTCCTATATACTGGATGTAATATACTGTGTGCACAGACATTAGATATTATATACAGTATACTATGTGACTGGTGTAATATCTGATGTCTGCAGTCAGTATATCATACACCAGGCACATTTTCTCCTATATACTGGATGTAATATACTGTGTGCACAGACATTAGATATTACATACAGGATAATATGTGGCTGGTGTAATATCTGATGTCTGTAGTCAGTATATCATACACCAGGCACATTTTCTCCTGTACACTGGATGTAATATACTGTGTGCGCAGGCATTAGATATTATATACAGGATACTATGTGGCTGGTGTAATATCTGATGTCTGTAGTCAGTATATCATACACCAGTCATGTATTCTATATACTGGATGTAATATACTGTGTGCGCAGGCATTAGATATTATATACAGGATACTATGTGGCTGGTGTAATATCTGATGTCTGTAGTCAGTATATCATACACCAGTCATGTATTCTATATACTGGATGTAATATACTGTGTGCACAGACATTAGATATTATATACAGGAAACTATGTGGCTGGAGTAATATCTGATGTCTGTAGTCACAGTATATCATACACTAATCATGTATTCTCCTATATACCGGATGTAATATACTGTGTGCACAGACATTAGATATTATTGTCAGGGAAAAGGTATTTGTGCCTGAGTTTTTAAAAAAGAGATATGTCTCAAAGAAAAAAAAAACCCCACCCCCTATCCGTTTGTAAGAGAAGACACAGAACTCACTTTTGCTTTCCCCCAAACCAGGAATCTTTATGACCCGCCATAAAACCTCAGTCCAGAGCAAGCACTGGTACAAACCGGAAAATCCCTCCAAAAAATCCCATTGTTTAATTGTACAAACGTTTTATGTCAATTTTAATCACGCACAGGTCTGACAGAAACATCGGGACCACTTTTTTGGAATGCTCACCTTTTTCCCATTACAATAGCATAACTTGCATAACTGAGGAATGACCGGGAACTGGGATAATGAATTCTGAGCTTCTGAGCGTCATAGCAATTTCATATTTGATATCTATCTTCATGAATATTGGTGACGGTCAAGATGATGTCTCCCTCTTGGATGTGGGACCCCCGCACACCAAGTTATGAAATCTGAAGGATTTTTTAGGTCTTCAGCAGCTGGGTGGGCTCCCAAAGCCGAGCCCCCTTGTGAGGTAAATAATGGGTGTCTCCCAGAGTTTTGGCTGCTTGCTAAAAACCAGATCGGCCATTTTTCAAGTCATTCCAACCAGGGACGCCAGACGCATGCACTACACGCTGCGTGAAGGAATCACATCTACATTCCGGGGAGTCGTCCCACCCACAGAATCTGAGACCATCACCTTGTGAAGCAGGTTTTGCTATTACTTATCCCTTTTATTTTAAGAACTGTTTATGCATATATGTAAATTGTCTCCTTTATAATATCTTGTATATATTTTGTAAACCCTGCCCCCCTTTGGGAGTAAATCATTATTATTTACCAGTTTCTTTCTTCTTGTCCTATGTCGAGCAAACACGTTCACACCCGCTAATTCACGTTACCTAACGGGTACCCGATCCACCTGTTAAGCGATCGGTGGTGGCAGTATACCAGTATTTATGTGATATTGTGGTTTGAGGGTGGCTGGTCGGGGGTATATATACGTTCCTGGAAGGAACTGGTGGTATATATACGTCCTGTCACATCACGTGCCGCAATAGTCGACATAAATTAGAGCAGCTGCACCCGTGCTTATCCTCGGTCAATACCGTGTTTGACCAGCAGGATAAGGGGCGCCAGAGAGCTGCAAGGTCTGACCCAAAAGTGGGTGTCGTTACCCTGACAAATTGGTGGCAAGCGGTGGGATCATAGGACATTAGTGATCGGGTTTGAGCAATCATTCTTCTCACTAAAAACTTGCACAAACGTTTTGGAAGATCGATCTCAGTGTTTATTAGATCTGAGACAATACTGTATGTGTAGCAGTTACCCCTACCCTTCTTCATTTTTTCTTTTCTATTTTTATTTTGGTGATCATGGTCGTAGTTGGGGAGTCCTGGTACAGCCAGCAGAAAAAGGACACTCTTATTGGAATATGTATAACCAAAGGCATTGACCCCCACGGCAAAAGCAGAGAACAAATGATTGCTGAACTGTTACAAGATGCTGCAGAGCCCGTCCGACAGCAGAGCCCTGATGAGGGGGCGGCCAGCCTAGGCCCGGATGGCGCTGCTGCAGGGGTCCCACCTGTGATTGCCAGCCATACCCGCAACCAGGGTAGTGTGGACCCCCACCTGCAGATGGCCTTGGAGGAGCTCGCTGCAGACGATCGTGATGGACGACTGCAGCTGATCCTGAAATTCCAGGAGCGAGCAGAGCAACAGGCCCAAGCTGACCGAGAGGCTGCTGAGTGACAAGCTGACCGACAACACCAGCTGGAGCAAGCCCGGATTCAGAAGGAGTCGCCCTCTACGCAGACCCGTGAGTCCAACAGTGCCAGCTGCTTTAAACCTCGTCCTGAGCACTTCCCTGTGATGGAAAAGGATGGGGACTTGGACACATTTCTGCGAGGCTTTGAAAATGCCTGCAGGCAGTATCAGCTGCCGACCGACCAATGGGCAAGATATTTAACTCCAGGGCTCCGAGGAAAAGCCTTGGAGGTGTTCGCTTCCCTCCCTCGAGAACAAGATGGAGACTATGAGGCCGTCAAGCAGGCCCTGATAAAAAAGTACCAGCTGACTCCGGAGGTTTACCGGAAAAAGTTCAGAGCCCTCCAACGTGGACCACATGACACCTACAGCGATGTGGTAGACGGGCTCAGAACCAACTTTGAGCAGTGGATCCAAGGACTGTCAGCGACCACCTTTGAGCAGATAAAGGATCTGATGGTGAAAGACCAGTTCCTGCATCTGTGTCCGACTGAGGTACGGCAGTACGTGATGGATCGGGAGCCACCAGATGCCAATAAAGCAGCGCAGATCGCAGACACCTACGAGGCCAACCGGAGACCAGAGGTGCGGAAGCCGGTTGTCACCAGCTGGAAAGGGGGTAAGCCATCAACCACCATCCCTGCCCCTGCCAGCCGACCTTCCGGAGGCCTTTTTCCCGTTACCAAGGCCCTGCCTGCATCTGATGCCCGCAGCTGTTATTCCTGCAACCAGACTGGTCATCTCAGCGCCACTTGCCCAGAGAAGCAGAGGAAGAACCCCCCATCCAAGGCCCCAGGGCCTAAGGCATCAGTTCTTTTGGTGGGTGGGCCGGTTGGGAGGGCCTGTGAAAACTTGCAGTCTGTCAGGGTGGGGAACACTCTCACTGTAGGCCTCAAGGACACTGGGGCCGAACTAACCCTTATCCGACCCGAACTGGTGTCCACTGAAGCGCTTATTCCGGGAAAGACCCTGACTGTCACCGGGATTGGGGGCGTCCGATGCCCCTTGCCCATGGCCCGGGTTTTTATTGATTGGGGTGCGGGGAGTGGGGTGAAGGAAGTGGGAATATCTGCAAACCTACCTGCAAATGTTTTGTTGAGAACTGATTTGGGGAGGATGTTTGCTTATTATGTCCCTGACACCCCTCCCAGATCTGATACGGTTGGTAAGGTTAATACTGATACTGTGAATGTCAATGCTTTACCTGATGATGATGAGGATGAGGATGATGATGTGGTTGTATTGGAAGGTGCAGGAGAACTCAGCCATGTCACTCTGCGGGGTGATGTTGCTGAGGATCCCCTAGCAGGAGCAAAGGTCAGTGCCAAGGGTAATGGGGAGAGGCACGAGGACCATGAAGCAGGTGGTGCTGTGCCAGTGACCAGTGTCACAACAGAAGGTGACCTGGCTGATAGTCGCTGCCCCATACGTAGCACTGTGCCTGAGGTAATGGAGGATGATGGAGAAGTAGTTCTCATGGCCTCGCAGGCTAATGAGACGGTGTTATTCCCCGGGGAGACGGCCTATATAGCCGCTGTTACCCACAGTCAGAGTGCCAAGAACACAAGTAACGCCCTGCCTTCTGGACCCTCCTCGGACAGAGGAATAACCGGATCATGTATGGACCCAGAGCCGGTCCCAGAGGGTCCCCGTGAGGACGTGGCCTTAACCTCACTTCTGGCTTCCTCCAGCCAGGAGTTTCAGGCAGCTCTGCACTCAGATGCTAGCCTGGAGACGTTAAGGAGCCTCGCGGAGAAACCCACCTCCGAGTCGGATAAGGAGGGGGTATTCTGGGACCAAGGAAGGTTGTACCGGGAGACAGTTTCCTGTACACCCCAACAGGAGTGGCTGAGGGAAAGACAGCTGGTCGTCCCCTACCAATTCAGGGATGAGTTGTTGCGGATCGCCCATGAGATTCCACTCGCTGGACACTTGGGGGTCAGCAAAACCAAGGCCCGGCTGTCTCATTACTTTTATTGGCCCAAAATGAGGACAGATGTGGTGAACTACTATCGCTCCTGTACCACGTGTCAAACAGTGGGAAAGTCAGGGCCGGCCCCCAAAGCCCCCCTGATCTCTTTGCCAGTGATAGAGGAGCCTTTCCAGAGGATTGCTGTGGACATTGTGGGACCACTGGCCATACCCAGCAGCTCTGGAAAACGTTTCATCCTTACCGTGGTAGACTATGCTACCCGGTATCCGGAGGCAGTAGCCCTGTCCTCAATTAGGGCGGATAAGGTGGCGGACGCCCTCTTGGCCATCTTTTCGCGAGTAGGATTTCCAAGGGAGATGCTTACCGACCAGGGGACTCAGTTCATGTCACGCTTAATGGAGGCTCTATGTAAGAAAATGCAGGTGCAGCATCTGGTATCGAGCGCGTATCATCCCCAAACCAATGGTTTGTGTGAGTGATTCAACGGTACCCTCAAACAGATGTTAAAAATGCTGGTTGAGACCCATGGTCGTGACTGGGAGCGTTACCTCGCACACCTGCTATTTGCTTACAGAGAGGTTCCACAGGCCTCGACGGGGTTCTCCCCCTTTGAGCTCCTGTATGGCAGGTGTGTCCGAGGACCCCTTGGGTTGATAAGGGAATTCTGGGAAGAAAAGCCGAGCTCCCCAGGAGTGTCCATCGTGGAGTATGTCATGCGCTTCCGTGACAAGATGCAGACCTTGACGCAGTTGATGCATGACAACATGGCGCAAGCCCAGGCTGACCAGAAGCATTGGTACGACCAGAACGCCCGAGAACGGACCTACCAGGTGGGTCAGAAGGTGTGGGTGCTGGTCCCCGTACCAAAGGACAAGCTTCAGGCGGCCTGGGGAGGCCCATATGTCATTCACCAACAGCTCAACCCGGTCACCTACGTGATCACACTTG